>NC_081201.1:13106263-13741263 GCF_902713425.1 Acipenser ruthenus | reverse complement strand
CCCCGAACCCCGAGGAGGCGTCACAGCCACGATTCTTCCTACGTGGTCTCGGTGCCAAGCAGCGCCCCCTACTCCGCCAGGGAAGGACACCGTTCACCTGGGGAGGGGGTCCCTCTTGCGAGGCGACCATCTCCTCAGGGACTAAAGTAATAGTTCCTTCAACTGCCCAGATTTGCTGCTTACGTTGTCTCTTTTTCGTAGAGAGAGACAACCCGGACGTCCAGAGGCTTCTCCCACCCCAATCGGAGGAGCCAGCTGAAGGATGGCGTTCCGGCCAACCCAGGAGACCAGGAGGCACAATGCGGTGCGCTTCACAAGGACCCAGCAAGAGGAAACGGAACCAGGACTGACGAGACTGGAGTTCAGCCGGACCATTCTTCAGAGGGGTATGGGTTTTTCCCCTTCTGACTTGAATTGTTTGGTGAAATTGCCAGGGCTTAAGGAAGTGTTTGAGGTCAGTTTTAGGAACCCCCAAAAGTTACAAGAAATGTGGTCCTTTTGGGGGGAGAATAAATATCTCGCTCCATACAAAGAATTTTGTGTGGATGCACTGACAGACAGAGAAATGAAAGTTGTTACTGTCCAATTTTTCAATGAGGCTGTTAGCGACTATGATATTACAACATGGCTTAACCGCTATGGGAGGGTGTCATCAGAAGGGAGGAAAATTACAGATGAAGATGGGGTTTGGACAGGAGCCAGAAAGTGGCTGGTACGCCTTAATGTTGATCCATCGGGCATTGGAGGCGTCCGCCACATTCCAAACTCCATAGTGTTAGGGCCCAACAGAGGGCTGGTATTCTATAATGGGATGCCAAAACTCTGCAGGAAATGTGGGGAATTAGGACACCTGGCGGCCGCATGTACTGTAGTCAAGTGCAGGAACTGCGGCGCCCCCCACGAGACCAGCCACTGCAGAGAAGAGAGGCAGTGCAATTTGTGTGGAAAAAAGGGGCACCTGTTTAAGGACTGCCCCTCTTCCTATGCCAACATGGCCAGAGCCAGCAAGGCAAATACCAACAAGCCTAGGCCTGAGCAGGAAGAGGGAGCAAGTAACAAAGATCAGTCCACATCACCACCAACAGTATCCAAGACCCAGACTCCAGCACCACCATCATCACCAGCACCCCCCTCACCCCCCCGCCCCCGAGACATGTCCCGTTTTACGAGGACCCCTTCCCCCAGCCCAGAGAGAGAGTACAACAGCTACTCCACTAGCTCCTCCAGTAGCTCCTCTGATGCAGAACACGAGGCAGGGAGGGAGCCCGGACCCAGCAGCGGCCCCCCCCTGAGTAGGGCCCTCTCAGCGCCAGCACTCCCCCTCGGCTCTCGTTATGACGCCATAAGGATTGAGTCCGTGGGGGAGGAAAGCGAAAGCGACAGTGAAAGTGAGAGTGAGAAGGAGGGGAAGGGAGTGAAGAACCAGCAGAGGGTGGGGAAAAGAAAGGGTAGAGACGAGGGGGGGAAAAGAAAGAAGATCAGGATCAAAGACAGCAAGTTGCAGGTGCCCCCCATAGATCCAAAACCAGCTAATGTCCACACAAAGTCCCCAGTCTTGCCCTCGCAGGCAGAGACGGAGGCGAGTGGGACGGCTACACTGCCGCCTAGTGGGCAGGTAGCAGCCAGCCAGGGCATCCCCAGCCAGCCTTCCCAGTCGTTGGCACAAACCCTAGCACACCTCGCAGAAGAGGTGTTCACTAATGCACCGAGGGAGAGGTCGGGGTCAACACCTTCCCTGACCAGCAGTACCTCGGTAGCAATGACCCTCTTCAAGCGAAGGGCCTCCCTTCAAAGCATCCTTGACCCCCTCCCTTGTATGGGCAAAACCAGGGGCCCCCTAGAGGTCCTCCTAGATACAGCACTGGAGGACATGGGAATACCCCTGGACGCGGTAAGCCAGAAGTCTGCTAACAGCTCCAATTCAACAGACGGTAACAGCCAAAGAATGCTGTCTGTCATAACCCCCCCCCAGGACAAAGCTGACCCACACGTTCCGAGGGGCCCTGAGCAAGTTCCACCAGACTTACCTTGTGGGGAGTTGAATAGCCCCAACAACTCCAAGTACTGTGCATATAAAGACGGTGCCTTCTTGGACGAGGCAGCAGTGAGTACCTTCTCAGGGGTGATGGGAGTTGCAAATAAGCCCAAGCCCCCTCGAAGCAAGCGTAGAGCTAAGAGTAGGAAGAGTGTCCAGACCTCCCAATCATAGTCGCTATGGGGTGGACGCAACGACTCCTTTTCTTGTTAGCTACCCTGATGGCCCTGATATGTGTGTCTGTTAATGTCAGGAGCATCAGGGAGACACAAAAAAGATTTGATGTACTAAACTATCTAGCTAACTTGAAAGCAGATCTCATCTTTCTGCAGGAGTGTGGTATTTCGTCGAGCCCTGATTATAGGGACCTGAAGGAGAGTTGGACCCTGGGGGACTCCTTCTGGTCGGGCTCCAACATAGCCAGAGCCGACGGAGTAGGTATCCTGTTTAAAAACCCATTTATTACCTCCCGCAGCAGCAGGGAGGTAGAACCTGGTAGAATTCTGAGCGTGGATGTGACATACAACAACACTCCCCTCAGACTGGTCAATGTCTACGCACCCACTAACCAAAACGAAAGAGTTCAATTTTTTCCACAGCTGCGTCCACTCCTGCTGGGGAACGTACCCGTCATCGTGTCAGGTGACTTCAATTGTGCTCTGAGGGACGTAGACCGGAGCAGGCCACGCAACGACCGCTCTAGTAGAGTTTTGTCCTCCGTAATATCTGATTTCTCCCTGTGTGATGCAGGTAAGGACCTGGTGCCTCCCTTTACCTGGGTGAGCTCATCTGGGACCTCCTTCTCCCGTATAGATCTCGTCCTGCATACCAGCTCCCTTACGAAGACGGCAGTAGACACCCAGGCCGTCTTCTTCTCTGACCATAGGCTCCTGCAGGTAACATTGCAGGTCCCTCAGACCTCCCAGATGGGGTCAGGGGTCTGGAAATTAAACACCTCCTTACTCGATGACCCCTCCATAGCTGCAGCCTATAAGAGCAGGCTTGTTGAGTGGACCACTTTGCGTGACCTATTCAACTCCCCTATAGAGTGGTGGGAGATGGTCAAAATGAGAACTAAGGGTTATTTCATAGCAGCAGGCAAGAGGAAAGCAAAAGAAAGGAGGGCCAAATATAAACACCTGAATGCTGCCCTCCAGCGTCTGAGCCTGCTTCAGCTTCGGGGGTTCCCTGTAAGCGACGAGATAGCCCAGACCAAGCTAGATCTTTCAGTGCTTTGTAGGGAGGAACAACGAAAGGTCATGCACAATGCAAAAGTGCAAAAAATGGAGGAAGACGAAAAGTGTACTCGCTTCTTCTTCCAGAAAACGAGGGAGAAGCGGCACTTGATGTCCTCCATGCTCGACAGCAGGGGGAGGATAGTAGAGGATAGTGAGGGAGTGAAAAAAGTGGTAGAGAACTTCTATAGGGACCTGTATAACATCAAAGCTACAGATGACACCCTGATAGAGTGGTTCCTGAGCCAGTTGGAGCCTGACTCAGTGCGGGACGACGAGGAGGAGGAGAAGGACCCAGAACTCACGCTGGAGGAGCTCACCCAGGCGGTTAAGACCATGAACACCGGTAAGACGCCAGGTCCAGATGGCATCCCGGGTGAGTATTACCATCTTTTTTGGGACACGCTAAAAGTCCATTTAGCGGAGGTCTACAGAGCGGTCTACAGGGAGAAGCGGTTGGGCCCTTCTATGCGGGAGAGTGTAATTACTCTCCTTCATAAGAAAGGGGAAGTTAAAGATCTACGGAATTGGCGCCCAATCAGCCTCCTTTGCGTGGATTACAAGATACTAGCCAAAGCTCTGATGCTCCGGCTACAAGTACACCTCCCTTTGGTCATTGGCCCTGACCAGGCTTGTGGCGTCCCAGGGAGGTCCATCACGGATATTTTAATGTTAACAAGGGACATTCTGGCTTATTCTAGAGAACGGAACCATCCCCTCTGCCTGTTCAACCTTGACCAGGAGAAGGCGTTCGATAGGGTAAGCCATGAATATATGTACAAAGTGATGGACCAGATGAAATTCGCTCCTGGACTTAGGGAGTGGGTTAAAACCATATATACAAACATTAGTACCCGAGTCTTGGTGAACAGGCACCTGACTGGTAAAATATCTATCCAGTCAGGGGTCAGACAGGGTTGCCCACTATCCCCACTGCTATATGTCGTGTGCATTGAACCCCTCCTGCAGGCAATTCGTAGGGATACCAATATAACTGGTTTCCAGCTGCCTGGATCCAACGGGGTCCAGGTCAAAACAACAGCATATATGGACGATGTGTCACTCATTTGCACCAACACATCGTCGGTACCTCGGATTAGTAATATCCTTGAGAAGTACTGCACGGCGACCGGGGCAGTGATTAATAAGTCCAAGAGCGAAGTCTACGTGTCTAAAAATTGGCAGGTAGATAGGGAACTGTCGGACATGTACCCTGTCAAAAAGGACAAAATCAAGATTCTGGGCCTCATTTTCGAGAACAATAGCTCGGGGGCCCAGAGCTGGACGGCGGCCATTAACCAGGTCCGTAAAAAGATTGGCGGATGGAGCACAAGATCCTTAACAATGACGGGTAGAGTATTAATAACCAAGTCTATACTGTTCCCCATCCTCTCTTATGTAGGAAAAATCTTTCCCCCAGACAGGACCACCAAAAAAGTGGTGGACCGCATTATCCACCGCTTTATCTGGGGCAGCAAGATGGAGAGGGTAAAGCGAGCCACTCTGAGTAAAGCCGACAAGAAGGGAGGTAAGGGGGTCCCGGACGTTGTGCAGCTCACCCGAGTGCAGGGGCTCACGCAAACTATCAAGAACATCCAGGCCCTGGACAGGAAGGTATGTTACATGAATCGTTTCTATTTTGCCACCTGTCTCAGGGCCTTGGGCCTCTGCACTATTGATAACACCGTGCCGTACTCCTGGGACCCCCCCATTGTATTATAGAACCTTAAGGGACACTATATATAAATTGGGCTTAGATAAAGCAAAATTGGCCTCCTGGGAATACAAGGCTGTAACTAAATATCTTGCCGGTTCCCAGGAAATTGAAAAAGTAGCTACTTTCTCCCTCACCCAAAGCCAAAAAATCTGGGAGAATGTGTCTCACAGCTGCCTCAGTAATGTCCAGAAGGATATAGCATGGAACACCGTCCACAGTGCACTCCCCACTCGAGCGTTCATGTTCAGGAGGGGACTAGCCCAAGTAGAAACATGCCCCTATGCAAAGTGCCGCAAGAGAGAAACACCAGCCCATATCTTCTGGGAGTGTGATGTGGCTGGCAGTGTCTGGCTCTCTGTCTCTGTCTTCCTAAACAGGTTTGCTGACACGGCCAAGATGACCGCTGAGACTGTGCTCTATGGGCCTGCGGGAGGAATCACTACCAGCACAGCTAAGTGCGTTTGGCGTGTCATCAATGTTGTCAAGCAGATCCTGTGGGAAGGCCGTAACGTCTGTGTCTATCACAAGCAGGAGCTAGACACTATCACCACGACCAGAAGGGCACAAACTCTTATCAAGGACTTTGTAATTCTGGACATCCGGACCCTCGGGAAGGACAAGGCCTGCGCGGAGTGGAGGATCGCCGGACTTCAGGACGTGAAGATGGAATAAAGGAAAAAACTGGAACCGCTAGCTCCTAGGAGCGGGACTACGGGGCACCGCTAAGCCTTTTATTTATTTTGTCATGCCAGCATTCCGCCCTTTTTAGCTGGCATGACCGTTTTTGAACGGTGCCCTGGTTTTATGTAGTCTTTTTGTTTCAGTTTTATGGATTTTGATTTGATTTATTTTGAATGTTTTATTTGATTTTTGTTTTGTTTTGTTTTATGTATCTAAAAGATTTTTAATGTTAACTATTAAAAGTTACATTTTAAGTGTTTTAAAATTTTAGAATTTTAACTCACTGTTTTATACACTGTCCCTTTTCCCCTGTCCCTGTTTTAGATCTAGTTTTATGTTCACTTTTGAACCTTTTTAGAGAGCACTCCCCGGCCCTCACAAGCACTGGTTTTTTATAGATGGTTCTTTTTTTCCAGTCACTTTTAAAACAGCACAGGTTTTTTTCATGTTGATTTTAATCTGTGTCTGTTTTAACCATGTACAAAGCACAATTGTCTTGGTGTTTTTAAATGTATTTTAAATGCTTTTAAAACAAAATGTATGTCTGTATGCATGAATGTCATCTTTAAAAGAAATGTAAAATGAATGAAAAAACGAATGGGTGTAAATGTAAAAAAATGTAAAATCTCAATAAAAGAGTATTTTACTAAAGATTTCCGTGGAGAGGAGCATTTATGAGTTCAATGCAATTTTTGGCTAGCCCTGCCCCTCGGGGTGGGGCTCGACATGGGTTTAAAAGCAGAACGAGCACAGCGGCGCCGGCCGTGTTAATAATTAGAGCCTGGCACCTTTTTTTTTCTTTTTCTTTTTTTTTTCTTTTTCCCATTTTTCCCCTCAGTCCAAGAAGCGAGTACCCCGGCAGCTCCGGCGGGCGGCCGCGCCCGGGGCGTTTGGTCAAAACCATTGTGGGCATCGCTTCTCGGCCTCTTGGCTCAGATCAAGTGTAGTATCTGTTCTTATCAGTTTAATATCTGATACGTCCCCCATAGGGGGACCCGTCTATATTAAATTGATTTTTGGAAGCAGGAGATGGACCGGGGCTTGCTCCGTCCACTCCACGCATCGACCCGGTATTGCAGTACCTCCGGGAACGGTGCACAAGAAAGGTCAAAAAAGAGAGAGACAGACAGGCAGGCAGGGCAGGCAGGCAGGCAGGCAGACAGGCAGACAGACAGGCAGACAGAGAGACAGAGAGACAGAGAGAGCGCTAGCCAGCCTCTCCCTCTCCTTTTTTGGGTTGTATTTTTCCCGCTCTTTTTGTTGTTTTTTTTTTTTTTTTTTTTTTTTTTTTTTGTTTGTTTGTTTGTTTGTTCCAAATAAGGAAGGCAGGCCTGCCTAACTGATGGACAGTCTGCTCTGCTCACGCAGCAGGCCAGTGTACCCAGAAGGCCTTGCGCTCGTGGGAGGAGGAGGACGAGCGCAGCGGTAAAGCAGAAACGGAGCTGTTTAGTGGGGCAAGGAGCCCTCGCTTTCAAGGCGGCAGCAGCAGCAAAGCGCCCCTTTGCCGGGACCGAACGGCACTTGCGTTTTGGGAAGAGTTCCCTGTTTTGTTTGGTTTTGTTTGGCCTTGCCGCCGGGTAGAGGAGAAGGCCTTTGGGCCGGCCGGAAGGGCTGGGCTACCAGTAAAACCACACTCTGGCTTCTCTTCAGTTCGAATAAATCTTTCTAAGACTAAGGCTTAGAGGGTAGTGGCATTGCCCGCTCCCTCCGAGGGTCTGTGAGAGGTTTGTTCGGGTGAGGAGGAACAGAATTTTTTTTTATTTTTGACTGGCTTTCTTCAGCTCGGCAACTTTTTGGAAGACTAATGCTCAGTCTGTTTTGGCTTGCCCAATCCAGGCCGAGGGTCTTTCAAGATTTTGTTGACTGTTGAGAGCAGTTTTTTCTTTTTCAGGCGGTTCCAGTTTTTTCTTTTTCAGGCTTTTCCAGACGTTCCTGGAGTTAGAGAGAAGGAGGACCTACCATCCAGACGACCTTTGAGGACCCTTTGATGACCTAGACGACCTCATCCCCAGCCCTTGATTGTAATCGAGATCCAGACCGAGAGAGCAGCAGGCGCCCAGCAGAGGGCGCCATCTGGGAGGAGCAGAGGGCGGCCCCGGACCCCGAGGAGGCGTCACAGCCACGATTCTTCCTACGTGGTCTCGGTGCCAAGCAGCGCCCCTACTCCGCCAGGGAAGGACACCGTTCACCTGGGGAGGGGGTCCCTCTTGCGAGGCGACCATCTCCTCAGGGACTAAAGTAATAGTTCCTTCAACTGCCCAGATTTGCTGCTTACGTTGTTTCTTTTCCGTAGAGAGAGACAACCCGGACGTCCAGAGGCTTCTCCCACCCCAATCGGAGGAGCCAGCTGAAGGATGGCGTTCCGGCCAACCCAGGAGACTAGGAGGCACAATGCGGTGCGCTTCACAAGGACCCAGCAAGAGGAAACGGAACCAGGACTGACGAGACTGGAGTTCAGCCGGACCATTCTTCAGAGGGGTATGGGTTTTTCCCCTTCTGACTTGAATTGTTTGGTGAAATTGCCAGGGCTTAAGGAAGTGTTTGAGGTCAGTTTTAGGAACCCCCAAAAGTTACAAGAAATGTGGTCCTTTTGGGGGGAGAATAATATCTCGCTCCATACAAAGAATTTTGTGTGGATGCACTGACAGACAGAGAAATGAAAGTTGTTACTGTCCAATTTTTCAATGAGGCTGTTAGCGACTATGATATTACAACATGGCTTAACCGCTATGGGAGGGTGTCATCAGAAGGGAGGAAAATTACAGATGAAGATGGGGTTTGGACAGGAGCCAGAAAGTGCTGGTACGCCTTAATGTTGATCCATCGGGCATTGGAGGCGTCCGCCACATTCCAAACTCCATAGTGTTAGGGCCCAACAGAGGGCTGGTATTCTATAATGGGATGCCAAAACTCTGCAGGAAATGTGGGGAATTAGGACACCTGGCGGCCGCGTGTACTGTAGTCAAGTGCAGGAACTGCGGCGCCCCCCACGAGACCAGCCACTGCAGAGAAGAGAGGCAGTGCAATTTGTGTGGAAAGAAGGGGCACCTGTTTAAGGACTGCCCCTCTTCCTATGCCAACATGGCCAGAGCCAGCAAGGCAAACACAAACAAGCCTAGGCCTGAGCAGGAAGAGGGAGCAAGTAACAAAGATCAGTCCACATCACCACCAACAGTATCCAAGACCCAGACTCCAGCACCACCATCATCACCAGCACCCCCCTCACCCCCCCGCCCCCGAGACATGTCCCGTTTTACGAGGACCCCTTCCCCCAGCCCAGAGAGAGAGTACAACAGCTACTCCACTACTCCACTAGCTCCTCCAGTAGCTCCTCTGATGCAGAACACGAGGCAGGGAGGGAGCCCGGACCCAGCAGCGGCCCCCCCCCTGAGTAGGGCCCTCTCAGCGCCAGCACTCCCCCTCGGCTCTCGTTATGACGCCATAAGGATTGAGTCCGTGGGGGAGGAAAGCGAAAGCGACAGTGAAAGTGAGAGTGAGAAGGAGGGGAAGGGAGTGAAGAACCAGCAGAGGGTGGGGAAAAGAAAGGGTAGAGACGAGGGGGGGAAAAGAAAGAAGATCAGGATCAAAGACAGCAAGTTGCAGGTGGCCCCCATAGATCCAAAACCAGCTAATGTCCACACAAAGTCCCCAGTCTTGCCCTCGCAGGCAGAGACGGAGGCGAGTGGGACGGCTACACTGCCGCCTAGTGGGCAGGTAGCAGCCAGCCAGGGCATCCCCAGCCAGCCTTCCCAGTCGTTGGCACAAACCCTAGCACACCTCGCAGAAGAGGTGTTCACTAATGCACCGAGGGAGAGGTCGGGGTCAACACCTTCCCTGACCAGCAGTACCTCGGTAGCAATGACCCTCTTCAAGCGAAGGGCCTCCCTTCAAAGCATCCTTGACCCCCTCCCTTGTATGGGCAAAACCAGGGGCCCCCTAGAGGTCCTCCTAGATACAGCACTGGAGGACATGGGAATACCCCTGGACGCGGTAAGCCAGAAGTCTGCTAACAGCTCCAATTCAACAGACGGTAACAGCCAAAGAATGCTGTCTGTCATAACCCCCCCCCAGGACAAAGCTGACCCACACGTTCCGAGGGGCCCTGAGCAAGTTCCACCAGACTTACCTTGTGGGGAGTTGAATAGCCCCAACAACTCCACGTACTGTGCATATAAAGACGGTGCCTTCTTGGACGAGGCAGCAGTGAGTACCTTCTCAGGGGTGATGGGAGTTGCAAATAAGCCCAAGCCCCCTCGAAGCAAGCGTAGAGCTAAGAGTAGGAAGAGTGTCCCGACCTCCCAATCATAGTCGCTATGGGGTGGACGGAGCGACTCCTTTTCTTGTTAGCTACCCTGATGGCCCTGATATGTGTGTCTGTTAATGTCAGGAGCATCAGGGAGAGACAAAAAAGATTTGATGTACTAAACTATCTAGCTAACTTGAAAGCAGATCTCATCTTTCTGCAGGAGTGTGGTATTTCGTCGAGCCCTGATTATAGGGACCTGAAGGAGAGTTGGACCCTGGGGGACTCCTTCTGGTCGGGCTCCAACATAGCCAGAGCCGACGGAGTAGGTATCCTGTTTAAAAACCCATTTATTACCTCCCGCAGCAGCAGGGAGGTAGAACCTGGTAGAATTCTGAGCGTGGATGTGACATACAACAACACTCCCCTCAGACTGGTCAATGTCTACGCACCCACTAACCAAAACGAAAGAGTTCAATTTTTTCCACAGCTGCGTCCACTCCTGCTGGGGAACGTACCCGTCATCGTGTCAGGTGACTTCAATTGTGCTCTGAGGGACGTAGACCGGAGCAGGCCACGCAACGACCGCTCTAGTAGAGTTTTGTCCTCCGTAATATCTGATTTCTCCCTGTGTGATGCAGGTAAGGACCTGGTGCCTCCCTTTACCTGGGTGAGCTCATCTGGGACCTCCTTCTCCCGTATAGATCTCGTCCTGCATACCAGCTCCCTTATGAAGACGGCAGTAGACACCCAGGCCGTCTTCTTCTCTGACCATAGGCTCCTGCAGGTAACATTGCAGGTCCCTCAGACCTCCCAGATGGGGTCAGGGGTCTGGAAATTAAACACCTCCTTACTCGATGACCCCTCCATAGCTGCAGCCTATAAGAGCAGGCTTGTTGAGTGGACCACTTTGCGTGACCTATTCAACTCCCCTATAGAGTGGTGGGAGATGGTCAAAATGAGAACTAAGGGTTATTTCATAGCAGCAGGCAAGAGGAAAGCAAAAGAAAGGAGGGCCAAATATAAATACCTGAATGCTGCCCTCCAGCGTCTGAGCCTGCTTCAGCTTCGGGGGTTCCCTGTAAGCGACGAGATAGCCCAGACCAAGCTAGATCTTTCAGTGCTTTGTAGGGAGGAACAACGAAAGGTCATGCACAATGCAAAAGTGCAAAAAATGGAGGAAGACGAAAAGTGTACTCGCTTCTTCTTCCAGAAAACGAGGGAGAAGCGGCACTTGATGTCCTCCATGCTCGACAGCAGGGGGAGGATAGTAGAGGATAGTGAGGGAGTGAAAAAAGTGGTAGAGAACTTCTATAGGGACCTGTATAACATCAAAGCTACAGATGACACCCTGATAGAGTGGTTCCTGAGCCAGTTGGAGCCTGACTCAGTGCGGGACGAGGAGGAGGAGGAGAAGGACCCAGAACTCACGCTGGAGGAGCTCACCCAGGCGGTTAAGACCATGAACACCGGTAAGACGCCAGGTCCAGATGGCATCCCGGGTGAGTATTACCATCTTTTTTGGGACACGCTAAAAGTCCATTTAGCGGAGGTCTACAGAGCGGTCTACAGGGAGAAGCGGTTGGGCCCTTCTATGCGGGAGAGTGTAATTACTCTCCTTCATAAGAAAGGGGAAGTTAAAGATCTACGGAATTGGCGCCCAATCAGCCTCCTTTGCGTGGATTACAAGATACTAGCCAAAGCTCTGATGCTCCGGCTACAAGTACACCTCCCTTTGGTCATTGGCCCTGACCAGGCTTGTGGCGTCCCAGGGAGGTCCATCACGGATATTTTAATGTTAACAAGGGACATTCTGGCTTATTCTAGAGAACGGAACCATCCCCTCTGCCTGTTCAACCTTGACCAGGAGAAGGCGTTCGATAGGGTAAGCCATGAATATATGTACAAAGTGATGGACCAGATGAAATTCGCTCCTGGACTTAGGGAGTGGGTTAAAACCATATATACAAACATTAGTACCCGAGTCTTGGTGAACAGGCACCTGACTGGTAAAATATCTATCCAGTCAGGGGTCAGACAGGGTTGCCCACTATCCCCACTGCTATATGTCGTGTGCATTGAACCCCTCCTGCAGGCAATTCGTAGGGATACCAATATAACTGGTTTCCAGCTGCCTGGATCCAACGGGGTCCAGGTCAAAACAACAGCATATATGGACGATGTGTCACTCATTTGCACCAACACATCGTCGGTACCTCGGATTAGTAATATCCTTGAGAAGTACTGCACGGCGACCGGGGCAGTGATTAATAAGTCCAAGAGCGAAGTCTACGTGTCTAAAAATTGGCAGGTAGATGGGGAACTGTCGGACATGTACCCTGTCAAAAAGGACAAAATCAAGATTCTGGGCCTCATTTTCGAGAACAATAGCTCGGGGGCCCAGAGCTGGACGGCGGCCATTAACCAGGTCCGTAAAAAGATTGGCGGATGGAGCACAAGATCCTTAACAATGACGGGTAGAGTATTAATAACCAAGTCTATACTGTTCCCCATCCTCTCTTATGTAGGAAAAATCTTTCCCCCAGACAGGACCACCAAAAAAGTGGTGGACCGCATTATCCACCGCTTTATCTGGGGCAGCAAGATGGAGAGGGTAAAGCGAGCCACTCTGAGTAAAGCCGACAAGAAGGGAGGTAAGGGGGTCCCGGACGTTGTGCAGCTCACCCGAGTGCAGGGGCTCACGCAAACTATCAAGAACATCCAGGCCCTGGACAGGAAGGTATGTTACATGAATCGTTTCTATTTTGCCACCTGTCTCAGGGCCTTGGGCCTCTGCACTATTGATAACACCGTGCCGTACTCCTGGGACCCCCCATTGTATTATAGAACCTTAAGGGACACTATATATAAATTGGGCTTAGATAAAGCAAAATTGGCCTCCTGGGAATACAAGGCTGTAACTAAATATCTTGCCGGTTCCCAGGAAATTGAAAAAGTAGCTACTTTCTCCCTCACCCAAAGCCAAAAAATCTGGGAGAATGTGTCTCACAGCTGCCTCAGTAATGTCCAGAAGGATATAGCATGGAACACCGTCCACAGTGCACTCCCCACTCGAGCGTTCATGTTCAGGAGGGGACTAGCCCAAGTAGAAACATGCCCCTATGCAAAGTGCCGCAAGAGAGAAACACCAGCCCATATCTTCTGGGAGTGTGATGTGGCTGGCAGTGTCTGGCTCTCTGTCTCTGTCTTCCTAAACAGGTTTGCTGACACGGCCAAGATGACCGCTGAGACTGTGCTCTATGGGCCTGCGGGAGGAATCACTACCAGCACAGCTAAGTGCGTTTGGCGTGTCATCAATGTTGTCAAGCAGATCCTGTGGGAAGGCCGTAACGTCTGTGTCTATCACAAGCAGGAGCTAGACACTATCACCACGACCAGAAGGGCACAAACTCTTATCAAGGACTTTGTAATTCTGGACATCCGGACCCTCGGGAAGGACAAGGCCTGCGCGGAGTGGAGGATCGCCGGACTTCAGGACGTGAAGATGGAATAAAGGAAAAAACTGGAACCGCTAGCTCCTAGGAGCGGGACTACGGGGCACCGCTAAGCCTTTTATTTATTTTGTCATGCCAGCATTCCGCCCTTTTTAGCTGGCATGACCGTTTTTCAACGGTGCCCTGGTTTTATGTAGTCTTTTGTTTCAGTTTTATGGACTTTTATTTGATTTACGTTGAATGTTTTATTTGATTTTGTTTTGTTTTGTTTTATGTATCTTTAAGATTTTTAATGTAAACTATTAAAAGTTACATTTTAAGTGTTTTAAAATTTTAGAATTTTAACTCACTGTTTTATACACTGTCCCTTTTCCCCTGTCCCTGTTTTAGATCTAGTTTTATGTTCACTTTTGAACCTTTTAGAGAGCACTCCCCGGCCCTCACAAGCACTGGTTTTTTATAGATGGTTCTTTTTTTCCAGTCACTTTTAAAACAGCACAGGTTTTTTTCATGTTGATTTTAATCTGTGTCTGTTTTAACCATGTACAAAGCACAATTGTCTTGGTGTTTTTAAATGTATTTTAAATGCTTTTAAAACAAAATGTATGTCTGTATGCATGAATGTCATCTTTAAAAGAAATGTAAAATGAATGAAAAAACGAATGGGTGTAAATGTAAAAAAATGTAAAATCTCAATAAAAGAGTATTTTACTAAAGATTTCCGTGGAGAGGAGCATTTATGAGTTCAATGCAATTTTTGGCTAGCCCTGCCCCTCGGGGTGGGGCTCGACATGGGTTTAAAAGCAGAACGAGCACAGCGGCGCCGGCCGTGTTAATAATTAGAGCCTGGCACCTTTTTTTTTCTTTTTCTTTTTTTTTTCTTTTTCCCATTTTTCCCCTCAGTCCAAGAAGCGAGTACCCCGGCAGCTCCGGCGGGCGGCCGCGCCCGGGGCGTTTGGTCAAAACCATTGTGGGCATCGCTTCTCGGCCTCTTGGCTCAGATCAAGTGTAGTATCTGTTCTTATCAGTTTAATATCTGATACGTCCCCCATAGGGGGACCCGTCTATATTAAATTGATTTTTGGAAGCAGGAGATGGAACCGGGGCTTGCTCCGTCCACTCCACGCATCGACCCGGTATTGCAGTACCTCCGGGAACGGTGCACAAGAAAGGTCAAAAAAGAGAGAGACAGACAGGCAGGCAGACAGACAGGCAGACAGAGAGACAGAGAGAGCGCTAGCCAGCCTCTCCCTCTCCCTTTTTCTGGGTTGTATTTTTTCCCGCTCTTTTTGTTGTTTTTTTTTTTTTTTTTTTTTTTTTTTTTTTGTTTGTTTGTTTGTTTGTTCCAAATAAGGAAGGCAGGCCTGCCTAACTGATGGACAGTCTGCTCTGCTCACGCAGCAGGCCAGTGTACCCAGAAGGCCTTGCGCTCGTGGGAGGAGGAGGACGAGCGCAGCGGTAAAGCAGAAACGGAGCTGTTTAGTGGGGCAAGGAGCCCTCGCTTTCAAGGCGGCAGCAGCAGCAAAGCGCCCCTTTGCCGGGACCGAACGGCACTTGCGTTTTGGGAAGAGTTCCCTGTTTTGTTTGGTTTTGTTTGGCCTTGCCGCCGGGTAGAGGAGAAGGCCTTTGGGCCGGCCGGAAGGGCTGGGCTACCAGTAAAACCACACTCTGGCTTCTCTTCAGTTCGAATAAATCTTTCTAAGACTAAGGCTTAGAGGGTAGTGGCATTGCCCGCTCCCTCCGAGGGTCTGTGAGAGGTTTGTTCGGGTGAGGAGGAACAGAATTTTTTTTTATTTTTGACTGGCTTTCTTCAGCTCGGCAACTTTTTGGAAGACTAATGCTCAGTCTGGTTTTGGCTTGCCCAATCCAGGCCGAGGGTCTTTCAAGATTTTGTTGACTGTTGAGAGCAGTTTTTTCTTTTTCAGGCGGTTCCAGTTTTTTTCTTTTTCAGGCTTTTCCAGACGTTCCTGGAGTTAGAGAGAAGGAGGACCTACCATCCAGACGACCTTTGAGGACCCTTTGATGACCTAGACGACCTCATCCCCAGCCCTTGATTGTAATCGAGATCCAGACCGAGAGAGCAGCAGGCGCCCAGCAGAGGGCGCCATCTGGGAGGAGCAGAGGGCGGCCCCGGACCCCGAGGAGGCGTCACAGCCACGATTCTTCCTACGTGGTCTCGGTGCCAAGCAGCGCCCCCTACTCCGCCAGGGAAGGACACCGTTCACCTGGGGAGGGGGTCCCTCTTGCGAGGCGACCATCTCCTCAGGGACTAAAGTAATAGTTCCTTCAACTGCCCAGATTTGCTGCTTACGTTGTTTCTTTTCCGTAGAGAGAGACAACCCGGACGTCCAGAGGCTTCTCCCACCCCAATCGGAGGAGCCAGCTGAAGGATGGCGTTCCGGCCAACCCAGGAGACTAGGAGGCACAATGCGGTGCGCTTCACAAGGACCCAGCAAGAGGAAACGGAACCAGGACTGACGAGACTGGAGTTCAGCCGGACCATTCTTCAGAGGGGTATGGGTTTTTCCCCTTCTGACTTGAATTGTTTGGTGAAATTGCCAGGGCTTAAGGAAGTGTTTGAGGTCAGTTTTAGGAACCCCCAAAAGTTACAAGAAATGTGGTCCTTTTGGGGGGAGAATAAATATCTCGCTCCATACAAAGAATTTTGTGTGGATGCACTGACAGACAGAGAAATGAAAGTTGTTACTGTCCAATTTTTCAATGAGGCTGTTAGCGACTATGATATTACAACATGGCTTAACCGCTATGGGAGGGTGTCATCAGAAGGGAGGAAAATTACAGATGAAGATGGGGTTTGGACAGGAGCCAGAAAGTGGCTGGTACGCCTTAATGTTGATCCATCGGGCATTGGAGGCGTCCGCCACATTCCAAACTCCATAGTGTTAGGGCCCAACAGAGGGCTGGTATTCTATAATGGGATGCCAAAACTCTGCAGGAAATGTGGGGAATTAGGACACCTGGCGGCCGCGTGTACTGTAGTCAAGTGCAGGAACTGCGGCGCCCCCCACGAGACCAGCCACTGCAGAGAAGAGAGGCAGTGCAATTTGTGTGGAAAGAAGGGGCACCTGTTTAAGGACTGCCCCTCTTCCTATGCCAACATGGCCAGAGCCAGCAAGGCAAACACAAACAAGCCTAGGCCTGAGCAGGAAGAGGGAGCAAGTAACAAAGATCAGTCCACATCACCACCAACAGTATCCAAGACCCAGACTCCAGCACCACCATCATCACCAGCACCCCCCTCACCCCCCCGCCCCCGAGACATGTCCCGTTTTACGAGGACCCCTTCCCCCAGCCCAGAGAGAGAGTACAACAGCTACTCCACTAGCTCCTCCAGTAGCTCCTCTGATGCAGAACACGAGGCAGGGAGGGAGCCCGGACCCAGCAGCGGCCCCCCCCTGAGTAGGGCCCTCTCAGCGCCAGCACTCCCCCTCGGCTCTCGTTATGACGCCATAAGGATTGAGTCCGTGGGGGAGGAAAGCGAAAGCGACAGTGAAAGTGAGAGTGAGAAGGAGGGGAAGGGAGTGAAGAACCAGCAGAGGGTGGGGAAAAGAAAGGGTAGAGACGAGGGGGGGAAAAGAAAGAAGATCAGGATCAAAGACAGCAAGTTGCAGGTGGCCCCCATAGATCCAAAACCAGCTAATGTCCACACAAAGTCCCCAGTCTTGCCCTCGCAGGCAGAGACGGAGGCGAGTGGGACGGCTACACTGCCGCCTAGTGGGCAGGTAGCAGCCAGCCAGGGCATCCCCAGCCAGCCTTCCCAGTCGTTGGCACAAACCCTAGCACACCTCGCAGAAGAGGTGTTCACTAATGCACCGAGGGAGAGGTCGGGGTCAACACCTTCCCTGACCAGCAGTACCTCGGTAGCAATGACCCTCTTCAAGCGAAGGGCCTCCCTTCAAAGCATCCTTGACCCCCTCCCTTGTATGGGCAAAACCAGGGGCCCCCTAGAGGTCCTCCTAGATACAGCACTGGAGGACATGGGAATACCCCTGGACGCGGTAAGCCAGAAGTCTGCTAACAGCTCCAATTCAACAGACGGTAACAGCCAAAGAATGCTGTCTGTCATAACCCCCCCCCAGGACAAAGCTGACCCACACGTTCCGAGGGGCCCTGAGCAAGTTCC
This sequence comes from Acipenser ruthenus, assembly GCF_902713425.1. Classification (NCBI taxonomy): domain Eukaryota; kingdom Metazoa; phylum Chordata; class Actinopteri; order Acipenseriformes; family Acipenseridae; genus Acipenser; species Acipenser ruthenus. The sequence goes on along the minus strand of NC_081201.1, from coordinate 13,723,753 downwards.
ACCAGACTTACCTTGTGGGGAGTTGAATAGCCCCAACAACTCCACGTACTGTGCATATAAAGACGGTGCCTTCTTGGACGAGGCAGCAGTGAGTACCTTCTCAGGGGTGATGGGAGTTGCAAATAAGCCCAAGCCCCCTCGAAGCAAGCGTAGAGCTAAGAGTAGGAAGAGTGTCCCGACCTCCCAATCATAGTCGCTATGGGGTGGACGGAGCGACTCCTTTTCTTGTTAGCTACCCTGATGGCCCTGATATGTGTGTCTGTTAATGTCAGGAGCATCAGGGAGACACAAAAAAGATTTGATGTACTAAACTATCTAGCTAACTTGAAAGCAGATCTCATCTTTCTGCAGGAGTGTGGTATTTCGTCGAGCCCTGATTATAGGGACCTGAAGGAGAGTTGGACCCTGGGGGACTCCTTCTGGTCGGGCTCCAACATAGCCAGAGCCGACGGAGTAGGTATCCTGTTTAAAAACCCATTTATTACCTCCCGCAGCAGCAGGGAGGTAGAACCTGGTAGAATTCTGAGCGTGGATGTGACATACAACAACACTCCCCTCAGACTGGTCAATGTCTACGCACCCACTAACCAAAACGAAAGAGTTCAATTTTTTCCACAGCTGCGTCCACTCCTGCTGGGGAACGTACCCGTCATCGTGTCAGGTGACTTCAATTGTGCTCTGAGGGACGTAGACCGGAGCAGGCCACGCAACGACCGCTCTAGTAGAGTTTTGTCCTCCGTAATATCTGATTTCTCCCTGTGTGATGCAGGTAAGGACCTGGTGCCTCCCTTTACCTGGGTGAGCTCATCTGGGACCTCCTTCTCCCGTATAGATCTCGTCCTGCATACCAGCTCCCTTATGAAGACGGCAGTAGACACCCAGGCCGTCTTCTTCTCTGACCATAGGCTCCTGCAGGTAACATTGCAGGTCCCTCAGACCTCCCAGATGGGGTCAGGGGTCTGGAAATTAAACACCTCCTTACTCGATGACCCCTCCATAGCTGCAGCCTATAAGAGCAGGCTTGTTGAGTGGACCACTTTGCGTGACCTATTCAACTCCCCTATAGAGTGGTGGGAGATGGTCAAAATGAGAACTAAGGGTTATTTCATAGCAGCAGGCAAGAGGAAAGCAAAAGAAAGGAGGGCCAAATATAAATACCTGAATGCTGCCCTCCAGCGTCTGAGCCTGCTTCAGCTTCGGGGGTTCCCTGTAAGCGACGAGATAGCCCAGACCAAGCTAGATCTTTCAGTGCTTTGTAGGGAGGAACAACGAAAGGTCATGCACAATGCAAAAGTGCAAAAAATGGAGGAAGACGAAAAGTGTACTCGCTTCTTCTTCCAGAAAACGAGGGAGAAGCGGCACTTGATGTCCTCCATGCTCGACAGCAGGGGGAGGATAGTAGAGGATAGTGAGGGAGTGAAAAAAGTGGTAGAGAACTTCTATAGGGACCTGTATAACATCAAAGCTACAGATGACACCCTGATAGAGTGGTTCCTGAGCCAGTTGGAGCCTGACTCAGTGCGGGACGAGGAGGAGGAGGAGAAGGACCCAGAACTCACGCTGGAGGAGCTCACCCAGGCGGTTAAGACCATGAACACCGGTAAGACGCCAGGTCCAGATGGCATCCCGGGTGAGTATTACCATCTTTTTTGGGACACGCTAAAAGTCCATTTAGCGGAGGTCTACAGAGCGGTCTACAGGGAGAAGCGGTTGGGCCCTTCTATGCGGGAGAGTGTAATTACTCTCCTTCATAAGAAAGGGGAAGTTAAAGATCTACGGAATTGGCGCCCAATCAGCCTCCTTTGCGTGGATTACAAGATACTAGCCAAAGCTCTGATGCTCCGGCTACAAGTACACCTCCCTTTGGTCATTGGCCCTGACCAGGCTTGTGGCGTCCCAGGGAGGTCCATCACGGATATTTTAATGTTAACAAGGGACATTCTGGCTTATTCTAGAGAACGGAACCATCCCCTCTGCCTGTTCAACCTTGACCAGGAGAAGGCGTTCGATAGGGTAAGCCATGAATATATGTACAAAGTGATGGACCAGATGAAATTCGCTCCTGGACTTAGGGAGTGGGTTAAAACCATATATACAAACATTAGTACCCGAGTCTTGGTGAACAGGCACCTGACTGGTAAAATATCTATCCAGTCAGGGGTCAGACAGGGTTGCCCACTATCCCCACTGCTATATGTCGTGTGCATTGAACCCCTCCTGCAGGCAATTCGTAGGGATACCAATATAACTGGTTTCCAGCTGCCTGGATCCAACGGGGTCCAGGTCAAAACAACAGCATATATGGACGATGTGTCACTCATTTGCACCAACACATCGTCGGTACCTCGGATTAGTAATATCCTTGAGAAGTACTGCACGGCGACCGGGGCAGTGATTAATAAGTCCAAGAGCGAAGTCTACGTGTCTAAAAATTGGCAGGTAGATGGGGAACTGTCGGACATGTACCCTGTCAAAAAGGACAAAATCAAGATTCTGGGCCTCATTTTCGAGAACAATAGCTCGGGGGCCCAGAGCTGGACGGCGGCCATTAACCAGGTCCGTAAAAAGATTGGCGGATGGAGCACAAGATCCTTAACAATGACGGGTAGAGTATTAATAACCAAGTCTATACTGTTCCCCATCCTCTCTTATGTAGGAAAAATCTTTCCCCCAGACAGGACCACCAAAAAAGTGGTGGACCGCATTATCCACCGCTTTATCTGGGGCAGCAAGATGGAGAGGGTAAAGCGAGCCACTCTGAGTAAAGCCGACAAGAAGGGAGGTAAGGGGGTCCCGGACGTTGTGCAGCTCACCCGAGTGCAGGGGCTCACGCAAACTATCAAGAACATCCAGGCCCTGGACAGGAAGGTATGTTACATGAATCGTTTCTATTTTGCCACCTGTCTCAGGGCCTTGGGCCTCTGCACTATTGATAACACCGTGCCGTACTCCTGGGACCCCCCATTGTATTATAGAACCTTAAGGGACACTATATATAAATTGGGCTTAGATAAAGCAAAATTGGCCTCCTGGGAATACAAGGCTGTAACTAAATATCTTGCCGGTTCCCAGGAAATTGAAAAAGTAGCTACTTTCTCCCTCACCCAAAGCCAAAAAATCTGGGAGAATGTGTCTCACAGCTGCCTCAGTAATGTCCAGAAGGATATAGCATGGAACACCGTCCACAGTGCACTCCCCACTCGAGCGTTCATGTTCAGGAGGGGACTAGCCCAAGTAGAAACATGCCCCTATGCAAAGTGCCGCAAGAGAGAAACACCAGCCCATATCTTCTGGGAGTGTGATGTGGCTGGCAGTGTCTGGCTCTCTGTCTCTGTCTTCCTAAACAGGTTTGCTGACACGGCCAAGATGACCGCTGAGACTGTGCTCTATGGGCCTGCGGGAGGAATCACTACCAGCACAGCTAAGTGCGTTTGGCGTGTCATCAATGTTGTCAAGCAGATCCTGTGGGAAGGCCGTAACGTCTGTGTCTATCACAAGCAGGAGCTAGACACTATCACCACGACCAGAAGGGCACAAACTCTTATCAAGGACTTTGTAATTCTGGACATCCGGACCCTCGGGAAGGACAAGGCCTGCGCGGAGTGGAGGATCGCCGGACTTCAGGACGTGAAGATGGAATAAAGGAAAAAACTGGAACCGCTAGCTCCTAGGAGCGGGACTACGGGGCACCGCTAAGCCTTTTATTTATTTTGTCATGCCAGCATTCCGCCCTTTTTAGCTGGCATGACCGTTTTTCAACGGTGCCCTGGTTTTATGTAGTCTTTTGTTTCAGTTTTATGGACTTTTATTTGATTTACGTTGAATGTTTTATTTGATTTTGTTTTGTTTTGTTTTATGTATCTTTAAGATTTTTAATGTAAACTATTAAAAGTTACATTTTAAGTGTTTTAAAATTTTAGAATTTTAACTCACTGTTTTATACACTGTCCCTTTTCCCCTGTCCCTGTTTTAGATCTAGTTTTATGTTCACTTTTGAACCTTTTAGAGAGCACTCCCCGGCCCTCACAAGCACTGGTTTTTTATAGATGGTTCTTTTTTTCCAGTCACTTTTAAAACAGCACAGGTTTTTTTCATGTTGATTTTAATCTGTGTCTGTTTTAACCATGTACAAAGCACAATTGTCTTGGTGTTTTTAAATGTATTTTAAATGCTTTTAAAACAAAATGTATGTCTGTATGCATGAATGTCATCTTTAAAAGAAATGTAAAATGAATGAAAAAACGAATGGGTGTAAATGTAAAAAAATGTAAAATCTCAATAAAAGAGTATTTTACTAAAGATTTCCGTGGAGAGGAGCATTTATGAGTTCAATGCAATTTTTGGCTAGCCCTGCCCCTCGGGGTGGGGCTCGACATGGGTTTAAAAGCAGAACGAGCACAGCGGCGCCGGCCGTGTTAATAATTAGAGCCTGGCACCTTTTTTTTTCTTTTTCTTTTTTTTTTCTTTTTCCCATTTTTCCCCTCAGTCCAAGAAGCGAGTACCCCGGCAGCTCCGGCGGGCGGCCGCGCCCGGGGCGTTTGGTCAAAACCATTGTGGGCATCGCTTCTCGGCCTCTTGGCTCAGATCAAGTGTAGTATCTGTTCTTATCAGTTTAATATCTGATACGTCCCCCATAGGGGGACCCGTCTATATTAAATTGATTTTTGGAAGCAGGAGATGGAACCGGGGCTTGCTCCGTCCACTCCACGCATCGACCCGGTATTGCAGTACCTCCGGGAACGGTGCACAAGAAAGGTCAAAAAAGAGAGAGACAGACAGGCAGGCAGACAGACAGGCAGACAGAGAGACAGAGAGAGCGCTAGCCAGCCTCTCCCTCTCCCTTTTTCTGGGTTGTATTTTTTCCCGCTCTTTTTGTTGTTTTTTTTTTTTTTTTTTTTTTTTTTTTTTGTTTGTTTGTTTGTTTGTTCCAAATAAGGAAGGCAGGCCTGCCTAACTGATGGACAGTCTGCTCTGCTCACGCAGCAGGCCAGTGTACCCAGAAGGCCTTGCGCTCGTGGGAGGAGGAGGACGAGCGCAGCGGTAAAGCAGAAACGGAGCTGTTTAGTGGGGCAAGGAGCCCTCGCTTTCAAGGCGGCAGCAGCAGCAAAGCGCCCCTTTGCCGGGACCGAACGGCACTTGCGTTTTGGGAAGAGTTCCCTGTTTTGTTTGGTTTTGTTTGGCCTTGCCGCCGGGTAGAGGAGAAGGCCTTTGGGCCGGCCGGAAGGGCTGGGCTACCAGTAAAACCACACTCTGGCTTCTCTTCAGTTCGAATAAATCTTTCTAAGACTAAGGCTTAGAGGGTAGTGGCATTGCCCGCTCCCTCCGAGGGTCTGTGAGAGGTTTGTTCGGGTGAGGAGGAACAGAATTTTTTTTTATTTTTGACTGGCTTTCTTCAGCTCGGCAACTTTTTGGAAGACTAATGCTCAGTCTGGTTTTGGCTTGCCCAATCCAGGCCGAGGGTCTTTCAAGATTTTGTTGACTGTTGAGAGCAGTTTTTTCTTTTTCAGGCGGTTCCAGTTTTTTTCTTTTTCAGGCGGTTCCGGCTTTTCCAGACGTTCCTGGAGTTAGAGAGAAGGAGGACCTACCATCCAGACGACCTTTGAGGACCCTTTGATGACCTAGACGACCTCATCCCCAGCCTTTGATTGTAATCGAGATCCAGACCGAGAGAGCAGCAGGCGCCCAGCAGAGGGCGCCATCTGGGAGGAGCAGAGGGCGGCCCCGGACCCCGAGGAGGCGTCACAGCCACGATTCTTCCTACGTGGTCTCGGTGCCAAGCAGCGCCCCCTACTCCGCCAGGGAAGGACACCGTTCACCTGGGGAGGGGGTCCCTCTTGCGAGGCGACCATCTCCTCAGGGACTAAAGTAATAGTTCCTTCAACTGCCCAGATTTGCTGCTTACGTTGTCTCTTTTTCGTAGAGAGAGACAACCCGGACGTCCAGAGGCTTCTCCCACCCCAATCGGAGGAGCCAGCTGAAGGATGGCGTTCCGGCCAACCCAGGAGACCAGGAGGCACAATGCGGTGCGCTTCACAAGGACCCAGCAAGAGGAAACGGAACCAGGACTGACGAGACTGGAGTTCAGCCGGACCATTCTTCAGAGAGGTATGGGTTTTTCCCCTTCTGACTTGAATTGTTTGGTGAAATTGCCAGGGCTTAAGGAAGTGTTTGAGGTCAGTTTTAGGAACCCCCAAAAGTTACAAGAAATGTGGTCCTTTTGGGGGGAGAATAAATATCTCGCTCCATACAAAGAATTTTGTGTGGATGCTCTGACAGACAGAGAAATGAAAGTTGTTACTGTCCAATTTTTCAATGAGGCTGTTAGCGACTATGATATTACAACATGGCTTAACCGCTATGGGAGGGTGTCATCAGAAGGGAGGAAAATTACAGACGAAGATGGGGTTTGGACAGGAGCCAGAAAGTGGCTGGTACGCCTTAATGTTGATCCATCGGGCATTGGAGGCGTCCGCCACATTCCAAACTCCATAGTGTTAGGGCCCAACAGAGGGCTGGTATTCTATAATGGGATGCCAAAACTCTGCAGGAAATGTGGGGAATTAGGACACCTGGCGGCCGCGTGTACTGTAGTCAAGTGCAGGAACTGCGGCGCCCCCTACGAGACCAGCCACTGCAGAGAAGAGAGGCAGTGCAATTTGTGTGGAAAGAAGGGGCACCTGTTTAAGGACTGCCCCTCTTCCTATGCCAACATGGCCAGAGCCAGCAAGGCAAATACGAACAAGCCTAGGCCTGAGCAGGAAGAGGGAGCAAGTAACAAAGATCAGTCCACATCACCACCAACAGTATCCAAGACCCAGACTCCAGCACCACCATCATCACCAGCACCCCCCTCACCCCCCCGCCCCCGAGACATGTCCCGTTTTACGAGGACCCCTTCCCCCAGCCCAGAGAGAGAGTACAACAGCTACTCCAGTAGCTCCTCCAGTAGCTCCTCTGATGCAGAACACGAGGCAGGGAGGGAGCCCGGATCCAGCAGCGGCCCCCCCCTGAGTAGGGCCCTCTCAGCGCCAGCACTCCCCCTCGGCTCTCGTTATGACGCCATAAGGATTGAGTCCGTGGGGGAGGAAAGCGAAAGCGACAGTGAAAGTGAGAGTGAGAAGGAGGGGAAGGGAGTGAAGAACCAGCAGAGGGTGGGGAAAAGAAAGGGTAGAGACGAGGGGGGGAAAAGAAAGAAGATCAGGATCAAAGACAGCAAGTTGCAGGTGGCCCCCATAGATCCAAAACCAGCTAATGTCCACACAAAGTCCCCAGTCTTGCCCTCGCAGGCAGAGACGGAGGCGAGTGGGACGGCTACACTGCCGCCTAGTGGGCAGGTAGCAGCCAGCCAGGGCATCCCCAGCCAGCCTTCCCAGTCGTTGGCACAAACCCTAGCACACCTCGCAGAAGAGGTGTTCACTAATGCACCGAGGGAGAGGTCGGGGTCAACACCTTCCCTGACCAGCAGTACCTCGGTAGCAATGACCCTCTTCAAGCGAAGGGCCTCCCTTCAAAGCATCCTTGACCCCCTCCCTTGTATGGGCAAAACCAGGGGCCCCCTAGAGGTCCTCCTAGATACAGCACTGGAGGACATGGGAATACCCCTGGACGCGGTAAGCCAGAAGTCTGCTAACAGCTCCAATTCAACAGACGGTAACAGCCAAAGAATGCTGTCTGTCATAACCCCCCCCCAGGACAAAGCTGACCCACACGTTCCGAGGGGCCCTGAGCAAGTTCCACCAGACTTACCTTGTGGGGAGTTGAATAGCCCCAACAACTCCACGTACTGTGCATATAAAGACGGTGCCTTCTTGGACGAGGCAGCAGTGAGTACCTTCTCAGGGGTGATGGGAGTTGCAAATAAGCCCAAGCCCCCTCGAAGCAAGCGTAGAGCTAAGAGTAGGAAGAGTGTCCCGACCTCCCAATCATAGTCGCTATGGGGTGGACGCAGCGACTCCTTTTCTTGTTAGCTACCCTGATGGCCCTGATATGTGTGTCTGTTAATGTCAGGAGCATCAGGGAGACACAAAAAAGATTTGATGTACTAAACTATCTAGCTAACTTGAAAGCAGATCTCATCTTTCTGCAGGAGTGTGGTATTTCGTCGAGCCCTGATTATAGGGACCTGAAGGAGAGTTGGACCCTGGGGGACTCCTTCTGGTCGGGCTCCAACATAGCCAGAGCCGACGGAGTAGGTATCCTGTTTAAAAACCCATTTATTACCTCCCGCAGCAGCAGGGAGGTAGAACCTGGTAGAATTCTGAGCGTGGATGTGACATACAACAACACTCCCCTCAGACTGGTCAATGTCTACGCACCCACTAACCAAAACGAAAGAGTTCAATTTTTTCCACAGCTGCGTCCACTCCTGCTGGGGAACGTACCCGTCATCGTGTCAGGTGACTTCAATTGTGCTCTGAGGGACGTAGACCGGAGCAGGCCACGCAACGACCGCTCTAGTAGAGTTTTGTCCTCCGTAATATCTGATTTCTCCCTGTGTGATGCAGGTAAGGACCTGGTGCCTCCCTTTACCTGGGTGAGCTCATCTGGGACCTCCTTCTCCCGTATAGATCTCGTCCTGCATACCAGCTCCCTTACGAAGACGGCAGTAGACACCCAGGCCGTCTTCTTCTCTGACCATAGGCTCCTGCAGGTAACATTGCAGGTCCCTCAGACCTCCCAGATGGGGTCAGGGGTCTGGAAATTAAACACCTCCTTACTCGATGACCCCTCCATAGCTGCAGCCTATAAGAGCAGGCTTGTTGAGTGGACCACTTTGCGTGACCTATTCAACTCCCCTATAGAGTGGTGGGAGATGGTCAAAATGAGAACTAAGGGTTATTTCATAGCAGCAGGCAAGAGGAAAGCAAAAGAAAGGAGGGCCAAATATAAATACCTGAATGCTGCCCTCCAGCGTCTGAGCCTGCTTCAGCTTCGGGGGTTCCCTGTAAGCGACGAGATAGCCCAGACCAAGCTAGATCTTTCAGTGCTTTGTAGGGAGGAACAACGAAAGGTCATGCACAATGCAAAAGTGCAAAAAATGGAGGAAGACGAAAAGTGTACTCGCTTCTTCTTCCAGAAAACGAGGGAGAAGCGGCACTTGATGTCCTCCATGCTCGACAGCAGGGGGAGGATAGTAGAGGATAGTGAGGGAGTGAAAAAAGTGGTAGAGAACTTCTATAGGGACCTGTATAACATCAAAGCTACAGATGACACCCTGATAGAGTGGTTCCTGAGCCAGTTGGAGCCTGACTCAGTGCGGGACGAGGAGGAGGAGGAGAAGGACCCAGAACTCACGCTGGAGGAGCTCACCCAGGCGGTTAAGACCATGAACACCGGTAAGACGCCAGGTCCAGATGGCATCCCGGGTGAGTATTACCATCTTTTTTGGGACACGCTAAAAGTCCATTTAGCGGAGGTCTACAGAGCGGTCTACAGGGAGAAGCGGTTGGGCCCTTCTATGCGGGAGAGTGTAATTACTCTCCTTCATAAGAAAGGGGAAGTTAAAGATCTACGGAATTGGCGCCCAATCAGCCTCCTTTGCGTGGATTACAAGATACTAGCCAAAGCTCTGATGCTCCGGCTACAAGTACACCTCCCTTTGGTCATTGGCCCCGACCAGGCTTGTGGCGTCCCAGGGAGGTCCATCACGGATATTTTAATGTTAACAAGGGACATTCTGGCTTATTCTAGAGAACGGAACCATCCCCTCTGCCTGTTCAACCTTGACCAGGAGAAGGCGTTCGATAGGGTAAGCCATGAATATATGTACAAAGTGATGGACCAGATGAAATTCGCTCCTGGACTTAGGGAGTGGGTTAAAACCATATATACAAACATTAGTACCCGAGTCTTGGTGAACAGGCACCTGACTGGTAAAATATCTATCCAGTCAGGGGTCAGACAGGGTTGCCCACTATCCCCACTGCTATATGTCGTGTGCATTGAACCCCTCCTGCAGGCAATTCGTAGGGATACCAATATAACTGGTTTCCAGCTGCCTGGATCCAACGGGGTCCAGGTCAAAACAACAGCATATATGGACGATGTGTCACTCATTTGCACCAACACATCGTCGGTACCTCGGATTAGTAATATCCTTGAGAAGTACTGCACGGCGACCGGGGCAGTGATTAATAAGTCCAAGAGCGAAGTCTACGTGTCTAAAAATTGGCAGGTAGATAGGGAACTGTCGGACATGTACCCTGTCAAAAAGGACAAAATCAAGATTCTGGGCCTCATTTTCGAGAACAATAGCTCGGGGGCCCAGAGCTGGACGGCGGCCATTAACCAGGTCCGTAAAAAGATTGGCGGATGGAGCACAAGATCCTTAACAATGACGGGTAGAGTATTAATAACCAAGTCTATACTGTTCCCCATCCTCTCTTATGTAGGAAAAATCTTTCCCCCAGACAGGACCACCAAAAAAGTGGTGGACCGCATTATCCACCGCTTTATCTGGGGCAGCAAGATGGAGAGGGTAAAGCGAGCCACTCTGAGTAAAGCCGACAAGAAGGGAGGTAAGGGGGTCCCGGACGTTGTGCAGCTCACCCGAGTGCAGGGGCTCACGCAAACTATCAAGAACATCCAGGCCCTGGACAGGAAGGTATGTTACATGAATCGTTTCTATTTTGCCACCTGTCTCAGGGCCTTGGGCCTCTGCACTATTGATAACACCGTGCCGTACTCCTGGGACCCCCCATTGTATTATAGAACCTTAAGGGACACTATATATAAATTGGGCTTAGATAAAGCAAAATTGGCCTCCTGGGAATACAAGGCTGTAACTAAATATCTTGCCGGTTCCCAGGAAATTGAAAAAGTAGCTACTTTCTCCCTCACCCAAAGCCAAAAAATCTGGGAGAATGTGTCTCACAGCTGCCTCAGTAATGTCCAGAAGGATATAGCATGGAACACCGTCCACAGTGCACTCCCCACTCGAGCGTTCATGTTCAGGAGGGGACTAGCCCAAGTAGAAACATGCCCCTATGCAAAGTGCCGCAAGAGAGAAACACCAGCCCATATCTTCTGGGAGTGTGATGTGGCTGGCAGTGTCTGGCTCTCTGTCTCTGTCTTCCTAAACAGGTTTGCTGACACGGCCAAGATGACCGCTGAGACTGTGCTCTATGGGCCTGCGGGAGGAATCACTACCAGCACAGCTAAGTGCGTTTGGCGTGTCATCAATGTTGTCAAGCAGATCCTGTGGGAAGGCCGTAACGTCTGTGTCTATCACAAGCAGGAGCTAGACACTATCACCACGACCAGAAGGGCACAAACTCTTATCAAGGACTTTGTAATTCTGGACATCCGGACCCTCGGGAAGGACAAGGCCTGCGCGGAGTGGAGGATCGCCGGACTTCAGGACGTGAAGATGGAAGATGGAATAAAGGAAAAAACTGGAACCGCTAGCTCCTAGGAGCGGGACTACGGGGCACCGCTAAGCCTTTTATTTATTTTGTCATGCCAGCATTCCGCCCTTTTTAGCTGGCATGACCGTTTTTCAACAGTGCCCTGGTTTTATGTAGTCTTTTGTTTCAGTTTTATGGACTTTTATTTGATTTACGTTGAATGTTTTATTTGATTTTGTTTTGTTTTGTTTTATGTATCTCTAAGATTTTTAATGTAAACTATTAAAAGTTACATTTTAAGTGTTTTAAAATTTTAGAATTTTAACTCACTGTTTTATACACTGTCCCTTTTCCCCTGTCCCTGTTTTAGATTTAGTTTTATGTTCACTTTTGAACCTTTTAGAGAGCACTCCCCGGCCCTCACAAGCACTGGTTTTTTATAGATGGTTCTTTTTTTCCAGTCACTTTTAAAACAGCACAGGTTTTTTTCATGTTGATTTTAATCTGTGTCTGTTTTAACCATGTACAAAGCACAATTGTCTTGGTGTTTTTAAATGTATTTTAAATGCTTTTAAAACAAAATGTATGTCTGTATGCATGAATGTCATCTTTAAAAGAAATGTAAAATGAATGAAAAAACGAATGGGTGTAAATGTAAAAAAAAAATGTAAAATCTCAATAAAAGAGTATTTTACTAAAGATTTCCGTGGAGAGGAGCATTTATGAGTTCAATGCAATTTTTGGCTAGCCCTGCCCCTCGGGGTGGGGCTCGACATGGGTTTAAAAGCAGAACGAGCACAGCGGCGCCGGCCGTGTTAATAATTAGAGCCTGGCACCTTTTTTTTTCTTTTTCTTTTTTTTTTCTTTTTCCCATTTTTCCCCTCAGTCCAAGAAGCGAGTACCCCGGCAGCTCCGGCGGGCGGCCGCGCCCGGGGCGTTTGGTCAAAACCATTGTGGGCATCGCTTCTCGGCCTCTTGGCTCAGATCATTGTATGTGGCCTGCCCGCAGCTTTGATTTTCAAGGGGAAGAGAAGGCGAAGGCATGGCGGAGACTGCAGTAAAGCCCCCAGGACCTCGTCTGAGGAACACGATTCGTTTATTGAAGAAAGAAGGAACCCCTGCAATGACGGGGAACGATTTTGTTAACCAAGTGCTGAACAGGATGAAGGTGGATTTCGATGAAGTGTTCTGTCTCCAGGATTTCCAGGCAAGAGGAATTTTTGATTTGACTTTTAAATCAGAAGAGTATTGTAGATGTGTTTGGAAATGCATGAAGAACAATGAAGAGAAGAGGCCTTTGTGTTTTTTTGTTTTGGAAGCGCTTTTTAGACAAGAAGTAAGAGTGGTGAATGTGCATATGTACAACCCGTTTGTGCCTGCGGAGGATGTGTCTACTTTTTTGGGACAATATGTTAATGTGGTTAGACCGCCAGAGAAATGTTTGGATGAGTTCGAGATGTGGAATGGCACTTGGAGGGTGTGGACGAGGTTCCGCCCTAGTGAAAAGGGGTATGAGGGGGTGAGGCATCCGCCTTCCTCCTTTTCGATTGGATCGAATAGAGGATTTTTGTTTTATTTTGGACAGCCTGAAGTCTGCAGGAAATGTAATGAAATGGGACACAAGGCTGAAGAGTGTAAGGACTTGTTCTGCAGGAACTGTAATAAAAAGGGGCATAACACGAAAGACTGCAAAGAAAAGAGAAAGTGTAATTTGTGTGGGAGTGTTAATCATTTGTTTTATAAGTGTCCACACAGGGCCAAAAGCTATGCTGGGGCTGCTGGTGCGGGGAGCGGTGAGGAGGACAGTGGTGATGAGGAGGACAGCAGTGATGGAGTGGACGGAGCGGAAAGTATGGAGGTGTCTGGAAAGAAAGGTGCAGAGGATAAAGGTGGAAAGAAGATGACTGCGGAGAAACTAGTTACAGTGCCATCGGCTGAATCCGGGAAGGTGAGCGAGTCTGTGAAGGGGAAGCAGCAGAGACAGCCTGCGGAGAAAAGGACAGCAGAAGAAGCGGGAGTGAGGGAGCCTGTTATAGAGTCTGGGAAGGAACAAAAGAAAGACTGGGCTGATCGAATGGAAGAGGCTGAAAAGCGAAAAGAGACTAGTGGGAAAAAGACGGATAAAAAGTGATAAATGTCTGGTTTTCTTTTTGCTTATTATTTTATGTAATAGTTTTTTTGTTTTTTTGTGGAAAAAGTAAATGACTTAAAAGTTAGAGGAAATGATTTGCATATATGGAAATTTGTTTTGTAAATGTGGTTTTGAAAACACTGTGAAAAAGGAAAAGAAAGGAAAATGGATAAAAGTGTGAGTGAGGATGTGAGTGTGAATAATTTTGATTTTGGTGAATGGTTGAAATGATGACTGTTTTTGAATTTGTTGATTTTTGTGTTGAATAATATGCATATATGTTAATTGTAAATGTGGTTTTTGATGTAGAAGAAAAATGTATACGTTTTTGTGTTGTCTTTCTTTAAGTGTAATAATTTTGTGTTGATTTTTGTATTGAAATATTGTTTTTGTTTGATAAGATTTAATAAAAAAAAAAAAAAAAAAAAAAATCTGTTCTTATCAGTTTAATATCTGATACGTCCCCCATAGGGGGACCCGTCTATATTAAATTGATTTTTGGAAGCAGGAGATGGAACCGGGGCTTGCTCCGTCCACTCCACGCATCGACCCGGTATTGCAGTACCTCCGGGAACGGTGCACAAGAAAGGTCAAAAAAGAGAGAGACAGACAGGCAGGCAGACAGACAGGCAGGCAGGCAGACAGACAGACAGGCAGACAGAGAGACAGAGAGACAGAGAGAGCGCTAGCCAGCCTCTCCCTCTCCCTTTTTCTGGGTTGTATTTTTTCCCGCTCTTTTTGTTGTTTTTTTTTTTTTTTTTTGTTTGTTTGTTTGTTTGTTCCAAATAAGGAAGGCAGGCCTGCCTAACTGATGGACAGTCTGCTCTGCTCACGCAGCAGGCCAGTGTACCCAGAAGGCCTTGCGCTCGTGGGAGGAGGAGGACGAGCGCAGCGGTAAAGCAGAAACGGAGCTGTTTAGTGGGGCAAGGAGCCCTCGCTTTCAAGGCGGCAGCAGCAGCAAAGCGCCCCTTTGCCAGGACCGAACGGCACTTGCGTTTTGGGAAGAGTTCCCTGTTTTGTTTGGTTTTGTTTGGCCTTGCCGCCGGGTAGAGGAGAAGGCCTTTGGGCCGGCCGGAAGGGCTGGGCTACCAGTAAAACCACACTCTGGCTTCTCTTCAGTTCGAATAAATCTTTCTAAGACTAAGGCTTAGAGGGTAGTGGCATTGCCCGCTCCCTCCGAGGGTCTGTGAGAGGTTTGTTCGGGTGAGGAGGAACAGAATTTTTTTTTATTTTTGACTGGCTTTCTTCAGCTCGGCAACTTTTTGGAAGACTAATGCTCAGTCTGGTTTTGGCTTGCCCAATCCAGGCCGAGGGTCTTTCAAGATTTTGTTGACTGTTGAGAGCAGTTTTTTCTTTTTCAGGCGGTTCCAGTTTTTTTCTTTTTCAGGCGGTTCCGGCTTTTCCAGACGTTCCTGGAGTTAGAGAGAAGGAGGACCTACCATCCAGACGACCTTTGAGGACCCTTTGATGACCTAGACGACCTCATCCCCAGCCTTTGATTGTAATCGAGATCCAGACCGAGAGAGCAGCAGGCGCCCAGCAGAGGGCGCCATCTGGGAGGAGCAGAGGGCGGCCCCGAACCCCGAGGAGGCGTCACAGCCACGATTCTTCCTACGTGGTCTCGGTGCCAAGCAGCGCCCCCTACTCCGCCAGGGAAGGACACCGTTCACCTGGGGAGGGGGTCCCTCTTGCGAGGCGACCATCTCCTCAGGGACTAAAGTAATAGTTCCTTCAACTGCCCAGATTTGCTGCTTACGTTGTCTCTTTTTCGTAGAGAGAGACAACCCGGACGTCCAGAGGCTTCTCCCACCCCAATCGGAGGAGCCAGCTGAAGGATGGCGTTCCGGCCAACCCAGGAGACCAGGAGGCACAATGCGGTGCGCTTCACAAGGACCCAGCAAGAGGAAACGGAACCAGGACTGACGAGACTGGAGTTCAGCCGGACCATTCTTCAGAGGGGTATGGGTTTTTCCCCTTCTGACTTGAATTGTTTGGTGAAATTGCCAGGGCTTAAGGAAGTGTTTGAGGTCAGTTTTAGGAACCCCCAAAAGTTACAAGAAATGTGGTCCTTTTGGGGGGAGAATAAATATCTCGCTCCATACAAAGAATTTTGTGTGGATGCACTGACAGACAGAGAAATGAAAGTTGTTACTGTCCAATTTTTCAATGAGGCTGTTAGCGACTATGATATTACAACATGGCTTAACCGCTATGGGAGGGTGTCATCAGAAGGGAGGAAAATTACAGATGAAGATGGGGTTTGGACAGGAGCCAGAAAGTGGCTGGTACGCCTTAATGTTGATCCATCGGGCATTGGAGGCGTCCGCCACATTCCAAACTCCATAGTGTTAGGGCCCAACAGAGGGCTGGTATTCTATAATGGGATGCCAAAACTCTGCAGGAAATGTGGGGAATTAGGACACCTGGCGGCCGCATGTACTGTAGTCAAGTGCAGGAACTGCGGCGCCCCCCACGAGACCAGCCACTGTAGAGAAGAGAGGCAGTGCAATTTGTGTGGAAAAAAGGGGCACCTGTTTAAGGACTGCCCCTCTTCCTATGCCAACATGGCCAGAGCCAGCAAGGCAAATACCAACAAGCCTAGGCCTGAGCAGGAAGAGGGAGCAAGTAACAAAGATCAGTCCACATCACCACCAACAGTATCCAAGACCCAGACTCCAGCACCACCATCATCACCAGCACCCCCCTCACCCCCCCGCCCCCGAGACATGTCCCGTTTTACGAGGACCCCTTCCCCCAGCCCAGAGAGAGAGTACAACAGCTACTCCACTAGCTCCTCCAGTAGCTCCTCTGATGCAGAACACGAGGCAGGGAGGGAGCCCGGACCCAGCAGCGGCCCCCCCCTGAGTAGGGCCCTCTCAGCGCCAGCACTCCCCCTCGGCTCTCGTTATGACGCCATAAGGATTGAGTCCGTGGGGGAGGAAAGCGAAAGCGACAGTGAAAGTGAGAGTGAGAAGGAGGGGAAGGGAGTGAAGAACCAGCAGAGGGTGGGGAAAAGAAAGGGTAGAGACGAGGGGGGGAAAAGAAAGAAGATCAGGATCAAAGACAGCAAGTTGCAGGTGCCCCCCATAGATCCAAAACCAGCTAATGTCCACACAAAGTCCCCAGTCTTGCCCTCGCAGGCAGAGACGGAGGCGAGTGGGACGGCTACACTGCCGCCTAGTGGGCAGGTAGCAGCCAGCCAGGGCATCCCCAGCCAGCCTTCCCAGTCGTTGGCACAAACCCTAGCACACCTCGCAGAAGA
Organism: Acipenser ruthenus; assembly: GCF_902713425.1. Classification (NCBI taxonomy): domain Eukaryota; kingdom Metazoa; phylum Chordata; class Actinopteri; order Acipenseriformes; family Acipenseridae; genus Acipenser; species Acipenser ruthenus. The sequence continues at coordinate 13,707,015 of NC_081201.1, read as the reverse complement.
GGTGTTCACTAATGCACCGAGGGAGAGGTCGGGGTCAACACCTTCCCTGACCAGCAGTACCTCGGTAGCAATGACCCTCTTCAAGCGAAGGGCCTCCCTTCAAAGCATCCTTGACCCCCTCCCTTGTATGGGCAAAACCAGGGGCCCCCTAGAGGTCCTCCTAGATACAGCACTGGAGGACATGGGAATACCCCTGGACGCGGTAAGCCAGAAGTCTGCTAACAGCTCCAATTCAACAGACGGTAACAGCCAAAGAATGCTGTCTGTCATAACCCCCCCCCAGGACAAAGCTGACCCACACGTTCCGAGGGGCCCTGAGCAAGTTCCACCAGACTTACCTTGTGGGGAGTTGAATAGCCCCAACAACTCCAAGTACTGTGCATATAAAGACGGTGCCTTCTTGGACGAGGCAGCAGTGAGTACCTTCTCAGGGGTGATGGGAGTTGCAAATAAGCCCAAGCCCCCTCGAAGCAAGCGTAGAGCTAAGAGTAGGAAGAGTGTCCAGACCTCCCAATCATAGTCGCTATGGGGTGGACGCAACGACTCCTTTTCTTGTTAGCTACCCTGATGGCCCTGATATGTGTGTCTGTTAATGTCAGGAGCATCAGGGAGACACAAAAAAGATTTGATGTACTAAACTATCTAGCTAACTTGAAAGCAGATCTCATCTTTCTGCAGGAGTGTGGTATTTCGTCGAGCCCTGATTATAGGGACCTGAAGGAGAGTTGGACCCTGGGGGACTCCTTCTGGTCGGGCTCCAACATAGCCAGAGCCGACGGAGTAGGTATCCTGTTTAAAAACCCATTTATTACCTCCCGCAGCAGCAGGGAGGTAGAACCTGGTAGAATTCTGAGCGTGGATGTGACATACAACAACACTCCCCTCAGACTGGTCAATGTCTACGCACCCACTAACCAAAACGAAAGAGTTCAATTTTTTCCACAGCTGCGTCCACTCCTGCTGGGGAACGTACCCGTCATCGTGTCAGGTGACTTCAATTGTGCTCTGAGGGACGTAGACCGGAGCAGGCCACGCAACGACCGCTCTAGTAGAGTTTTGTCCTCCGTAATATCTGATTTCTCCCTGTGTGATGCAGGTAAGGACCTGGTGCCTCCCTTTACCTGGGTGAGCTCATCTGGGACCTCCTTCTCCCGTATAGATCTCGTCCTGCATACCAGCTCCCTTACGAAGACGGCAGTAGACACCCAGGCCGTCTTCTTCTCTGACCATAGGCTCCTGCAGGTAACATTGCAGGTCCCTCAGACCTCCCAGATGGGGTCAGGGGTCTGGAAATTAAACACCTCCTTACTCGATGACCCCTCCATAGCTGCAGCCTATAAGAGCAGGCTTGTTGAGTGGACCACTTTGCGTGACCTATTCAACTCCCCTATAGAGTGGTGGGAGATGGTCAAAATGAGAACTAAGGGTTATTTCATAGCAGCAGGCAAGAGGAAAGCAAAAGAAAGGAGGGCCAAATATAAATACCTGAATGCTGCCCTCCAGCGTCTGAGCCTGCTTCAGCTTCGGGGGTTCCCTGTAAGCGACGAGATAGCCCAGACCAAGCTAGATCTTTCAGTGCTTTGTAGGGAGGAACAACGAAAGGTCATGCACAATGCAAAAGTGCAAAAAATGGAGGAAGACGAAAAGTGTACTCGCTTCTTCTTCCAGAAAACGAGGGAGAAGCGGCACTTGATGTCCTCCATGCTCGACAGTGATAGTGAGGGAGTGAAAAAAGTGGTAGAGAACTTCTATAGGGACCTGTATAACATCAAAGCTACAGATGACACCCTGATAGAGTGGTTCCTGAGCCAGTTGGAGCCTGACTCAGTGCGGGACGACGAGGAGGAGGAGAAGGACCCAGAACTCACGCTGGAGGAGCTCACCCAGGCGGTTAAGACCATGAACACCGGTAAGACGCCAGGTCCAGATGGCATCCCGGGTGAGTATTACCATCTTTTTTGGGACACGCTAAAAGTCCATTTAGCGGAGGTCTACAGAGCGGTCTACAGGGAGAAGCGGTTGGGCCCTTCTATGCGGGAGAGTGTAATTACTCTCCTTCATAAGAAAGGGGAAGTTAAAGATCTACGGAATTGGCGCCCAATCAGCCTCCTTTGCGTGGATTACAAGATACTAGCCAAAGCTCTGATGCTCCGGCTACAAGTACACCTCCCTTTGGTCATTGGCCCTGACCAGGCTTGTGGCGTCCCAGGGAGGTCCATCACGGATATTTTAATGTTAACAAGGGACATTCTGGCTTATTCTAGAGAACGGAACCATCCCCTCTGCCTGTTCAACCTTGACCAGGAGAAGGCGTTCGATAGGGTAAGCCATGAATATATGTACAAAGTGATGGACCAGATGAAATTCGCTCCTGGACTTAGGGAGTGGGTTAAAACCATATATACAAACATTAGTACCCGAGTCTTGGTGAACAGGCACCTGACTGGTAAAATATCTATCCAGTCAGGGGTCAGACAGGGTTGCCCACTATCCCCACTGCTATATGTCGTGTGCATTGAACCCCTCCTGCAGGCAATTCGTAGGGATACCAATATAACTGGTTTCCAGCTGCCTGGATCCAACGGGGTCCAGGTCAAAACAACAGCATATATGGACGATGTGTCACTCATTTGCACCAACACATCGTCGGTACCTCGGATTAGTAATATCCTTGAGAAGTACTGCACGGCGACCGGGGCAGTGATTAATAAGTCCAAGAGCGAAGTCTACGTGTCTAAAAATTGGCAGGTAGATAGGGAACTGTCGGACATGTACCCTGTCAAAAAGGACAAAATCAAGATTCTGGGCCTCATTTTCGAGAACAATAGCTCGGGGGCCCAGAGCTGGACGGCGGCCATTAACCAGGTCCGTAAAAAGATTGGCGGATGGAGCACAAGATCCTTAACAATGACGGGTAGAGTATTAATAACCAAGTCTATACTGTTCCCCATCCTCTCTTATGTAGGAAAAATCTTTCCCCCAGACAGGACCACCAAAAAAGTGGTGGACCGCATTATCCACCGCTTTATCTGGGGCAGCAAGATGGAGAGGGTAAAGCGAGCCACCCTGAGTAAAGCCGACAAGAAGGGAGGTAAGGGGGTCCCGGACGTTGTGCAGCTCACCCGAGTGCAGGGGCTCACGCAAACTATCAAGAACATCCAGGCCCTGGACAGGAAGGTATGTTACATGAATCGTTTCTATTTTGCCACCTGTCTCAGGGCCTTGGGCCTCTGCACTATTGATAACACCGTGCCGTACTCCTGGGACCCCCCATTGTATTATAGAACCTTAAGGGACACTATATATAAATTGGGCTTAGATAAAGCAAAATTGGCCTCCTGGGAATACAAGGCTGTAACTAAATATCTTGCCGGTTCCCAGGAAATTGAAAAAGTAGCTACTTTCTCCCTCACCCAAAGCCAAAAAATCTGGGAGAATGTGTCTCACAGCTGCCTCAGTAATGTCCAGAAGGATATAGCATGGAACACCGTCCACAGTGCACTCCCCACTCGAGCGTTCATGTTCAGGAGGGGACTAGCCCAAGTAGAAACATGCCCCTATGCAAAGTGCCGCAAGAGAGAAACACCAGCCCATATCTTCTGGGAGTGTGATGTGGCTGGCAGTGTCTGGCTCTCTGTCTCTGTCTTCCTAAACAGGTTTGCTGACACGGCCAAGATGACCGCTGAGACTGTGCTCTATGGGCCTGCGGGAGGAATCACTACCAGCACAGCTAAGTGCGTTTGGCGTGTCATCAATGTTGTCAAGCAGATCCTGTGGGAAGGCCGTAACGTCTGTGTCTATCACAAGCAGGAGCTAGACACTATCACCACGACCAGAAGGGCACAAACTCTTATCAAGGACTTTGTAATTCTGGACATCCGGACCCTCGGGAAGGACAAGGCCTGCGCGGAGTGGAGGATCGCCGGACTTCAGGACGTGAAGATGGAATAAAGGAAAAAACTGGAACCGCTAGCTCCTAGGAGCGGGACTACGGGGCACCGCTAAGCCTTTTATTTATTTTGTCATGCCAGCATTCCGCCCTTTTTAGCTGGCATGACCGTTTTTGAACGGTGCCCTGGTTTTATGTAGTCTTTTTGTTTCAGTTTTATGGATTTTGATTTGATTTATTTTGAATGTTTTATTTGATTTTTGTTTTGTTTTGTTTTATGTATCTAAAAGATTTTTAATGTTAACTATTAAAAGTTACATTTTAAGTGTTTTAAAATTTTAGAATTTTAACTCACTGTTTTATACACTGTCCCTTTTCCCCTGTCCCTGTTTTAGATCTAGTTTTATGTTCACTTTTGAACCTTTTTAGAGAGCACTCCCCGGCCCTCACAAGCACTGGTTTTTTATAGATGGTTCTTTTTTTCCAGTCACTTTTAAAACAGCACAGGTTTTTTTCATGTTGATTTTAATCTGTGTCTGTTTTAACCATGTACAAAGCACAATTGTCTTGGTGTTTTTAAATGTATTTTAAATGCTTTTAAAACAAAATGTATGTCTGTATGCATGAATGTCATCTTTAAAAGAAATGTAAAATGAATGAAAAAACGAATGGGTGTAAATGTAAAAAAATGTAAAATCTCAATAAAAGAGTATTTTACTAAAGATTTCCGTGGAGAGGAGCATTTATGAGTTCAATGCAATTTTTGGCTAGCCCTGCCCCTCGGGGTGGGGCTCGACATGGGTTTAAAAGCAGAACGAGCACAGCGGCGCCGGCCGTGTTAATAATTAGAGCCTGGCACCTTTTTTTTTCTTTTTCTTTTTAAATCTTTCTAAGACTAAGGCTTAGAGGGTAGTGGCATTGCCCGCTCCCTCCGAGGGTCTGTGAGAGGTTTGTTCGGGTGAGGAGGAACAGAATTTTTTTTTATTTTTGACTGGCTTTCTTCAGCTCGGCAACTTTTTGGAAGACTAATGCTCAGTCTGGTTTTGGCTTGCCCAATCCAGGCCGAGGGTCTTTCAAGATTTTGTTGACTGTTGAGAGCAGTTTTTTCTTTTTCAGGCGGTTCCAGTTTTTTTCTTTTTCAGGCGGTTCCGGCTTTTCCAGACGTTCCTGGAGTTAGAGAGAAGGAGGACCTACCATCCAGACGACCTTTGAGGACCCTTTGATGACCTAGACGACCTCATCCCCAGCCTTTGATTGTAATCGAGATCCAGACCGAGAGAGCAGCAGGCGCCCAGCAGAGGGCGCCATCTGGGAGGAGCAGAGGGCGGCCCCGAACCCCGAGGAGGCGTCACAGCCACGATTCTTCCTACGTGGTCTCGGTGCCAAGCAGCGCCCCCTACTCCGCCAGGGAAGGACACCGTTCACCTGGGGAGGGGGTCCCTCTTGCGAGGCGACCATCTCCTCAGGGACTAAAGTAATAGTTCCTTCAACTGCCCAGATTTGCTGCTTACGTTGTCTCTTTTTCGTAGAGAGAGACAACCCGGACGTCCAGAGGCTTCTCCCACCCCAATCGGAGGAGCCAGCTGAAGGATGGCGTTCCGGCCAACCCAGGAGACCAGGAGGCACAATGCGGTGCGCTTCACAAGGACCCAGCAAGAGGAAACGGAACCAGGACTGACGAGACTGGAGTTCAGCCGGACCATTCTTCAGAGGGGTATGGGTTTTTCCCCTTCTGACTTGAATTGTTTGGTGAAATTGCCAGGGCTTAAGGAAGTGTTTGAGGTCAGTTTTAGGAACCCCCAAAAGTTACAAGAAATGTGGTCCTTTTGGGGGGAGAATAAATATCTCGCTCCATACAAAGAATTTTGTGTGGATGCACTGACAGACAGAGAAATGAAAGTTGTTACTGTCCAATTTTTCAATGAGGCTGTTAGCGACTATGATATTACAACATGGCTTAACCGCTATGGGAGGGTGTCATCAGAAGGGAGGAAAATTACAGATGAAGATGGGGTTTGGACAGGAGCCAGAAAGTGGCTGGTACGCCTTAATGTTGATCCATCGGGCATTGGAGGCGTCCGCCACATTCCAAACTCCATAGTGTTAGGGCCCAACAGAGGGCTGGTATTCTATAATGGGATGCCAAAACTCTGCAGGAAATGTGGGGAATTAGGACACCTGGCGGCCGCATGTACTGTAGTCAAGTGCAGGAACTGCGGCGCCCCCCACGAGACCAGCCACTGCAGAGAAGAGAGGCAGTGCAATTTGTGTGGAAAAAAGGGGCACCTGTTTAAGGACTGCCCCTCTTCCTATGCCAACATGGCCAGAGCCAGCAAGGCAAATACCAACAAGCCTAGGCCTGAGCAGGAAGAGGGAGCAAGTAACAAAGATCAGTCCACATCACCACCAACAGTATCCAAGACCCAGACTCCAGCACCACCATCATCACCAGCACCCCCCTCACCCCCCCGCCCCCGAGACATGTCCCGTTTTACGAGGACCCCTTCCCCCAGCCCAGAGAGAGAGTACAACAGCTACTCCACTAGCTCCTCCAGTAGCTCCTCTGATGCAGAACACGAGGCAGGGAGGGAGCCCGGACCCAGCAGCGGCCCCCCCCTGAGTAGGGCCCTCTCAGCGCCAGCACTCCCCCTCGGCTCTCGTTATGACGCCATAAGGATTGAGTCCGTGGGGGAGGAAAGCGAAAGCGACAGTGAAAGTGAGAGTGAGAAGGAGGGGAAGGGAGTGAAGAACCAGCAGAGGGTGGGGAAAAGAAAGGGTAGAGACGAGGGGGGGAAAAGAAAGAAGATCAGGATCAAAGACAGCAAGTTGCAGGTGCCCCCCATAGATCCAAAACCAGCTAATGTCCACACAAAGTCCCCAGTCTTGCCCTCGCAGGCAGAGACGGAGGCGAGTGGGACGGCTACACTGCCGCCTAGTGGGCAGGTAGCAGCCAGCCAGGGCATCCCCAGCCAGCCTTCCCAGTCGTTGGCACAAACCCTAGCACACCTCGCAGAAGAGGTGTTCACTAATGCACCGAGGGAGAGGTCGGGGTCAACACCTTCCCTGACCAGCAGTACCTCGGTAGCAATGACCCTCTTCAAGCGAAGGGCCTCCCTTCAAAGCATCCTTGACCCCCTCCCTTGTATGGGCAAAACCAGGGGCCCCCTAGAGGTCCTCCTAGATACAGCACTGGAGGACATGGGAATACCCCTGGACGCGGTAAGCCAGAAGTCTGCTAACAGCTCCAATTCAACAGACGGTAACAGCCAAAGAATGCTGTCTGTCATAACCCCCCCCAGGACAAAGCTGACCCACACGTTCCGAGGGGCCCTGAGCAAGTTCCACCAGACTTACCTTGTGGGGAGTTGAATAGCCCCAACAACTCCAAGTACTGTGCATATAAAGACGGTGCCTTCTTGGACGAGGCAGCAGTGAGTACCTTCTCAGGGGTGATGGGAGTTGCAAATAAGCCCAAGCCCCCTCGAAGCAAGCGTAGAGCTAAGAGTAGGAAGAGTGTCCAGACCTCCCAATCATAGTCGCTATGGGGTGGACGCAACGACTCCTTTTCTTGTTAGCTACCCTGATGGCCCTGATATGTGTGTCTGTTAATGTCAGGAGCATCAGGGAGACACAAAAAAGATTTGATGTACTAAACTATCTAGCTAACTTGAAAGCAGATCTCATCTTTCTGCAGGAGTGTGGTATTTCGTCGAGCCCTGATTATAGGGACCTGAAGGAGAGTTGGACCCTGGGGGACTCCTTCTGGTTGGGCTCCAACATAGCCAGAGCCGACGGAGTAGGTATCCTGTTTAAAAACCCATTTATTACCTCCCGCAGCAGCAGGGAGGTAGAACCTGGTAGAATTCTGAGCGTGGATGTGACATACAACAACACTCCCCTCAGACTGGTCAATGTCTACGCACCCACTAACCAAAACGAAAGAGTTCAATTTTTTCCACAGCTGCGTCCACTCCTGCTGGGGAACGTACCCGTCATCGTGTCAGGTGACTTCAATTGTGCTCTGAGGGACGTAGACCGGAGCAGGCCACGCAACGACCGCTCTAGTAGAGTTTTGTCCTCCGTAATATCTGATTTCTCCCTGTGTGATGCAGGTAAGGACCTGGTGCCTCCCTTTACCTGGGTGAGCTCATCTGGGACCTCCTTCTCCCGTATAGATCTCGTCCTGCATACCAGCTCCCTTACGAAGACGGCAGTAGACACCCAGGCCGTCTTCTTCTCTGACCATAGGCTCCTGCAGGTAACATTGCAGGTCCCTCAGACCTCCCAGATGGGGTCAGGGGTCTGGAAATTAAACACCTCCTTACTCGATGACCCCTCCATAGCTGCAGCCTATAAGAGCAGGCTTGTTGAGTGGACCACTTTGCGTGACCTATTCAACTCCCCTATAGAGTGGTGGGAGATGGTCAAAATGAGAACTAAGGGTTATTTCATAGCAGCAGGCAAGAGGAAAGCAAAAGAAAGGAGGGCCAAATATAAATACCTGAATGCTGCCCTCCAGCGTCTGAGCCTGCTTCAGCTTCGGGGGTTCCCTGTAAGCGACGAGATAGCCCAGACCAAGCTAGATCTTTCAGTGCTTTGTAGGGAGGAACAACGAAAGGTCATGCACAATGCAAAAGTGCAAAAAATGGAGGAAGACGAAAAGTGTACTCGCTTCTTCTTCCAGAAAACGAGGGAGAAGCGGCACTTGATGTCCTCCATGCTCGACAGCAGGGGGAGGATAGTAGAGGATAGTGAGGGAGTGAAAAAAGTGGTAGAGAACTTCTATAGGGACCTGTATAACATCAAAGCTACAGATGACACCCTGATAGAGTGGTTCCTGAGCCAGTTGGAGCCTGACTCAGTGCGGGACGAGGAGGAGGAGGAGAAGGACCCAGAACTCACGCTGGAGGAGCTCACCCAGGCGGTTAAGACCATGAACACCGGTAAGACGCCAGGTCCAGATGGCATCCCGGGTGAGTATTACCATCTTTTTTGGGACACGCTAAAAGTCCATTTAGCGGAGGTCTACAGAGCGGTCTACAGGGAGAAGCGGTTGGGCCCTTCTATGCGGGAGAGTGTAATTACTCTCCTTCATAAGAAAGGGGAAGTTAAAGATCTACGGAATTGGCGCCCAATCAGCCTCCTTTGCGTGGATTACAAGATACTAGCCAAAGCTCTGATGCTCCGGCTACAAGTACACCTCCCTTTGGTCATTGGCCCTGACCAGGCTTGTGGCGTCCCAGGGAGGTCCATCACGGATATTTTAATGTTAACAAGGGACATTCTGGCTTATTCTAGAGAACGGAACCATCCCCTCTGCCTGTTCAACCTTGACCAGGAGAAGGCGTTCGATAGGGTAAGCCATGAATATATGTACAAAGTGATGGACCAGATGAAATTCGCTCCTGGACTTAGGGAGTGGGTTAAAACCATATATACAAACATTAGTACCCGAGTCTTGGTGAACAGGCACCTGACTGGTAAAATATCTATCCAGTCAGGGGTCAGACAGGGTTGCCCACTATCCCCACTGCTATATGTCGTGTGCATTGAACCCCTCCTGCAGGCAATTCGTAGGGATACCAATATAACTGGTTTCCAGCTGCCTGGATCCAACGGGGTCCAGGTCAAAACAACAGCATATATGGACGATGTGTCACTCATTTGCACCAACACATCGTCGGTACCTCGGATTAGTAATATCCTTGAGAAGTACTGCACGGCGACCGGGGCAGTGATTAATAAGTCCAAGAGCGAAGTCTACGTGTCTAAAAATTGGCAGGTAGATAGGGAACTGTCGGACATGTACCCTGTCAAAAAGGACAAAATCAAGATTCTGGGCCTCATTTTCGAGAACAATAGCTCGGGGGCCCAGAGCTGGACGGCGGCCATTAACCAGGTCCGTAAAAAGATTGGCGGATGGAGCACAAGATCCTTAACAATGACGGGTAGAGTATTAATAACCAAGTCTATACTGTTCCCCATCCTCTCTTATGTAGGAAAAATCTTTCCCCCAGACAGGACCACCAAAAAAGTGGTGGACCGCATTATCCACCGCTTTATCTGGGGCAGCAAGATGGAGAGGGTAAAGCGAGCCACCCTGAGTAAAGCCGACAAGAAGGGAGGTAAGGGGGTCCCGGACGTTGTGCAGCTCACCCGAGTGCAGGGGCTCACGCAAACTATCAAGAACATCCAGGCCCTGGACAGGAAGGTATGTTACATGAATCGTTTCTATTTTGCCACCTGTCTCAGGGCCTTGGGCCTCTGCACTATTGATAACACCGTGCCGTACTCCTGGGACCCCCCATTGTATTATAGAACCTTAAGGGACACTATATATAAATTGGGCTTAGATAAAGCAAAATTGGCCTCCTGGGAATACAAGGCTGTAACTAAATATCTTGCCGGTTCCCAGGAAATTGAAAAAGTAGCTACTTTCTCCCTCACCCAAAGCCAAAAAATCTGGGAGAATGTGTCTCACAGCTGCCTCAGTAATGTCCAGAAGGATATAGCATGGAACACCGTCCACAGTGCACTCCCCACTCGAGCGTTCATGTTCAGGAGGGGACTAGCCCAAGTAGAAACATGCCCCTATGCAAAGTGCCGCAAGAGAGAAACACCAGCCCATATCTTCTGGGAGTGTGATGTGGCTGGCAGTGTCTGGCTCTCTGTCTCTGTCTTCCTAAACAGGTTTGCTGACACGGCCAAGATGACCGCTGAGACTGTGCTCTATGGGCCTGCGGGAGGAATCACTACCAGCACAGCTAAGTGCGTTTGGCGTGTCATCAATGTTGTCAAGCAGATCCTGTGGGAAGGCCGTAACGTCTGTGTCTATCACAAGCAGGAGCTAGACACTATCACCACGACCAGAAGGGCACAAACTCTTATCAAGGACTTTGTAATTCTGGACATCCGGACCCTCGGGAAGGACAAGGCCTGCGCGGAGTGGAGGATCGCCGGACTTCAGGACGTGAAGATGGAATAAAGGAAAAAACTGGAACCGCTAGCTCCTAGGAGCGGGACTACGGGGCACCGCTAAGCCTTTTATTTATTTTGTCATGCCAGCATTCCGCCCTTTTTAGCTGGCATGACCGTTTTTGAACGGTGCCCTGGTTTTATGTAGTCTTTTTGTTTCAGTTTTATGGATTTTGATTTGATTTATTTTGAATGTTTTATTTGATTTTTGTTTTGTTTTGTTTTATGTATCTAAAAGATTTTTAATGTTAACTATTAAAAGTTACATTTTAAGTGTTTTAAAATTTTAGAATTTTAACTCACTGTTTTATACACTGTCCCTTTTCCCCTGTCCCTGTTTTAGATCTAGTTTTATGTTCACTTTTGAACCTTTTTAGAGAGCACTCCCCGGCCCTCACAAGCACTGGTTTTTTATAGATGGTTCTTTTTTTCCAGTCACTTTTAAAACAGCACAGGTTTTTTTCATGTTGATTTTAATCTGTGTCTGTTTTAACCATGTACAAAGCACAATTGTCTTGGTGTTTTTAAATGTATTTTAAATGCTTTTAAAACAAAATGTATGTCTGTATGCATGAATGTCATCTTTAAAAGAAATGTAAAATGAATGAAAAAACGAATGGGTGTAAATGTAAAAAAATGTAAAATCTCAATAAAAGAGTATTTTACTAAAGATTTCCGTGGAGAGGAGCATTTATGAGTTCAATGCAATTTTTGGCTAGCCCTGCCCCTCGGGGTGGGGCTCGACATGGGTTTAAAAGCAGAACGAGCACAGCGGCGCCGGCCGTGTTAATAATTAGAGCCTGGCACCTTTTTTTTTCTTTTTCTTTTTTTTTTATTTTTCCCATTTTTCCCCTCAGTCCAAGAAGCCCCACCCCAGGACAAAGCTGACCCACACGTTCCGAGGGGCCCTGAGCAAGTTCCACCAGACTCACCTTGTGGGGAGTTGAATAGCCCCAACAACTCCACGTACTGTGCATATAAAGACGGTGCCTTCTTGGACGAGGCAGCAGTGAGTACCTTCTCAGGGGTGATGGGAGTTGCAAATAAGCCCAAGCCCCCTCGAAGCAAGCGTAGAGCTAAGAGTAGGAAGAGTGTCCCGACCTCCCAATCATAGTCGCTATGGGGTGGACGCAGCGACTCCTTTTCTTGTTAGCTACCCTGATGGCCCTGATATGTGTGTCTGTTAATGTCAGGAGCATCAGGGAGACACAAAAAAGATTTGATGTACTAAACTATCTAGCTAACTTGAAAGCAGATCTCATCTTTCTGCAGGAGTGTGGTATTTCGTCGAGCCCTGATTATAGGGACCTGAAGGAGAGTTGGACCCTGGGGGACTCCTTCTGGTCGGGCTCCAACATAGCCAGAGCCGACGGAGTAGGTATCCTGTTTAAAAACCCATTTATTACCTCCCGCAGCAGCAGGGAGGTAGAACCTGGTAGAATTCTGAGCGTGGATGTGACATACAACAACACTCCCCTCAGACTGGTCAATGTCTACGCACCCACTAACCAAAACGAAAGAGTTCAATTTTTTCCACAGCTGCGTCCACTCCTGCTGGGGAACGTACCCGTCATCGTGTCAGGTGACTTCAATTGTGCTCTGAGGGACGTAGACCGGAGCAGGCCACGCAACGACCGCTCTAGTAGAGTTTTGTCCTCCGTAATATTTGATTTCTCCCTGTGTGATGCAGGTAAGGACCTGGTGCCTCCCTTTACCTGGGTGAGCTCATCTGGGACCTCCTTCTCCCGTATAGATCTCGTCCTGCATACCAGCTCCCTTACGAAGACGGCAGTAGACACCCAGGCCGTCTTCTTCTCTGACCATAGGCTCCTGCAGGTAACATTGCAGGTCCCTCAGACCTCCCAGATGGGGTCAGGGGTTTGGAAATTAAACACTTCCTTACTCGATGACCCCTCCATAGCTGCAGCCTATAAGAGCAGGCTTGTTGAGTGGACCACTTTGCGTGACCTATTCAACTCCCCTATAGAGTGGTGGGAGATGGTCAAAATGAGAACTAAGGGTTATTTCATAGCAGCAGGCAAGAGGAAAGCAAAAGAAAGGAGGGCCAAATATAAACACCTGAATGCTGCCCTCCAGCGTCTGAGCCTGCTTCAGCTTCGGGGGTTCCCTGTAAGCGACGAGATAGCCCAGACCAAGCTAGATCTTTCAGTGCTTTGTAGGGAGGAACAACGAAAGGTCATGCACAATGCAAAAGTGCAAAAAATGGAGGAAGACGAAAAGTGTACTCGCTTCTTCTTCCAGAAAACGAGGGAGAAGCGGCACTTGATGTCCTCCATGCTCGACAGCAGGGGGAGGATAGTTGAGGATAGTGAGGGAGTGAAAAAAGTGGTAGAGAACTTCTATAGGGACCTGTATAACATCAAAGCTACAGATGACACCCTGATAGAGTGGTTCCTGAGCCAGTTGGAGCCTGACTCAGTGCGGGACGAGGAGGAGGAGGAGAAGGACCCAGAACTCACGCTGGAGGAGCTCACCCAGGCGGTTAAGACCATGAACACCGGTAAGACGCCAGGTCCAGATGGCATCCCGGGTGAGTATTACCATCTTTTTTGGGACACGCTAAAAGTCCATTTAGCGGAGGTCTACAGAGCGGTCTACAGGGAGAAGCGGTTGGGCCCTTCTATGCGGGAGAGTGTAATTACTCTCCTTCATAAGAAAGGGGAAGTTAAAGATCTACGGAATTGGCGCCCAATCAGCCTCCTTTGCGTGGATTACAAGATACTAGCCAAAGCTCTGATGCTCCGGCTACAAGTACACCTCCCTTTGGTCATTGGCCCCGACCAGGCTTGTGGCGTCCCAGGGAGGTCCATCACGGATATTTTAATGTTAACAAGGGACATTCTGGCTTATTCTAGAGAACGGAACCATCCCCTCTGCCTGTTCAACCTTGACCAGGAGAAGGCGTTCGATAGGGTAAGCCATGAATATATGTACAAAGTGATGGACCAGATGAAATTCGCTCCTGGACTTAGGGAGTGGGTTAAAACCATATATACAAACATTAGTACCCGAGTCTTGGTGAACAGGCACCTGACTGGTAAAATATCTATCCAGTCAGGGGTCAGACAGGGTTGCCCACTATCCCCACTGCTATATGTCGTGTGCATTGAACCCCTCCTGCAGGCAATTCGTAGGGATACCAATATAACTGGTTTCCAGCTGCCTGGATCCAACGGGGTCCAGGTCAAAACAACAGCATATATGGACGATGTGTCACTCATTTGCACCAACACATCGTCGGTACCTCGGATTAGTAATATCCTTGAGAAGTACTGTACGGCGACCGGGGCAGTGATTAATAAGTCCAAGAGCGAAGTCTACGTGTCTAAAAATTGGCAGGTAGATAGGGAACTGTCGGACATGTACCCTGTCAAAAAGGACAAAATCAAGATTCTGGGCCTCATTTTCGAGAACAATAGCTCGGGGGCCCAGAGCTGGACGGCGGCCATTAACCAGGTCCGTAAAAAGATTGGCGGATGGAGCACAAGATCCTTAACAATGACGGGTAGAGTATTAATAACCAAGTCTATACTGTTCCCCATCCTCTCTTATGTAGGAAAAATCTTTCCCCCAGACAGGACCACCAAAAAAGTGGTGGACCGCATTATCCACCGCTTTATCTGGGGCAGCAAGATGGAGAGGGTAAAGCGAGCCACTCTGAGTAAAGCCGACAAGAAGGGAGGTAAGGGGGTCCCGGACGTTGTGCAGCTCACCCGAGTGCAGGGGCTCACGCAAACTATCAAGAACATCCAGGCCCTGGACAGGAAGGTATGTTACATGAATCGTTTCTATTTTGCCACCTGTCTCAGGGCCTTGGGCCTCTGCACTATTGATAACACCGTGCCGTACTCCTGGGACCCCCCATTGTATTATAGAACCTTAAGGGACACTATATATAAATTGGGCTTAGATAAAGCAAAATTGGCCTCCTGGGAATACAAGGCTGTAACTAAATATCTTGCCGGTTCCCAGGAAATTGAAAAAGTAGCTACTTTCTCCCTCACCCAAAGCCAAAAAATCTGGGAGAATGTGTCTCACAGCTGCCTCAGTAATGTCCAGAAGGATATAGCATGGAACACCGTCCACAGTGCACTCCCCACTCGAGCGTTCATGTTCAGGAGGGGACTAGCCCAAGTAGAAACATGCCCCTATGCAAAGTGCCGCAAGAGAGAAACACCAGCCCATATCTTCTGGGAGTGTGATGTGGCTGGCAGTGTCTGGCTCTCTGTCTCTGTCTTCCTAAACAGGTTTGCTGACACGGCCAAGATGACCGCTGAGACTGTGCTCTATGGGCCTGCGGGAGGAATCGATACCAGCACAGCTAAGTGCGTTTGGCGTGTCATCAATGTTGTCAAGCAGATCCTGTGGGAAGGCCGTAACGTCTGTGTCTATCACAAGCAGGAGCTAGACACTATCACCACGACCAGAAGGGCACAAACTCTTATCAAGGACTTTGTAATTCTGGACATCCGGACCCTCGGGAAGGACAAGGCCTGCGCGGAGTGGAGGATCGCCGGACTTCAGGACGTGAAGATGGAATAAAGGAAAAAACTGGAACCGCTAGCTCCTAGGAGCGGGACTACGGGGCACCGCTAAGCCTTTTATTTATTTTGTCATGCCAGCATTCAGCCCTTTTTAGCTGGCATGACCGTTTTTTCAACGGTGCCCTGGTTTTATGTAGTCTTTTTGTTTCAGTTTTACGGACTTTTATTTGATCTACGTTGAATGTTTTATTTGATTTTGTTTTGTTTTGTTTTATGTATCTTTAAGATTTTTAATGTAAACTATTAAAAGTTACATTTTAAGTGTTTTAAAATTTTAGAATTTTAACTCACTGTTTTATACACTGTCCCTTTTCCCCTGTCCCTGTTTTAGATCTAGTTTTATGTTCACTTTTGAACCTTTTTAGAGAGCACTCCCCGGCCCTCACAAGCACTGGTTTTTTATAGATGGTTCTTTTTTTCCAGTCACTTTTAAAACAGCACAGGTTTTTTTCATGTTGATTTTAATCTGTGTCTGTTTTAACCATGTACAAAGCACAATTGTCTTGGTGTTTTTAAATGTATTTTAAATGCTTTTAAAACAAAATGTATGTCTGTATGCATGAATGTCATCTTTAAAAGAAATGTAAAATGAATGAAAAAACGAATGGGTGTAAATGTAAAAAAAAAATGTAAAATCTCAATAAAAGAGTATTTTACTAAAGATTGCAGGTGGCCCCCATAGATCCAAAACCAGCTAATGTCCACACAAAGTCCCCAGTCTTGCCCTCGCAGGCAGAGACGGAGGCGAGTGGGACGGCTACACTGCCGCCTAGTGGGCAGGTAGCAGCCAGCCAGGGCATCCCCAGCCAGCCTTCCCAGTTGTTGGCACAAACCCTAGCACACCTCGCAGAAGAGGTGTTCACTAATGCACCGAGGGAGAGGTCGGGGTCAACACCTTCCCTGACCAGCAGTACCTCGGTAGCAATGACCCTCTTCAAGCGAAGGGCCTCCCTTCAAAGCATCCTTGACCCCCTCCCTTGTATGGGCAAAACCAGGGGCCCCCTAGAGGTCCTCCTAGATACAGCACTGGAGGACATGGGAATACCCCTGGACGCGGTAAGCCAGAAGTCTGCTAACAGCTCCAATTCAACAGACGGTAACAGCCAAAGAATGCTGTCTGTCATAACCCCCCCCCAGGACAAAGCTGACCCACACGTTCCGAGGGGCCCTGAGCAAGTTCCACCAGACTTACCTTGTGGGGAGTTGAATAGCCCCAACAACTCCACGTACTGTGCATATAAAGACGGTGCCTTCTTGGACGAGGCAGCAGTGAGTACCTTCTCAGGGGTGATGGGAGTTGCAAATAAGCCCAAGCCCCCTCGAAGCAAGCGTAGAGCTAAGAGTAGGAAGAGTGTCCCGACCTCCCAATCATAGTCGCTATGGGGTGGACGCAGCGACTCCTTTTCTTGTTAGCTACCCTGATGGCCCTGATATGTGTGTCTGTTAATGTCAGGAGCATCAGGGAGACACAAAAAAGATTTGATGTACTAAACTATCTAGCTAACTTGAAAGCAGATCTCATCTTTCTGCAGGAGTGTGGTATTTCGTCGAGCCCTGATTATAGGGACCTGAAGGAGAGTTGGACCCTGGGGGACTCCTTCTGGTCGGGCTCCAACATAGCCAGAGCCGACGGAGTAGGTATCCTGTTTAAAAACCCATTTATTACCTCCCGCAGCAGCAGGGAGGTAGAACCTGGTAGAATTCTGAGCGTGGATGTGACATACAACAACACTCCCCTCAGACTGGTCAATGTCTACGCACCCACTAACCAAAACGAAAGAGTTCAATTTTTTCCACAGCTGCGTCCACTCCTGCTGGGGAACGTACCCGTCATCGTGTCAGGTGACTTCAATTGTGCTCTGAGGGACGTAGACCGGAGCAGGCCACGCAACGACCGCTCTAGTAGAGTTTTGTCCTCCGTAATATCTGATTTCTCCCTGTGTGATGCAGGTAAGGACCTGGTGCCTCCCTTTACCTGGGTGAGCTCATCTGGGACCTCCTTCTCCCGTATAGATCTCGTCCTGCATACCAGCTCCCTTACGAAGACGGCAGTAGACACCCAGGCCGTCTTCTTCTCTGACCATAGGCTCCTGCAGGTAACATTGCAGGTCCCTCAGACCTCCCAGATGGGGTCAGGGGTCTGGAAATTAAACACCTCCTTACTCGATGACCCCTCCATAGCTGCAGCCTATAAGAGCAGGCTTGTTGAGTGGACCACTTTGCGTGACCTATTCAACTCCCCTATAGAGTGGTGGGAGATGGTCAAAATGAGAACTAAGGGTTATTTCATAGCAGCAGGCAAGAGGAAAGCAAAAGAAAGGAGGGCCAAATATAAATACCTGAATGCTGCCCTCCAGCGTCTGAGCCTGCTTCAGCTTCGGGGGTTCCCTGTAAGCGACGAGATAGCCCAGACCAAGCTAGATCTTTCAGTGCTTTGTAGGGAGGAACAACGAAAGGTCATGCACAATGCAAAAGTGCAAAAAATGGAGGAAGACGAAAAGTGTACTCGCTTCTTCTTCCAGAAAACGAGGGAGAAGCGGCACTTGATGTCCTCCATGCTCGACAGCAGGGGGAGGATAGTAGAGGATAGTGAGGGAGTGAAAAAAGTGGTAGAGAACTTCTATAGGGACCTGTATAACATCAAAGCTACAGATGACACCCTGATAGAGTGGTTCCTGAGCCAGTTGGAGCCTGACTCAGTGCGGGACGAGGAGGAGGAGGAGAAGGACCCAGAACTCACGCTGGAGGAGCTCACCCAGGCGGTTAAGACCATGAACACCGGTAAGACGCCAGGTCCAGATGGCATCCCGGGTGAGTATTACCATCTTTTTTGGGACACGCTAAAAGTCCATTTAGCGGAGGTCTACAGAGCGGTCTACAGGGAGAAGCGGTTGGGCCCTTCTATGCGGGAGAGTGTAATTACTCTCCTTCATAAGAAAGGGGAAGTTAAAGATCTACGGAATTGGCGCCCAATCAGCCTCCTTTGCGTGGATTACAAGATACTAGCCAAAGCTCTGATGCTCCGGCTACAAGTACACCTCCCTTTGGTCATTGGCCCTGACCAGGCTTGTGGCGTCCCAGGGAGGTCCATCACGGATATTTTAATGTTAACAAGGGACATTCTGGCTTATTCTAGAGAACGGAACCATCCCCTCTGCCTGTTCAACCTTGACCAGGAGAAGGCGTTCGATAGGGTAAGCCATGAATATATGTACAAAGTGATGGACCAGATGAAATTCGCTCCTGGACTTAGGGAGTGGGTTAAAACCATATATACAAACATTAGTACCCGAGTCTTGGTGAACAGGCACCTGACTGGTAAAATATCTATCCAGTCAGGGGTCAGACAGGGTTGCCCACTATCCCCACTGCTATATGTCGTGTGCATTGAACCCCTCCTGCAGGCAATTCGTAGGGATACCAATATAACTGGTTTCCAGCTGCCTGGATCCAACGGGGTCCAGGTCAAAACAACAGCATATATGGACGATGTGTCACTCATTTGCACCAACACATCGTCGGTACCTCGGATTAGTAATATCCTTGAGAAGTACTGCACGGCGACTGGGGCAGTGATTAATAAGTCCAAGAGCGAAGTCTACGTGTCTAAAAATTGGCAGGTAGATAGGGAACTGTCGGACATGTACCCTGTCAAAAAGGACAAAATCAAGATTCTGGGCCTCATTTTCGAGAACAATAGCTCGGGGGCCCAGAGCTGGACGGCGGCCATTAACCAGGTCCGTAAAAAGATTGGCGGATGGAGCACAAGATCCTTAACAATGACGGGTAGAGTATTAATAACCAAGTCTATACTGTTCCCCATCCTCTCTTATGTAGGAAAAATCTTTCCCCCAGACAGGACCACCAAAAAAGTGGTGGACCGCATTATCCACCGCTTTATCTGGGGCAGCAAGATGGAGAGGGTAAAGCGAGCCACCCTGAGTAAAGCCGACAAGAAGGGAGGTAAGGGGGTCCCGGACGTTGTGCAGCTCACCCGAGTGCAGGGGCTCACGCAAACTATCAAGAACATCCAGGCCCTGGACAGGAAGGTATGTTACATGAATCGTTTCTATTTTGCCACCTGTCTCAGGGCCTTGGGCCTCTGCACTATTGATAACACCGTGCCGTACTCCTGGGACCCCCCATTGTATTATAGAACCTTAAGGGACACTATATATAAATTGGGCTTAGATAAAGCAAAATTGGCCTCCTGGGAATACAAGGCTGTAACTAAATATCTTGCCGGTTCCCAGGAAATTGAAAAAGTAGCTACTTTCTCCCTCACCCAAAGCCAAAAAATCTGGGAGAATGTGTCTCACAGCTGCCTCAGTAATGTCCAGAAGGATATAGCATGGAACACCGTCCACAGTGCACTCCCCACTAGAGCGTTCATGTTCAGGAGGGGACTAGCCCAAGTAGAAACATGCCCCTATGCAAAGTGCCGCAAGAGAGAAACACCAGCCCATATCTTCTGGGAGTGTGATGTGGCTGGCAGTGTCTGGCTCTCTGTCTCTGTCTTCCTAAACAGGTTTGCTGACACGGCCAAGATGACCGCTGAGACTGTGCTCTATGGGCCTGCGGGAGGAATCACTACCAGCACAGCTAAGTGCGTTTGGCGTGTCATCAATGTTGTCAAGCAGATCCTGTGGGAAGGCCGTAACGTCTGTGTCTATCACAAGCAGGAGCTAGACACTATCACCACGACCAGAAGGGCACAAACTCTTATCAAGGACTTTGTAATTCTGGACATCCGGACCCTCGGGAAGGACAAGGCCTGCGCGGAGTGGAGGATCGCCGGACTTCAGGACGTGAAGATGGAATAAAGGAAAAAACTGGAACCGCTAGCTCCTAGGAGCGGGACTACGGGGCACCGCTAAGCCTTTTATTTATTTTGTCATGCCAGCATTCCGCCCTTTTTAGCTGGCATGACCGTTTTTCAACGGTGCCCTGGTTTTATGTAGTCTTTTTGTTTCAGTTTTATGGACCTTTGATTTAATTTGAATGTTTTATTTGATTTTGTTTTGTTTTGTTTTATGTATCTTTAAGATTTTTAATGTAAACTATTAAAAGTTACATTTTAAGTGTTTTAAAATTTTAGAATTTTAACTCACTGTTTATACACTGTCCCTTTTCCCCTGTCCCTGTTTTAGATCTAGGTTTATGTTCACTTTTTTAGAGAGCACTCCCCGGCCCTCACAAGCACTGGTTTTTTATAGATGGTTCTTTTTTTCCAGTCACTTTTAAAACAGCACAGGTTTTTTTCATGTTGATTTTAATCTGTGTCTGTTTTAACCATGTACAAAGCACAATTGTCTTGGTGTTTTTAAATGTATTTTAAATGCTTTTAAAACAAAATGTATGTCTGTATGCATGAATGTCATCTTTAAAAGAAATGTAAAATGAATGAAAAAACGAATGGGTGTAAATGTAAAAAATGTAAAATCTCAATAAAAGAGTATTTTACTAAAGATTTCCGTGGAGAGGAGCATTTATGAGTTCAATGCAATTTTTGGCTAGCCCTGCCCCTCGGGGTGGGGCTCGACATGGGTTTAAAAGCAGAACGAGCACAGCGGCGCCGGCCGTGTTAATAATTAGAGCCTGGCACCTTTTTTTTTCTTTTTCTTTTTTTTTTCTTTTTCCCATTTTTCCCCTCAGTCCAAGAAGCGAGTACCCCGGCAGCTCCGGCGGGCGGCCGCGCCCGGGGCGTTTGGTCAAAACCATTGTGGGCATCGCTTCTCGGCCTCTTGGCTCAGATCAAGTGTAGTATCTGTTCTTATCAGTTTAATATCTGATACGTCCCCCATAGGGGGACCCGTCTATATTAAATTGATTTTTGGAAGCAGGAGATGGAACCGGGGCTTGCTCCGTCCACTCCACGCATCGACCCGGTATTGCAGTACCTCCGGGAACGGTGCACAAGAAAGGTCAAAAAAGAGAGAGACAGACAGGCAGGCAGACAGACAGGCAGGCAGGCAGACAGACAGACAGGCAGACAGAGAGACAGAGAGAGCGCTAGCCAGCCTCTCCCTCTCCCTTTTTCTGGGTTGTATTTTTTCCCGCTCTTTTTGTTGTTTTTTTTTTTTTTTTTTTTTGTTTGTTTGTTTGTTTGTTCCAAATAAGGAAGGCAGGCCTGCCTAACTGATGGACAGTCTGCTCTGCTCACGCAGCAGGCCAGTGTACCCAGAAGGCCTTGCGCTCGTGGGAGGAGGAGGACGAGCGCAGCGGTAAAGCAGAAACGGAGCTGTTTAGTGGGGCAAGGAGCCCTCGCTTTCAAGGCGGCAGCAGCAGCAAAGCGCCCCTTTGCCGGGACCGAACGGCACTTGCGTTTTGGGAAGAGTTCCCTGTTTTGTTTGGTTTTGTTTGGCCTTGCCGCCGGGTAGAGGAGAAGGCCTTTGGGCCGGCCGGAAGGGCTGGGCTACCAGTAAAACCACACTCTGGTTTCTCTTCAGTTCGAATAAATCTGTCTAAGACTAAGGCTTAGAGGGTAGTGGCATTGCCCGCTCCCTCCGAGGGTCTGTGAGAGGTTTGTTCGGGTGAGGAGGAACAGAATTTTTTTTTTCATTTTTGACTGGCTTTCTTCAGCTCGGCAACTTTTTGGAAGACTAATGCTCAGTCTGGTTTTGGCTTGCCCAATCCAGGCCGAGGGTCTTTCAAGATTTTGTTGACTGTTGAGAGCAGTTTTTTTCTTTTTCAGGTGGTTCCAGTTTTTTTCTTTTTCAGGCGGTTCTGGCTTTTCCAGACGTTCCTGGAGTTAGAGAGAAGGAGGACCTACCATCCAGACGACCTTTGAGGACCCTTTGATGACCTAGACGACCTCATCCCCAGCCCTTGATTGTAATCGAGATCCAGACCGAGAGAGCAGCCGGCGCCCAGCAGAGGGCGCCATCTGGGAGGAGCAGAGGGCGGCCCCGGACCCCGAGGAGGCGTCACAGCCACGATTCTTCCTACGTGGTCTCGGTGCCAAGCAGCGCCCCCTACTCCGCCAGGGAAGGACACCGTTCACCTGGGGAGGGGGTCCCTCTTGCGAGGCGACCATCTCCTCAGGGACTAAAGTAATAGTTCCTTCAACTGCCCAGATTTGCTGCTTACGTTGTCTCTTTTCCGTAGAGAGAGACAACCCGGACGTCCAGAGGCTTCTCCCACCCCAATCGGAGGAGCCAGCTGAAGGATGGCGTTCCGGCCAACCCAGGAGACCAGGAGGCACAATGCGGTGCGCTTCACAAGGACCCAGCAAGATGAAACGGAACCAGGACTGACGAGACTGGAGTTCAGCCGGACCATTCTTCAGAGGGGTATGGGTTTTTCCCCTTCTGACTTGAATTGTTTGGTGAAATTGCCAGGGCTTAAGGAAGTGTTTGAGGTCAGTTTTAGGAACCCCCAAAAGTTACAAGAAATGTGGTCCTTTTGGGGGGAGAATAAATATCTCGCTCCATACAAAGAATTTTGTGTGGATGCAATGACAGACAGAGAAATGAAAGTTGTTACTGTCCAATTTTTCAATGAGGCTGTTAGCGACTATGATATTACAACATGGCTTAACCGCTATGGGAGGGTGTCATCAGAAGGGAGGAAAATTACAGATGAAGATGGGGTTTGGACAGGAGCCAGAAAGTGGCTGGTACGCCTTAATGTTGATCCATCGGGCATTGGAGGCGTCCGCCACATTCCAAACTCCATAGTGTTAGGGCCCAACAGAGGGCTGGTATTCTATAATGGGATGCCAAAACTCTGCAGAAAATGTGGGGAATTAGGACACCTGGCGGCCGCATGTACTGTAGTCAAGTGCAGGAACTGCGGCGCCCCCCACGAGACCAGCCACTGCAGAGAAGAGAGGCAGTGCAATTTGTGTGGAAAGAAGGGGCACCTGTTTAAGGACTGCCCCTCTTCCTATGCCAACATGGCCAGAGCCAGCAAGGCAAACACAAACAAGCCTAGGCCTGAGCAGGAAGAGGGAGCAAGTAACAAAGATCAGTCCACATCACCACCAACAGTATCCAAGACCCAGACTCCAGCACCACCATCATCACCAGCACCCCCCTCACCCCCCTGCCCCCGAGACATGTCCCGTTTTACGAGGACCCCTTCCCCCAGCCCAGAGAGAGAGTACAACAGCTACTCCACTAGCTCCTCCAGTAGCTCCTCTGATGCAGAACACGAGGCAGGGAGGGAGCCCGGACCCAGCAGCGGCCTCCCCCTGAGTAGGGCCCTCTCAGCGCCAGCACTCCCCCTCGGCTCTCGTTATGACGCCATAAGGATTGAGTCCGTGGGGGAGGAAAGCGAAAGCGACAGTGAAAGTGAGAGTGAGAAGGAGGGGAAGGGAGTGAAGAACCAGCAGAGGGTGGGGAAAAGAAAGGGTAGAGACGAGGGGGGGAAAAGAAAGAAGATCAGGATCAAAGACAGCAAGTTGCAGGTGGCCCCCATAGATCCAAAACCAGCTAATGTCCACACAAAGTCCCCAGTCTTGCCCTCGCAGGCAGAGACGGAGGCGAGTGGGACGGCTACACTGCCGCCTAGTGGGCAGGTAGCAGCCAGCCAGGGCATCCCCAGCCAGCCTTCCCAGTCGTTGGCACAAACCCTAGCACACCTCGCAGAAGAGGTGTTCACTAATGCACCGAGGGAGAGGTCGGGGTCAACACCTTCCCTGACCAGCAGTACCTCGGTAGCAATGACCCTCTTCAAGCGAAGGGCCTCCCTTCAAAGCATCCTTGACCCCCTCCCTTGTATGGGCAAAACCAGGGGCCCCCTAGAGGTCCTCCTAGATACAGCACTGGAGGACATGGGAATACCCCTGGACGCGGTAAGCCAGAAGTCTGCTAACAGCTCCAATTCAACAGACGGTAACAGCCAAAGAATGCTGTCTGTCATAACCCCCCCCCAGGACAAAGCTGACCCACACGTTCCGAGGGGCCCTGAGCAAGTTCCACCAGACTTACCTTGTGGGGAGTTGAATAGCCCCAACAACTCCACGTACTGTGCATATAAAGACGGTGCCTTCTTGGACGAGGCAGCAGTGAGTACCTTCTCAGGGGTGATGGGAGTTGCAAATAAGCCCAAGCCCCCTCGAAGCAAGCGTAGAGCTAAGAGTAGGAAGAGTGTCCCGACCTCCCAATCATAGTCGCTATGGGGTGGACGCAGCGACTCCTTTTCTTGTTAGCTACCCTGATGGCCCTGATATGTGTGTCTGTTAATGTCAGGAGCATCAGGGAGACACAAAAAAGATTTGATGTACTAAACTATCTAGCTAACTTGAAAGCAGATCTCATCTTTCTGCAGGAGTGTGGTATTTCGTCGAGCCCTGATTATAGGGACCTGAAGGAGAGTTGGACCCTGGGGGACTCCTTCTGGTCGGGCTCCAACATAGCCAGAGCCGACGGAGTAGGTATCCTGTTTAAAAACCCATTTATTACCTCCCGCAGCAGCAGGGAGGTAGAACCTGGTAGAATTCTGAGCGTGGATGTGACATACAACAACACTCCCCTCAGACTGGTCAATGTCTACGCACCCACTAACCAAAACGAAAGAGTTCAATTTTTTCCACAGCTGCGTCCACTCCTGCTGGGGAACGTACCCGTCATCGTGTCAGGTGACTTCAATTGTGCTCTGAGGGACGTAGACCGGAGCAGGCCACGCAACGACCGCTCTAGTAGAGTTTTGTCCTCCGTAATATTTGATTTCTCCCTGTGTGATGCAGGTAAGGACCTGGTGCCTCCCTTTACCTGGGTGAGCTCATCTGGGACCTCCTTCTCCCGTATAGATCTCGTCCTGCATACCAGCTCCCTTACGAAGACGGCAGTAGACACCCAGGCCGTCTTCTTCTCCGACCATAGGCTCCTGCAGGTAACATTGCAGGTCCCTCAGACCTCCCAGATGGGGTCAGGGGTCTGGAAATTAAACACCTCCTTACTCGATGACCCCTCCATAGCTGCAGCCTATAAGAGCAGGCTTGTTGAGTGGACCACTTTGCGTGACCTATTCAACTCCCCTATAGAGTGGTGGGAGATGGTCAAAATGAGAACTAAGGGTTATTTCATAGCAGCAGGCAAGAGGAAAGCAAAAGAAAGGAGGGCCAAATATAAATACCTGAATGCTGCCCTCCAGCGTCTGAGCCTGCTTCAGCTTCGGGGGTTCCCTGTAAGCGACGAGATAGCCCAGACCAAGCTAGATCTTTCAGTGCTTTGTAGGGAGGAACAACGAAAGGTCATGCACAATGCAAAAGTGCAAAAAATGGAGGAAGACGAAAAGTGTACTCGCTTCTTCTTCCAGAAAACGAGGGAGAAGCGGCACTTGATGTCCTCCATGCTCGACAGCAGGGGGAGGATAGTAGAGGATAGTGAGGGAGTGAAAAAAGTGGTAGAGAACTTCTATAGGGACCTGTATAACATCAAAGCTACAGATGACACCCTGATAGAGTGGTTCCTGAGCCAGTTGGAGCCTGACTCAGTGCGGGACGAGGAGGAGGAGGAGAAGGACCCAGAACTCACGCTGGAGGAGCTCACCCAGGCGGTTAAGACCATGAACACCGGTAAGACGCCAGGTCCAGATGGCATCCCGGGTGAGTATTACCATCTTTTTTGGGACACGCTAAAAGTCCATTTAGCGGAGGTCTACAGAGCGGTCTACAGGGAGAAGCGGTTGGGCCCTTCTATGCGGGAGAGTGTAATTACTCTCCTTCATAAGAAAGGGGAAGTTAAAGATCTACGGAATTGGCGCCCAATCAGCCTCCTTTGCGTGGATTACAAGATACTAGCCAAAGCTCTGATGCTCCGGCTACAAGTACACCTCCCTTTGGTCATTGGCCCTGACCAGGCTTGTGGCGTCCCAGGGAGGTCCATCACGGATATTTTAATGTTAACAAGGGACATTCTGGCTTATTCTAGAGAACGGAACCATCCCCTCTGCCTGTTCAACCTTGACCAGGAGAAGGCGTTCGATAGGGTAAGCCATGAATATATGTACAAAGTGATGGACCAGATGAAATTCGCTCCTGGACTTAGGGAGTGGGTTAAAACCATATATACAAACATTAGTACCCGAGTCTTGGTGAACAGGCACCTGACTGGTAAAATATCTATCCAGTCAGGGGTCAGACAGGGTTGCCCACTATCCCCACTGCTATATGTCGTGTGCATTGAACCCCTCCTGCAGGCAATTCGTAGGGATACCAATATAACTGGTTTCCAGCTGCCTGGATCCAACGGGGTCCAGGTCAAAACAACAGCATATATGGACGATGTGTCACTCATTTGCACCAACACATCGTCGGTACCTCGGATTAGTAATATCCTTGAGAAGTACTGCACGGCGACTGGGGCAGTGATTAATAAGTCCAAGAGCGAAGTCTACGTGTCTAAAAATTGGCAGGTAGATAGGGAACTGTCGGACATGTACCCTGTCAAAAAGGACAAAATCAAGATTCTGGGCCTCATTTTCGAGAACAATAGCTCGGGGGCCCAGAGCTGGACGGCGGCCATTAACCAGGTCCGTAAAAAGATTGGCGGATGGAGCACAAGATCCTTAACAATGACGGGTAGAGTATTAATAACCAAGTCTATACTGTTCCCCATCCTCTCTTATGTAGGAAAAATCTTTCCCCCAGACAGGACCACCAAAAAAGTGGTGGACCGCATTATCCACCGCTTTATCTGGGGCAGCAAGATGGAGAGGGTAAAGCGAGCCACTCTGAGTAAAGCCGACAAGAAGGGAGGTAAGGGGGTCCCGGACGTTGTGCAGCTCACCCGAGTGCAGGGGCTCACGCAAACTATCAAGAACATCCAGGCCCTGGACAGGAAGGTATGTTACATGAATCGTTTCTATTTTGCCACCTGTCTCAGGGCCTTGGGCCTCTGCACTATTGATAACACCGTGCCGTACTCCTGGGACCCCCCATTGTATTATAGAACCTTAAGGGACACTATATATAAATTGGGCTTAGATAAAGCAAAATTGGCCTCCTGGGAATACAAGGCTGTAACTAAATATCTTGCCGGTTCCCAGGAAATTGAAAAAGTAGCTACTTTCTCCCTCACCCAAAGCCAAAAAATCTGGGAGAATGTGTCTCACAGCTGCCTCAGTAATGTCCAGAAGGATATAGCATGGAACACCGTCCACAGTGCACTCCCCACTCGAGCGTTCATGTTCAGGAGGGGACTAGCCCAAGTAGAAACATGCCCCTATGCAAAGTGCCGCAAGAGAGAAACACCAGCCCATATCTTCTGGGAGTGTGATGTGGCTGGCAGTGTCTGGCTCTCTGTCTCTGTCTTCCTAAACAGGTTTGCTGACACGGCCAAGATGACCGCTGAGACTGTGCTCTATGGGCCTGCGGGAGGAATCACTACCAGCACAGCTAAGTGCGTTTGGCGTGTCATCAATGTTGTCAAGCAGATCCTGTGGGAAGGCCGTAACGTCTGTGTCTATCACAAGCAGGAGCTAGACACTATCACCACGACCAGAAGGGCACAAACTCTTATCAAGGACTTTGTAATTCTGGACATCCGGACCCTCGGGAAGGACAAGGCCTGCGCGGAGTGGAGGATCGCCGGACTTCAGGACGTGAAGATGGAATAAAGGAAAAAACTGGAACCGCTAGCTCCTAGGAGCGGGACTACGGGGCACCGCTAAGCCTTTTATTTATTTTGTCATGCCAGCATTCCGCCCTTTTTAGCTGGCATGACCGTTTTTCAACGGTGCCCTGGTTTTATGTAGTCTTTTTGTTTCAGTTTTATGGACCTTTGATTTAATTTGAATGTTTTATTTGATTTTGTTTTGTTTTGTTTTATGTATCTTTAAGATTTTTAATGTAAACTATTAAAAGTTACATTTTAAGTGTTTTAAAATTTTAGAATTTTAACTCACTGTTTATACACTGTCCCTTTTCCCCTGTCCCTGTTTTAGATCTAGGTTTATGTTCACTTTTTTAGAGAGCACTCCCCGGCCCTCACAAGCACTGGTTTTTTATAGATGGTTCTTTTTTTCCAGTCACTTTTAAAACAGCACAGGTTTTTTTCATGTTGATTTTAATCTGTGTCTGTTTTAACCATGTACAAAGCACAATTGTCTTGGTGTTTTTAAATGTATTTTAAATGCTTTTAAAACAAAATGTATGTCTGTATGCATGAATGTCATCTTTAAAAGAAATGTAAAATGAATGAAAAAACGAATGGGTGTAAATGTAAAAAATGTAAAATCTCAATAAAAGAGTATTTTACTAAAGATTTCCGTGGAGAGGAGCATTTATGAGTTCAATGCAATTTTTGGCTAGCCCTGCCCCTCGGGGTGGGGCTCGACATGGGTTTAAAAGCAGAACGAGCACAGCGGCGCCGGCCGTGTTAATAATTAGAGCCTGGCACCTTTTTTTTTCTTTTTCTTTTTTTTTTCTTTTTCCCATTTTTCCCCTCAGTCCAAGAAGCGAGTACCCCGGCAGCTCCGGCGGGCGGCCGCGCCCGGGGCGTTTGGTCAAAACCATTGTGGGCATCGCTTCTCGGCCTCTTGGCTCAGATCAAGTGTAGTATCTGTTCTTATCAGTTTAATATCTGATACGTCCCCCATAGGGGGACCCGTCTATATTAAATTGATTTTTGGAAGCAGGAGATGGAACCGGGGCTTGCTCCGTCCACTCCACGCATCGACCCGGTATTGCAGTACCTCCGGGAACGGTGCACAAGAAAGGTCAAAAAAGAGAGAGACAGACAGGCAGGCAGACAGACAGGCAGACAGACAGGCAGACAGAGAGACAGAGAGAGCGCTAGCCAGCCTCTCCCTCTCCCTTTTTCTGGGTTGTATTTTTTCCCGCTCTTTTTGTTGTTTTTTTTTTTTTTTTTTTTTTTTTTTTTTTTGTTTGTTTGTTTGTTTGTTCCAAATAAGGAAGGCAGGCCTGCCTAACTGATGGACAGTCTGCTCTGCTCACGCAGCAGGCCAGTGTACCCAGAAGGCCTTGCGCTCGTGGGAGGAGGAGGACGAGCGCAGCGGTAAAGCAGAAACGGAGCTGTTTAGTGGGGCAAGGAGCCCTCGCTTTCAAGGCGGCAGCAGCAGCAAAGCGCCCCTTTGCCGGGACCGAACGGCACTTGCGTTTTGGGAAGAGTTCCCTGTTTTGTTTGGTTTTGTTTGGCCTTGCCGCCGGGTAGAGGAGAAGGCCTTTGGGCCGGCCGGAAGGGCTGGGCTACCAGTAAAACCACACTCTGGCTTCTCTTCAGTTCGAATAAATCTTTCGCCTTTTACTAAAGGGGTTTGAGTAAGGATTGAGTCCGTGGGGGAGGAAAGCGAAAGCGACAGTGAAAGTGAGAGTGAGAAGGAGGGGAAGGGAGTGAAGAACCAGCAGAGGGTGGGGAAAAGAAAGGGTAGAGACGAGGGGGGGAAAAGAAAGAAGATCAGGATCAAAGACAGCAAGTTGCAGGTGCCCCCCATAGATCCAAAACCAGCTAATGTCCACACAAAGTCCCCAGTCTTGCCCTCGCAGGCAGAGACGGAGGTGAGTGGGACGGCTACACTGCCGCCTAGTGGGCAGGTAGCAGCCAGCCAGGGCATCCCCAGCCAGCCTTCCCAGTCGTTGGCACAAACCCTAGCACACCTCGCAGAAGAGGTGTTCACTAATGCACCGAGGGAGAGGTCGGGGTCAACACCTTCCCTGACCAGCAGTACCTCGGTAGCAATGACCCTCTTCAAGCGAAGGGCCTCCCTTCAAAGCATCCTTGACCCCCTCCCTTGTATGGGCAAAACCAGGGGCCCCCTAGAGGTCCTCCTAGATACAGCACTGGAGGACATGGGAATACCCCTGGACGCGGTAAGCCAGAAGTCTGCTAACAGCTCCAATTCAACAGACGGTAACAGCCAAAGAATGCTGTCTGTCATAACCCCCCCCCAGGACAAAGCTGACCCACACGTTCCGAGGGGCCCTGAGCAAGTTCCACCAGACTTACCTTGTGGGGAGTTGAATAGCCCCAACAACTCCAAGTACTGTGCATATAAAGACGGTGCCTTCTTGGACGAGGCAGCAGTGAGTACCTTCTCAGGGGTGATGGGAGTTGCAAATAAGCCCAAGCCCCCTCGAAGCAAGCGTAGAGCTAAGAGTAGGAAGAGTGTCCAGACCTCCCAATCATAGTCGCTATGGGGTGGACGCAACGACTCCTTTTCTTGTTAGCTACCCTGATGGCCCTGATATGTGTGTCTGTTAATGTCAGGAGCATCAGGGAGACACAAAAAAGATTTGATGTACTAAACTATCTAGCTAACTTGAAAGCAGATCTCATCTTTCTGCAGGAGTGTGGTATTTCGTCGAGCCCTGATTATAGGGACCTGAAGGAGAGTTGGACCCTGGGGGACTCCTTCTGGTCGGGCTCCAACATAGCCAGAGCCGACGGAGTAGGTATCCTGTTTAAAAACCCATTTATTACCTCCCGCAGCAGCAGGGAGGTAGAACCTGGTAGAATTCTGAGCGTGGATGTGACATACAACAACACTCCCCTCAGACTGGTCAATGTCTACGCACCCACTAACCAAAACGAAAGAGTTCAATTTTTTCCACAGCTGCGTCCACTCCTGCTGGGGAACGTACCCGTCATCGTGTCAGGTGACTTCAATTGTGCTCTGAGGGACGTAGACCGGAGCAGGCCACGCAACGACCGCTCTAGTAGAGTTTTGTCCTCCGTAATATCTGATTTCTCCCTGTGTGATGCAGGTAAGGACCTGGTGCCTCCCTTTACCTGGGTGAGCTCATCTGGGACCTCCTTCTCCCGTATAGATCTCGTCCTGCATACCAGCTCCCTTACGAAGACGGCAGTAGACACCCAGGCCGTCTTCTTCTCTGACCATAGGCTCCTGCAGGTAACATTGCAGGTCCCTCAGACCTCCCAGATGGGGTCAGGGGTCTGGAAATTAAACACCTCCTTACTCGATGACCCCTCCATAGCTGCAGCCTATAAGAGCAGGCTTGTTGAGTGGACCACTTTGCGTGACCTATTCAACTCCCCTATAGAGTGGTGGGAGATGGTCAAAATGAGAACTAAGGGTTATTTCATAGCAGCAGGCAAGAGGAAAGCAAAAGAAAGGAGGGCCAAATATAAATATCTGAATGCTGCCCTCCAGCGTCTGAGCCTGCTTCAGCTTCGGGGGTTCCCTGTAAGCGACGAGATAGCCCAGACCAAGCTAGATCTTTCAGTGCTTTGTAGGGAGGAACAACGAAAGGTCATGCACAATGCAAAAGTGCAAAAAATGGAGGAAGACGAAAAGTGTACTCGCTTCTTCTTCCAGAAAACGAGGGAGAAGCGGCACTTGATGTCCTCCATGCTCGACAGCAGGGGGAGGATAGTAGAGGATAGTGAGGGAGTGAAAAAAGTGGTAGAGAACTTCTATAGGGACCTGTATAACATCAAAGCTACAGATGACACCCTGATAGAGTGGTTCCTGAGCCAGTTGGAGCCTGACTCAGTGCGGGACGACGAGGAGGAGGAGAAGGACCCAGAACTCACGCTGGAGGAGCTCACCCAGGCGGTTAAGACCATGAACACCGGTAAGACGCCAGGTCCAGATGGCATCCCGGGTGAGTATTACCATCTTTTTTGGGACACGCTAAAAGTCCATTTAGCGGAGGTCTACAGAGCGGTCTACAGGGAGAAGCGGTTGGGCCCTTCTATGCGGGAGAGTGTAATTACTCTCCTTCATAAGAAAGGGGAAGTTAAAGATCTACGGAATTGGCGCCCAATCAGCCTCCTTTGCGTGGATTACAAGATACTAGCCAAAGCTCTGATGCTCCGGCTACAAGTACACCTCCCTTTGGTCATTGGCCCTGACCAGGCTTGTGGCGTCCCAGGGAGGTCCATCACGGATATTTTAATGTTAACAAGGGACATTCTGGCTTATTCTAGAGAACGGAACCATCCCCTCTGCCTGTTCAACCTTGACCAGGAGAAGGCGTTCGATAGGGTAAGCCATGAATATATGTACAAAGTGATGGACCAGATGAAATTCGCTCCTGGACTTAGGGAGTGGGTTAAAACCATATATACAAACATTAGTACCCGAGTCTTGGTGAACAGGCACCTGACTGGTAAAATATCTATCCAGTCAGGGGTCAGACAGGGTTGCCCACTATCCCCACTGCTATATGTCGTGTGCATTGAACCCCTCCTGCAGGCAATTCGTAGGGATACCAATATAACTGGTTTCCAGCTGCCTGGATCCAACGGGGTCCAGGTCAAAACAACAGCATATATGGACGATGTGTCACTCATTTGCACCAACACATCGTCGGTACCTCGGATTAGTAATATCCTTGAGAAGTACTGCACGGCGACCGGGGCAGTGATTAATAAGTCCAAGAGCGAAGTCTACGTGTCTAAAAATTGGCAGGTAGATAGGGAACTGTCGGACATGTACCCTGTCAAAAAGGACAAAATCAAGATTCTGGGCCTCATTTTCGAGAACAATAGCTCGGGGGCCCAGAGCTGGACGGCGGCCATTAACCAGGTCCGTAAAAAGATTGGCGGATGGAGCACAAGATCCTTAACAATGACGGGTAGAGTATTAATAACCAAGTCTATACTGTTCCCCATCCTCTCTTATGTAGGAAAAATCTTTCCCCCAGACAGGACCACCAAAAAAGTGGTGGACCGCATTATCCACCGCTTTATCTGGGGCAGCAAGATGGAGAGGGTAAAGCGAGCCACTCTGAGTAAAGCCGACAAGAAGGGAGGTAAGGGGGTCCCGGACGTTGTGCAGCTCACCCGAGTGCAGGGGCTCACGCAAACTATCAAGAACATCCAGGCCCTGGACAGGAAGGTATGTTACATGAATCGTTTCTATTTTGCCACCTGTCTCAGGGCCTTGGGCCTCTGCACTATTGATAACACCGTGCCGTACTCCTGGGACCCCCCATTGTATTATAGAACCTTAAGGGACACTATATATAAATTGGGCTTAGATAAAGCAAAATTGGCCTCCTGGGAATACAAGGCTGTAACTAAATATCTTGCCGGTTCCCAGGAAATTGAAAAAGTAGCTACTTTCTCCCTCACCCAAAGCCAAAAAATCTGGGAGAATGTGTCTCACAGCTGCCTCAGTAATGTCCAGAAGGATATAGCATGGAACACCGTCCACAGTGCACTCCCCACTCGAGCGTTCATGTTCAGGAGGGGACTAGCCCAAGTAGAAACATGCCCCTATGCAAAGTGCCGCAAGAGAGAAACACCAGCCCATATCTTCTGGGAGTGTGATGTGGCTGGCAGTGTCTGGCTCTCTGTCTCTGTCTTCCTAAACAGGTTTGCTGACACGGCCAAGATGACCGCTGAGACTGTGCTCTATGGGCCTGCGGGAGGAATCACTACCAGCACAGCTAAGTGCGTTTGGCGTGTCATCAATGTTGTCAAGCAGATCCTGTGGGAAGGCCGTAACGTCTGTGTCTATCACAAGCAGGAGCTAGACACTATCACCACGACCAGAAGGGCACAAACTCTTATCAAGGACTTTGTAATTCTGGACATCCGGACCCTCGGGAAGGACAAGGCCTGCGCGGAGTGGAGGATCGCCGGACTTCAGGACGTGAAGATGGAATAAAGGAAAAAACTGGAACCGCTAGCTCCTAGGAGCGGGACTACGGGGCACCGCTAAGCCTTTTATTTATTTTGTCATGCCAGCATTCCGCCCTTTTTAGCTGGCATGACCGTTTTTGAACGGTGCCCTGGTTTTAGTAGTCTTTTTGTTTCAGTTTAATGGATTTTGATTTGATTTATTTTGAATGTTTTATTTGATTTTTGTTTTGTTTTGTTTTATGTATCTAAAAGATTTTTAATGTTAACTATTAAAAGTTACATTTTAAGTGTTTTAAAATTTTAGAATTTTAACTCACTGTTTTATACACTGTCCCTTTTCCCCTGTCCCTGTTTTAGATCTAGTTTTATGTTCACTTTTGAACCTTTTTAGAGAGCACTCCCCGGCCCTCACAAGCACTGGTTTTTTATAGATGGTTCTTTTTTTCCAGTCACTTTTAAAACAGCACAGGTTTTTTTCATGTTGATTTTAATCTGTGTCTGTTTTAACCATGTACAAAGCACAATTGTCTTGGTGTTTTTAAATGTATTTTAAATGCTTTTAAAACAAAATGTATGTCTGTATGCATGAATGTCATCTTTAAAAGAAATGTAAAATGAATGAAAAAACGAATGGGTGTAAATGTAAAAAAATGTAAAATCTCAATAAAAGAGTATTTTACTAAAGGGGTTTGGACAGGAGCCAGAAAGTGGCTGGTACGCCTTAATGTTGATCCATCGGGCATTGGAGGCGTCCGCCACATTCCAAACTCCATAGTGTTAGGGCCCAACAGAGGGCTGGTATTCTATAATGGGATGCCAAAACTCTGCAGGAAATGTGGGGAATTAGGACACCTGGCGGCCGCGTGTACTGTAGTCAAGTGCAGGAACTGCGGCGCCCCCCACGAGACCAGCCACTGCAGAGAAGAGAGGCAGTGCAATTTGTGTGGAAAGAAGGGGCACCTGTTTAAGGACTGCCCCTCTTCCTATGCCAACATGGCCAGAGCCAGCAAGGCAAACATGAACAAGCCTAGGCCTGAGCAGGAAGAGGGAGCAAGTAACAAAGATCAGTCCACATCACCACCAACAGTATCCAAGACCCAGACTCCAGCACCACCATCATCACCAGCACCCCCCTCACCCCCCCGCCCCCGAGACATGTCCCGTTTTACGAGGACCCCTTCCCCCAGCCCAGAGAGAGAGTACAACATCTACTCCACTAGCTCCTCCAGTAGCTCCTCTGATGCAGAACACGAGGCAGGGAGGGAGCCCGGACCCAGCAGCGCCCCCCCCCTGAGTAGGGCCCTCTCAGCGCCAGCACTCCCCCTCGGCTCTCGTTATGACGCCATAAGGATTGAGTCCGTGGGGGAGGAAAGCGAAAGCGACAGTGAAAGTGAGAGTGAGAAGGAGGGGAAGGGAGTGAAGAACCAGCAGAGGGTGGGGAAAAGAAAGGGTAGAGACGAGGGGGGGAAAAGAAAGAAGATCAGGATCAAAGACAGCAAGTTGCAGGTGGCCCCCATAGATCCAAAACCAGCTAATGTCCACACAAAGTCCCCAGTCTTGCCCTCGCAGGCAGAGACGGAGGCGAGTGGGACGGCTACACTGCCGCCTAGTGGGCAGGTAGCAGCCAGCCAGGGCATCCCCAGCCAGCCTTCCCAGTCGTTGGCACAAACCCTAGCACACCTCGCAGAAGAGGTGTTCACTAATGCACCGAGGGAGAGGTCGGGGTCAACACCTTCCCTGACCAGCAGTACCTCGGTAGCAATGACCCTCTTCAAGCGAAGGGCCTCCCTTCAAAGCATCCTTGACCCCCTCCCTTGTATGGGCAAAACCAGGGGCCCCCTAGAGGTCCTCCTAGATACAGCACTGGAGGACATGGGAATACCCCTGGACGCGGTAAGCCAGAAGTCTGCTAACAGCTCCAACTCAACAGACGGTAACAGCCAAAGAATGCTGTCTGTCATAACCCCCCCCCAGGACAAAGCTGACCCACACGTTCCGAGGGGCCCTGAGCAAGTTCCACCAGACTTACCTTGTGGGGAGTTGAATAGCCCCAACAACTCCACGTACTGTGCATATAAAGACGGTGCCTTCTTGGACGAGGCAGCAGTGAGTACCTTCTCAGGGGTGATGGGAGTTGCAAATAAGCCCAAGCCCCCTCGAAGCAAGCGTAGAGCTAAGAGTAGGAAGAGTGTCCCGACCTCCCAATCATAGTCGCTATGGGGTGGACGCAGCGACTCCTTTTCTTGTTAGCTACCCTGATGGCCCTGATATGTGTGTCTGTTAATGTCAGGAGCATCAGGGAGACACAAAAAAGATTTGATGTACTAAACTATCTAGCTAACTTGAAAGCAGATCTCATCTTTCTGCAGGAGTGTGGTATTTCGTCGAGCCCTGATTATAGGGACCTGAAGGAGAGTTGGACCCTGGGGGACTCCTTCTGGTCGGGCTCCAACATAGCCAGAGCCGACGGAGTAGGTATCCTGTTTAAAAACCCATTTATTACCTCCCGCAGCAGCAGGGAGGTAGAACCTGGTAGAATTCTGAGCGTGGATGTGACATACAACAACACTCCCCTCAGACTGGTCAATGTCTACGCACCCACTAACCAAAACGAAAGAGTTCAATTTTTTCCACAGCTGCGTCCACTCCTGCTGGGGAACGTACCCGTCATCGTGTCAGGTGACTTCAATTGTGCTCTGAGGGACGTAGACCGGAGCAGGCCACGCAACGACCGCTCTAGTAGAGTTTTGTCCTCCGTAATATTTGATTTCTCCCTGTGTGATGCAGGTAAGGACCTGGTGCCTCCCTTTACCTGGGTGAGCTCATCTGGGACCTCCTTCTCCCGTATAGATCTCGTCCTGCATACCAGCGCCCTTACGAAGACGGCAGTAGACACCCAGGCCGTCTTCTTCTCTGACCATAGGCTCCTGCAGGTAACATTGCAGGTCCCTCAGACCTCCCAGATGGGGTCAGGGGTTTGGAAATTAAACACTTCCTTACTCGATGACCCCTCCATAGCTGCAGCCTATAAGAGCAGGCTTGTTGAGTGGACCACTTTGCGTGACCTATTCAACTCCCCTATAGAGTGGTGGGAGATGGTCAAAATGAGAACTAAGGGTTATTTCATAGCAGCAGGCAAGAGGAAAGCAAAAGAAAGGAGGGCCAAATATAAACACCTGAATGCTGCCCTCCAGCGTCTGAGCCTGCTTCAGCTTCGGGGGTTCCCTGTAAGCGACGAGATAGCCCAGACCAAGCTAGATCTTTCAGTGCTTTGTAGGGAGGAACAACGAAAGGTCATGCACAATGCAAAAGTGCAAAAAATGGAGGAAGACGAAAAGTGTACTCGCTTCTTCTTCCAGAAAACGAGGGAGAAGCGGCACTTGATGTCCTCCATGCTCGACAGCAGGGGGAGGATAGTAGAGGATAGTGAGGGAGTGAAAAAAGTGGTAGAGAACTTCTATAGGGACCTGTATAACATCAAAGCTACAGATGACACCCTGATAGAGTGGTTCCTGAGCCAGTTGGAGCCTGACTCAGTGCGGGACGAGGAGGAGGAGGAGAAGGACCCAGAACTCACGCTGGAGGAGCTCACCCAGGCGGTTAAGACCATGAACACCGGTAAGACGCCAGGTCCAGATGGCATCCCGGGTGAGTATTACCATCTTTTTTGGGACACGCTAAAAGTCCATTTAGCGGAGGTCTACAGAGCGGTCTACAGGGAGAAGCGGTTGGGCCCTTCTATGCGGGAGAGTGTAATTACTCTCCTTCATAAGAAAGGGGAAGTTAAAGATCTACGGAATTGGCGCCCAATCAGCCTCCTTTGCGTGGATTACAAGATACTAGCCAAAGCTCTGATGCTCCGGCTACAAGTACACCTCCCTTTGGTCATTGGCCCCGACCAGGCTTGTGGCGTCCCAGGGAGGTCCATCACGGATATTTTAATGTTAACAAGGGACATTCTGGCTTATTCTAGAGAACGGAACCATCCCCTCTGCCTGTTCAACCTTGACCAGGAGAAGGCGTTCGATAGGGTAAGCCATGAATATATGTACAAAGTGATGGACCAGATGAAATTCGCTCCTGGACTTAGGGAGTGGGTTAAAACCATATATACAAACATTAGTACCCGAGTCTTGGTGAACAGGCACCTGACTGGTAAAATATCTATCCAGTCAGGGGTCAGACAGGGTTGCCCACTATCCCCACTGCTATATGTCGTGTGCATTGAACCCCTCCTGCAGGCAATTCGTAGGGATACCAATATAACTGGTTTCCAGCTGCCTGGATCCAACGGGGTCCAGGTCAAAACAACAGCATATATGGACGATGTGTCACTCATTTGCACCAACACATCGTCGGTACCTCGGATTAGTAATATCCTTGAGAAGTACTGCACGGCGACCGGGGCAGTGATTAATAAGTCCAAGAGCGAAGTCTACGTGTCTAAAAATTGGCAGGTAGATAGGGAACTGTCGGACATGTACCCTGTCAAAAAGGACAAAATCAAGATTCTGGGCCTCATTTTCGAGAACAATAGCTCGGGGGCCCAGAGCTGGACGGCGGCCATTAACCAGGTCCGTAAAAAGATTGGCGGATGGAGCACAAGATCCTTAACAATGACGGGTAGAGTATTAATAACCAAGTCTATACTGTTCCCCATCCTCTCTTATGTAGGAAAAATCTTTCCCCCAGACAGGACCACCAAAAAAGTGGTGGACCGCATTATCCACCGCTTTATCTGGGGCAGCAAGATGGAGAGGGTAAAGCGAGCCACTCTGAGTAAAGCCGACAAGAAGGGAGGTAAGGGGGTCCCGGACGTTGTGCAGCTCACCCGAGTGCAGGGGCTCACGCAAACTATCAAGAACATCCAGGCCCTGGACAGGAAGGTATGTTACATGAATCGTTTCTATTTTGCCACCTGTCTCAGGGCCTTGGGCCTCTGCACTATTGATAACACCGTGCCATACTCCTGGGACCCCCCATTGTATTATAGAACCTTAAGGGACACTATATATAAATTGGGCTTAGATAAAGCAAAATTGGCCTCCTGGGAATACAAGGCTGTAACTAAATATATTGCCGGTTCCCAGGAAATTGAAAAAGTAGCTACTTTCTCCCTCACCCAAAGCCAAAAAATCTGGGAGAATGTGTCTCACAGCTGCCTCAGTAATGTCCAGAAGGATATAGCATGGAACACCGTCCACAGTGCACTCCCCACTCGAGCGTTCATGTTCAGGAGGGGACTAGCCCAAGTAGAAACATGCCCCTATGCAAAGTGCCGCAAGAGAGAAACACCAGCCCATATCTTCTGGGAGTGTGATGTGGCTGGCAGTGTCTGGCTCTCTGTCTCTGTCTTCCTAAACAGGTTTGCTGACACGGCCAAGATGACCGCTGAGACTGTGCTCTATGGGCCTGCGGGAGGAATCACTACCAGCACAGCTAAGTGCGTTTGGCGTGTCATCAATGCTGTCAAGCAGATCCTGTGGGAAGGCCGTAACGTCTGTGTCTATCACAAGCAGGAGCTAGACACTATCACCACGACCAGAAGGGCACAAACTCTTATCAAGGACTTTGTAATTCTGGACATCCGGACCCTCGGGAAGGACAAGGCCTGCGCGGAGTGGAGGATCGCCGGACTTCAGGACGTGAAGATGGAATAAAGGAAAAAACTGGAACCGCTAGCTCCTAGGAGCGGGACTACGGGGCACCGCTAAGCCTTTTATTTATTTTGTCATGCCAGCATTCCGCCCTTTTTAGCTGGCATGACCGTTTTTCAACGGTGCCCTGGTTTTATGTAGTCTTTTTGTTTCAGTTTTATGGACCTTTGATTTAATTTGAATGTTTTATTTGATTTTGTTTTGTTTTGTTTTATGTATCTTTAAGATTTTTAATGTAAACTATTAAAAGTTACATTTTAAGTGTTTTAAAATTTTAGAATTTTAACTCACTGTTTATACACTGTCCCTTTTCCCCTGTCCCTGTTTTAGATCTAGGTTTATGTTCACTTTTTTAGAGAGCACTCCCCGGCCCTCACAAGCACTGGTTTTTTATAGATGGTTCTTTTTTTCCAGTCACTTTTAAAACAGCACAGGTTTTTTTCATGTTGATTTTAATCTGTGTCTGTTTTAACCATGTACAAATCACAATTGTCTTGGTGTTTTTAAATGTATTTTAAATGCTTTTAAAACAAAATGTATGTCTGTATGCATGAATGTCATCTTTAAAAGAAATGTAAAATGAATGAAAAAACGAATGGGTGTAAATGTAAAAAAATGTAAAATCTCAATAAAAGAGTATTTTACTAAAGATCTGGGAGGAGCAGAGGGCGGCCCCGGACCCCGAGGAGGCGTCACAGCCACGATTCTTCCTACGTGGTCTCGGTGCCAAGCAGCGCCCCCTACTCCACCAGGGAAGGACACCGTTCACCTGGGGAGGGGGTCCCTCTTGCGAGGCGACCATCTCCTCAGGGACTAAAGTAATAGTTCCTTCAACTGCCCAGATTTGCTGCTTACGTTGTTTCTTTTCCGTAGAGAGAGACAACCCGGACGTCCAGAGGCTTCTCCCACCCCAATCGGAGGAGCCAGCTGAAGGATGGCGTTCCGGCCAACCCAGGAGACTAGGAGGCACAATGCGGTGCGCTTCACAAGGACCCAGCAAGAGGAAACGGAACCAGGACTGACGAGACTGGAGTTCAGCCGGACCATTCTTCAGAGGGGTATGGGTTTTTCCCCTTCTGACTTGAATTGTTTGGTGAAATTGCCAGGGCTTAAGGAAGTGTTTGAGGTCAGTTTTAGGAACCCCCAAAAGTTACAAGAAATGTGGTCCTTTTGGGGGGAGAATAAATATCTCGCTCCATACAAAGAATTTTGTGTGGATGCACTGACAGACAGAGAAATGAAAGTTGTTACTGTCCAATTTTTCAATGAGGCTGTTAGCGACTATGATATTACAACATGGCTTAACCGCTATGGGAGGGTGTCATCAGAAGGGAGGAAAATTACAGATGAAGATGGGGTTTGGACAGGAGCCAGAAAGTGGCTGGTACGCCTTAATGTTGATCCATCGGGCATTGGAGGCGTCCGCCACATTCCAAACTCCATAGTGTTAGGGCCCAACAGAGGGCTGGTATTCTATAATGGGATGCCAAAACTCTGCAGGAAATGTGGGGAATTAGGACACCTGGCGGCCGCATGTACTGTAGTCAAGTGCAGGAACTGCGGCGCCCCCCACGAGACCAGCCACTGCAGAGAAGAGAGGCAGTGCAATTTGTGTGGAAAGAAGGGGCACCTGTTTAAGGACTGCCCCTCTTCCTATGCCAACATGGCCAGAGCCAGCAAGGCAAATACGAACAAGCCTAGGCCTGAGCAGGAAGAGGGAGCAAGTAACAAAGATCAGTCCACATCACCACCAACAGTATCCAAGACCCAGACTCCAGCACCACCATCATCACCAGCACCCCCCTCACCCCCCCGCCCCCGAGACATGTCCCGTTTTACGAGGACCCCTTCCCCCAGCCCAGAGAGAGAGTACAACAGCTACTCCACTAGCTCCTCCAGTAGCTCCTCTGATGCAGAACACGAGGCAGGGAGGGAGCCCGGACCCAGCAGCGGCCCCCCCCTGAGTAGGGCCCTCTCAGCGCCAGCACTCCCCCTCGGCTCTCGTTATGACGCCATAAGGATTGAGTCCGTGGGGGAGGAAAGCGAAAGCAACAGTGAAAGTGAGAGTGAGAAGGAGGGGAAGGGAGTGAAGAACCAGCAGAGGGTGGGGAAAAGAAAGGGTAGAGACGAGGGGGGGAAA
Organism: Acipenser ruthenus; assembly: GCF_902713425.1. Taxonomy (NCBI): domain Eukaryota; kingdom Metazoa; phylum Chordata; class Actinopteri; order Acipenseriformes; family Acipenseridae; genus Acipenser; species Acipenser ruthenus. Next base: position 13,665,271 of record NC_081201.1, on the reverse strand, counting down.
AGAAAGAAGATCAGGATCAAAGACAGCAAGTTGCAGGTGGCCCCCATAGATCCAAAACCAGCTAATGTCCACACAAAGTCCCCAGTCTTGCCCTCGCAGGCAGAGACGGAGGCGAGTGGGACGGCTACACTGCCGCCTAGTGGGCAGGTAGCAGCCAGCCAGGGCATCCCCAGCCAGCCTTCCCAGTCGTTGGCACAAACCCTAGCACACCTCGCAGAAGAGGTGTTCACTAATGCACCGAGGGAGAGGTCGGGGTCAACACCTTCCCTGACCAGCAGTACCTCGGTAGCAATGACCCTCTTCAAGCGAAGGGCCTCCCTTCAAAGCATCCTTGACCCCCTCCCTTGTATGGGCAAAACCAGGGGCCCCCTAGAGGTCCTCCTAGATACAGCACTGGAGGACATGGGAATACCCCTGGACGCGGTAAGCCAGAAGTCTGCTAACAGCTCCAATTCAACAGATGGTAACAGCCAAAGAATGCTGTCTGTCATAACCCCCCCCCAGGACAAAGCTGACCCACACGTTCCGAGGGGCCCTGAGCAAGTTCCACCAGACTTACCTTGTGGGGAGTTGAATAGCCCCAACAACTCCACGTACTGTGCATATAAAGACGGTGCCTTCTTGGACGAGGCAGCAGTGAGTACCTTCTCAGGGGTGATGGGAGTTGCAAATAAGCCCAAGCCCCCTCGAAGCAAGCGTAGAGCTAAGAGTAGGAAGAGTGTCCCGACCTCCCAATCATAGTCGCTATGGGGTGGACGCAGCGACTCCTTTTCTTGTTAGCTACCCTGATGGCCCTGATATGTGTGTCTGTTAATGTCAGGAGCATCAGGGAGACACAAAAAAGATTTGATGTACTAAACTATCTAGCTAACTTGAAAGCAGATCTCATCTTTCTGCAGGAGTGTGGTATTTCGTCGAGCCCTGATTATAGGGACCTGAAGGAGAGTTGGACCCTGGGGGACTCCTTCTGGTCGGGCTCCAACATAGCCAGAGCCGACGGAGTAGGTATCCTGTTTAAAAACCCATTTATTACCTCCCGCAGCAGCAGGGAGGTAGAACCTGGTAGAATTCTGAGCGTGGATGTGACATACAACAACACTCCCCTCAGACTGGTCAATGTCTACGCACCCACTAACCAAAACGAAAGAGTTCAATTTTTTCCACAGCTGCGTCCACTCCTGCTGGGGAACGTACCCGTCATCGTGTCAGGTGACTTCAATTGTGCTCTGAGGGACGTAGACCGGAGCAGGCCACGCAACAACCGCTCTAGTAGAGTTTTGTCCTCCGTAATATCTGATTTCTCCCTGTGTGATGCAGGTAAGGACCTGGTGCCTCCCTTTACCTGGGTGAGCTCATCTGGGACCTCCTTCTCCCGTATAGATCTCGTCCTGCATACCAGCTCCCTTACGAAGACGGCAGTAGACACCCAGGCCGTCTTCTTCTCTGACCATAGGCTCCTGCAGGTAACATTGCAGGTCCCTCAGACCTCCCAGATGGGGTCAGGGGTCTGGAAATTAAACACCTCCTTACTCGATGACCCCTCCATAGCTGCAGCCTATAAGAGCAGGCTTGTTGAGTGGACCACTTTGCGTGACCTATTCAACTCCCCTATAGAGTGGTGGGAGATGGTCAAAATGAGAACTAAGGGTTATTTCATAGCAGCAGGCAAGAGGAAAGCAAAAGAAAGGAGGGCCAAATATAAATACCTGAATGCTGCCCTCCAGCGTCTGAGCCTGCTTCAGCTTCGGGGGTTCCCTGTAAGCGACGAGATAGCCCAGACCAAGCTAGATCTTTCAGTGCTTTGTAGGGAGGAACAACGAAAGGTCATGCACAATGCAAAAGTGCAAAAAATGGAGGAAGACGAAAAGTGTACTCGCTTCTTCTTCCAGAAAACGAGGGAGAAGCGGCACTTGATGTCCTCCATGCTCGACAGCAGTGGGAGGATAGTAGAGGATAGTGAGGGAGTGAAAAAAGTGGTAGAGAACTTCTATAGGGACCTGTATAACATCAAAGCTACAGATGACACCCTGATAGAGTGGTTCCTGAGCCAGTTGGAGCCTGACTCCGTGCGGGACGAGGAGGAGGAGGAGAAGGACCCAGAACTCACGCTGGAGGAGCTCACCCAGGCGGTTAAGACCATGAACACCGGTAAGACGCCAGGTCCAGATGGCATCCCGGGTGAGTATTACCATCTTTTTTGGGACACGCTAAAAGTCCATTTAGCGGAGGTCTACAGAGCGGTCTACAGGGAGAAGCGGTTGGGCCCTTCTATGCGGGAGAGTGTAATTACTCTCCTTCATAAGAAAGGGGAAGTTAAAGATCTACGGAATTGGCGCCCAATCAGCCTCCTTTGCGTGGATTACAAGATACTAGCCAAAGCTCTGATGCTCCGGCTACAAGTACACCTCCCTTTGGTCATTGGCCCTGACCAGGCTTGTGGCGTCCCAGGGAGGTCCATCACGGATATTTTAATGTTAACAAGGGACATTCTGGCTTATTCTAGAGAACGGAACCATCCCCTCTGCCTGTTCAACCTTGACCAGGAGAAGGCGTTCGATAGGGTAAGCCATGAATATATGTACAAAGTGATGGACCAGATGAAATTCGCTCCTGGACTTAGGGAGTGGGTTAAAACCATATATACAAACATTAGTACCCGAGTCTTGGTGAACAGGCACCTGACTGGTAAAATATCTATCCAGTCAGGGGTCAGACAGGGTTGCCCACTATCCCCACTGCTATATGTCGTGTGCATTGAACCCCTCCTGCAGGCAATTCGTAGGGATACCAATATAACTGGTTTCCAGCTGCCTGGATCCAACGGGGTCCAGGTCAAAACAACAGCATATATGGACGATGTGTCACTCATTTGCACCAACACATCGTCGGTACCTCGGATTAGTAATATCCTTGAGAAGTACTGCACGGCGACCGGGGCAGTGATTAATAAGTCCAAGAGCGAAGTCTACGTGTCTAAAAATTGGCAGGTAGATAGGGAACTGTCGGACATGTACCCTGTCAAAAAGGACAAAATCAAGATTCTGGGCCTCATTTTCGAGAACAATAGCTCGGGGGCCCAGAGCTGGACGGCGGCCATTAACCAGGTCCGTAAAAAGATTGGCGGATGGAGCACAAGATCCTTAACAATGACGGGTAGAGTATTAATAACCAAGTCTATACTGTTCCCCATCCTCTCTTATGTAGGAAAAATCTTTCCCCCAGACAGGACCACCAAAAAAGTGGTGGACCGCATTATCCACCGCTTTATCTGGGGCAGCAAGATGGAGAGGGTAAAGCGAGCCACTCTGAGTAAAGCCGACAAGAAGGGAGGTAAGGGGGTCCCGGACGTTGTGCAGCTCACCCGAGTGCAGGGGCTCACGCAAACTATCAAGAACATCCAGGCCCTGGACAGGAAGGTATGTTACATGAATCGTTTCTATTTTGCCACCTGTCTCAGGGCCTTGGGCCTCTGCACTATTGATAACACCGTGCCGTACTCCTGGGACCCCCCATTGTATTATAGAACCTTAAGGGACACTATATATAAATTGGGCTTAGATAAAGCAAAATTGGCCTCCTGGGAATACAAGGCTGTAACTAAATATCTTGCCGGTTCCCAGGAAATTGAAAAAGTAGCTACTTTCTCCCTCACCCAAAGCCAAAAAATCTGGGAGAATGTGTCTCACAGCTGCCTCAGTAATGTCCAGAAGGATATAGCATGGAACACCGTCCACAGTGCACTCCCCACTCGAGCGTTCATGTTCAGGAGGGGACTAGCCCAAGTAGAAACATGCCCCTATGCAAAGTGCCGCAAGAGAGAAACACCAGCCCATATCTTCTGGGAGTGTGATGTGGCTGGCAGTGTCTGGCTCTCTGTCTCTGTCTTCCTAAACAGGTTTGCTGACACGGCCAAGATGACCGCTGAGACTGTGCTCTATGGGCCTGCGGGAGGAATCACTACCAGCACAGCTAAGTGCGTTTGGCGTGTCATCAATGTTGTCAAGCAGATCCTGTGGGAAGGCCGTAACGTCTGTGTCTATCACAAGCAGGAGCTAGACACTATCACCACGACCAGAAGGGCACAAACTCTTATCAAGGACTTTGTAATTCTGGACATCCGGACCCTCGGGAAGGACAAGGCCTGCGCGGAGTGGAGGATCGCCGGACTTCAGGACGTGAAGATGGAATAAAGGAAAAAACTGGAACCGCTAGCTCCTAGGAGCGGGACTACGGGGCACCGTTAAGCCATTTATTTATTTTGTCATGCCAGCATTCCGCCCTTTTTAGCTGGCATGACCGTTTTTTGAACGGTGCCCTGGTTTTATGTAGTCTTTTTGTTAAAGTGTTATGGATTTTTATTTGATTTATTTTGAATGTTTTATTTGATTTTGTTTTGTTTTATGTGTCTAAAAGATTTTTAATGTTAACTATTAAAAGTTACATTTTAAGTGTTTTAAAATTTTAGAATTTTAACTCACTGTTTCACACACTGTCCCTTTCCCCTGTCCCTGTTTTAGTAATATAGTTTTATGTTCACTTTTGAACCTTTTTTAGAGAGCACTCCCCGGCCCTCACAAGCACTGGTTTTTTATAGATGGTTCTTTTTTTCCAGTCACTTTTAAAACAGCACAGGTTTTTTTCATGTTGATTTTAATCTGTGTCTGTTTTAACCATGTACAAAGCACAATTGTCTTGGTGTTTTTAAATGTATTTTAAATGCTTTTAAAACAAAATGTATGTCTGTATGCATGAATGTCATCTTTAAAAGAAATGTAAAATGAATGAAAAAACGAATGGGTGTAAATGTAAAAAAATGTAAAATCTCAATAAAAGAGTATTTTACTAAAGATTTCCGGCAGCCGGCGCCCAGCAGAGGGCGCCATCTGGGAGGAGCAGAGGGCGGCCCCGGACCCCGAGGAGGCGTCACAGCCACGATTCTTCCTACGTGGTCTCGGTGCCAAGCAGCGCCCCCTACTCCGCCAGGGAAGGACACCGTTCACCTGGGGAGGGGGTCCCTCTTGCGAGGCGACCATCTCCTCAGGGACTAAAGTAATAGTTCCTTCAACTGCCCAGATTTGCTGCTTACGTTGTCTCTTTTTCGTAGAGAGAGACAACCCGGACGTCCAGAGGCTTCTCCCACCCCAATCGGAGGAGCCAGCTGAAGGAAGGCGTTCCGGCCAACCCAGGAGACCAGGAGGCACAATGCGGTGCGCTTCACAAGGACCCAGCAAGAGGAAACGGAACCAGGACTGACGAGACTGGAGTTCAGCCGGACCATTCTTCAGAGGGGTATGGGTTTTTCCCCTTCTGACTTGAATTGTTTGGTGAAATTGCCAGGGCTTAAGGAAGTGTTTGAGGTCAGTTTTAGGAACCCCCAAAAGTTACAAGAAATGTGGTCCTTTTGGGGGGAGAATAAATATCTCGCTCCATACAAAGAATTTTGTGTGGATGCTCTGACAGACAGAGAAATGAAAGTTGTTACTGTCCAATTTTTCAATGAGGCTGTTAGCGACTATGATATTACAACATGGCTTAACCGCTATGGGAGGGTGTCATCAGAAGGGAGGAAAATTACAGACGAAGATGGGGTTTGGACAGGAGCCAGAAAGTGGCTGGTACGCCTTAATGTTGATCCATCGGGCATTGGAGGCGTCCGCCACATTCCAAACTCCATAGTGTTAGGGCCCAACAGAGGGCTGGTATTCTATAATGGGATGCCAAAACTCTGCAGGAAATGTGGGGAATTAGGACACCTGGCGGCCGCGTGTACTGTAGTCAAGTGCAGGAAATGCGGCGCCCCCCACGAGACCAGCCACTGCAGAGAAGAGAGGCAGTGCAATTTGTGTGGAAAGAAGGGGCACCTGTTTAAGGACTGCCCCTCTTCCTATGCCAACATGGCCAGAGCCAGCAAGGCAAATACCAACAAGCCTAGGCCTGAGCAGGAAGAGGGAGCAAGTAACAAAGATCAGTCCACATCACCACCAACAGTATCCAAGACCCAGACTCCAGCACCACCATCATCACCAGCACCCCCCTCACCCCCCCGCCCCCGAGACATGTCCCGTTTTACGAGGACCCCTTCCCCCAGCCCAGAGAGAGAGTACAACAGCCACTCCACTAGCTCCTCCAGTAGCTCCTCTGATGCAGAACACGAGGCAGGGAGGGAGCCCGGATCCAGCAGCGGCCCCCCCCTGAGTAGGGCCCTCTCAGCGCCAGCACTCCCCCTCGGCTCTCGTTATGACGCCATAAGGATTGAGTCCGTGGGGGAGGAAAGCGAAAGCGACAGTGAAAGTGAGAGTGAGAAGGAGGGGAAGGGAGTGAAGAACCAGCAGAGGGTGGGGAAAAGAAAGGGTAGAGACGAGGGGGGGAAAAGAAAGAAGATCAGGATCAAAGACAGCAAGTTGCAGGTGGCCCCCATAGATCCAAAACCAGCTAATGTCCACACAAAGTCCCCAGTCTTGCCCTCGCAGGCAGAGACGGAGGCGAGTGGGACGGCTACACTGCCGCCTAGTGGGCAGGTAGCAGCCAGCCAGGGCATCCCCAGCCAGCCTTCCCAGTTGTTGGCACATACCCTAGCACACCTCGCAGAAGAGGTGTTCACTAATGCACCGAGGGAGAGGTCGGGGTCAACACCTTCCCTGACCAGCAGTACCTCGGTAGCAATGACCCTCTTCAAGCGAAGGGCCTCCCTTCAAAGCATCCTTGACCCCCTCCCTTGTATGGGCAAAACCAGGGGCCCCCTAGAGGTCCTCCTAGATACAGCACTGGAGGACATGGGAATACCCCTGGACGCGGTAAGCCAGAAGTCTGCTAACAGCTCCAATTCAACAGACGGTAACAGCCAAAGAATGCTGTCTGTCATAACCCCCCCCCAGGACAAAGCTGACCCACACGTTCCGAGGGGCCCTGAGCAAGTTCCACCAGACTTACCTTGTGGGGAGTTGAATAGCCCCAACAACTCCACGTACTGTGCATATAAAGACGGTGCCTTCTTGGACGAGGCAGCAGTGAGTACCTTCTCAGGGGTGATGGGAGTTGCAAATAAGCCCAAGCCCCCTCGAAGCAAGCGTAGAGCTAAGAGTAGGAAGAGTGTCCCGACCTCCCAATCATAGTCGCTATGGGGTGGACGCAGCGACTCCTTTTCTTGTTAGTTACCCTGATGGCCCTGATATGTGTGTCTGTTAATGTCAGGAGCATCAGGGAGACACAAAAAAGATTTGATGTACTAAACTATCTAGCTAACTTGAAAGCAGATCTCATCTTTCTGCAGGAGTGTGGTATTTCGTCGAGCCCTGATTATAGGGACCTGAAGGAGAGTTGGACCCTGGGGGACTCCTTCTGGTCGGGCTCCAACATAGCCAGAGCCGACGGAGTAGGTATCCTGTTTAAAAACCCATTTATTACCTCCCGCAGCAGCAGGGAGGTAGAACCTGGTAGAATTCTGAGCGTGGATGTGACATACAACAACACTCCCCTCAGACTGGTCAATGTCTACGCACCCACTAACCAAAACGAAAGAGTTCAATTTTTTCCACAGCTGCGTCCACTCCTGCTGGGGAACGTACCCGTCATCGTGTCAGGTGACTTCAATTGTGCTCTGAGGGACGTAGACCGGAGCAGGCCACGCAACGACCGCTCTAGTAGAGTTTTGTCCTCCGTAATATCTGATTTCTCCCTGTGTGATGCAGGTAAGGACCTGGTGCCTCCCTTTACCTGGGTGAGCTCATCTGGGACCTCCTTCTCCCGTATAGATCTCGTCCTGCATACCAGCTCCCTTACGAAGACGGCAGTAGACACCCAGGCCGTCTTCTTCTCTGACCATAGGCTCCTGCAGGTAACATTGCAGGTCCCTCAGACCTCCCAGATGGGGTCAGGGGTCTGGAAATTAAACACCTCCTTACTCGATGACCCCTCCATAGCTGCAGCCTATAAGAGCAGGCTTGTTGAGTGGACCACTTTGCGTGACCTATTCAACTCCCCTATAGAGTGGTGGGAGATGGTCAAAATGAGAACTAAGGGTTATTTCATAGCAGCAGGCAAGAGGAAAGCAAAAGAAAGGAGGGCCAAATATAAATACCTGAATGCTGCCCTCCAGCGTCTGAGCCTGCTTCAGCTTCGGGGGTTCCCTGTAAGCGACGAGATAGCCCAGACCAAGCTAGATCTTTCAGTGCTTTGTAGGGAGGAACAACGAAAGGTCATGCACAATGCAAAAGTGCAAAAAATGGAGGAAGACGAAAAGTGTACTCGCTTCTTCTTCCAGAAAACGAGGGAGAAGCGGCACTTGATGTCCTCCATGCTCGACAGCAGGGGGAGGATAGTAGAGGATAGTGAGGGAGTGAAAAAAGTGGTAGAGAACTTCTATAGGGACCTGTATAACATCAAAGCTACAGATGACACCCTGATAGAGTGGTTCCTGAGCCAGTTGGAGCCTGACTCAGTGCGGGACGAGGAGGAGGAGGAGAAGGACCCAGAACTCACGCTGGAGGAGCTCACCCAGGCGGTTAAGACCATGAACACCGGTAAGACGCCAGGTCCAGATGGCATCCCGGGTGAGTATTACCATCTTTTTTGGGACACGCTAAAAGTCCATTTAGCGGAGGTCTACAGAGCGGTCTACAGGGAGAAGCGGTTGGGCCCTTCTATGCGGGAGAGTGTAATTACTCTCCTTCATAAGAAAGGGGAAGTTAAAGATCTACGGAATTGGCGCCCAATCAGCCTCCTTTGCGTGGATTACAAGATACTAGCCAAAGCTCTGATGCTCCGGCTACAAGTACACCTCCCTTTGGTCATTGGCCCTGACCAGGCTTGTGGCGTCCCAGGGAGGTCCATCACGGATATTTTAATGTTAACAAGGGACATTCTGGCTTATTCTAGAGAACGGAACCATCCCCTCTGCCTGTTCAACCTTGACCAGGAGAAGGCGTTCGATAGGGTAAGCCATGAATATATGTACAAAGTGATGGACCAGATGAAATTCGCTCCTGGACTTAGGGAGTGGGTTAAAACCATATATACAAACATTAGTACCCGAGTCTTGGTGAACAGGCACCTGACTGGTAAAATATCTATCCAGTCAGGGGTCAGACAGGGTTGCCCACTATCCCCACTGCTATATGTCGTGTGCATTGAACCCCTCCTGCAGGCAATTCGTAGGGATACCAATATAACTGGTTTCCAGCTGCCTGGATCCAACGGGGTCCAGGTCAAAACAACAGCATATATGGACGATGTGTCACTCATTTGCACCAACACATCGTCGGTACCTCGGATTAGTAATATCCTTGAGAAGTACTGCACGGCGACCGGGGCAGTGATTAATAAGTCCAAGAGCGAAGTCTACGTGTCTAAAAATTGGCAGGTAGATAGGGAACTGTCGGACATGTACCCTGTCAAAAAGGACAAAATCAAGATTCTGGGCCTCATTTTCGAGAACAATAGCTCGGGGGCCCAGAGCTGGACGGCGGCCATTAACCAGGTCCGTAAAAAGATTGGCGGATGGAGCACAAGATCCTTAACAATGACGGGTAGAGTATTAATAACCAAGTCTATACTGTTCCCCATCCTCTCTTATGTAGGAAAAATCTTTCCCCCAGACAGGACCACCAAAAAAGTGGTGGACCGCATTATCCACCGCTTTATCTGGGGCAGCAAGATGGAGAGGGTAAAGCGAGCCACTCTGAGTAAAGCCGACAAGAAGGGAGGTAAGGGGGTCCCGGACGTTGTGCAGCTCACCCGAGTGCAGGGGCTCACGCAAACTATCAAGAACATCCAGGCCCTGGACAGGAAGGTATGTTACATGAATCGTTTCTATTTTGCCACCTGTCTCAGGGCCTTGGGCCTCTGCACTATTGATAACACCGTGCCGTACTCCTGGGACCCCCCATTGTATTATAGAACCTTAAGGGACACTATATATAAATTGGGCTTAGATAAAGCAAAATTGGCCTCCTGGGAATACAAGGCTGTAACTAAATATCTTGCCGGTTCCCAGGAAATTGAAAAAGTAGCTACTTTCTCCCTCACCCAAAGCCAAAAAATCTGGGAGAATGTGTCTCACAGCTGCCTCAGTAATGTCCAGAAGGATATAGCATGGAACACCGTCCACAGTGCACTCCCCACTCGAGCGTTCATGTTCAGGAGGGGACTAGCCCAAGTAGAAACATGCCCCTATGCAAAGTGCCGCAAGAGAGAAACACCAGCCCATATCTTCTGGGAGTGTGATGTGGCTGGCAGTGTCTGGCTCTCTGTCTCTGTCTTCCTAAACAGGTTTGCTGACACGGCCAAGATGACCGCTGAGACTGTGCTCTATGGGCCTGCGGGAGGAATCACTACCAGCACAGCTAAGTGCGTTTGGCGTGTCATCAATGTTGTCAAGCAGATCCTGTGGGAAGGCCGTAACATCTGTGTCTATCACAAGCAGGAGCTAGACACTATCACCACGACCAGAAGGGCACAAACTCTTATCAAGGACTTTGTAATTCTGGACATCCGGACCCTCGGGAAGGACAAGGCCTGCGCGGAGTGGAGGATCGCCGGACTTCAGGACGTGAAGATGGAATAAAGGAAAAAACTGGAACCGCTAGCTCCTAGGAGCGGGACTACGGGGCACCGCTAAGCCTTTTATTTATTTTGTCATGCCAGCATTCCGCCCTTTTTAGCTGGCATGACCGTTTTTCAACGATGCCCTGGTTTTATGTAGTCTTTTTGTTTCAGTTTTATGGACCTTTGATTTAATTTGAATGTTTTATTTGATTTTGTTTTGTTTTGTTTTATGTATCTTTAAGATTTTTAATGTAAACTATTAAAAGTTACATTTTAAGTGTTTTAAAATTTTAGAATTTTAACGCACTGTTTTATACACTGTCCCTTTTCCCCTGTCCCTGTTTTAGATCTAGTTTTATGTTCACTTTTTTAGAGAGCACTCCCCGGCCCTCACAAGCACTGGTTTTTTATAGATGGTTCTTTTTTTCCAGTCACTTTTAAAACAGCACAGGTTTTTTTCATGTTGATTTTAATCTGTGTCTGTTTTAACCATGTACAAAGCACAATTGTCTTGGTGTTTTTAAATGTATTTTAAATGCTTTTAAAACAAAATGTATGTCTGTATGCATGAATGTCATCTTTAAAAGAAATGTAAAATGAAGGAAAAAACGAATGGGTGTAAATGTAAAAAATGTAAAATCTCAATAAAAGAGTATTTTACTAAAGATTTCCGTGGAGAGGAGCATTTATGAGTTCAATGCAATTTTTGGCTAGCCCTGCCCCTCGGGGTGGGGCTCGACATGGGTTTAAAAGCAGAACGAGCACAGCGGCGGCGGCCGTGTTAATAATTAGAGCCTGGCACCTTTTTTTTTCTTTTTCTTTTTTTTTTCTTTTTCCCATTTTTCCCCTCAGTCCAAGAAGCGAGTACCCCGGCAGCTCCGGCGGGCGGCCGCGCCCGGGGCGTTTGGTCAAAACCATTGTGGGCATCGCTTCTCGGCCTCTTGGCTCAGGTCAAGTGCATTGTGGGAAGGTGATTGCGGACATTGTTGCGACAATGCAAGGAGAGGATCATTTGAGGGGGAAGAATACCCTCCGATTCCAGCTGAAGAGTTTGGAGGAGAAATGGATGAGGAAGAGATTCGTCAGGGAGATCCTGTTCTTTGTCTTCAACTTGGAGGTGAAGGACATCTTCTGCCTGGTTGATTTTGAAGAACGAGGCATGTTTGATGTGGTGCTGGTTTCAGAGTCGTTGTGCTGGGAGAAGATGAAAGTTTTTAATGAGAAGAAGGAGCTGGAACCAATTTGTAAGTTCAGGCTGGAGCCTCTTTTTTTTCTGCAGTGGAGAGTGGCCTATGTGAGGGTGTCTGCTCCCTTTATCCCGGAGGAAGACATCACAACCCGGATGAAAATGAGATTTGAGATGAGAGAGGGGAAACCTGAGAAGATGCTTGATGCTGATGGAATCTGGAGAGGAGTATGGAGATACTGGATTCGGCTTCATGCCTCACCGGCAGGAGTGGTGGAACACAGGGTGCCTGGTTTTAGGATTGGGCCTTACTCAGGTACAGTGACATACGAGGGACAGCCTAAGATGTGTTTTAGATGTTCAAGTCCAGAACATGTTGCAGCTGAGTGCATGGGGATGTCCTGTACTCTGTGCAAAATTAGAGGACATGTTGCTAAAGAGTGCAAAATGTGGACTGGAAGATGCAATTTGTGTAGGGGGAAAGGACACCAGTACAAGAATTGTCCAAAAGGAGCTAGGGCTAAAACCTACGCTCAGGCTGCTGGAGGAAGCAAGATCGGAGGGGAAGAAGGGAAGAAAGAACAGCAGAAAGAGCAAAAAGGACAAGAGAAAGACAAAGAGAAAGACAAAGGAGCAAATGTTGGGGGAGGTTCCAAAAAGAATGGAGGCGGAATGGCGGGAAATCCTGCTACTTCGCAGACAAAGGGAAGGGGTGGAGCTGCTACGCAAGATGTAAAGGAGAAACTTGCAGAGGGTGCTGGGAGTAAGAAGAAGAGCTGGGGAAGTGAGATCTCATCCTCTTCTGAGTCTGTTGATACAGATGAGGAGATGGAGCTTAATAGCGCAACAGGAGTGCGAGAGAAGAAGAGGAAAGCAGAGGATGGAAAGGAGAAATCAGATAGCGGCGATACAGTCGTTCTTGATTCCGAGACTTTGTCTTTTTTTGCTGCAGCAAGGGGGGGAGATCAGAAAGAAAAGAAAAAGAAGCCGGACTGAGTTTGTTTTCTTTTTTGTTTAAATAAGTATTTGACTAGAGATGAATATGATTTTGATGTATTATTTTTGAGAAGATGATGTATTTTTTTGAGTATTGGATTAAAATTTATAAAAAAAAAAAAAAATCTGTTCTTATCAGTTTAATATCTGATACGTCCCCCATAGGGGGACCCGTCTATATTAAATTGATTTTTGGAAGCAGGAGATGGAACCAGGGGCTTGCTCCGTCCACTCCACGCATCGACCCGGTATTGCAGTACCTCCGGGAACGGTGCACAAGAAAGGTCAAAAAAGAGAGAGACAGACAGGCAGGCAGACAGACAGAGAGACAGAGAGAGAGAGAGCGCTAGCCAGCCTCTCCCTCTCCCTTTTTCTGGGTTGTGTTTTTTCCCGCTCTTTTTGTTGTTTTTTTTTTTTTTGTTGTTTTTTTTTGTTTGTTTGTTTGTTCCAAATAAGGAAGGCAGGCCTGCCTAACTGATGGACAGTCTGCTCTGCTCACGCAGCAGGCCAGTGTACCCAGAAGGCCTTGCGCTCGTGGGAGGAGGAGGACGAGCGCAGCGGTAAAGCAGAAACGGAGCTGTTTAGTGGGGCAAGGAGCCCTCGCTTTCAAGGCGGCAGCAGCAGCAAAGCGCCCCTTTGCCGGGACCGAACGGCACTTGCGTTTTGGGAAGAGTTCCCTGTTTTGTTTGGTTTTGTTTGGCCTTGCCGCCGGGTAGAGGAGAAGGCCTTTGGGCCGGCCGGAAGGGCTGGGCTACCAGTAAAACCACACTCTGGCTTCTCTTCAGTTCGAATAAATCTTTCTAAGACTAAGGCTTAGAGGGTAGTGGCATTGCCCGCTCCCTCCGAGGGTCTGTGAGAGGTTTGTTCGGGTGAGGAGGAACAGAATTTTTTTTTATTTTTGACTGGCTTTCTTCAGCTCGGCAACTTTTTGGAAGACTAATGCTCAGTCTGGTTTTGGCTTGCCCAATCCAGGCCGAGGGTCTTTCAAGATTTTGTTGACTGTTGAGAGCAGTTTTTTCCTTTTCAGGCGGTTCCAGTTTTTTTCTTTTTCAGGCGGTTCCGGCTTTTCCAGACGTTCCTGGAGTTAGAGAGAAGGAGGACCTACCATCCAGACGACCTTTGAGGACCCTTTGATGACCTAGACGACCTCATCCCCAGCCCTTGATTGTAATTGAGATCCAGACCGAGAGAGCAGCAGGCGCCCAGCAGAGGGCGCCATCTGGGAGGAGCAGAGGGCGGCCCCGGACCCCGAGGAGGCGTCACAGCCACGATTCTTCCTACGTGGTCTCGGTGCCAAGCAGCGCCCCCTACTCCGCCAGGGAAGGACACCGTTCACCTGGGGAGGGGGTCCCTCTTGCGAGGCGACCATCTCCTCAGGGACTAAAGTAATAGTTCCTTCAACTGCCCAGATTTGCTGCTTACGTTGTTTCTTTTCCGTAGAGAGAGACAACCCGGACGTCCAGAGGCTTCTCCCACCCCAATCGGAGGAGCCAGCTGAAGGATGGCGTTCCGGCCAACCCAGGAGACCAGGAGGCACAATGCGGTGCGCTTCACAAGAAACAAGCAAGATGAAACGGAACCAGGACTGACGAGACTGGAGTTCAGCCGGACCATTCTTCAGAGGGGTATGGGTTTTTCCCCTTCTGACTTGAATTGTTTGGTGAAATTGCCAGGGCTTAAGGAAGTGTTTGAGGTCAGTTTTAGGAACCCCCAAAAGTTACAAGAAATGTGGTCCTTTTGGGGGGAGAATAAATATCTCGCTCCATACAAAGAATTTTGTGTGGATGCACTGACAGACAGAGAAATGAAAGTTGTTACTGTCCAATTTTTCAATGAGGCTGTTAGCGACTATGATATTACAACATGGGTTTGGACAGGAGCCAGAAAGTGGCTGGTACGCCTCAATGTTGATCCATCGGGCATTGGAGGCGTCCGCCACATTCCAATCTCCATAGTGTTAGGGCCCAACAGAGGGCTGGTATTCTATAATGGGATGCCAAAACTCTGCAGGAAATGTGGGGAATTAGGACACCTGGCGGCCGCATGTACTGTAGTCAAGTGCAGGAACTGCGGCGCCCCCCACGAGACCAGCCACTGCAGAGAAGAGAGGCAGTGCAATTTGTGTGGAAAGAAGGGGCACCTGTTTAAGGACTGCCCCTCTTCCTATGCCAACATGGCCAGAGCCAGCAAGGCAAATACCAACAAGCCTAGGCCTGAGCAGGAAGAGGGAGCAAGTAACAAAGATCAGTCCACATCACCACCAACAGTATCCAAAACCCAGACTCCAGCACCACCATCACCACCAGCACCCCCCTCACCCCCCCGCCCCCGAGACATGTCCCGTTTTATGAGGACCCCTTCCCCCAGCCCAGAGAGAGAGTACAACAGCTACTCCACTAGCTCCTCCAGTAGCTCCTCTGATACAGAACACGAGGCAGGGAGGGAGCCCGGACCCAGCAGCGGCCCCCCCCTGAGTAGGGCCCTCTCAGCGCCAGCACTCCCCCTCGGCTCTCGTTATGACGCCATAAGGATTGAGTCCGTGGGGGAGGAAAGCGAAAGCGACAGTGAAAGTGAGAGTGAGAAGGAGGGGAAGGGAGTGAAGAACCAGCAGAGGGTGGGGAAAAGAAAGGGTAGAGACGAGGGGGGGAAAAGAAAGAAGATCAAGATCAAAGACAGCAAGTTGCAGGTGGCCCCCATAGATCCAAAACCAGCTAATGTCCACACAAAGTCCCCAGTCTTGCCCTCGCAGGCAGAGACGGAGGCGAGTGGGACGGCTACACTGCCGCCTAGTGGGCAGGTAGCAGCCAGCCAGGGCATCCCCAGCCAGCCTTCCCAGTCGTTGGCACAAACCCTAGCACACCTCGCAGAAGAGGTGTTCACTAATGCACCGAGGGAGAGGTCGGGGTCAACACCTTCCCTGACCAGCAGTACCTCGGTAGCAATGACCCTCTTCAAGCGAAGGGCCTCCCTTCAAAGCATCCTTGACCCCCTCCCTTGTATGGGCAAAACCAGGGGCCCCCTAGAGGTCCTCCTAGATACAGCACTGGAGGACATGGGAATACCCCTGGACGCGGTAAGCCAGAAGTCTGCTAACAGCTCCAATTCAGCAGACGGTAACAGCCAAAGAATGCTGTCTGTCATAACCCCCCCCCCAGGACAAAGCTGACCCACACGTTCCGAGGGGCCCTGAGCAAGTTCCACCAGACTTACCTTGTGGGGAGTTGAATAGCCCAAACAACTCCACGTACTGTGCATATAAAGATGGTGCCTTCTTGGACGAGGCAGCAGTGAGTACCTTCTCAGGGGTGATGGGAGTTGCAAATAAGCCCAAGCCCCCTCGAAGCAAGCGTAGAGCTAAGAGTAGGAAGAGTGTCCCGACCTCCCAATCATAGTCGCTATGGGGTGGACGCAGCGACTCCTTTTCTTGTTAGCTACCCTGATGGCCCTGATATGTGTGTCTGTTAATGTCAGGAGCATCAGGGAGACACAAAAAAGATTTGATGTACTAAACTATCTAGCTAACTTGAAAGCAGATCTCATCTTTCTGCAGGAGTGTGGTATTTCGTCGAGCCCTGATTATAGGGACCTGAAGGAGAGTTGGACCCTGGGGGACTCCTTCTGGTCGGGCTCCAACATAGCCAGAGCCGACGGAGTAGGTATCCTGTTTAAAAACCCATTTATTACCTCCCGCAGCAGCAGGGAGGTAGAACCTGGTAGAATTCTGAGCGTGGATGTGACATACAACAACACTCCCCTCAGACTGGTCAATGTCTACGCACCCACTAACCAAAACGAAAGAGTTCAATTTTTTCCACAGCTGCGTCCACTCCTGCTGGGGAACGTACCCGTCATCGTGTCAGGTGACTTCAATTGTGCTCTGAGGGACGTAGACCGGAGCAGGCCACGCAACGACCGCTCTAGTAGAGTTTTGTCCTCCGTAATATCTGATTTCTCCCTGTGTGATGCAGGTAAGGACCTGGTGCCTCCCTTTACCTGGGTGAGCTCATCTGGGACCTCCTTCTCCCGTATAGATCTTGTCCTGCATACCAGCTCCCTTACGAAGACGGCAGTAGACACCCAGGCCGTCTTCTTCTCTGACCATAGGCTCCTGCAGGTAACATTGCAGGTCCCTCAGACCTCCCAGATGGGGTCAGGGGTCTGGAAATTAAACACCTCCTTACTCGATGACCCCTCCATAGCTGCAGCCTATAAGAGCAGGCTTGTTGAGTGGACCACTTTGCGTGACCTATTCAACTCCCCTATAGAGTGGTGGGAGATGGTCAAAATGAGAACTAAGGGTTATTTCATAGCAGCAGGCAAGAGGAAAGCAAAAGAAAGGAGGGCCAAATATAAATACCTGAATGCTGCCCTCCAGCGTCTGAGCCTGCTTCAGCTTCGGGGGTTCCCTGTAAGCGACGAGATAGCCCAGACCAAGCTAGATCTTTCAGTGCTTTGTAGGGAGGAACAACGAAAGGTCATGCACAATGCAAAAGTGCAAAAAATGGAGGAAGACGAAAAGTGTACTCGCTGCTTCTTCCAGAAAACGAGGGAGAAGCGGCACTTGATGTCCTCCATGCTCGACAGCAGGGGGAGGATAGTAGAGGATAGTGAGGGAGTGAAAAAAGTGGTAGAGAACTTCTATAGGGACCTGTATAACATCAAAGCTACAGATGACACCCTGATAGAGTGGTTCCTGAGCCAGTTGGAGCCTGACTCAGTGCGGGACGACGAGGAGGAGGAGAAGGACCCAGAACTCACGCTGGAGGAGCTCACCCAGGCGGTTAAGACCATGAACATCGGTAAGACGCCAGGTCCAGATGGCATCCCGGGTGAGTATTACCATCTTTTTTGGGACACGCTAAAAGTCCATTTAGCGGAGGTCTACAGAGCGGTCTACAGGGAGAAGCGGTTGGGCCCTTCTATGCGGGAGAGTGTAATTACTCTCCTTCATAAGAAAGGGGAAGTTAAAGATCTACGGAATTGGCGCCCAATCAGCCTCCTTTGCGTGGATTACAAGATACTAGCCAAAGCTCTGATGCTCCGGCTACACGTACACCTCCCTTTGGTCATTGGCCCCGACCAGGCTTGTGGCGTCCCAGGGAGGTCCATCACGGATATTTTAATGTTAACAAGGGACATTCTGGCTTATTCTAGAGAACGGAACCATCCCCTCTGCCTGTTCAACCTTGACCAGGAGAAGGCGTTCGATAGGGTAAGCCATGAATATATGTACAAAGTGATGGACCAGATGAAATTCGCTCCTGGACTTAGGGAGTGGGTTAAAACCATATATACAAACATTAGTACCCGAGTCTTGGTGAACAGGCACCTGACTGGTAAAATATCTATCCAGTCAGGGGTCAGACAGGGTTGCCCACTATCCCCACTGCTATATGTCGTGTGCATTGAACCCCTCCTGCAGGCAATTCGTAGGGATACCAATATAACTGGTTTCCAGCTGCCTGGATCCAACGGGGTCCAGGTCAAAACAACAGCATATATGGACGATGTGTCACTCATTTGCACCAACACATCGTCAGTACCTCGGATTAGTAATATCCTTGAGAAGTACTGCACGGCGACCGGGGCAGTGATTAATAAGTCCAAGAGCGAAGTCTACGTGTCTAAAAATTGGCAGGTAGATAGGGAACTGTCGGACATGTACCCTGTCAAAAAGGACAAAATCAAGATTCTGGGCCTCATTTTCGAGAACAATAGCTCGGGGGCCCAGAGCTGGACGGCGGCCATTAACCAGGTCCGTAAAAAGATTGGCGGATGGAGCACAAGATCCTTAACAATGACGGGTAGAGTATTAATAACCAAGTCTATACTGTTCCCCATCCTCTCTTATGTAGGAAAAATCTTTCCCCCAGACAGGACCACCAAAAAAGTGGTGGACCGCATTATCCACCGCTTTATCTGGGGCAGCAAGATGGAGAGGGTAAAGCGAGCCACCCTGAGTAAAGCCGACAAGAAGGGAGGTAAGGGGGTCCCGGACGTTGTGCAGCTCACCCGAGTGCAGGGGCTCACGCAAACTATCAAGAACATCCAGGCCCTGGACAGGAAGGTATGTTACATGAATCGTTTCTATTTTGCCACCTGTCTCAGGGCCTTGGGCCTCTGCACTATTGATAACACCGTGCCGTACTCCTGGGACCCCCCATTGTATTATAGAACCTTAAGGGACACTATATATAAATTGGGCTTAGATAAAGCAAAATTGGCCTCCTGGGAATACAAGGCTGTAACTAAATATCTTGCCGGTTCCCAGGAAATTGAAAAAGTAGCTACTTTCTCCCTCACCCAAAGCCAAAAAATCTGGGAGAATGTGTCTCACAGCTGCCTCAGTAATGTCCAGAAGGATATAGCATGGAACACCGTCCACAGTGCACTCCCCACTCGAGCGTTCATGTTCAGGAGGGGACTAGCCCAAGTAGAAACATGCCCCTATGCAAAGTGCCGCAAGAGAGAAACACCAGCCCATATCTTCTGGGAGTGTGATGTGGCTGGCAGGGTCTGGCTCTCTGTCTCTGTCTTCCTAAACAGGTTTGCTGACACGGCCAAGATGACCGCTGAGACTGTGCTCTATGGGCCTGCGGGAGGAATCACTACCAGCACAGCTAAGTGCGTTTGGCGTGTCATCAATGTTGTCAAGCAGATCCTGTGGGAAGGCCGTAACGTCTGTGTCTATCACAAGCAGGAGCTAGACACTATCACCACGACCAGAAGGGCACAAACTCTTATCAAGGACTTTGTAATTCTGGACATCCGGACCCTCGGGAAGGACAAGGCCTGCGTGGAGTGGAGGATCGCCGGACTTCAGGACGTGAAGATGGAATAAAGGAAAAAACTGGAACCGCTAGCTCCTAGGAGCGGGACTATGGGGCACCGCTAAGCCTTTTATTTATTTTGTCATGCCAGCATTCCGCCCTTTTTAGCTGGCATGACCGTTTTTCAACGGTGCCCTGGTTTTATGTAGTCTTTTGTTTCAGTTTTATGGACTTTTATTTGATTTACGTTGAATGTTTTATTTGATTTTGTTTTGTTTTGTTTTATGTATCTTTAAGATTTTTAATGTAAACTATTAAAAGTTACATTTTAAGTGTTTTAAAATTTTAGAATTTTAACTCACTGTTTTATACACGGTCCCTTTTCCCCTGTCCCTGTTTTAGATCTAGTTTTATGTTCACTTTTGAACCTTTTTAGAGAGCACTCCCCGGCCCTCACAAGCACTGGTTTTTTATAGATGGTTCTTTTTTTCCAGTCACTTTTAAAACAGCACAGGTTTTTTCCATGTTGATTTTAATCTGTGTCTGTTTTAACCATGTACAAAGCACAATTGTCTTGGTGTTTTTAAATGTATTTTAAATGCTTTTAAAACAAAATGTATGTCTGTATGCATGAATGTCATCTTTAAAAGAAATGTAAAATGAATGAAAAAACGAATGGGTGTAAATGTAAAAAAATGTAAAATCTCAATAAAAGAGTATTTTACTAAAGATTTCCGTGGAGAGGAGCATTTATGAGTTCAATGCAATTTTTGGCTAGCCCTGCCCCTCGGGGTGGGGCTCGACATGGGTTTAAAAGCAGAACGAGCACAGCGGCGGCGGCCGTGTTAATAATTAGAGCCTGGCACCTTTTTTTTTCTTTTTCTTTTTTTTTTCTTTTTCCCATTTTTCCCCTCAGTCCAAGAAGCGAGTACCCCGGCAGCTCCGGCGGGCGGCCGCGCCCGGGGCGTTTGGTCAAAACCATTGTGGGCATCGCTTCTCTGCCTCTTGGCTCAGATCAAGTGGGTGGCTTGACCGCAGTTTGATTTGGAAGTGATCGGTAAGGTATCGGTAAGGTAAACGGGAGCAACATTGGTTGCTGGTAGCTGTGGTCTGGGTAGGAGAGGAGCAGGGCAGGCGGAAGACCAGGAGCCAGGTTGTGGAGCAGGTAAGGGGGACCCTTTGAGGGCACCTTATCTGCTGTTTATTTTTCTATTATTGATATTTTGCTTTAATTTGGCCTTGGCTAAATTTAAAAAAACAAAAAAAAAACCCTTAATTTTTTGTGAGTTAGTGTTTGTAATTAAAATGGCGTCCCCAAGGTTTGCAGCACGTCGTTTTAATTGTATAAGGATTTCTTTGAAAGAGGGAGGAGAGGGAGATGAGCTAGCATTTAACAGGCTTGAGTTTTCTAGGGTTGTGTTGCAGAAGACACTGGGGTTTAAGCCAGAGCAGCTCAATTGTATTATCACTGTGGGGAGGGGAAACACCTGGGATGTCAGTTTTAGGGCTGTGAGTGATTTGCAGAAATGTCACAGTTTGTTCAATTTGGGGAAAAATGACCAACTTTTGAAAAGGTTCCAAGTGACAACCTTGACTGATGTTGCGAGAAGGGTGGTGATTGTGAGGATGGGGTCAGAGGCTGTGGAGGGAGAGGATGTGTGTGTGTGGCTAGGAAAGTATTGTACAGTGTATGGGGGTGCAGAGAAAGTGAGGGATAGTGATGAGGTATGGAATGGTGCTTGGAGAGTCCGTGTAAGTCTGTGGCCAGATCCGAATGGGTATGAGGGATTCAGAGCTATTCCCTCTGAAATAGTACTGGGGATGGATAGGGGATATATACATTATTTCAGGCAACCCAAATTATGTCGAAAATGTGGGGTAATGGGTCACTTGGCGGCGGGGTGCACAAAAATTATGTGTTATGTGTGTAAGGGTGAGGGGCACGTGGCAAGTGAGTGTCAGGAGAAAAGGAAGTGCAGTCTGTGTGACAGTAGTGAACACCTTTTTATGCACTGTCCATCCTCTTTTGCTAACAGAGCAAAGAGTGGTGAAGAGAGGGCGAGGGAGGAGAGGGAGAGGGAGAGGAAGGAGAGGTATGAGAGGTATGAGAGGGAGGAGAGAGAGGAGAGGGAGGAGGAGGAGAGGGATGGGTATTGGAGGGAGAAGTATAAGAGGTTTGAGAGGGAGGAGAAGGAACAACAGGAAGAGGGAGAGGAGAGGATGGAAAGTGGTGAGCAGCAGGGGGGAGGGGTGAGGGACAGTGGAGAGAGTGAGTGGAAGAGACAGGCAGAGTGGGGAGGAGAGCAGAGGGGCGGTGAGGGGGAGGAGATAGATCGGGGGGAAGAACAGAAGGAGCAGCAGGGATCTTCATTGGCAGAAGATCTGGAGGTTACGGAGTCTGAAGAGGACAGCGAAGGGTTCGGAGAAAGGTCAAATAAGAGTGGGGGGGAGGCAGGTTCTTCAGATATCCAGGAAGAGGGCCCTATCCCGTGTGGTCAGATGCCTCAAAAAAGACATGGAGGGGGGGGTGTAGAGGGTAGAACAGGAGGGGAGTCTAGTGAAGAGGAGATGGAGGAGGAGGAGGAGGAGGAGGTGCAGGAAGAGGAGGGAGGGAACATAGATGGGCAGAAAATGGAGCAGGAGAAAGCTTCAGGGAAAAGGAAGTTGGAGAAAGGGGAAGAGGTGAAAAGTGGTATGAAAGTGGGGAAAAAGTGGAAAAAGGAAAAAAAGGAGGACAGTATGCAAGCTGGGCAGGAGACCCCGGTTTCTCCTGGCTCCGACTCCTCGGTAGTGAGTGACAGGTCTTATGGTGGGAGGGGAATAGACCATGGGGGCACTTCCTTTTTGGATGATGGTAATGTGCAGCGGCTCTCAGATAGCATGGGGATAGAACCATCTAAAATTTTATGAATATGTCTTTACACATTTTGCTGATCTCGATGGCGCTGATAATAGCAACAGTGAATGTGAGGAGTGTGGTGAGCAAGGTCAGGTGCAAGGCTGTTTTAGAGTATCTAGAAGGTATTGATGCAGATGTGTTCTTTTTATAAGAGTGTGGGATTGGGTTTAAGAAAGAATATAGAGAGTTGGAAAGCATGTGGGTGAAAGGTGAATCAGTGTGGTCGGGGACAGATGAAAATAAGAATGCGGGAGTGGCAATATTGTTTAAAAATAATAAGTGTATAATTAAAGAGAAAAGTGTGTTGCAGGATGGAAGGGTTGTTATGGTGAGAGTGGTATGTAATAAGCAAGAGATTAAGCTGGTGAATGTGTATGCACCTGTGGAGAAACACCAGAGGCTTGAATTGTTGGGACTGGTAAGGATGGAGCTTAGTTCATCCATGCCGGTAGTGATGGGAGGGGACTGGAATTGTGTGAGGAGTGGGGGTGACAAGAAGGATGGGAAGGAAAATTTTAAATTGGATAAAACATCTGTGTTATTGAACAAAATAATTAAAGACTTTAAGTTGATAGATTGTTATAAAATGATACATCCTGAGGGGGGCTTTACCTGGAGCAACTCTCAGGGGACAAGTAAGTCCAGGATCGATATGATCTTTGTTTCTGAGGGGGTGAAATGTCAAGATTGTAAACTGGAGCCTATGTTCTTCTCTGATCATGTGATGGTGAGGGCAACATTGGATCTGGGAGGGGTGAGTGAAAAGGGAAAAGGAGTGTGGAAATTAAATGTTAAATTATTAGAGGATAGTAAAATAAGAGAGAAATATGTAGAGAAGTATAAAGGGTGGAGGTCTCTACAGGTTTTGTTTGGGAAAAAGAGTGAGTGGTGGGATTTTGTTAAAAGGAGAACCAAATTGTTTTTTATAAATGAAGGCAGGGATAAAGTACGCAAAGCAAAAGAAAAATGTAAATGGCTGGAAAAGAAGCTTCAGAGATTGTTTTTGCAGGAGAGGGTAGGATTTGAAGTCTCTGAAGAGATAAAGGGGGTGAAGGAGAGAATAAAACATTTCATGTATAAAAAAAGTGAGACAGTGATGCTGCAAAGCAAGATAGAGAGGATTGAGAAAGAAGAGACCTGTTCGAGGTTCTTTTTTAAGAAAGTATTTGACAGAAAACAGGTGATGGAGGGGTTAAAAGGGGAGGATGGTGTGGTGACGAATGGAAATAAAGGCATGTGTGAGGTGGCGGAAAGTTTTTATGAGAATTTGTATGATGAAAAGAGGGTGGTGGAGAGGAATTGTAAAGAAATGATTGAAGGCATTAATGTATTTTTAAGTAATGAACAGAAGGTGGGGTTGGAAAAGAGCTTTTCTCTGGAAGAGCTGGATAGAGCTTTGAAAGCAAGCAAAATGGGGAAAACGCCTGGGGAGGATGGCTTACCCACTGAATATTATAAGTGTTTTTGGAATGTTTTAAAATATGATTTGTTGAGTGTTTTTATAGAAAGTTCTAATGCTGGGGAAATGGCCACTTCTTTTAAGAGGAGTGTCATCACTTTGCTTTATAAGAAGGGAGACCGGGAAGATTTGAAGAACTGGCGTCCGATCAGCCTCCTCAACACAGACTATAAGTTGCTGGCAAAGATCCTGACTGGAAGGATGGGGCAGGTGATCGACACAGTCATCCATCAGGACCAGGTATGTGCAGTCCCAGGTAGGAGGATAATGGACAGCTTGATACTCGTGAGAGACTCTATCTGTTATGCCAGGGAGAGGGAGCTCCCGTTTAGTATCCTGAATTTGGATTTAGAGAAGGCATATGATAGAATAGCGCACAAGTACATGTTTGGTGTACTGTTGAAAATGGGGTTTCCAATCAGGTTCGTTAATTGGATTAAGGTCTTGTATGAAGACATCCAAAGTGTTATTTTGGTAAATGGGAGCACGTCTAAACCAGTTAAAATCCGAAGCGGAGTGCGCCAAGGCTGTCCACTGTCTCCTTTGCTGTTTATATGTTGTATCGAACCTTTAGCCATTGCCATTAGGGCGAATAAACAGACCTGTGGAGTGTTCGTACCTAGGAGTGGGGGAGAACAAGTGAAATGTATTTTGTACATGGATGACGTGTCGATTATTTGCCGAGATGAGTTTTCAATGGAGAAAACGGTGGGAATGGTCGAGGGGTTCTGCAAGGCGTCAGGATCCAAGGTCAACATGGGAAAAAGCGAGTGTATGCTGTATGGGAAGTGGGCCAGAGTTCCCAGCATAGGGTTGTGTTTAAAGAATGATTTTATTCAGATTTTAGGGGTAAAATTCTATAAACATGGGTCTGGAGTGCAGAATTGGGACAGCGTCACTGCCAAGGTTGCACAAAAGCTGGGGCTGTGGAGCCTCAGAGAACTCACTTTTGAAGGCAAGTGTTTAATTTTAAAATCTGTTATTTTACCTGTCTTGGTTTACCTGTCTGCAGTGTTCCCTCCAACCAGGAATGTCCTGTGTGCCCTGACACGCAGTGTGATGCGCTTCTTCTGGGGGAGGAAGAATGAGATGTTAAAGAGGGAGGTGGTATACAAGGCAGCAAAAAATGGAGGAAAGGGGGTTCCTGACCTCACGAAGACCTTGCTTTTACATTTTGTAATTGTCCATGTGAGGTTGTGTCTCTATGGGTCAAACAAAACTGCACATTTTGTAAAATATTTCTTAGGAGCGATTCTAAGAGGTTTTAAAATGTTTTGTCCTGTTTTAACTGTGCCAACATCATGGGAAGCTCCTTTTTTGTATAATAAAATTAAACTGTTTTTAAAGAAAGAGGAACTTTTTGTTTTAGATAAAGAGGTATGGCAGGACCCCCGTAAAGTGCGGAAATTTGTGCAAGACAGAGAGAAAATGTGTAATGTCTCTTTTTTTAACCCACAGGTTGTGGAGGGGATTTGGCTGGAAGTAGCTCACCCGAGACTCATGAACCGGCACAAGGACTTGGCATGGCAGACGGTACACGAGATCCTCCCAGTACGGGCGACTATGTATCACAGGAACCTCGGGAAGTCCCCTAGATGTCCTTTTAAGGATTGTGGGGCAGAAGAAACCGCAGCGCATCTGTTCTGGGGATGTGGACAAGCCAAAAAAGTTTGGCGGGAGGCCGAAGACACCCTGAGTGGGTTTCTAAACAACAGAAACATTTTAAAAGCAATGGTGCTGCACGGGGTTAAGCCTGGGTTTGTAGTGAAAGAAAAATGGACATGCTTGTGGGTTTTACTGAACTGTTTTAAAGAAGCCATGTGGAAGGCAAGAAATCTTTTCGTTTTTAAAGGAAAGCTGCTGACCTCGGGGGAGGTGAAGATTTTGGCTTGTCAGAGGCTCAGAGAATATCAGATGCAGGATGCGCTGCGGGAAGGAGAAGAGATCGCCCGGGAGAGATGGAGCACTTGTTGGGCTGTGCCTGCCACTTGGACTCGTGCCGGTTCATGGTCTTATGATAGGGGGTGAAGCGGGTTGTTTTTTGACGCATAAACTGTCTTGTTCAAATGGAAGTTGTTTTAATCTGATTGTCCTTTCAGACCTTGTTTTTATTGGAAAGTTTTTTATGACGTGGCTGTAATATGATATTGTTTTTTTTCATGTGTATTGTATTGAGTTTTTTGATTATATGTTTATGATTTTTGTCCACGGAAAATAAATAAAAACTTTAAAAACAAAAAAAAAATCTGTTCTTATCAGTTTAATATCTGATACGTCCCCCATAGGGGGACCCGTCTATATTAAATTGATTTTTGGAAGCAGGAGATGGAACCGGGGCTTACGTTGTTTCTTTTCCGTAGAGAGAGACAACCCGGACGTCCAGAGGCTTCTCCCACCCCAATCGGAGGAGCCAGCTGAAGGATGGCGTTCCGGCCAACCCAGGAGACCAGGAGGCACAATGCGGTGCGCTTCACAAGAAACAAGCAAGATGAAACGGAACCAGGACTGACGAGACTGGAGTTCAGCCGGACCATTCTTCAGAGGGGTATGGGTTTTTCCCCTTCTGACTTGAATTGTTTGGTGAAATTGCCAGGGCTTAAGGAAGTGTTTGAGGTCAGTTTTAGGAACCCCCAAAAGTTACAAGAAATGTGGTCCTTTTGGGGGGAGAATAAATATCTCGCTCCATACAAAGAATTTTGTGTGGATGCACTGACAGACAGAGAAATGAAAGTTGTTACTGTCCAATTTTTCAATGAGGCTGTTAGCGACTATGATATTACAACATGGCTTAACCGCTATGGGAGGGTGTCATCAGAAGGGAGGAAAATTACAGATGAAGATGGGGTTTGGACAGGAGCCAGAAAGTGGCTGGTACGCCTTAATGTTGATCCATCGGGCATTGGAGGCGTCCGCCACATTCCAAACTCCATAGTGTTAGGGCCCAACAGAGGGCTGGTATTCTATAATGGGATGCCAAAACTCTGCAGGAAATGTGGGGAATTAGGACACCTGGCGGCCGCGTGTACTGTAGTCAAGTGCAGGAACTGCGGCGCCCCCCACGAGACCAGCCACTGCAGAGAAGAGAGGCAGTGCAATTTGTGTGGAAAGAAGGGGCACCTGTTTAAGGACTGCCCCTCTTCCTATGCCAACATGGCCAGAGCCAGCAAGGCAAACACGAACAAGCCTAGGCCTGAGCAGGAAGAGGGAGCAAGTAACAAAGATCAGTCCACATCACCACCAACAGTATCCAAGACCCAGACTCCAGCACCACCATCATCACCAGCACCCCCCTCACCCCCCCGCCCCCGAGACATGTCCCGTTTTACGAGGACCCCTTCCCCCAGCCCAGAGAGAGAGTACAACAGCCACTCCACTAGCTCCTCCAGTAGCTCCTCTGATGCAGAACACGAGGCAGGGAGGGAGCCCGGACCCAGCAGCGGCCCCCCCCTGAGTAGGGCCCTCTCAGCGCCAGCACTCCCCCTCGGCTCTCGTTATGACGCCATAAGGATTGAGTCCGTGGGGGAGGAAAGCGAAAGCGACAGTGAAAGTGAGAGTGAGAAGGAGGGGAAGGGAGTGAAGAACCAGCAGAGGGTGGGGAAAAGAAAGGGTAGAGACGAGGGGGGGAAAAGAAAGAAGATCAGGATCAAAGACAGCAAGTTGCAGGTGGCCCCCATAGATCCAAAACCAGCTAATGTCCACACAAAGTCCCCAGTCTTGCCCTCGCAGGCAGAGACGGAGGCGAGTGGGACGGCTACACTGCCGCCTAGTGGGCAGGTAGCAGCCAGCCAGGGCATCCCCAGCCAGCCTTCCCAGTTGTTGGCACAAACCCTAGCACACCTCGCAGAAGAGGTGTTCACTAATGCACCGAGGGAGAGGTCGGGGTCAACACCTTCCCTGACCAGCAGTACCTCGGTAGCAATGACCCTCTTCAAGCGAAGGGCCTCCCTTCAAAGCATCCTTGACCCCCTCCCTTGTATGGGCAAAACCAGGGGCCCCCTAGAGGTCCTCCTAGATACAGCACTGGAGGACATGGGAATACCCCTGGACGCGGTAAGCCAGAAGTCTGCTAACAGCTCCAATTCAACAGACGGTAACAGCCAAAGAATGCTGTCTGTCATAACCCCCCCCCCAGGACAAAGCTGACCCACACGTTCCGAGGGGCCCTGAGCAAGTTCCACCAGACTTACCTTGTGGGGAGTTGAATAGCCCCAACAACTCCACGTACTGTGCATAAAAAGACGGTGCCTTCTTGGACGAGGCAGCAGTGAGTACCTTCTCAGGGGTGATGGGAGTTGCAAATAAGCCCAAGCCCCCTCGAAGCAAGCGTAGAGCTAAGGGTAGAAAGAGTGTCCCGACCTCCCAATCATAGTCGCTATGGGGTGGACGCAGCGACTCCTTTTCTTGTTAGCTACCCTGATGGCCCTGATATGTGTGTCTGTTAATGTCAGGAGCATCAGGGAGACACAAAAAAGATTTGATGTACTAAACTATCTAGCTAACTTGAAAGCAGATCTCATCTTTCTGCAGGAGTGTGGTATTTCGTCGAGCCCTGATTATAGGGACCTGAAGGAGAGTTGGACCCTGGGGGACTCCTTCTGGTCGGGCTCCAACATAGCCAGAGCCGACGGAGTAGGTATCCTGTTTAAAAACCCATTTATTACCTCCCGCAGCAGCAGGGAGGTAGAACCTGGTAGAATTCTGAGCGTGGATGTGACATACAACAACACTCCCCTCAGACTGGTCAATGTCTACGCACCCACTAACCAAAACGAAAGAGTTCAATTTTTTCCACAGCTGCGTCCACTCCTGCTGGGGAACGTACCCGTCATCGTGTCAGGTGACTTCAATTGTGCTCTGAGGGACGTAGACCGGAGCAGGCCACGCAACGACCACTCTAGTAGAGTTTTGTCCTCCGTAATATCTGATTTCTCCCTGTGTGATGCAGGTAAGGACCTGGTGCCTCCCTTTACCTGGGTGAGCTCATCTGGGACCTCCTTCTCCCGTATAGATCTCGTCCTGCATACCAGCTCCCTTACGAAGACGGCAGTAGACACCCAGGCCGTCTTCTTCTCTGACCATAGGCTCCTGCAGGTAACATTGCAGGTCCCTCAGACCTCCCAGATGGGGTCAGGGGTTTGGAAATTAAACACCTCCTTACTCGATGACCCCTCCATAGCTGCAGCCTATAAGAGCAGGCTTGTTGAGTGGACCACTTTGCGTGACCTATTCAACTCCCCTATAGAGTGGTGGGAGATGGTCAAAATCAGAACTAAGGGTTATTTCATAGCAGCAGGCAAGAGGAAAGCAAAAGAAAGGAGGGCCAAATATAAACACCTGAATGCTGCCCTCCAGCGTCTGAGCCTGCTTCAGGTTCGGGGGTTCCCTGTAAGCGACGAGATAGCCCAGACCAAGCTAGATCTTTCAGTGCTTTGTAGGGAGGAACAACGAAAGGTCATGCACAATGCAAAAGTGCAAAAAATGGAGGAAGACGAAAAGTGTACTCGCTTCTTCTTCCAGAAAACGAGGGAGAAGCGGCACTTGATGTCCTCCATGCTCGACAGCAGGGGGAGGATAGTAGAGGATAGTGAGGGAGTGAAAAAAGTGGTAGAGAACTTCTATAGGGACCTGTATAACATCAAAGCTACAGATGACACCCTGATAGAGTGGTTCCTGAGCCAGTTGGAGCCTGACTCAGTGCGGGACGACGAGGAGGAGGAGAAGGACCCAGAACTCACGCTGGAGGAGCTCACCCAGGCGGTTAAGACCATGAACACCGGTAAGACGCCAGGTCCAGATGGCATCCCGGGTGAGTGAGTATTACCATCTTTTTTGGGACACGCTAAAAGTCCATTTAGCGGAGGTCTACAGAGCGGTCTACAGGGAGAAGCGGTTGGGCCCTTCTATGCGGGAGAGTGTAATTACTCTCCTTCATAAGAAAGGGGAAGTTAAAGATCTACGGAATTGGCGCCCAATCAGCCTCCTTTGCGTGGATTACAAGATACTAGCCAAAGCTCTGATGCTCCGGCTACAAGTACACCTCCCTTTTGTCATTGGCCCCGACCAGGCTTGTGGCGTCCCAGGGAGGTCCATCACGGATATTTTAATGTTAACAAGGGACATTCTGGCTTATTCTAGAGAACGGAACCATCCCCTCTGCCTGTTCAACCTTGACCAGGAGAAGGCGTTCGATAGGGTAAGCCATGAATATATGTACAAAGTGATGGACCAGATGAAATTCGCTCCTGGACTTAGGGAGTGGGTTAAAACCATATATACAAACATTAGTACCCGAGTCTTGGTGAACAGGCACCTGACTGGTAAAATATCTATCCAGTCAGGGGTCAGACAGGGTTGCCCACTATCCCCACTGCTATATGTCGTGTGCATTGAACCCCTCCTGCAGGCAATTCGTAGGGATACCAATATAACTGGTTTCCAGCTGCCTGGATCCAACGGGGTCCAGGTCAAAACAACAGCATATATGGACGATGTGTCACTCATTTGCACCAACACATCGTCGGTACCTCGGATTAGTAATATCCTTGAGAAGTACTGCACGGCGACCGGGGCAGTGATTAATAAGTCCAAGAGCGAAGTCTACGTGTCTAAAAATTGGCAGGTAGATAGGGAACTGTCGGACATGTACCCTGTCAAAAAGGACAAAATCAAGATTCTGGGCCTCATTTTCGAGAACAATAGCTCGGGGGCCCAGAGCTGGACGGCGGCCATTAACCAGGTCCGTAAAAAGATTGGCGGATGGAGCACAAGATCCTTAACAATGACGGGTAGAGTATTAATAACCAAGTCTATACTGTTCCCCATCCTCTCTTATGTAGGAAAAATCTTTCCCCCAGACAGGACCACCAAAAAAGTGGTGGACCGCATTATCCACCGCTTTATCTGGGGCAGCAAGATGGAGAGGGTAAAGCGAGCCACCCTGAGTAAAGCCGACAAGAAGGGAGGTAAGGGGGTCCCGGACGTTGTGCAGCTCACCCGAGTGCAGGGGCTCACGCAAACTATCAAGAACATCCAGGCCCTGGACAGGAAGGTATGTTACATGAATCGTTTCTATTTTGCCACCTGTCTCAGGGCCTTGGGCCTCTGCACTATTGATAACACCGTGCCGTACTCCTGGGACCCCCCATTGTATTATAGAACCTTAAGGGACACTATATATAAATTGGGCTTAGATAAAGCAAAATTGGCCTCCTGGGAATACAAGGCTGTAACTAAATATCTTGCCGGTTCCCAGGAAATTGAAAAAGTAGCTACTTTCTCCCTCACCCAAAGCCAAAAAATCTGGGAGAATGTGTCTCACAGCTGCCTCAGTAATGTCCAGAAGGATATAGCATGGAACACCGTCCACAGTGCACTCCCCACTCGAGCGTTCATGTTCAGGAGGGGACTAGCCCAAGTAGAAACATGCCCCTATGCAAAATGCCGCAAGAGAGAAACACCAGCCCATATCTTCTGGGAGTGTGTTGTGGCTGGCAGTGTCTGGCTCTCTGTCTCTGTCTTCCTAAACAGGTTTGCTGACACGGCCAAGATGACCGCTGAGACTGTGCTCTATGGGCCTGCGGGAGGAATCACTACCAGCACAGCTAAGTGCGTTTGGCGTGTCATCAATGTTGTCAAGCAGATCCTGTGGGAGGGCCGTAACGTCTGTGTCTATCACAAGCAGGAGCTAGACACTATCACCACGACCAGAAGGGCACAAACTCTTATCAAGGACTTTGTAATTCTGGACATCTGGACCCTCGGGAAGGACAAGGCCTGCGCGGAGTGGAGGATCGCCGGACTTCAGGACGTGAAGATGGAATAAAGGAAAAAACTGGAACCGCTAGCTCCTAGGAGCGGGACTACAGGGCACCGCTAAGCCTTTTATTTATTTTGTCATGCCAGCATTCCGCCCTTTTTAGCTGGCATGACCGTTTTTCAACGGTGCCCTGGTTTTATGTAGTCTTTTTGTTTCAGTTTTATGGACTTTTATTTGATTTACGTTGAATGTTTTATTTGATTTTGTTTTGTTTTGTTTTATGTATCTAAAAGATTTTTAATGTTAACTATTAAAAGTTACATTTTAAGTGTTTTAAAATTTTAGAATTTTAACTCACTGTTTTATACACTTTCCCTTTTCCCCTGTCCCTGTTTTAGTAATATAGTTTTATGTTCACTTTTGAACTTTTTTAGAGAGCACTCCCCGGCCCTCACAAGCACTGGTTTTTTATAGATGGTTCTTTTTTTCCAGTCACTTTTAAAGCAGCACAGGTTTTTTCATGTTGATTTTAATCTGTGTCTGTTTTAACCATGTACAAAGCACAATTGTCTTGGTGTTTTTAAATGTATTTTAAATGCTTTTAAAACAAAATGTATGTCTGTATGCATGAATGTCATCTTTAAAAGAAATGTAAAATGAATGAAAAAACGAATGGGTGTAAATGTAAAAAATGTAAAATCTCAATAAAAGAGTATTTTACTAAAGATTTCCGTGGAGAGGAGCATTTATGAGTTCAATGCAATTTTTGGCTAGCCCTGCCCCTCGGGGTGGGGCTCGACATGGGTTTAAAAGCAGAACGAGCACAGCGGCGGCGGCCGTGTTAATAATTAGAGCCTGGCACCTTTTTTTTTCTTTTTCTTTTTCCCATTTTTCCCCTCAGTCCAAGAAGCGAGTACCCCGGCAGCTCCGGCGGGCGGCCGCGCCCGGGGCGTTTGGTCAAAACCATTGTGGGCATCGCTTCTCGGCCTCTTGGCTCAGATCGTTTTCATGTGGCATGACCGCAGAGAGTGATACGAGAGAGTGATACGAGGAGGAGAGGATGGACAAGACATCTGCTAATCGGTCGGCTTCGAGGGCTGGACTACGGAACACAGTTCGTTTGAGATGGAGAGGAGATATGGGAGTGGATTTCCCCAGGAAGAATTGAATTTGTGGAGAAGATTTTGATGGCGAGCCTTGGATTCGAAGCTATGGATTTCTTTTGTATCCAGGTGAATTCAGCGGCAAGGTTCGTAGATGTTACTTTTCACTCTGAAGATCTTTTTATGACATTTTGGGATCGATACAAAGTGTACTCAATGAAAGCTCCTGTGAAGGATTATGCTGCTGAATCATTATGGAATCGCAATTTCAGAGTTATAACAGTCCACATGTTTAATCCTTATGCATCTGACTGGGATATTGAATCTTTTTTGGGATAATACTGTGATGTACTAGTGAGTGCAGTTTATCAGAGAGATCTATTGGGAATCTGGAATGGCAAGAGACCATTCAAAGTGCTATTAAGGCAAGACGCCAAGGGTTTCGATGGGTATAGGCACCCTCCGGCAAACTTTTCTATTGGGCCCAACAGAGGCTACTTGTTTTATTCTGGCCAACCGCTATACTGCCGAAAATGTATGTCCTTTGGTCACTCAGAAATGCATTGTAATCAAATTCGTTGTAGGAACTGCGAGGAGTTGGGACATGAAACAAAGGACTGTCCGTTTGTTAAAAAAT
This sequence comes from Acipenser ruthenus, assembly GCF_902713425.1. Classification (NCBI taxonomy): domain Eukaryota; kingdom Metazoa; phylum Chordata; class Actinopteri; order Acipenseriformes; family Acipenseridae; genus Acipenser; species Acipenser ruthenus. The sequence goes on along the minus strand of NC_081201.1, from coordinate 13,631,923 downwards.
GTAATATTTGTGGATCTGATGAGCATCTCTTTAGACAATGCCCACAGAAGAAAAGGTCCTTTGCAGAGGTGATTAGAGAGGACCAAGAAAAGGAACCAGAAAATGAGCAGCAAGATGGGGGAGAGCTAAGGGGTGGTCCCGCTGATGTAAGCGAAGCACAGGAGGAAAATGTGGCTGTGGATAAGGTGATTTCAAGTGGCAGTGGGGTTCAGTCAGAGTTAAGCAGAGTGCCTGGCCAAGAGGAAGCTCGGCAAACTGTTCAAAAGGCTGAGTGGGAGGAGATTGAGGCGAGTAGGGAAATGCTAGAGGAAAAGATGGAGCTGAACCAAGAAACAAGCAAGGAGGAGGGCTGGATGGATGTGGACAAGAAAAGTGGGAAAAGGAAAAAAGATTCTGGGAATGAGAGGAAGGCAGCTGAACAAAAGCTAGCAAAAGGGAAGAAAGCAAAGGAAGGGGAGGGGATAGAGCATGGAAACAGGTTTGATGGCTTACATAATCTGCCAGATTCAGATACAGAACTGAGGAGTAAATCAACAGAGAGTGGGACTGAGTTAGGTTCTGAACTGAGAAGCTTTTTGTTGCCACCAGCGAGCCCATGTCGGTCGGATTTAGGATTACAAAGCAGTGATTTTAATGTTGAGGAATTTCTGGACAATGCTCAACTCCAACAATTTAATGAGACTACATTGGCTGTACCTATTTTACCTGCAATACAAGAGGAAGGAGTAGGACCTACAAGTCAAGCTTAAATAAAGGGTTTATTTTTAATAATATAAATTATAAATGGCTTCAATTAATTTAATTTCAGTTAATGTTAGGGGCTTGAGGAATAATCAGAAAAGAGCATCTGTGTTAAATTCTTTCAAGTATATTAAGTTTTCAGTTTGTTTTTTGCAAGAAGTACATTTAAAAGATGAAGGGGACATAAAGGGGTTTTCAAGGGAATGGGATCAGGGGGAATCGAGATGGAGTGTGGGGGGTGTGCACTCATCAGGGGTGGGGATTTTGTTTAAGGATAGAGGGTTAGAAGTGAAGGATTCTTTTTCTATGGTGCCAGGGAGGGTACTAGTAGCAGATGTGGATGGGAGGGGACAAAAGAGTTAAGATTAATTAATGTATATGCTCCTCCAACAAGGAAAGAGCGAAAACAGTTATTTTGGGGTTTGGGGGATGTATTAATGACAAATAGGCATGTAATAGTGGGGGGAGACTTTAATGTCTGTTTAGATGCAGTTCAAATCAGAAGATTTTAGTTGCAAGGATTTACGGTTGATTTTGTCTAATTTTAATTTAATAGATTCTTTTAAAAAGTTAAATAAAGGAAAGCCAGGATTTACCTGGAGAAATTCTAGGGGTGCAAAGAGTAGAATTGATTATTTCTTTGTGACCAATGATTTGACTTTAGAACATTTTTCTGTTTTGCCTGTTTGGTTTTCAGATCATGATATGATTTCTTTAGGGGTAATATTAGACGGGCCAGTATTTGGTGTCGGGTATTGGAAATTGAATTGCAAAATTTTAGAAGAGAAAAAGTTTAGGGAACAATTTATTTTATATTTTAATGAGTGGGTGGAATTGAAACCTTATTACAAATCCTGGATTGATTGGTGGGAGGATGTGAAGCAAAAAGTTAAGGTGTTTGCGCAGGGATATTGCAAATCAAAAGCATTTGAGGAAAGAAAAGATATATTGGGTTTACAAAAGAGGTTGGAGGAGATGCGGGTGAAGGATAATAATGGTGGGAATATGGATTGGGAGCAGTATAGTTTGTGTAAGGAGAGGTTAAAGGCGATTTATAGTAACAGAGCTGCTAAATTCATGTTTAGAAGCCAACTAGTCTTTTATGAGACTAATGAAAAATGTTGTCATCAGTTTTTCAAGCCTATGAGGGAGAAACAAAAGAAAAGAATGATTGAGGGATTAAGAGATAAAGATGGAAGGGAGGTATCGGATAATGAGTCTATGGTAGATAGTGCAAGTTATTTTTATGAGGAGTTGTTTTCAGAAAGGAAAATAGATGATAAAGCAGGAGATACATTTTTAAATAATTTGGGATCTAGAGTGCCAGAAGAGAGTAAAATTGAATTGGAGAAGGTTATTGAGTTGAGCGAGTTAACAGCAGCTGTAAATGAGATGAAAAACAATAAAGTGCCGGGGTCAGATGGACTGCCAAGGGAGTTTTATTGGGCTTTCTGGGACATTATTGGTCCAGTGTTTAAAGAGGTAATAAAGGAAGTGTTTGACAGAGGAGAATTGTCAAAATCAATGAAGGAAGGGATTATTTCTTTATTATATAAAAAGGGGGACATTAAGGATTTGAAAAACTGGAGGCCTGTGACCTTATTAAATGTGGATTATAAAATTTTAGCAAAGACAGTAACTAATAGGTTAAGGGGGGTGATGGGTTTCATTGTACATAAAGACCAGACATGTGGGGTAGTGGGAAGATCAGCGCAATGGAATTTGCAATTGACTAGAGATGTAATTTGGTGGGTACAGGACAGGAATATTCCATTAATTTTAGTGAGCCTTGATCAAGAAAAGGCATTTGATAGGGTCAACCACCAGTTTTTATTTAGAATTTTGGAGAGGTTAGGTTTTGGGTGTCATTTAATCAAATGGTTAGGAATAATGTATAAAGATGTAGTGAGTAGAGTCAATGTGAATGGGCACTTGGGGAAGCTAATTAAACAAAGGTCGGGGGTGAGACAGGGGTGTCCGCTATCCCCCTTACTTTATGTATTGTTCATGGAACCTTACGCTGCAGCACTGAGGGCAGATAAGGGGGTGAAGGGGTTAATTATTCCAGGGAGTGGGGGTGTGGAATTAAAAATTGCACAGTATGCAGATGACACAAGTTTATATTTAGAGTCTGATAATGATATAAGGAGAGCATTTCAGTTAATGGACTTGTTTTCTTTAGCATCGGGTTCAAAGTTAAACTTGAGTAAAACAAATGTCATGTTCTTGGGAGCTTGGGAAAACAGGAAGGAAACACCTTTGGGGTTGAACATAGTTTCAGATGGGATTATAATATTAGGGGTTAATTTCTATCAAAGGGGTAGTGATTTAAATAATTGGGCAGACAAAATTGTTAAAATGAATAAAAAGTTAAATACAGTGCCTTGCGAAAGTATTCGGCCCCCTTGAACTTTGCGACCTTTTGCCACATTTCAGGCTTCAAACATAAAGATATGAAACTGTAATTTTTTGTGAAGAATCAACAACAAGTGGGACACAATCATGAAGTGGAACGAAATTTATTGGATATTTCAAACTTTTTTAACAAATAAAAAACTGAAAAATTGGGCGTGCAAAATTATTCAGCCCCTTTACTTTCAGTGCAGCAAACTCTCTCCAGAAGTTCAGTGAGGATCTCTGAATGATCCAATGTTGACCTAAATGACTAATGATGATAAATAGAATCCACCTGTGTGTAATCAAGTCTCCGTATAAATGCACCTGCACTGTGATAGTCTCAGAGGTCCGTTTAAAGCGCAGAGAGCATCATGAAGAACAAGGAACACACCAGGCAGGTCCGAGATACTGTTGTGGAGAAGTTTAAAGCCGGATTTGGATACAAAAAGATTTCCCAAGCTTTAAACATCCCAAGGAGCACTGTGCAAGCGATAATATTGAAATGGAAGGAGTATCAGACCACTGTAAATCTACCAAGATCTGGCCGTCCCTCTAAACTTTCAGCTCATACAAGGAGAAGACTGATCAGAGATGCAGCCAAGAGGCCCATGATCACTCTGGATGAACTGCAGAGATCTACAGCTGAGGTGGGAGACTCTGTCCATAGGACAACAATCAGTCGTATACTGCACAAATCTGGCCTTTATGGAAGAGTGGCAAGAAGAAAGCCATTTCTTAAAGATATCCATAAAAAGTGTCGTTTACAGTTTGCCACAAGCCACCTGGGAGACACACCAAACATGTGGAAGAAGGTGCTCTGGTCAGATGAAACCAAAATCGAACTTTTTGGCAACAATGCAAAACGTTATGTTTGGCGTAAAAGCAACACAGCTCATCACCCTGAACACACCATCCCCACTGTCAAACATGGTGGTGGCAGCATCATGGTTTGGGCCTGCTTTTCTTCAGCAGGGACAGGGAAGATGGTTAAAATTGATGGGAAGATGGATGGAGCCAAATACAGGACCATTCTGGAAGAAAACCTGATGGAGTCTGCAAAAGACCTGAGACTGGGACGGAGATTTGTCTTCCAACAAGACAATGATCCAAAACATAAAGCAAAATCTACAATGGAATGGTTCACAAATAAACATATCCAGGTGTTAGAATGGCCAAGTCAAAGTCCAGACCTGAATCCAATCGAGAATCTGTGGAAAGAACTGAAAACTGCTGTTCACAAATGCTCTCCATCCAACCTCACTGAGCTCGAGCTGTTTTGCAAGGAGGAATGGGCAAAAATTTCAGTCTCTCGATGTGCAAAACTGATAGAGACATACCCCAAGCGACTTACAGCTGTAATCGCAGCAAAAGGTGGCGCTACAAAGTATTAACTTAGGGGGCTGAATAATTTTGCACGCCCAATTTTTCAGTTTTTTATTTGTTAAAAAAGTTTGAAATATCCAATAAATTTCGTTCCACTTCATGATTGTGTCCCACTTGTTGTTGATTCTTCACAAAAAATTACAGTTTCATATCTTTATGTTTGAAGCCTGAAATGTGGCAAAAGGTCGCAAAGTTCAAGGGGGCCGAATACTTTCGCAAGGCACTGTATGTGGAAAGCAAGGAAACTGACCTATATGGGGAAGGTGTTGGTTCTAAAAACAGACGTGTTACCTTCTCTGTTGTACCTAGCGTATGTATGTCCGTTGCCTCCAAGATATAGGAGAAGTGTTATTCGTATGATTTTTGAGTTTATGTGGGGAGGGAAATATGAGTACATCAAGAGAGGGGAGATGTATAAGGCTGTGGAGAAAGGAGGGAGGGATGTTCCTCACATTCCTGTGAAATTAGATTGTTTATTTGTGGCAAATTTATGTAAAGCTTTGCAGGGTGAATTTAAACATAATTTTCAGTTTTTTGTTAGATTGTGGTTTTCATTTACAATGAGACATTTTGTTAAAATAAATAACATGGGACCAAGAGCGGAGCAATTACCAGGACATTATCAACATGCGGTGAAGTGGCTGAAGCAGAATCCAGTCTGTAAAGAGGTAGAGATCTGCACAGAGCATAAAGAACTGTATAAAGAATCGGTGAAAGTATTTTATAATAATGAATACAGTTCAGTGGCCCCTGAGACTTGGGGAAATATTCAGCCAAAGGGGATAGATAATAACCTAAAAGATTTAAATTGGATGATGCTTCATAAAAGGATGGCTGTAAGGGAGGTGTTATTCAGACATAAACTGACCAGAAATGCTTTTTGTCCTAGGGGAACATGTTTTGTGGAAGAAACACAGGAACATGTGTTTTGGGAATGTCCATTTGCAGCAACAGTATGGAATAAAACTAGAGTGATCATAGACAAGGTGGTACCAGGAACAAAGCTGTCATATGATGTAATATTGAAAGGGTTTGTAAAGAGTGCCACAAAAACAACACAACAATGGCTGTTATGGTTAATTCTCAGTTTAATTAAGTTTGAATAATGGGAATGTAGAAATAAACTGATTAAAAATAACATAGAGATAAAAGGGGAGGTAATAGTTGAAAGAGTGTGTAGTGACATAAGGGGTAGAGTTAAAAGGGATGTGTTGAAATGGGGGTATAATTCAGCAAGAGAAAGGTGGAAGGGTTAGTTTATATTGTAATTATTGATGTATGTGACTATATATTTGGAAAATTGTTTGTATAATAAATTTGTGGAATTTTTCTAATTTAAAAAAAAAAAAAAAAAAAAAAAAATCTGTTCTTATCAGTTTAATATCTGATACGTCCCCCATAGGGGGACCCGTCTATATTAAATTGATTTTTGGAAGCAGGAGATGGAACCGGGGCTTGCTCCGTCCACTCCACGCATCGACCCGGTATTGCAGTACCTCCGGGAACGGTGCACAAGAAAGGTCAAAAAAGAGAGAGACAGACAGGCAGGCAGGCAGGCAGGCAGACAGACAGACAGACAGGCAGACAGAGAGACAGAGAGACAGAGAGAGCGCTAGCCAGCCTCTCCCTCTCCCTTTTTCTGGGTTGTATTTTTTCCCGCTCTTTTTGTTGTTTTTTTTTTTTTTTTTTTGTTTGTTTGTTTGTTTGTTCCAAATAAGGAAGGCAGGCCTGCCTAACTGATGGACAGTCTGCTCTGCTCACGCAGCAGGCCAGTGTACCCAGAAGGCCTTGCGCTCGTGGGAGGAGGAGGACGAGCGCAGCGGTAAAGCAGAAACGGAGCTGTTTAGTGGGGCAAGGAGCCCTCGCTTTCAAGGCGGCAGCAGCAGCAAAGCGCCCCTTTGCCGGGACCGAACGGCACTTGCGTTTTGGGAAGAGTTCCCTGTTTTGTTTGGTTTTGTTTGGCCTTGCCGCCGGGTAGAGGAGAAGGCCTTTGGGCCGGCCGGAAGGGCTGGGCTACCAGTAAAACCACACTCTGGCTTCTCTTCAGTTCGAATAGATCTTTCTAAGACTAAGGCTTAGAGGGTAGTGGCATTGCCCGCTCCCTCCGAGGGTCTGTGAGAGGTTTGTTCGGGTGAGGAGGAACAGAATTTTTTTTATTTTTGACTGGCTTTCTTCAGCTCGGCAACTTTTTGGAAGACTAATGCTCAGTCTGGTTTTGGCTTGCCCAATCCAGGCCGAGGGTCTTTCAAGATTTTGTTGACTGTTGAGAGCAGTTTTTTCTTTTTCAGGCGGTTCCAGTTTTTTTCTTTTTCAGGCGGTTCCGGCTTTTCCAGACGTTCCTGGAGTTAGAGAGAAGGAGGACCTACCATCCAGACGACCTTTGAGGACCCTTTGATGACCTAGACGACCTCATCCCCAGCCCTTGATTGTAATCGAGATCCAGACCGAGAGAGCAGCAGGCGCCCAGCAGAGGGAGCCATCTGGGAGGAGCAGAGGGCGGCCCCGGACCCCGAGGAGGCGTCACAGCCACGATTCTTCCTACGTGGTCTCGGTGCCAAGCAGCGCCCCCTACTCCGCCAGGGAAGGACACCGTTCACCTGGGGAGGGGGTCCCTCTTGCGAGGCGACCATCTCCTCAGGGACTAAAGTAATAGTTCCTTCAACTGCCCAGATTTGCTGCTTACGTTGTCTCTTTTCCGTAGAGAGAGACAACCCGGACGTCCAGAGGCTTCTCCCACCCCAATCGGAGGAGCCAGCTGAAGGATGGCGTTCCGGCCAACCCAGGAGACCAGGAGGCACAATGCGGTGCGCTTCACAAGAAACAAGCAAGATGAAACGGAACCAGGACTGACGAGACTGGAGTTCAGCCGGACCATTCTTCAGAGGGGTATGGGTTTTTCCCCTTCTGACTTGAATTGTTTGGTGAAATTGCCAGGGCTTAAGGAAGTGTTTGAGGTCAGTTTTAGGAACCCCCAAAAGTTACAAGAAATGTGGTCCTTTTGGGGGGAGAATAAATATCTCGCTCCATACAAAGATTTTTGTGTGGATGCACTGACAGACAGAGAAATAAAAGTTGTTACTGTCCAATTTTTCAATGAGGCTGTTAGCGACTATGATATTACAACATGGCTTAACCGCTATGGGAGGGTGTCATCAGAAGGGAGGAAAATTACAGATGAAGATGGGGTTTGGACAGGAGCCAGAAAGTGGCTGGTACGCCTCAATGTTGATCCATCGGGCATTGGAGGCGTCCGCCACATTCCAAACTCCATAGTGTTAGGGCCCAACAGAGGGCTGGTATTCTATAATGGGATGCCAAAACTCTGCAGGAAATGTGGGGAATTAGGACACCTGGCGGCCGCATGTACTGTAGTCAAGTGCAGGAACTGCGGCGCCCCCCACGAGACCAGCCACTGCAGAGAAGAGAGGCAGTGCAATTTGTGTGGAAAGAAGGGGCACCTGTTTAAGGACTGCCCCTCTTCCTATGCCAACATGGCCAGAGCCAGCAAGGCAAACACGAACAAGCCTAGGCCTGAGCAGGAAGAGGGAGCAAGTAACAAAGATCAGTCCACATCACCACCAACAGCATCCAAGACCCAGACTCCAGCACCACCATCATCACCAGCACCCCCCCCCGCCCCCGAGACATGTCCCGTTTTACGAGGACCCCTTCCCCCAGCCCAGAGAGAGAGTACAACAGCTACTCCACTAGCTCCTCCAGTAGCTCCTCTGATACAGAACACGAGGCAGGGAGGGAGCCCGGACCCAGCAGCGGCCCCCCCCTGAGTAGGGCCCTCTCAGCGCCAGCAATCCCCCTCGGCTCTCGTTATGACGCCATAAGGATTGAGTCCATGGGGGAGGAAAGCGAAAGCGACAGTGAAAGTGAGAGTGAGAAGGAGGGGAAGGGAGTGAAGAACCAGCAGAGGGTGGGGAAAAGAAAGGGTAGAGACGATGGGGGGAAAAGAAAGAAGATAAAGATTAAAGACAGCAAGTTGCAGGTGGCCCCCACAGATCAAAAACTAGCTAATGTCCACACAAAGTCCCCAGTCTTGCCCTCGCCGGCAGAGACGGAGGCGAGTGGGACGGCTACACTGCCGCCTAGTGGGCAGGTAGCAGCCAGCCAGGGCATCCCCAGCCAGCCTTCCCAGTCATTGGCACAAATCCTAGCACACCTCGCAGAAGAGGTGTTCACTAATGCACCGAGGGAGAGGTCGGGGTCAACACCTTCCCTGACCAGCAGTACCTCGGTAGCAATGACCCTCTTCAAGCGAAGGGCCTCCCTTCAAAGCATCCTTGACCCCCTCCCTTGTATGGGCAAAACCAGGGGCCCCCTAGAGGTCCTCCTAGATACAGCACTGGAGGACATGGGAATACCCCTGGACGCGGTAAGCCAGAAGTCTGCTAACAGCTCCAATTCAACAGACGGTAACAGCCAAAGAATGCTGTCTGTCATAACCCCCCCCCCCCAGGACAAAGCTGACCCACACGTTCCGAGGGGCCCTGAGCAAGTTCCACCAGACTTACCTTGTGGGGAGTTGAATAGCCCCAACAACTCCACGTACTGTGCATATAAAGACGGTGCCTTCTTGGATGAGGCAGCAGTGAGTACCTTCTCAGGGGTGATGGGAGTTGCAAATAAGCCCAAGCCCCCTCGAAGCAAGCGTAGAGCTAAGAGTAGGAAGAGTGTCCCGACCTCCCAATCATAGTCGCTATGGGGTGGACGCAGCGACTCCTTTTCTTGTTAGCTACCCTGATGGCCCTGATATGTGTGTCTGTTAATGTCAGGAGCATCAGGGAGACACAAAAAAGATTTGATGTACTAAACTATCTAGCTAACTTGAAAGCAGATCTCATCTTTCTGCAGGAGTGTGGTATTTCGTCGAGCCCTGATTATAGGGACCTGAAGGAGAGTTGGACCCTGGGGGACTCCTTCTGGTCGGGCTCCAACATAGCCAGAGCCGACGGAGTAGGTATCCTGTTTAAAAACCCATTTATTACCTCCCGCAGCAGCAGGGAGGTAGAACCTGGTAGAATTCTGAGCGTGGATGTGACATACAACAACACTCCCCTCAGACTGGTCAATGTCTATGCACCCACTAACCAAAACGAAAGAGTTCAATTTTTTCCACAGCTGCGTCCACTCCTGCTGGGGAACGTACCCGTCATCGTGTCAGGTGACTTCAATTGTGCTCTGAGGGACGTAGACCGGAGCAGGCCACGCAACGACCGCTCTAGTAGTTTTGTCCTCCGTAATATCTGATTTCTCCCTGTGTGATGCAGGTAAGGACCTGGTGCCTCCCTTTACCTGGGTGAGCTCATCTGGGACCTCCTTCTCCCGTATAGATCTCGTCCTGCATACCAGCTCCCTTACGAAGACGGCAGTAGACACCCAGGCCGTCTTCTTCTCTGACCATAGGCTCCTGCAGGTAACATTGCAGGTCCCTCAGACCTCCCAGATGGGGTCAGGGGTTTGGAAATTAAACACCTCCTTACTCGATGACCCCTCCATAGCTGCAGCCTATAAGAGCAGGCTTGTTGAGTGGACCACTTTGCGTGACCTATTCAACTCCCCTATAGAGTGGTGAGAGATGGTCAAAATGAGAACTAAGGGTTATTTCATAGCAGCAGGCAAGAGGAAAGCAAAAGAAAGGAGGGCCAAATATAAACACCTGAATGCTGCCCTCCAGCGTCTGAGCCTGCTTCAGCTTCGGGGGTTCCCTGTAAGCGACGAGATAGCCCAGACCAAGCTAGATCTTTCAGTGCTTTGTAGGGAGGAACAACGAAAGGTCATGCACAATGCAAAAGTGCAAAAAATGGAGGAAGACGAAAAGTGTACTCGCTTCTTCTTCCAGAAAACGAGGGAGAAGCGGCACTTGATGTCCTCCATGCTCGACAGCAGGGGGAGGATAGTAGAGGATAGTGAGGGAGTGAAAAAAGTGGTAGAGAACTTCTATAGGGACCTGTATAACATCAAAGCTACAGATGACACCCTGATAGAGTGGTTCCTGAGCCAGTTGGAGCCTGACTCAGTGCGGGACGACGAGGAGGAGGAGAAGGACCCAGAACTCACGCTGGAGGAGCTCACCCAGGCGGTTAAGACCATGAACACCGGTAAGACGCCAGGTCCAGATGGCATCCCGGGTGAGTATTACCATCTTTTTTGGGACACGCTAAAAGTCCATTTAGCGGAGGTCTACAGAGCGGTCTACAGGGAGAAGCGGTTGGGCCCTTCTATGCGGGAGAGTGTAATTACTCTCCTTCATAAGAAAGGGGAAGTTAAAGATCTACGGAATTGGCGCCCAATCAGCCTCCTTTGCGTGGATTACAAGATACTAGCCAAAGCTCTGATGCTCCGGCTACAAGTACACCTCCCTTTGGTCATTGGCCCCGACCAGGCTTGTGGCGTCCCAGGGAGGTCCATCACCGATATTTTAATGTTAACAAGGGACATTCTGGCTTATTCTAGAGAACGGAACCATCCCCTCTGCCTGTTCAACCTTGACCAGGAGAAGGCGTTCGATAGGGTAAGCCATGAATATATGTACAAAGTGATGGACCAGATGAAATTCGCTCCTGGACTTAGGGAGTGGGTTAAAACCATCTATACAAACATTAGTACCCGAGTCTTGGTGAACAGGCACCTGACTGGTAAAATATCTATCCAGTCAGGGGTCAGACAGGGTTGCCCACTATCCCCACTGCTATATGTCGTGTGCATCGAACCCCTCCTGCAGGCAATTCGTAGGGATACCAATATAACTGGTTTCCAGCTGCCTGGATCCAACGGGGTCCAGGTCAAAACAACAGCATATATGGACGATGTGTCACTCATTTGCACCAACACATCGTCGGTACCTCGGATTAGTAATATCCTTGAGAAGTACTGCACGGCGACCGGGGCAGTGATTAATAAGTCCAAGAGCGAAGTCTACGTGTCTAAAAATTGGCAGGTAGATAGGGAACTGTCGGACATGTACTGTCAAAAAGGACAAAATCAAGATTCTGGGCCTCATTTTCGAGAACAATAGCTCGGGGGCCCAGAGCTGGACGGCGGCCATTAACCAGGTCCGTAAAAAGATTGGCGGATGGAGCACAAGATCCTTAACAATGACGGGTAGAGTATTAATAACCAAGTCTATACTGTTCCCCATCCTCTCTTATGTAGGAAAAATCTTTCCCCCAGACAGGACCACCAAAAAAGTGGTGGACCGCATTATCCACCGCTTTATCTGGGGCAGCAAGATGGAGAGGGTAAAGCGAGCCACCCTGAGTAAAGCCCACAAGAAGGGAGGTAAGGGGGTCCCGGACGTTGTGCAGCTCACCCGAGTGCAGGGGCTCACGCAAACTATCAAGAACATCCAGGCCCTGGACAGGAAGGTATGTTACATGAATCGTTTCTATTTTGCCACCTGTCTCAGGGCCTTGGGCCTCTGCACTATTGATAACACCGTGCCGTACTCCTGGGACCCCCCATTGTATTATAGAACCTTAAGGGACACTATATATAAATTGGGCTTAGATAAAGCAAAATTGGCCTCCTGGGAATACAAGGCTGTAACTAAATATCTTGCCGGTTCCCAGGAAATTGAAAAAGTAGCTACTTTCTCCCTCACCCAAAGCCAAAAAATCTGGGTGAATGTGTCTCACAGCTGCCTCAGTAATGTCCAGAAGGATATAGCATGGAACACCGTCCACAGTGCACTCCCCACTCGAGCGTTCATGTTCAGGAGGGGACTAGCCCAAGTAGAAACATGCCCCTATGCAAAGTGCCGCAAGAGAGAAACACCAGCCCATATCTTCTGGGAGTGTGATGTGGCTGGCAGTGTCTGGCGCTCTGTCTCTGTCTTCCTAAACAGGTTTGCTGACACGGCCAAGATGACCGCTGAGACTGTGCTCTATGGGCCTGCGGGAGGAATCACTACCAGCACAGCTAAGTGCGTTTGGCGTGTCATCAATGTTGTCAAGCAGATCCTGTGGGAGGGCCGTAACGTCTGTGTCTATCACAAGCAGGAGCTAGACACTATCACCACGACCAGAAGGGCACAAACTCTTATCAAGGACTTTGTAATTCTGGACATCCGGACCCTCGGGAAGGACAAGGCCTGCGCGGAGTGGAGGATCGCCGGACTTCAGGACGTGAAGATGGAATGAAGGAAAAAACTGGAACCGCTAGCTCCTAGGAGCGGGACTATGGTTTTATGTAGTCTTTTTGTTTCAGTTTTATGGATTTTTATTTGATTTATTTTGATTGTTTTATTTGATTTTGTTTTGTTTTGTTTTATGTATCTAAAAGATTTTTAACGTCAACTATTAAAAGTTACATTTTAAGTGTTTTAAAATTTTAGAATTTTAACGCACTGTTTTACACACTGTCCCTTTTCCCCTGTCCCTGTTTTAGTAATATAGTTTTATGTTCACTTTTGAACCTTTTTAGAGAGCACTCCCCGGCCCTCACAAGCACTGGTTTTTTATAGATGGTTCTTTTTTTCCAGTCACTTTTAAAACAGCACAGGTTTTTTTCATGTTGATTTTAATCTGTGTCTGTTTTAACCATGTACAAAGCACAATTGTCTTGGTGTTTTTAAATGTATTTTAAATGCTTTTAAAACAAAATGTATGTCTGTATGCATGAATGTCATCTTTAAAAGAAATGTAAAATGAATGAAAAAACGAATGGGTGTAAATGTAAAAAATGTAAAATCTCAATAAAAGAGTATTTTACTAAAGATTTCCGTGGAGAGGAGCATTTATGAGTTCAATGCAATTTTTGGCTAGCCCTGCCCCTCGGGGTGGGGCTCGACATGGGTTTAAAAGCAGAACGAGCACAGCGGCGGCGGCCGTGTTAATAATTAGAGCCTGGCACCTTTTTTTCTTTTTCTTTTTTTTTCTTTTTCCCATTTTTCCCCTCAGTCCAAGAAGCGAGTACCCCGGCAGCTCCGGCGGGCGGCCGCGCCCGGGGCGTTTGGTCAAAACCATTGTGGGCATCGCTTCTCGGCCTCTTGGCTCGGATTAAGTATGTGGCTTGACCGCAGCTTTTTCTAAAAAAAGAGAAAAGAGAAGGTAATGGCGACTGGAGACTACATGTCGGCCCCCTCGGCGCGACTTTTGAATACAATTCGGTTTGTCGGGAAAGAAAAGGACGGAGTGCAGTTCAGCATGGGAAGAAGAAGCTTTGCGAAAGAAGTGATCTTTGATTTTCTTGGAATGACGGCAGAACAAATCTTTTGCTACAGAGATTTTCCTCTACGGAATACTTTTGAAACAACTTTCATGGGGGATTACTTGTGTCAAGATGCCTGGAATAAGTGTTTGGAACACAAAGACGAAGCACCGATTGCCAACTTCAACGTGGAGCCTCTGTTTGCAAGCAGGGTAAGGACTGTAACTGTTTGCATGCAAAATCCATATGTGAAAGAGCAAGACATTCGATCCTTCTTAAGTAAATACTGCGGCGTACTTGGTGTTGGAACGAAAGAAATAGATTATGATGGGTTGTGGAATGGGAATAGGAAATACGCTGTCCGGTTTAGAACAAGGACGGGTGGAATTGAATATCCCCCAGCATCCTTCTACATCGGTGGAGTAAAGGGGTATTTATACTTTTATGGACAGCCTAAAACGTGTAGGAGATGCGGAGAGGAGGGTCACATTGTGGCAATGTGCCCGAACATATTCTGCAGAAACTGTCTGGGGGCAGGTCATCTGGCAAGAGATTGCAACAAACCCAAGTCTTGTAATCTGTGTGATTCGACTGAACATATGTTCAAGGACTGCCCAAGCAGACATAAAAACTTCGTGACATTGAGGTGGTTTTGGATGAAGTTTTGAGAGACCATGCACCTGTGGAGGTAGAGGAGTGTGTTGTGACTGGAGATATCTTACATGGGATCCTCCCGACAAATTTTCCGGCGGCTACTTCGAGAGAGGCTCCAGCTGATAGGTCGGAGTCTCGTACCGCTGGGCATCCAGTTGCAGGAACCTCAGCAACTGGAGAAACAAACAAAAAGTTAGCTACACATGTCGGGACTCAACTGGAAAAAATGACAATAGAGGAATCCTCTCAGGGGACAGAGATACCAGATACCCCGGTGGAAGGCGAAGTAAAGTGGGGTGAAACAGAAGGGGATCAAGAGATGGACTGGAAAATAGCAGAGGGAAAGAAAACTGCAAAAAGGAAAATAACCAATGAGGGGCTGGATAATGATAACAAAGTACAAGTGATCGAGACATCCAACAAGTTCGACGTTTTGGAGAATGAGGAGACGGGAGATGAAGGAGTCCAGAGTTCTGAGCTGTCCTTAGCAGGGGAGTCCCCATTAGCACCGCCGGTTACACCATCAGAGGATGGCAGCGAGAGCAGCATGGAATCCCAACCGGAGTATCTGACTGACACTATGATGGACAATATGAAGACAACTATGATGTTCCCGACCAAGGGGAAAGGAGACGTAACATAAAATAAAAGGAAATGGACTTTAATGTCTTCTCAGTTAATGCTAGGGGATTGAGAGACACTGGTAAGAGGACATCTCTGTTTTTCTCCCTAATGGCATTGGACTTCCAAGTTTGCTTTCTTCAGGAATGTCATTTAAAGAACTCGGAGGACATTAGAAAGTTTAGTAAGGACTGGAAGGCAGGGGCTTCAGTATGGAGCATAGGTAATGTGCATTCGGATGGGGTGGGGATAATACTTAAAAACACTGGTTTTGTTATTGAGGAGACCAGAATCATTATACCTGGGAGGCTTATATATGTAGATGGCAGATTTAACAACAAGAAGCTTCGCCTAGTAAATGTTTACGCACCTACATTAAAAGGGGAAAGGTTAGACTTCTTTAAGCACTTACCTAATATATTGTGCACAAACAACATAGTGATAATGGGTGGGGATTTCAACACTTATTTAGAGGGCGAATATGATTTCTCTGCACAATATTTAAAAAATGTTTTGAGTGATTATGATTTGGTAGACATATATAGGAAACATAATAAAAAGGGTACAGGACATACATGGAGGAACTCAAGAGAAGCGAGCAAGAGATTAGATTATTTATTTGTATCTAAAACTATCAAAAGTTTGAGTTTCTCCATATATCCAAACTGGTTTTCAGATCACGACACAATTGGGGCTTCTTGTGAAATTAAAGGAGTAGAGATAGGAAGGGGATTTTGGAAATTTAACGTGAAGGAGTTGGAGTGTGTAGAGTTTAGAGCCGAGTTCACGACATTTTATACTGCATGGAAGGATATGAAATGGGCATTTAAAACTACAGCGGAGTGGTGGGAGGCGGTAAAAATCAAAATAAGATACTTCTGTCAAATGTATAGCAAAAGGAAAAAGAAGGAAGAGAGGCATCTTGAGATAGAACTGCAAGATGAATTAGAGTCTATACATTCTAAAATAAATGAGGGTAAACAGGTTTGTGGGGAGGAATACAAGAACATCCAAAAGAAAATAGAACATAACATTGAAACAAAGGTTAAGAATTTTACATTTTTGGCAAAAATAACAGAAAAAGAACAAGATGAAAAATGCTCCAGGTTTTTCTTTCAAAGTGTCAAAGAAAAACAAAGAAAATCAACAATTTCGGAATTAGAAACAGGGAGGGGGAAAGTTACTAAAAAAGACAAAATTATATCGTACGCTCAAGAGTTTTATCAAGCGTTGTTTAAAAAAAGAGAACTGGATCATACAAGAGCAGAGGAATTGTTAAATAATGTAAGCAAGAAACTGAATAATGAAGAAAGAGTCAATTTAGAAAAAATGATATCCAAAAAGGAAATAGAAGATGCACTGAAATCACTGAAAGCTGATAAAACTCCTGGGTGTGATGGGTTACCTAAAGAATTTTATTGTTGTTTTTGGGGACTGTTGGGAGATGACCTATTGGAGGTATATAAAGAGATCTTGGCCGACGGGGTGATGCCGGACTCCATGAGGTCAGGCGTAGTAACCTTAATATATAAGAAGGGAGAAAAGGAGCTGTTAAAGAACAGGAGGCCTATCACTTTGTTAAATGTAGACAATAAAATTTTAGGGAAAACCCTAACAAACAGACTGAAAGTAGTAATGTCTAGCTTAGTTAACGAAGACCAGACATGTGGGGTCATGAGTAGGTCCACAATATATAACCTGCAGTTAACCAGGGATGTTATTAGTTGGGCGAAAGATAGAGGTTTACCTTTGTGCTTGTTGAACGTTGATCAGGAGAAGGCGTTCGACAGAGTCAGTCACGACTTCTTGTTTTCAGTTCTAGAAAGAATGAATTGTGGTTCGATTTTTGTCAATTGGATTAGAACCATGTATAACAAAGCATATAGCAGGGTGCAAATCAACGGGTTTTTCAGCAAACCAGTATTTCAGGAAGGTGGGGTGAGACAGGGGTGCCCGATGTCGCCACTACTATATGTGCTGTTTGCTGAACCATTGGCAAATTTGTTAAGGAATGATAAATGCATAGACGGGGTGCATATCCTAGGGAGTAACGGGGAAAAGGTAAAAATTGCCCAGTACGCAGATGACACCACACTGTTTCTATGCTCTGACCGGGCAATAGACAGGGCGATCGTGTTGTTAAAAACTTACGGAGAAGCAGTAGGGTCAAAAATCAACTTGGAGAAGTCGTCTATGATGTACTGTGGTGCATGGGAAGGGAGAACAGAGAGGAAAGGAGGTATAACCATCTGCAACGATGGGTTAAAAATATTAGGGGTGTATTTTTTTCAAAAGGACGGGATAAAGGAAAATTGGGAAGGGAAGATCGAAAAAGTAAAAGTAAAACTAAACATGTGGAAAAGCAGAAGGTTAACAATCAGTGGGAAGATCATGGTAATAAAAGCAGACATTTTACCAACTTTAATCTACCTGGCGCTGGTGTTCCCAATCAATGCCAGAAGCAAAATTATTGTGACAAGGATGATATTCTCCTTTATATGGGGTGGCACTTACGAAAGTGTAAAGAGAGAGCTGATGTATGGGAAGGTATCGAAGGGAGGGAGAGACATTCCATGCTTGTCTGTGAAATTGGATTGCCTTTTTCTCAATCAGATGTGTAAAACTTTGTTGAAAGGTATACAGCATAAATCCTTTTTTTTTGTCAGGTTGTGGTTTGGATTCACTCTGAGAGGGATGATACCCTGGGATAATAGGGTACCGAATGCAGAGGTAAAGCCTAAGTACTACACACAGGCCATAATGTTTCTGAAAATGCACATAAAGAAAATGGAAAGAGAGGTCTTATTAGACCACAGGAAAATGTATGAAATTATAAGAGAAAAGTGGGAGCAGAGGTCTGATATGAAAGAAATTAATTGGGAGGGGATACAGCCAAAATGGCTGGATAATGAGTGTAAGGATCTGGGATGGCTGTGTGCTCTAAATAGGTTGTCTGTAAAGGAGAGGTTGTATAGACATAACTGCGCGGAGAATCCAGAGTGTCCCAGGTGCAAAAGAGAGGAAACAGTGATGCATGTATTCTGGGAATGCAGTTTCGCAAAAGCATTTTGGGGGAAGTGTGCAAATCTTATCAACATGGTTTGTGCCAAGATTGTTTTGAATGGAGAGAACATTGTGTATGGGAAGGAGGTCTTAAAACTGCCAAAGAAACAGTTTAGAGCTGTGTGGCTTATTATGAGTTTGGGGAAGCTGGTACTGTGGGAGAAAAGAAATGTATGTATTAAAAAGAAGAAAGATACAACAGTGCCAGCAGATGCATATTTTCTGTTTTTATGGAAGTTAAAAAATGCTATCAAAATGGATAAATATATGTTTGGGAATGATTTCTGTGAAGGAATTTGGGGAAGTCTAAGACTTGTATGAAACAGTGTTAATGGGAAATAAAAAAAAAAAAAAAAAATCTGTTCTTATCAGTTTAATATCTGATACGTCCCCCATAGGGGGACCTGTCTATATTAAATTGATTTTTGGAAGCAGGAGATGGAACCGGGGCTTGCTCCGTCCACTCCACGCATCGACCCGGTATTGCAGTACCTCTGGGAACGGTGTACAAGAAAGGACAAAAAAGAGAGAGACAGGCAGACAGACAGGCAGACAGGCAGACAGACAGACAGGCAGACAGACAGACAGAGAGACAGAGAGCGCTAGCCAGCCTCTCCCTCTCCCTTTTTCTGGGTTGTATTTTTTCCCGCTCTTTTTGTTGTTTTTTTTATTTTATTTTTTTTGTTGTTTGTTTGTTCCAAATAAGGAAGGCAGGCCTGCCTAACTGATGGACAGTCTGCTCTGCTCACGCAGCAGGCCAGTGTACCCAGAAGGCCTTGCGCTCGTGGGAGGAGGAGGACGAGCGCAGCGGTAAAGCAGAAACGGAGCTGTTTAGTGGGGCAAGGAGCCCTCGCTTTCAAGGCGGCAGCAGCAGCAAAGTGCCCCTTTGCCGGGACCGAACGGCACTTGCGTTTTGGGAAGAGTTCCCTGTTTTGTTTGGTTTTGTTTGGCCTTGCCGCCGGGTAGAGGAGAAGGCCTTTGGGCCGGCCGGAAGGGCTGGGCTACCAGTAAAACCACACTCTGGCTTCTCTTCAGTTCGAATAGATCTTTCTAAGACTAAGGCTTAGAGGGTAGTGGCATTGCCCGCTCCCTCCGAGGGTCTGTGAGAGGTTTGTTCGGGTGAGGAGGAACAGAATTTTTTTTTATTTTTGACTGGCTTTCTTCAGCTCGGCAACTTTTTGGAAGACTAATGCTCAGTCTGGTTTTGGCTTGCCCAATCCAGGCCGAGGGTCTTTCAAGATTTTGTTGACTGTTGAGAGCAGTTTTTTCTTTTTCAGGCGGTTCCAGTTTTTTTCTTTTTCAGGCTTTTCCAGACGTTCCTGGAGTTAGAGAGAAGGAGGACCTACCATCCAGACGACCTTTGAGGACCCTTTGATGACCTAGACGACCTCATCCCCAGCCCTTGATTGTAATCGAGATCCAGACCGAGAGAGCAGCAGGCGCCCAGCAGAGGGTGCCATCTGGGAGGAGCAGAGGGCGGCCCCGGACCCCGAGGAGGCGTCACAGCCACGATTCTTCCTACGTGGTCTCGGTGCCAAGCAGCGCCCCCTACTCCGCCAGGGAAGGACACCGTTCACCTGGGGAGGGGGTCCCTCTTGCGAGGCGACCATCTCCTCAGGGACTAAAGTAATAGTTCCTTCAACTGCCCAGATTTGCTGCTTACGTTGTTTCTTTTCCGTAGAGAGAGACAACCCGGACGTCCAGAGGCTTCTCCCACCCCAATCGGAGGAGCCAGCTGAAGGATGGCGTTCCGGCCAACCCAGGAGACCAGGAGGCACAATGCGGTGCGCTTCACAAGAAACAAGCAAGATGAAACGGAACCAGGACTGACGAGACTGGAGTTCAGCCGGACCATTCTTCAGAGGGGTATGGGTTTTTCCCCTTCTGACTTGAATTGTTTGGTGAAATTGCCAGGGCTTAAGGAAGTGTTTGAGGTCAGTTTTAGGAACCCCCAAAAGTTACAAGAAATGTGGTCCTTTTGGGGGGAGAATAAATATCTCGCTCCATACAAAGAATTTTGTGTGGATGCACTGACAGACAGAGAAATGAAAGTTGTTACTGTCCAATTTTTCAATGAGGCTGTTAGCGACTATGATATTACAACATGGCTTAACCGCTATGGGAGGGTGTCATCAGAAGGGAGGAAAATTACAGATGAAGATGGGGTTTGGACAGGAGCCAGAAAGTGGCTGGTACGCCTTAATGTTGATCCATCGGGCATTGGAGGCGTCCGCCACATTCCAAACTCCATAGTGTTAGGGCCCAACAGAGGGCTGGTATTCTATAATGGGATGCCAAAACTCTGCAGGAAATGTGGGGAATTAGGACACCTGGCGGCCGCGTGTACTGTAGTCAAGTGCAGGAACTGCGGCGCCCCCCACGAGACCAGCCACTGCAGAGAAGAGAGGCAGTGCAATTTGTGTGGAAAGAAGGGGCACCTGTTTAAGGACTGCCCCTCTTCCTATGCCAACATGGCCAGAGCCAGCAAGGCAAACACGAACAAGCCTAGGCCTGAGCAGGAAGAGGGAGCAAGTAACAAAGATCAGTCCACATCACCACCAACAGTATCCAAGACCCAGACTCCAGCACCACCATCATCACCAGCACCCCCCTCACCCCCCCGCCCCCGAGACATGTCCCGTTTTACGAGGACCCCTTCCCCCAGCCCAGAGAGAGAGTACAACAGCCACTCCACTAGCTCCTCCAGTAGCTCCTCTGATGCAGAACACGAGGCAGGGAGGGAGCCCGGACCCAGCAGCGGCCCCCCCCTGAGTAGGGCCCTCTCAGCGCCAGCACTCCCCCTCGGCTCTCGTTATGACGCCATAAGGATTGAGTCCGTGGGGGAGGAAAGCGAAAGCGACAGTGAAAGTGAGAGTGAGAAGGAGGGGAAGGGAGTGAAGAACCAGCAGAGGGTGGGGAAAAGAAAGGGTAGAGACGAGGGGGGGAAAAGAAAGAAGATCAGGATTAAAGACAGCAAGTTGCAGGTGGCCCCCATAGATCCAAAACCAGCTAATGTCCACACAAAGTCCCCAGTCTTGCCCTCGCAGGCAGAGACGGAGGCGAGTGGGACGGCTACACTGCCGCCTAGTGGGCAGGTAGCAGCCAGCCAGGGCATCCCCAGCCAGCCTTCCCAGTTGTTGGCACATACCCTAGCACACCTCGCAGAAGAGGTGTTCACTAATGCACCGAGGGAGAGGTCGGGGTCAACACCTTCCCTGACCAGCAGTACCTCGGTAGCAATGACCCTCTTCAAGCGAAGGGCCTCCCTTCAAAGCATCCTTGACCCCCTCCCTTGTATGGGCAAAACCAGGGGCCCCCTAGAGGTCCTCCTAGATACAGCACTGGAGGACATGGGAATACCCCTGGACGCGGTAAGCCAGAAGTCTGCTAACAGCTCCAATTCAACAGACGGTAACAGCCAAAGAATGCTGTCTGTCATAACCCCCCCCCAGGACAAAGCTGACCCACACGTTCCGAGGGGCCCTGAGCAAGTTCCACCAGACTTACCTTGTGGGGAGTTGAATAGCCCCAACAACTCCACGTACTGTGCATATAAAGACGGTGCCTTCTTGGACGAGGCAGCAGTGAGTACCTTCTCAGGGGTGATGGGAGTTGCAAATAAGCCCAAGCCCCCTCGAAGCAAGCGTAGAGCTAAGAGTAGGAAGAGTGTCCCGACCTCCCAATCATAGTCGCTATGGGGTGGACGCAGCGACTCCTTTTCTTGTTAGCTACCCTGATGGCCCTGATATGTGTGTCTGTTAATGTCAGGAGCATCAGGGAGACACAAAAAAGATTTGATGTACTAAACTATCTAGCTAACTTGAAAGCAGATCTCATCTTTCTGCAGGAGTGTGGTATTTCGTCGAGCCCTGATTATAGGGACCTGAAGGAGAGTTGGACCCTGGGGGACTCCTTCTGGTCGGGCTCCAACATAGCCAGAGCCGACGGAGTAGGTATCCTGTTTAAAAACCCATTTATTACCTCCCGCAGCAGCAGGGAGGTAGAACCTGGTAGAATTCTGAGCGTGGATGTGACATACAACAACACTCCCCTCAGACTGGTCAATGTCTACGCACCCACTAACCAAAACGAAAGAGTTCAATTTTTTCCACAGCTGCGTCCACTCCTGCTGGGGAACGTACCCGTCATCGTGTCAGGTGACTTCAATTGTGCTCTGAGGGACGTAGACCGGAGCAGGCCACGCAACGACCGCTCTAGTAGAGTTTTGTCCTCCGTAATATCTGATTTCTCCCTGTGTGATGCAGGTAAGGACCTGGTGCCTCCCTTTACCTGGGTGAGCTCATCTGGGACCTCCTTCTCCCGTATAGATCTCGTCCTGCATACCAGCTCCCTTACGAAGACGGCAGTAGACACCCAGGCCGTCTTCTTCTCTGACCATAGGCTCCTGCAGGTAACATTGCAGGTCCCTCAGACCTCCCAGATGGGGTCAGGGGTCTGGAAATTAAACACCTCCTTACTCGATGACCCCTCCATAGCTGCAGCCTATAAGAGCAGGCTTGTTGAGTGGACCACTTTGCGTGACCTATTCAACTCCCCTATAGAGTGGTGGGAGATGGTCAAAATGAGAACTAAGGGTTATTTCATAGCAGCAGGCAAGAGGAAAGCAAAAGAAAGGAGGGCCAAATATAAACACCTGAATGCTGCCCTCCAGCGTCTGAGCCTGCTTCAGCTTCGGGGGTTCCCTGTAAGCGACGAGATAGCCCAGACCAAGCTAGATCTTTCAGTGCTTTGTAGGGAGGAACAACGAAAGGTCATGCACAATGCAAAAGTGCAAAAAATGGAGGAAGACGAAAAGTGTACTCGCTTCTTCTTCCAGAAAACGAGGGAGAAGCGGCACTTGATATCCTCCATGCTCGACAGCAGGGGGACGATAGTAGAGGATAGTGAGGGAGTGAAAAAAGTGGTAGAGAACTTCTATAGGGACCTGTATAACATCAAAGCTACAGATGACACCCTGATAGAGTGGTTCCTGAGCCAGTTGGAGCCTGACTCAGTGCGGGACGAGGAGGAGGAGGAGAAGGACCCAGAACTCACGCTGGAGGAGCTCACCCAGGCGGTTAAGACCATGAACACCGGTAAGACGCCAGGTCCAGATGGCATCCCGGGTGAGTATTACCATCTTTTTTGGGACACGCTAAAAGTCCATTTAGCGGAGGTCTACAGAGCGGTCTACAGGGAGAAGCGGTTGGGCCCTTCTATGCGGGAGAGTGTAATTACTCTCCTTCATAAGAAAGGGGAAGTTAAAGATCTACGGAATTGGCGCCCAATCAGCCTCCTTTGCGTGGATTACAAGATACTAGCCAAAGCTCTGATGCTCCGGCTACAAGTACACCTCCCTTTGGTCATTGGCCCCGACCAGGCTTGTGGCGTCCCAGGGAGGTCCATCACGGATATTTTAATGTTAACAAGGGACATTCTGGCTTATTCTAGAGAACGGAACCATCCCCTCTGCCTGTTCAACCTTGACCAGGAGAAGGCGTTCGATAGGGTAAGCCATGAATATATGTACAAAGTGATGGACCAGATGAAATTCGCTCCTGGACTTAGGGAGTGGGTTAAAACCATATATACAAACATTAGTACCCGAGTCTTGGTGAACAGGCACCTGACTGGTAAAATATCTATCCAGTCAGGGGTCAGACAGGGTTGCCCACTATCCCCACTGCTATATGTCGTGTGCATTGAACCCCTCCTGCAGGCAATTCGTAGGGATACCAATATAACTGGTTTCCAGCTGCCTGGATCCAACGGGGTCCAGGTCAAAACAACAGCATATATGGACGATGTGTCACTCATTTGCACCAACACATCGTCGGTACCTCGGATTAGTAATATCCTTGAGAAGTACTGCACGGCGACCGGGGCAGTGATTAATAAGTCCAAGAGCGAAGTCTACGTGTCTAAAAATTGGCAGGTAGATAGGGAACTGTCGGACATGTACCCTGTCAAAAAGGACAAAATCAAGATTCCGGGCCTCATTTTCGAGAACAATAGCTCGGGGGCCCAGAGCTGGACGGCGGCCATTAACCAGGTCCGTAAAAAGATTGGCGGATGGAGCACAAGATCCTTAACAATGACGGGTAGAGTATTAATAACCAAGTCTATACTGTTCCCCATCCTCTCTTATGTAGGAAAAATCTTTCCCCCAGACAGGACCACCAAAAAAGTGGTGGACCGCATTATCCACCGCTTTATCTGGGGCAGCAAGATGGAGAGGGTAAAGCGAGCCACCCTGAGTAAAGCCGACAAGAAGGGAGGTAAGGGGGTCCCGGACGTTGTGCAGCTCACCCGAGTGCAGGGGCTCACGCAAACTATCAAGAACATCCAGGCCCTGGACAGGAAGGTATGTTACATGAATCGTTTCTATTTTGCCACCTGTCTCAGGGCCTTGGGCCTCTGCACTATTGATAACACCGTGCCGTACTCCTGGGACCCCCCATTGTATTATAGAACCTTAAGGGACACTATATATAAATTGGGCTTAGATAAAGCAAAATTGGCCTCCTGGGAATACAAGGCTGTAACTAAATATCTTGCCGGTTCCCAGGAAATTGAAAAAGTAGCTACTTTCTCCCTCACCCAAAGCCAAAAAATCTGGGAGAATGTGTCTCACAGCTGCCTCAGTAATGTCCAGAAGGATATAGCATGGAACACCGTCCACAGTGCACTCCCCACTCGAGCGTTCATGTTCAGGAGGGGACTAGCCCAAGTAGAAACATGCCCCTATGCAAAGTGCCGCAAGAGAGAAACACCAGCCCATATCTTCTGGGAGTGTGATGTGGCTGGCAGTGTCTGGCTCTCTGTCTCTGTCTTCCTAAACAGGTTTGCTGACACGGCCAAGATGACCGCTGAGACTGTGCTCTATGGGCCTGCGGGAGGAATCGATACCAGCACAGCTAAGTGCGTTTGGCGTGTCATCAATGTTGTCAAGCAGATCCTGTGGGAGGGCCGTAACGTCTGTGTCTACCACAAGCAGGAGCTAGACACTATTACCACGACCAGAAGGGCACAAACTCTTATCAAGGACTTTGTAATTCTGGACATCCGGACCCTCGGGAAGGACAAGGCCTGCGCGGAGTGGAGGATCGCCGGACTTCAGGACGTGAAGATGGAATAAAGGAAAAAACTGGAACCGCTAGCTCCTAGGAGCGGGACTACGGGGCACCGCTAAGCCTTTTATTTATTTTGTCATGCCAGCATTCCGCCCTTTTTAGCTGGCATGACCGTTTTTGAACGGTGCCCTGGTTTTATGTAGTCTTTTTGTTTCAGTTTTATGGACTTTTATTTGATTTATGTTGAATGTTTTATTTGATTTTGTTTTGTTTTGTTTTATGTATCTTTAAGATTTTTAATGTAAACTATTAAAAGTTACATTTTAAGTGTTTTAAAATTTTAGAATTTTAACTCACTGTTCCACACACTGTCCCTTTTCCCCTGTCCCTGTTTTAGTAATATAGTTTTATGTTCACTTTTGAACTTTTAGAGAGCACTCCCCGGCCCTCACAAGCACTGGTTTTTTATAGATGGTTCTTTTTTTCCAGTCACTTTTAAAACAGCACAGGTTTTTTTCATGTTGATTTTAATCTGTGTCTGTTTTAACCATGTACAAAGCACAATTGTCTTGGTGTTTTTAAATGTGTTTTAAATGCTTTTAAAACAAAATGTATGTCTGTATGCATGAATGTCATCTTTAAAAGAAATGTAAAATGAATGAAAAAACGAATGGGTGTAAATGTAAAAAAATGTAAAATCTCAATAAAAGAGTATTTTACTAAACAGGCTCAGTAATGTCCAGAAGGATATAGCATGGAACACCGTCCACAGTGCACTCCCCACTCGAGCGTTTATGTTCAGGAGGGGACTAGCCCAAGTAGAAACATGCCCCTATGCAAAGTGCCGCAAGAGAGAAACACCAGCCCATATCTTCTGGGAGTGTGATGTGGCTGGCAGTGTCTGGCGCTCTGTCTCTGTCTTCCTAAACAGGTTTGCTGACACGGCCAAGATGACCGCTGAGACTGTGCTCTATGGGCCTGCGGGAGGAATCGATACCAGCACAGCTAAGTGCGTTTGGCGTGTCATCAATGTTGTCAAGCAGATCCTGTGGGAAGGCCGTAACGTCTGTGTCTATCACAAGCAGGAGCTAGACACTATCACCACGACCAGAAGGGCACAAACTCTTATCAAGGACTTTGTAATTCTGGACATCCGGACCCTCGGGAAGGACAAGGCCTGCGCGGAGTGGAGGATCGCCGGACTTCAGGACGTGAAGATGGAATAAAGGAAAAAACTGGAACCGCTAGCTCCTAGGAGCGGGACTACGGGGCACCGCTAAGCCTTTTATTTATTTTGTCATGCCAGCATTCCGCCCTTTTTAGCTGGCATGACCGTTTTTGAACGGTGCCCTGGTTTTATGTAGTCTTTTTGTTTCAGTTTTATGGACTTTTATTTGATTTATGTTGAATGTTTTATTTGATTTTGTTTTGTTTTGTTTTATGTATCTTTAAGATTTTTAATGTAAACTATTAAAAGTTACATTTTAAGTGTTTTAAAATTTTAGAATTTTAACTCACTGTTCCACACACTGTCCCTTTTCCCCTGTCCCTGTTTTAGTAATATAGTTTTATGTTCACTTTTGAACTTTTAGAGAGCACTCCCCGGCCCTCACAAGCACTGGTTTTTTATAGATGGTTCTTTTTTTCCAGTCACTTTTAAAACAGCACAGGTTTTTTTCATGTTGATTTTAATCTGTGTCTGTTTTAACCATGTACAAAGCACAATTGTCTTGGTGTTTTTAAATGTGTTTTAAATGCTTTTAAAACAAAATGTATGTCTGTATGCATGAATGTCATCTTTAAAAGAAATGTAAAATGAATGAAAAAACGAATGGGTGTAAATGTAAAAAAATGTAAAATCTCAATAAAAGAGTATTTTACTAAACAGGCTCAGTAATGTCCAGAAGGATATAGCATGGAACACCGTCCACAGTGCACTCCCCACTCGAGCGTTTATGTTCAGGAGGGGACTAGCCCAAGTAGAAACATGCCCCTATGCAAAGTGCCGCAAGAGAGAAACACCAGCCCATATCTTCTGGGAGTGTGATGTGGCTGGCAGTGTCTGGCGCTCTGTCTCTGTCTTCCTAAACAGGTTTGCTGACACGGCCAAGATGACCGCTGAGACTGTGCTCTATGGGCCTGCGGGAGGAATCGATACCAGCACAGCTAAGTGCGTTTGGCGTGTCATCAATGTTGTCAAGCAGATCCTGTGGGAAGGCCGTAACGTCTGTGTCTATCACAAGCAGGAGCTAGACACTATCACCACGACCAGAAGGGCACAAACTCTTATCAAGGACTTTGTAATTCTGGACATCCGGACCCTCGGGAAGGACAAGGCCTGCGCGGAGTGGAGGATCGCCGGACTTCAGGACGTGAAGATGGAATAAAGGAAAAAACTGGAACCGCTAGCTCCTAGGAGCGGGACTACGGGGCACCGCTAAGCCTTTTATTTATTTTGTCATGCCAGCATTCCGCCCTTTTTAGCTGGCATGACCGTTTTTGAACGGTGCCCTGGTTTTATGTAGTCTTTTTGTTTCAGTTTTATGGACTTTTATTTGATTTATGTTGAATGTTTTATTTGATTTTGTTTTGTTTTGTTTTATGTATCTTTAAGATTTTTAATGTAAACTATTAAAAGTTACATTTTAAGTGTTTTAAAATTTTAGAATTTTAACTCACTGTTCCACACACTGTCCCTTTTCCCCTGTCCCTGTTTTAGTAATATAGTTTTATGTTCACTTTTGAACTTTTAGAGAGCACTCCCCGGCCCTCACAAGCACTGGTTTTTTATAGATGGTTCTTTTTTTCCAGTCACTTTTAAAACAGCACAGGTTTTTTTCATGTTGATTTTAATCTGTGTCTGTTTTAACCATGTACAAAGCACAATTGTCTTGGTGTTTTTAAATGTGTTTTAAATGCTTTTAAAACAAAATGTATGTCTGTATGCATGAATGTCATCTTTAAAAGAAATGTAAAATGAATGAAAAAACGAATGGGTGTAAATGTAAAAAAATGTAAAATCTCAATAAAAGAGTATTTTACTAAACAGGCTAAAACCCCCTCCCCTTCTGACTTGAATTGTTTGGTGAAATTGCCAGGGCTTAAGGAAGTGTTTGAGGTCAGTTTTAGGAACCCCCAAAAGTTACAAGAAATGTGGTCCTTTTGGGGGGAGAATAAATATCTCGCTCCATACAAAGAATTTTGTGTGGATGCACTGACAGACAGAGAAATAAAAGTTGTTACTGTCCAATTTTTCAATGAGGCTGTTAGCGACTATGATATTACAACATGGCTTAACCGCTATGGGAGGGTGTCATCAGAAGGGAGGAAAATTACCGATGAAGATGGGGTTTGGACAGGAGCCAGAAAGTGGCTGGTACGCCTTAATGTTGATCCATCGGGCATTGGAGGCGTCCGCCACATTCCAAACTCCATAGTGTTAGGGCCCAACAGAGGGCTGGTATTCTATAATGGGATGCCAAAACTCTGCAGGAAATGTGGGGAATTAGGACACCTGGCGGCCGCGTGTACTGTAGTCAAGTGCAGGAATTGCGGCGCCCCCCACGAGACCAGCCACTGCAGAGAAGAGAGGCAGTGCAATTTGTGTGGAAAGAAGGGGCACCTGTTTAAGGACTGCCCCTCTTCCTATGCCAACATGGCCAGAGCCAGCAAGGCAAACACGAACAAGCCTAGGCCTGAGCAGGAAGAGGGCGCAAGTAACAAAGATCAGTCCACATCACCACCAACAGCATCCAAAACCCAGACTCCAGCACCACCATCATCACCAGCACCCCCCTCACCCCCCCCCCCCGCCACCGAGACATGTCCCGTTTTACGAGGACCCCTTCCCCCAGCCCAGAGAGAGAGTACAACAGCTACTCCACTAGCTCCTCCAGTAGCTCCTCTGACACAGAACACGAGGCAGGGAGGGAGCCCGGACCCAGCAGCGGCCCCCCCCCTGAGTAGGGCCCTCTCAGCGCCAGCACTCCCCCTCGGCTCTCGTTATGACGCCATAAGGATTGAGTCCGTGAGGGAGGAAAGCGAAAGCGACAGTGAAAGTGAGAGTGAGAAGGAGGGGAAGGGAGTGAAGAACCAGCCGAGGGTGGGGAAAAGAAAGGGTAGAGACGATGGGGGGGAAAGAAAGAAGATAAAGATTAAAGACAGCAAGTTGCAGGTGGCCCCCACAGATCAAAAACTAGCTAATGTCCACACAAAGTCCCCAGTCTTGCCCTCGCAAGCAGAGACCGAGGCGGGTGGGACGGCTACACTGCCGCCTAGTGGGCAGGTAGCAGCCAGCCAGGGCATCCCCAGCCAACCTTCCCAGTCGTTGACACAAACCCTAGCACACCTCGCAGAAGAGGTGTTCACTAATGCACTGAGAGAGAGGTCGGGGTCAACACCTTCCCTGACCAGCAGTACCTTGGTAGCAATGACCCTCTTCAAGCGAAGGGCCTCCCTTCAAAGCATCCTTGACCCCCTCCCTTGTATGGGCAAAACCAGGGGCCCCCTAGAGGTCCTCCTAGATACAGCACTGGAGGACATGGGGATACCCCTGGACGCGGTAAGCCAGAAGTCTAACAGCTCCAATTCAACAGACGGTAACAGCCAAAGAATGCTGTCTGTCATAACCCCCCCCCCCCCCAAGGACAAAGCTGACCCACACGTTCCGGGGGGGCCCTGAGCAAGTTCCACCAGACTTACCTTGTGGGGAGTTGAATAGCCCAAACAACTCCACGTACTGTGCATATAAAGACGGTGCCTTCTTGGACGAGGCAGCAGTGAGTACCTTCTCAGGGGTGATGGGAGTTGCAAATAAGCCCAAGCCCCCTCGAAGCAAGCGTAGAGCTAAGAGTAGGAAGAGTGTCCCGACCTCCCAGTCATAGTCGCTATGGGGTGGACGCAGCGACTCCTTTTCTTGTTAGCTACCCTGATGGCCCTGATATGCGTGTCTGTTAATGTCGGGAGCATCAGGGAGACACAAAAACGATTTGATGTACTAAACTATCTAGCTAACTTGAAAGCAGATCTCATCTTTCTGCAGGAGTGTGGTATTTCGTCGAGCCCTGATTATAGGGACCTGAAGGAGAGTTGGACCCTGGGGGACTCCTTCTGGTCGGGCTCCAACATAGCCAGAGCCGACGGAGTAGGTATCCTGTTTAAAAACCCATTTATTACCTCCCACAGCAGCAGGGAGGTAGAACCTGGTAGAATTCTGAGCGTGGATGTGACATACAACAACACTCCCCTCAGACTGGTCAATGTCTACGCACCCACTAACCAAAACGAAAGAGTTCAATTTTTTCCACAGCTGCGTCCACTCCTGCTGGGGAACGTACCCGTCATCGTGTCAGGTGACTTCAATTGTGCTCTGA
Organism: Acipenser ruthenus; assembly: GCF_902713425.1. Taxonomy (NCBI): domain Eukaryota; kingdom Metazoa; phylum Chordata; class Actinopteri; order Acipenseriformes; family Acipenseridae; genus Acipenser; species Acipenser ruthenus. The sequence continues at coordinate 13,601,460 of NC_081201.1, read as the reverse complement.
GGGACGTAGACCGGAGCAGGCCACGCAACGTCCGTAATATCTGATTTCTCCCTGTGTGATGCAGGTAAGGACCTGGTGCCTCCCTTTACCTGGGTGAGCTCATCTGGGACCTCCTTCTCCCGTATAGATCTCGTCCTGCATACCAGCTCCCTTACGAAGACGGCAGTAGACACCCAGGCCGTCTTCTTCTCTGACCATAGGCTCCTGCAGGTAACATTGCAGGTCCCTCAGACCTCCCAGATGGGGTCAGGGGTCTGGAAATTAAACACCTCCTTACTCGATGACCCCTCCATAGCTGCAGCCTATAAGAGCAGGCTTGTTGAGTGGACCACTTTGCGTGACCTATTCAACTCCCCTATAGAGTGGTGGGAGATGGTCAAAATCAGAACTAAGGGTTATTTCATAGCAGCAGGCAAGAGGAAAGCAAAAGAAAGGAGGGCCAAATATAAACACCTGAATGCTGCCCTCCAGCGTCTGAGCCTGCTTCAGCTTCGGGGGTTCCCTGTAAGCGACGAGATAGCCCAGACCAAGATAGATCTTTCAGTGCTTTGTAGGGAGGAACAACGAAAGGTCATGCACAATGCAAAAGTGCAAAAAATGGAGGAAGACGAAAAGTGTACTCGCTTCTTCTTCCAGAAAACGAGGGAGAAGCGGCACTTGATGTCCTCCATGCTTGACAGCAGGGGGAGGATAGTAGAGGATAGTGAGGGAGTGAAAAAAGTGGTAGAGAACTTCTATAGGGACCTGTATAACATCAAAGCTACAGATGACACCCTGATAGAGTGGTTCCTGAGCCAGTTGGAGCCTGACTCAGTGCGGGACGACGAGGAGGAGGAGAAGGACCCAGAACTCACGCTGGAGGAGCTCACCCAGGCGGTTAAGACCATGAACACCGGTAAGACGCCAGGTCCAGATGGCATCCCGGGTGAGTATTACCATCTTTTTTGGGACACGCTAAAAGTCCATTTAGCGGAGGTCTACAGAGCGGTCTACAGGGAGAAGCGGTTGGGCCCTTCTATGCGGGAGAGTGCAATTACTCTCCTTCATAAGAAAGGGGAAGTTAAAGATCTACGGAATTGGCACCCAATCAGCCTCCTTTGCGTGGATTACAAGATACTAGCCAAAGCTCTGATGCTCCGGCTACAAGTACACCTCCCTTTGGTCATTGGCCCCGACCAGGCTTGTGGCGTCCCAGGGAGGTCCATCACCGATATTTTAATGTTAACAAGGGACATTCTGGCTTATTCTAGAGAACGGAACCATCCCCTCTGCCTGTTCAACCTTGACCAGGAGAAGGCGTTCGATAGGGTAAGCCATGAATATATGTACAAAGTGATGGACCAGATGAAATTCGCTCCTGGACTTAGGGAGTGGGTTAAAACCATCTATACAAACATTAGTACCCGAGTCTTGGTGAACAGGCACCTGACTGGTAAAATATCTATCCAGTCAGGGGTCAGACAGGGTTGCCCACTATCCCCACTGCTATATGTCGTGTGCATTGAACCCCTCCTGCAGGCAATTCGTAGGGATACCAATATAACTGGTTTCCAGTTGCCAGGATCCAACGGGGTCCAGGTCAAAACAACAGCATATATGGACGATGTGTCACTCATTTGCACCAACACATCGTCGGTACCTCGGATTAGTAATATCCTTGAGAAGCACTGCACGGCGACCGGGGCAGTGATTAATAAGTCCAAGAGCGAAGTCTACGTGTCTAAAAATTGGCAGGTAGATAGGGAACTGTCGGACATGTACCCTGTCAAAAAGGACAAAATCAAGATTCTGGGCCTCATTTTCGAGAACAATAGCTCGGGGGCCAAGAGCTGGACGGCAGCCATTAATCAGGTCCGTAAAAAGATTGGCGGATGGAGCACAAGATCCTTAACAATGACGGGTAGAGTATTAATAACCAAGTCTATACTGTTCCCCATCCTCTCTTATGTAGGAAAAATCTTTCCCCCAGACAGGACCACCAAAAAAGTGGTGGACCGCATTAACCACCGCTTTATCTGGGGCAGCAAGATGGAGAGTGTAAAGCGAGCCAACTTGAGTAAAGCCGACAAGAAGGGAGGTAAGGGGGTCCCGGACGTTGTGCAGCTCACCCGAGTGCAGGGGCTCACGCAAACTATCAAGAACATCCAGGCCCTGGACAGGAAGGTATGTTACATGAATCGTTTCTATTTTGCCACCTGTCTCAGGGCCTTGGGCCTCTGCACTATTGATAACACCGTGCCGTACTCCTGGGACCCCCAATTGTATTATAGAACCTTAAGGGACACTATATATAAATTGGGCTTAGATAAAGCAAAATTGGCCTCCTGGGAATACAAGGCTGTAACTAAATAGCTTGCCGGTTCCCAGGAAATTGAAAAAGTAGCTACTTTCTCCCTCACCCAAAGCCAAAAAATCTGGGAGAATGTGTCTCACAGCTGCCTCAGTAATGTCCAGAAGGATATAGCATGGAACACCGTCCACAGTGCACTCCCCACTCGAGCGTTCATGTTCAGGAGGGGACTAGCCCAAGTAGAAACATGCCCCTATGCAAAGTGCCGCAAGAGAGTAACACCAGCCCATATCTTCTGGGAGTGTGATGTGGCTGGCAGTGTCTGGCTCTCTGTCTCTGTCTTCCTAAACAGGTTTGCTGACACGGCCAAGATGACCGCTGAGACTGTGCTCTATGGGCCTGCGGGAGGAATCGCTACCAGCACAGCTAAGTGCGTTTGGCGTGTCATCAATGTTGTCAAGCAGATCCTGTGGGAGGGCCGTAACGTCTGTGTCTATCACAAGCAGGAGCTAGACACTATCACCACGACCAGAAGGGCACAAACTCTTATCAAGGACTTTGTAATTCTGGACATCCGGACCCTCGGGAAGGACAAGGCCTGCGCGGAGTGGAGGATCGCCGGACTTCAGGACATGAAGATGGAATAAAGGAAAAAACTGGAACCGCTAGCTCCTAGGAGCGGGACTACGGGGCACCGCTAAGCCTTTTATTTATTTTGTCATGCCAGCATTCCACCCTTTTTAGCTGGCTTGACCGTTTTTGAACGGTGCCCTGGTTTTATGTCTTTTTGTTTCAGTTTTATGGACTTTTATTTGATTTATTTTGAATGTTTTATTTGATTTTGTTTTGTTTTGTTTTATTATTTATTTATCTAAAAGATTTTTAATGTCAACTATTAAAAGTTACATTTTAAGTGTTTTAAAATTTTAGAATTTTAACTCACTGTTTTATGCACTGTCCCTTTTCCCCTGTCCCTGTTTTAGATCTATAGTTTTATGTTCACTTTTGAACTTTTTTAGAGAGCACTCCCCGGCCCTCACAAGCACTGTTTTTTTTTATAGATGGTTCTTTTTTTCCCCCAGTCACTTTTAAAACAGCACAGGTTTTTTTCAGGTTGATTTTAATCTGTGTCTGTTTTAACCATGTATAAAGCACAATTGTCTTGGTGTTTTTAAATGTGTTTTAAATGCTTTTAAAACAAAATGTATGTCTGTATGCATGAATGTCATCTTTAAAAGAAATGTGAAATGAATGAAAAAACGAATGGGTGTAAATGTAAAAAATGTAAAATCTCAATAAAAGAGTATTTTACTAAAGATTTCCGTGGAGAGGAGCATTTATGAGTTCAATGCAATTTTTGGCTAGCCCTGCCCCTCGGGGTGGGGCTCGACATGGGTTTAAAAGCAGAACGAGCACAGCGGCGGCGGCCGTGTTAATAATTAGAGCCTGGCACCTTTTTTTTCTTGTTTTTTTATTCTTTTTCCAATTATTCCCCCTCAGTCCACGAAGCGAGTACCCCGGCAGCTCCAGCGGGCGGGCGCGCCCGGGGTGTTTGGTCAAAACCATTGTGGGCATCGCTTCTCGGCCTCTTGGCTCAGATCTTAAGTAAGTGGCTTGACCGCAACTTTTGATTGTTAAGAGTGACTGATGCTAGCGATAGTGCGGAGAGAAAATGGCTTGAGTTAATTAGACTGCAAGATTTTCCTGGAAGAAGGAGGGAGAGATGCCGGAGAGAGAACATTTTATTCGAACCGTCATCATGGAACAGCTGGAGGTGGAGCTGGACGAAATCCGCTGAATACAAAGAAATGGAAAAGAGAATCTTTTTGATGTAAACTTGGTGAGTCCAATTTTCTTTGAAGGATTTAAGCAAAAATGCAAAGGAAAAGGAAATATGGACCCTTTAAAACAATACAAGGTGGAATCCAGAGAAAAAAGAATTTTAGGATTTCGACAATTAATTTGTTTAATATGAACATTTTGGATGAAAGAGTGGAGCTGTTTCTGCATAAATATGTGGACATTATTTCCAGTGCGAGGTATAGGAGAGATGGGCTGGGTGTCTGGAATGGACAAAGGCAGTACAGCGTGCTGCTGAGGGAGGACTCAAGAGGATTTCAAGGTTTCCTGCACCCCCCCAGCGCGGTGCAAGATTGATGGGTCAAATGGCTATATAGTTTACTCTGGCCAACCTATATATTGTAGTAAATGTCACACAAGTGGGCATTCAGAGGCAAGTTGTGACCAAATGAAGTGTTACAACTGTGGGGAGAGGGGTCATTTCTCCTTTGAATGTAAAAACCTGAAAAGCTGCCGGGTTTGCGGGGATGCGGGGCATCTACAAAGAGACTGCCCCATGAGGTTGTATGCTGCTGTTGCTGCTGCCCCGGACGGGCGACCGACAAGCGAGGTGGCAACAGAGAGTGGGAGAGAGAAAAAACAAGACAGAAAAGAGGAGCCACAGAAGGCAGGTACATCGGAGGAGGAGGTGCTGCCTGGGTCTCTCACGGATGTGGAGATACTGGAGGGTGCTCAGTGTGGAGAGGCGAGGCCAGCAGAGGGAGATGGCGAGCTTCCCGGTCCATCCACAATGGCTGTATTTCCGGAAGTAAGCCAGGAGTCTGTGATTGCCATTAGTCAGGAGCTGGGCAGCTTGCCATGCCCCCTAAGTCCCCTGAGAGAAGGAAGGAAAGTTGAAGACTCTGGGAGAGAGCCCACAGAAGAGGGAATGGATATGGACGGTTATAAGGTCGCAAAAAGGAAGGCTTCGTCAGGGCAGATAAATGCAAAAAGAGCTCCAATAGATTACATTATAGGAGGGGGTTTTCATGCTCTCCTGGGCAAAAAGGATTTGGGTGAACAGAGAGAGGAGGAAGAGGAGGAAGAGGAGGAGAGGAACATGATTCCCGACACCCAGCCGGGTGCTACAGAGAAGGGTTTCCTGTGTCCTACGTCTGTGACAGATTTTGCTACAACAACATATATGGTGAAAGTTGGATGTGAGGGGAACTCATCTGGGGGCCCTGAATCCACCTGAGTTCAGTATTTTTAACCCAGAGGACTGTGAGTATTGAATAAATCATACATGGATTTTAAATTAATTACAATAAATGTGAGGGGTTTTCGAGATCAGGTGAAAAGGGAGGCAGTTTTCTTGTCTCTGATGACAATGACCTTTAATGTGTGTTTCATTCAAGAATGTCATCTTCGAGATAAAAAGGACATCGAGACTTTTTCAAGACAGTGGAAAGGAGGATATTCCTTTTGGGGGGTGGGAAATGTGTTTTCTAATGGTGTGGGAATATTGATGAAAGGAGATGGGTGGGAAATTGAAAATGTTCTATCTGTGGTGCCGGGGAGGGTGTTATGTGTGGATGCTACTTTTCGGAAAGCAAAAATAAGACTTAAATATATATGCTCCATCCAATAGGACAGAGAGGCTAGTGGTGTTAAAATAAATTCAGAATTTATTATGTACAAATAGGGAGGTGGTAATGGGTGGGGATTTTAACTCCTCTTTAGATAGTAAGGAAGGAGGGATTGATTTTGCTACAAAATACCTGGGGAGGTTGGTAAATGATTTTTCTCTGTGTGATGTGTATAGAAAATGTAATAAGAAAGAGGAGGGGTACACATGGAGTAACTCTCAAGGATCAAAGAGCAGAATTGATTATATATTTGTATCCAGCAGAAGCATATTGAAGTACTGCAAGGTTTTTCCTTTTTGGAGCTCAGATCACAATTTGGTTGAGGCATCTTGGGAGATGTCCAGTCCTATTTCAGGATCAGGGTACTGGAAGTTACACTAGTTTCCTAAAGGAAGAAAGGTTTAAAGAAGAGTTTATGGAGCTTTATAGATGTTTGCAGGACATTAAGCATCGTTTTAAAACGGAAACAGAGTGGTGGGAGGGGGTTAAAGAAGAAATTAAAGTATTCTGTCAGGATTATTGCAAACATCTAAAAAAGATAGAAAGAAAGGAACTGAAGGTATTGCAAAATAGATTACAGGAGGCCGAAGCTAAAGCAAATAGTGGGGGAGGAGTGGATTGGGAAGAGCGTCAATCCTTAAAGAATCAAATTAAAAAGTATATGGAACGGAAAGCTGGAGAGTTTGCTTTTCCAGCAAAAGCAGAGGAAAAAGAGGGGGATGAGAAGTGCACTAGGTATTTCTTTCAAACTTATAAAACAAAAGCAAAGGAGGGCAGTAATTGAGGGTTTCAAGGATATGATGGTAAACTAAGAGAAGGGGTGCAAATGAGAGAATGGGCAAGGGATTTCTAGAACAAATTGTTTTCTGAAAGAGCTCTATGTGAAAAAGAAAGAAATGGTTTTAGACTGTGTGGAGGTAAAAATGAGTGAAGAGGACAGGGAGGATATAGATGGGGTGGTGACAGAGAAGGAGCTGGAGGTTGCTTTGTGGTCTTTAGCTGATAATAAGACTCCAGGAATAGATGGGCTCCCCAAGGAGTTTTATATAACCTTTTGGAATGTACTTAAAAAAGACCTACTAAATGTATATAAAGAAATATATAAAGAAGGAGCCTTGGGTGAAACTATGAGGAAGGGGGTAATAAACTTAATATTTAAGAAGGGCGATAGAGAGGAAATAAAAAACTGGAGACCTATAACTCTTTTAACATGCGATTATAAAACTTTATCTAAAATGTTAACAAATAGGTTAAGTAAAGTAATGTACAAAATAATCAATAGTGACCAGACTTGTAGTGTAAAAGGGAGGGCAAGTTGTATGAATCTGCTTTTGATCCAAGATACAATTCACTGGGCAACAGATAGGGGGCTCCAGTTAGGAATATTAAGTTTGGACCAGGAGAAAGCTTTCGACCGTGTAAATCACAACTTCTGCTTTGAAGTCTTGAAGAGGTTTAACATGGGAGAGGGATTTATAAAGTGGGTTAGGATATTATATAATGAAGTGTACAGTGTGGTGAATGTCAATGGGTATATGAGTGAACCAGTCATGCAGAAAGGGGGAGTGAGGCAGGGGTGCCCTTTGTCCCCTTTATTATATGTGATTTTTATTGAGCCTCTAGCGGAGTTAGTGAGGAAAGATACAAAAATAAAAGGGGTGCATATCCCAAGTGGGGGAGGGGAAGTGCTCAAAATATCGCAGTATGCGGATGATACTACATTATTTCTAACAGAAAGAGAGTTGGAAAGGGCAACAGAATTAACAGAAATATATGGGAGGGCCTCTGGTTCAAAAGTAAATATAGAGAAGTCCTCTATTATGTTACGGGGCAAGTGGGACAGACAGAAAATGCAAACATATGGTTTTAATATATGCCATGATGGCTTGAAGATACTTGGGGTGGTCTTCTACAGAGAGGATAGTGAAAAGAAAAACTGGGCAGAGAAATTGGCTAAAACAAAAACAAAAATGGATATTTGGAGAACAAGAAAATTAACAATATCTGGGAGAGTACTGGTAATTAAGTGATATTTTACCAACTTTGATTTACTTGGCTGGGGTTTACCCGGTTCCAGCGAGGTTAAAATTGGAGATTTCTCGTGCTGTCTTCTCCTTCATTTGGGGAGGAAAGTATGAGTGGGTAAAGAGACAGACCATGTACGAGCCAGTGGAGAAGGGAGGGAGAGGGGTCCCCTGTATACCTTTGAAGTTGGATTGTATATTGTTAAATATTAAGTGCAAAATGATAGCAGGGGAGACACAACATAAAGCGGTTTTTTTCATTAAATTATTTTTTGTTTTTTCTGTGAGAAAGGTCTGGCAGGTCACAAACAAGGCTCCAAAAGTAGAGAAGGGCCAGTGGGTATATGAACACATGAAAATGTTTTTAAAAGTAAATCCGGAGTGTGTGAACAAGGAGGTGTTACTGGATCATAAAAAAAACTATATAAATTTAATAAGAGACAAATTAAGAAGTAAAGAAAAGAAAGATATAGTAGGGTGTGACTGGGGGAGACTCCAGGTGAAGTATTTAAATAATGAGGCGAATGATATCTCCTGGCTGTGTGCACAAGACAGATTGCCTGTGAGGGAGAGGCTGCATAGGCATGGGTGCTCTAGAACACCCAAATGTCCTAGAGTCTGTGAGGGGGTGGAAACAGTAAGGCATGTCTTCTGGGAATGTGCTTTTGCAGTATGTTTCTGGCGTTTGGTATGGCAGCTCATGAAAACTGTAATTGATGTAAATGTATTAACTGAAAAAAGTATTATGTATGGAGAGGGGTGGTATAAATATAACAAAAGAATTGTTAATTGTAAAGGTGTTTATAACTGTGGGTGAATGGGTGCTTTGGGAAAAGAGAAATGAAGCAGTAGGAAGATATAATGTTGAAACAGAAAAACAAGATTTCTTTCTGTTTAAAGCTAAATTACAAGAAATTATTCTAATAGATAAGCAGGTCCTGGGATGGGATAGATGTTCAAATAAATGGGGGGAATTAATGAAAATTCTGCAAATGTATGAAAAATGGTGTATACGTGAAAATGTAAATTGATTTTTTGTTTATTGGAAAAATAAAGGGAAATTAAAAAAAAAAAAAAAAATCTGTTCTTATCAGTTTAATATCTGATACGTCCCCCATAGGGGGACCTGTCTATATTAAATTGATTTTTGGAAGCAGGAGAGGGAACCGGGGCTTGCTCCGTCCACTCCACGCATCGACCCGGTATTGCAGTACCTCTGGGAACGGTGCACAAGAAAGGTCTCAAAAAAGAGAGAGAGAGAGAGAGAGACAGCCTCTCCCTCTCCCTTTTTCTGGGTTGTATTTTTTCCCGCTCTTTTTGTATTTTTTTTTGTTTGTTTGTTTGTTTGTTTGTTCCAAATAAGGCAGGCAGGCAGGTCTGCCTAACTGATGGACAGCCTGCTCTGCTCACGCAGCAGGCCAGTGTACCCAGAAGGCCTTGCGCTCGTGGGAGGAGGAGGACGAGCGCAGCGGTAAAGCAGAAACGGAGCTGTTTAGTGGGGCAAGGAGCCCTCGCTTTCAAGGCGGCAGCAGCAGCAAAGCGCCCCTTTGCCGGGACCGAACGGCACTTGCGTTTTGGGAAGAGTTCCCTGTTTTGTTTGGTTTTGTTTGGCCTTGCCGCCGGGTAGAGGAGAAGGGCTGGGCTACCAGTAAAACCACACTCTGGCTTCTCTTCAGTTCGAATAAATCTTTCTAAGACTAAGGCTTAGAGGGTAGTGGCATTGCCCGCTCCCTCCGAGGGTCTGTGAGAGGTTTGTTCGGGTGAGGAGGAACAGAATTTTTTTTTATTTTTGACTGGCTTTCTTCAGCTCGGCAACTTTTTGGAAGACTAATGCTCAGTCTGGTTTTGGCTTGCCCAATCCAGGCCGAGGGTCTTTCAAGATTTTGTTGACTGTTGAGAGCAGTTTTTCTTTTTCAGGCGGTTCCAGTTTTTTTCTTTTTCAGGCGGTTCCGGCTTTTCCAGACGTTCCTGGAGTTCGAGAGAAGGAGGACCTACCATCCAGACGACCTTTGAGGACCCTTTGATGACCTAGACGACCTCATCCCCAGCCCTTGATTGTAATCGAGATCCAGACCGAGAGAGCAGCAGGCGCCCAGCAGAGGGCGCCATCTGGGAGGAGCAGAGGGCGGCCCCGGACCCCGAGGAGGCGTCACAGCCACGATTCTTCCTACGTGGTCTCGGTGCCAAGCAGCGCCCCCTACTCCGCCAGGGAAGGACACCGTTCACCTGGGGAGGGGGTCCCTCTTGCGAGGCGACCATCTCCTCAGGGACTAAAGTAATAGTTCCTTCAACTGCCCAGATTTGCTGCTTACGTTGTCTCTTTTCCGTAGAGAGAGACAACCCGGACGTCCAGAGGCTTCTCCCACCCCAATCGGAGGAGCCAGCTGAAGGATGGCGTTCCGGCCAACCCAGGAGACCAGGAGGCACAATGCGGTGCGCTTCACAAGAAACAAGGAAGATGAAACGGAACCAGGACTGACGAGACTGGAGTTCAGCCGGACCAATCTTCAGAGGGGTATGGGTTTTTCCCCTTCTGACTTGAATTGTTTGGTGAAATTGCCAGGGCTTAAGGAAGTGTTTGAGGTCAGTTTTAGGAACCCCCAAAAGTTACAAGAAATGTGGTCCTTTTGGGGGGAGAATAAATATCTCGCTCCATACAAAGAATTTTGTGTGGATGCACTGACAGACAGAGAAATGAAAGTTGTTACTGTCCAATTTTTCAATGAGGCTAGTACGCCTTAATGTTGATCCATCGGGCATTGGAGGCGTCCGCCACATTCCAAACTCCATAGTGTTAGGGCCCAACAGAGGGCTGGTATTCTATAATGGGATGCCAAAACTCTGCAGGAAATGTGGGGAATTAGGACACCTGGCGGCCGCGTGTACTGTAGTCAAGTGCAGGAACTGCGGCGCCCCCCACGAGACCAGCCACTGCAGAGAAGAGAGGCAGTGCAATTTGTGTGGAAAGAAGGGGCACCTGTTTAAGGACTGCCCCTCTTCCTATGCCAACATGGCCAGAGCCAGCAAGGCAAACACGAACAAGCCTAGGCCTGAGCAGGAAGAGGGAGCAAGTAACAAAGATCAGTCCACATCACCACCAACAGCATCCAAGACCCAGACTCCAGCACCACCATCATCACCAGCACCCCCCTCACCCCCCCGCCCCATGTCCCGTTTTACGAGGACCCCTTCCCCCAGCCCAGAGAGAGAGTACAACAGCTACTCCACTAGCACCTCCAGTAGCTCCTCTGATACAGAACACGAGGCAGGGAGGGAGCCCGGACCCAGCAGCGGCCCCCCCCTGAGTAGGGCCCTCTCAGCGCCAGCAATCCCCCTCGGCTCTCGTTATGACGCCATAAGGATTGAGTCCGTGGGGGAGGAAAGCGAAAGCGACAGTGAAAGTGAGAGTGAGAAGGAGGGGAAGGGAGTGAAGAACCAGCAGAGGGTGGGGAAAAGAAAGGGTAGAGACGATGGGGGGAAAAGAAAGAAGATAAAAGATTAAAGACAGCAAGTTGCAGGTGGCCCCCACAGATCAAAAACTAGCTAATGTCCACACAAAGTCCCCAGTCTTGCCCTCGCAGGCAGAGACGGAGGCGAGTGGGACGGCTACACTGCCGCCTAGTGGGCAGGTTGCAGCCAGCCAGGGCATCCCCAGCCAGCCTTCCCAGTCGTTGGCACAAACCCTAGCAAACCTCGCAGAAGAGGTGTTCACTAATGCACCGAGGGAGAGGTCAGGGTCAACACCTTCCCTGACCAGCAGTACCTCGGTAGCAATGACCCTCTTCAAGCGAAGGGCCTCCCTTCAAAGCATCCTTGACCCCCTCCCTTGTATGGGCAAAACCAGGGGCCCCCTAGAGGTCCTCCTAGATACAGCACTGGAGGACATGGGAATACCCCTGGACGCGGTAAGCCAGAAGTCTGCTAACAGCTCCAATTCAACAGACGGTAACAGCCAAAGAATGCTGTCTGTCATAACCCCCCCCCAGGACAAAGCTGACCCACACGTTCCGAGGGGCCCTGAGCAAGTTCCACCAGACTTACCTTGTGGGGAGTTGAATAGCCCCAACAACTCCACGTACTGTGCATATAAAGACGGTGCCTTCTTGGACGAGGCAGCAGCGAGTACCTTCTCAGGGGTGATGGGAGTTGCAAATAAGCCCAAGCCCCCTCGAAGCAAGCGTAGAGCTAAGAGTAGGAAGAGTGTCCCGACCTCCCAATCATAGTCGCTATGGGGTGGACGCAGCGACTCCTTTTCTTGTTAGCTACCCTGATGGCCCTGATATGTGTGTCTGTTAATGTCAGGAGCATCAGGGAGACACAAAAAAGATTTGATGTACTAAACTATCTAGCTAACTTGAAAGCAGATCTCATCTTTCTGCAGGAGTGTGGTATTTCGTCGAGCCCTGATTATAGGGACCTGAAGGAGAGTTGGACCCTGGGGGACTCCTTCTGGTCGGGCTCCAACATAGCCAGAGCCGACGGAGTAGGTATCCTGTTTAAAAACCCATTTATTACCTCCCGCAGCAGCAGGGAGGTAGAACCTGGTAGAATTCTGAGCGTGGATGTGACATACAACAACACTCCCCTCAGACTGGTCAATGTCTACGCACCCACTAACCAAAACGAAAGAGTTCAATTTTTTCCACAGCTGCGTCCACTCCTGCTGGGGAACGTACCCGTCATCGTGTCAGGTGACTTCAATTGTGCTCTGAGGGACGTAGACCGGAGCAGGCCACGCAACGACCGCTCTAGTAGAATTTTGTCCTCCGTAATATCTGATTTCTCCCTGTGTGATGCAGGTAAGGACCTGGTGCCTCCCTTTACCTGGGTGAGCTCATCTGGGACCTCCTTCTCCCGTATAGATCTCGTCCTGCATACCAGCTCCCTTACGAAGACGGCAGTAGACACCCAGGCCGTCTTCTTCTCTGACCATAGGCTCCTGCAGGTAACATTGCAGGTCCCTCAGACCTCCCAGATGGGGTCAGGGGTCTGGAAATTAAACACCTCCTTACTCGATGACCCCTCCATAGCTGCAGCCTATAAGAGCAGGCTTGTTGAGTGGACCACTTTGCGTGACCTATTCAACTCCCCTATAGAGTGGTGGGAGATGGTCAAAATGGGAACTAAGGGTTATTTCATAGCAGCAGGCAAGAGGAAAGCAAAAGAAAGGAGGGCCAAATATAAACACCTGAATGCTGCCCTCCAGCGTCTGAGCCTGCTTTAGCTTCGGGGGTTCCCTGTAAGCGACGAGATAGCCCAGACCAAGCTAGATCTTTCAGTGCTTTGTAGGGAGGAACAACGAAAGGTCATGCACAATGCAAAAGTGCAAAAAATGGAGGAAGACGAAAAGTGTACCCGCTTCATCTTCCAGAAAACGAGGGAGAAGCGGCACTTGATGTCCTCCATGCTCGACAGCAGTGGGAGGATAGTAGAGGATAGTGAGGGAGTGAAAAAAGTGGTAGAGAACTTCTATAGGGACCTATATAACATCAAAGCTACAGATGACACCCTGATAGAGTGGTTCCTGAGCCAGTTGGAGCCTGACTCAGTGCGGGACGAGGAGGAGGAGAAGGACCCAGAACTCACGCTGGAGGAGCTCACCCAGGCGGTTAAGACCATGAACACCGGTAAGACGCCAGGTCCAGATGGCATCCCGGGTGAGTATTACCATCTTTTTTGGGACACGCTAAAAGTCCATTTAGCGGAGGTCTACAGAGCGGTCTACAGGGAGAAGCGGTTGGGCCCTTCTATGCGGGAGAGTGTAATTACTCTCCTTCATAAGAAAGGGGAAGTTAAAGATCTACGGAATTGGCGCCCAATCAGCCTCCTTTGCGTGGATTACAAGATACTAGCCAAAGCTCTGATGCTCCGGCTACAAGTACACCTCCCTTTGGTCATTGGCCCCGACCAGGCTTGTGGTGTCCCAGGGAGGTCCATCACCGATATTTTAATGTTAACAAGGGACATTCTGGCTTATTCTAGAGAACGGAACCATCCCCTCTGCCTGTTCAACCTTGACCAGGAGAAGGCGTTCGATAGGGTAAGCCATGAATATATGTACAAAGTGATGGACCAGATGAAATTCGCTCCTGGACTTAGGGAGTGGGTTAAAACCATCTATACAAACATTAGTACCCGAGTCTTGGTGAACAGGCACCTGACTGGTAAAATATCTATCCAGTCAGGGGTCAGACAGGGTTGCCCACTATCCCCACTGCTATGTGTCATGTGCATTAAACCCCTCCTGCAGGCAATTCGTAGGGATACCAATATAACTGGTTTCCAGCTGCCTGGATCCAACGGGGTCCAGGTCAAAACAACAGCATATATGGACAATGTGTCACTCATTTGCACCAACACATCGTCGGTACCTCGGATTAGTAATATCCTTGAGAAGTACTGCATGGCGACTGGGGCAGTGATTAATAAGTCCAAGAGCGAAGTCTACGTGTCTAAAAATTGGCAGGTAGATAGGGAACTGTCGGACATGTACCCTGTCAAAAAGGACAAAATCAAGATTCTGGGCCTCATTTGAGAACAATAGCTTGGGGGGGGGGCCCTGAGCTGGATGGCCCTGAGCTGGATGGCCATTAACCAGGTCCGTAAAAAGATTGGCGGATGTAGCACAAGATCCTTAACAATGACGGGTAGAGTATTAATAACCAAGTCTATACTGTTCCCCATCCTCTCTTTTGTAGGAAAAATCTTTCCCCCAGACAGGACCACCAAAAAAGTGGTGGACCGCATTATCCACCGCTTTATCTGGGGCAGCAAGATGGAGAGGATAAAGCGAGCCACCTTGAGTAAAGCCGACAAGAAGGGAGGCAAGGGGGTCCCGGACGTTGTGCAGCCCACCCGAGTGCAGGGGCTCACGCAAACTATCAAGAACATCCAGGCCCTGGACAGGAAGGTATGTTACATGAATCGTTTCTATTTTGCCACCTGTCTCAGGGCCTTGGACCTCTGCACTATTGATAACACTGTGCCGTACTCCTGGGACCCCCCTATTGTATTATAGAACCTTAAGGGACACTATATATAAATTGGGCTTAGATAAAGCAAAATTGGCCTCCTGGGAATACAAGGCTGTAACTAAATATCTTGCCGGTTCCCAGGAAATTGAAAAAGTAGCTACTTTCTCCCTCACCCAAAGCCAAAAAATCTGGGAGAATGTGTCTCACAGCTGCCTCAGTAATGTCCAGAAGGACATAGCATGGAACACCGTCCACAGTTCACTCCCCACTCGAGCATTCATGTTCAGGAGGGGACTAGCCCAAGTAGAAACATGCCCCTATGCAAAGTGCCGCAAGAGATTAACACCAGCCCGTATCTTCTGGGAGTGTGATGTGGCTGGCAGTGTCTGGCTCTCTGTCTCTGTCTTCCTAAACAGGTTTGCTGACATGGCCAAGATGACTGCTGAGACTGTGCTCTATGGGCCTGCGGGAGGAATCGCTACCAGCACAGCTAAGTGCATTTGGCGTGTCATCAATGTTGTCAAGCAGATCCTGTGGGAGGGCCGTAACGACTGTGTCTACCACAAGCAGGAGCTAGAAACTATCACCACGACCAGAAGGGCACAAACTCTTATCAAGGACTTTGTAATTCTGGACATCCGGACCCTCGGGAAGGACAAGGCCTGCGCGGAGTGGAGGATCGCCGGACTTCAGGACGTGAAGATGGAATGAAGGAAAAAACTGGAACCGCTAGCCCCTAGGAGCGGGACTACGGGGCACCGCTAAGCCTTTTATTTATTTTGTCATGCCAGCATTCCGCCCTTTTTAGCTGGCATGACCGTTTTTGAACGGTGCCCTGGTTTTATGTAGTCTTTTTGTTTCAGTTTTATGGACTTTTATTTGATTTATTTTGAATGTTTTATTTGATTGTTTATATATCTAAAAGATTTTTAATGTTAACTATTAAAAGTTACATTTTAAGTGTTTTAAAATTTTAGAATTTTAACTCACTGTTTTATACACTGTCCCTTTTCCCCTGTCCCTGTTTTAGATCTATAGTTATGTTCACTTTTGAACTTTTTTAGAGAGCACTCCCCGGCCCTCACAAGCACTGGTTTTTTATAGATGGTTCTTTTTTTCCAGTCACTTTTAAAGCAGCACAGGTTTTTTCATGTTGATTTTAATCTGTGTCCGTTTTAACCATGTACAAAGCACAATTGTCTTGGTGTTTTTAAATGTATTTTAAATGCTTTTAAAACAAAATGTATGTCTGTATGCATGAATGTCATCTTTAAAAGAAATGTAAAATGAATGAAAAAAACGAATGGGTGTAAATGTAAAAAATGTAAAATCTCAATAAGAGTATTTTACTAAAGATTTCCGTGGAGAGGAGCATTTATGAGTTCAATGCAATTTTTGGCTAGCCCTGCCCCTCGGGGTGGGGCTCGACATGGGTTTAAAAGCAGAACGAGCACAGCAGCGGCGGTGGCCGTGTTAATAATTAGAGCCTGGCACCTTATTTTTTCTTTTTCCCATTTTTCCCCTCAGTCCACGAAGCGAGTACCCCGGCAGCTCCGGCGGGCGGGCGCGCCCGGGGTGTTTGGTCAAAACCATTGTGGACATCGCTTCTCGGCCTCTTGGCTCAGATCAAGTGTTTGGCATGACCGCAGCTTAGTCTATCAGAGAAAAAGAAGGCGATACGAAGATGGCGTCGAAATCTTCATACAAGTCAGCATGTAGGGCTGGACTGCGAAATACCGTCCGTTTCAGATGGAAAGAAGAGAACAAGGAAGATTTCTTGGATCGAGATCAGTTCGTGGAGAAGGTGTTGCTGGAACAACTGCGCTTTGTACCTGCTCAGATCTACTGCCTTCAGGTGAATATAAGCCAAAAATTTTTGGACATGACTTTTGAAACTGGATCCATTTTCGAAATCTTTCTAAAAACTTTTGAAGAGAAATCAACAGAAAAACCTTTGTCTTTTTATAGCATGGAGCCACTTTGGCACAAAGACCACAGAGTAATAACGGTTCACATGTTTAACTCATATGTAAGTGACTTTGATATTGAACTGTTCTTATCTCGGTACTGCAAAACTGTTTCTGGTGGAGTACCAATTAAAGATAAGCATGGCATATGGACAGGTAAAAGACAGTTTCGGGTAACTTTAAAGCCTGAAAAGGACAGCTCTGATGGGTTTAAGCACCCGCCGGCCAATTTCACAATTGGGCCAAACAGAGGCTACCTGTTTTACAGCGGACAGCCCCAGTACTGCAGGAAATGCGGTATTTTTGGGCACCTGGCTACCACTTGCGAGAACATAATCTGTCGTAACTGCCAGGGCACAGATCATGAGACCAAGGACTGTGACAAAACAAAAAAAATGCAGCATCTGTAACTCTGAGGAGCACCTGTTCAAACAGTGCCCAAAGAGGAGTACAACATATGCAGATGCTGTCCGAAGTGAGGACCCGGCAGAGGAAGAACCAGCTGATCAAGAGGCGGGGGAGACTGTCCCAGAAACTCTACAGGAAATGGAGGAGGAGAAGGAGGAGGAGGGGGACGTTGTAGTCGGACCTAGTTGGAGGGTATTGGCTTCCTCCTGTGACTACAACAGATCGTTTCCTGGCAACCAGGAACATTGGAGAGATGTGAAGAGAGGCAGGGAGAAACGAAAAAATGTAGATGAACAATTAAAGAGTCAATCAGAGGCTATCACTAAACGGAAGGTAGCAGGGATCCCTCTTTCTGTTAACCCCTATGGCGCTTTGCTGGTAAGAGAGGAGGGGGAAGCTTTAGAAGAACTGTCAGAGGAGGGAGTTACTAGAGACTGGAGTGAATGCAGCACAGGCAGTGCTGAACTCGGAGCTACTTTGGAAGAAATCCAGTTCTGGCTTTTTTTTCTTTTTTTAATTTAGTCGTCGCCAATTATTTTTACCCCAGTTTTCACCCCAAATTTAGCATGCCCAATTATTATCTGTATCCCCGGCTCACTGCTCGCAACCCCCCCGCCGACTCAGGAAACGGAGGCTGGAACACGCGTCCTCCGAAATGTGCTCCTTCCAAGCCATCATTTTTCGCACTGCAGATCCACAGCAATGCTACCAGACCTATAGTGCCGGAGGACAACACAGATCTGGCACTCCGCTGCAGAGCCACAGGCGCCCTATCGGCCACAGGGGTCGCTAATGCGCGGTGAGCCGTGGATTCCCCTGCCGACCTAAGCCCTCCCTACCCGGGCAGCGCTCAGCCAATTGTGCGCCGCCCCCTAGGAACTCTCGGCCACGGTCAGCTGTGACATAGCCTGGATTCGAACCAGCGATCTCCAGGCTATAGAGCACATCCTGCGAGGAGCGCCTTTACTGGATGCGCCACTCGGGAGCCCCGCAAGTTCTGGCTCTTGGTAATGACTCTACTAGGCAAATGCTACCCAGCCATGAGAAGGAGGGTCCTACAGAAGGCGGACCAGGACATATGCCTGCTGTGGAAGGCAAAAAAGGGACTTGAGCTGACTGGTGATTAGTTTTGGTTGTTTTTCTTTTTTTTCTCTTAGCCTATGTAAATGGCTGCACTGAATTTAATGTCTGTAAATGTCAGGGGGTTGAGAGACAAAGTGAAAAGGACAGCTGTGTTTACCTCTTTACGATTATATGATTTTTTGGTTTGTTTCTTTCAAGAGGTACACCTTAAAAGATGAGAAGGATGTGGAAGCCTTCAGTACAGAATGGGGGGCTGGTGAGTCCCGCTGGAGTGTGGGGGGGGGTACATTCGTCGGGAGTGGGGATTATTTTTAAGGGTCAAAATGTGGAAATCGTATACACTGTTTCACCTGTACCGGGGAGGGTCTTAATGGTGGATGCTGATTGTGGGGGGATACAGTTCAGATTTATTAATATATATGCAAACCCTCTTATGTCTGCAAGGGCGGATCTGTTTGCTGAGTTAGGGGATTTGTTGGTCACTAATAGGGTGGTGGTGGTGATGGGAGGGGACTTTAATATTAATTTGGACGCAGCTCAAGATGCAGATTGTAGTCTTAAGCATCTGAAATCCCCGTTAACAAATTTTGAATTAGTCGATGCCTTTGCAAAACTAAAACTGAAGGGGGCCACTTGGAGGCATTCCAGAGGGTCTAGTAGCAGGCTAGATTATTTTTTTGTAAACAAAACCTTTCGGTTACAGTCTGGGTCTGTTCTCCCTATGTGGTTTTCGGATCATGACCTAATATCTCTCAAAGTATTAGTAAAAGCTCCCTTGTTTGGCAAAGGCTATTGGAAGTTTAACAACAAAGTACTTGAGGAGAGCGAGTTCTGTGAGCTTTTTTTAGGGCACTACCAGTTTTGGGTGGGGTTGAAGCCATATTTCAGTTCAGTGGTAGAGTGGTGGGAGGAGGTGAAAAGGAGGGTGAAAGTGTTGTCACAAGAGTTTGGTAAAGCTAAGGCTAAAAGGGAAAGGAAAGATTTTCAGATTGCAGCCGATTTTGGAAGGATTATACATAAGTAATAGGGGACACACAGTTAACTGGAAGTACTTTGCAGAGGTGAAACAGCAGTTGAAAGACATTTTTACTCTAAAAGCCACACAGTTTTTGTTCCGGAGGCAAGGAGAAGTGGTCTTTAATGCTGAAGCTTACACTCATTCCTTTTTCAGACAAATCAGGGACAGACAGAGTAGGCAGGTAATCACCAGCCTGCTGGACAAACCAAACAGGGAAATACTGGACCCTGCTGAGGTACTGGAATGTGCTAGCTCCTTTTATGAAGATCTATTTTCGGTGTGAGATGTGAGCGAGGGGGAGGGGAGCCACTTCCTTGCTCAGGTGTCGTCCCAAGTGCCAAAAGAAGTAGTAGAGGACTTAGAGAAGCCAATACTGTTAGAAGAGCTGACAGCAGCCTTGAAAGGGATGAAAAGCAGGAAGGTACCAGGATCTGATGGGCTTGGGAAAGAATTCTATTTGGCGTTTTGGAATGTGTTGGGTAAGGATGTCTTAGAGGTAGTACAGGCTATTTTTAAACAAGGTGAAGTAGGGAGATCAATGAAGGCGGGCATTATCACTCTTATTTAAGAAAGGAGAGAAGTCTGATCTGCAGAACTGGAGGCCTATTACCTTATTAAATGCCGATTATAAATTAATAGCAAAGGTCCTTACAGGCAGGCTTGGGAGAGCAATGCCTCATATTGTACACATAGATCAGACTTGTGGAGTCCCGGGCAGGTCTGCCAAGTGGAACCTAAAGCTGATTCGCGATGTGATTGGCTGGGCAGAGGACAGGAGGTTGCCACTGATGCTAGTTAGTTTAGATCAGCAAAAGGCTTTCGACCGGGTACATCATGGGTTTTTGTTTAAGGTCTTGCAGAATTTCGGGTTTGGGGAGCACTTTCTGAGGTGGTTTGGCATTATGTATAATGGGGTTTTCAGTAGGCTCAGAGTGAATGGGAATTTGGGGGAGAGAGGTCCGACAGGTATCGGGAGTAAGGCAGGGTTGTCCTCTCTCTCCTCTTCTCTATGTCTTTTTTGTGGAGACCTTTGCAGCGGCTCTACGGGGGGACAGGAGGGTGGGGGGCATGGTAATCCCAGGTAGTAAGGGAGAGGTATTAAAAATCTCTCAGTACGCTGATGATTCCACGTTAATTTTGGAGTCGGATTTTAGTTTAAAAAACTCTCTAGCGTTAGTCCACAGATTTGGGTTAGCTTCAGGGTCATGTTTGAATGAGAATAAAACTTCGATGATGAACCTGGAGCAACAGAGAAGATGCACAATGTGATTTAAAACTATGCACAGAGGGTATAAAAATTCTTGGGGTCACATTTTATCGCACGCAGACAGAGGTTAAGAATTGGGAGGAGAGGTTAGAAAAGGTGGGAAGGCAGTTAGCACTTTGGAAAAGCGGAAGACTCACCTTCAAAGGTAAAGTGCTAGTAATAAAAGCCATAGTTTTGCCTATACTGGTCTACCTGGCATATGTATTTCCTTTGCCTCGCAGGATGAGACGGGGGGTCACTAGGATAGTGTTTCAGTTCATGTGGGGAGGAAGGTACGAGTATGTGAGGAGAGATATTATGTACAGACCTATAAAGGAGGGGGGGAGAGATGTGCCGCACATACCACTGAAACTAGACTGCTTATTTTTTTCAAACCTATGTGTTGCATTGGTTGGGGAAGTCTCGCACAAATGTCAGTATTTTATCAAATTTTGGTTTTCCTTATCTATGCATCATCTGGCCCCTATTTCAAACAGCATTCCTAAGGCAGAGACCAGGCCCGCCTGGTATGAACATGCTGTAGTGTGGTCAAAGGCTAACCCAGCCTGTAAAGAGAAAGATCTGTGTCTGTCACATAAAATGTTGTATAGCCAGTCTGTTTCAAGGTTTTATGTACGGTTTTTGTACGGACACCACAAAACGCCTGGGCTGAGATCCAAATGAAAGGTTTGGATAATAAATTTAGTGACTTTAATTGGTTGTGTGCACATAGCCGAGTTCCAGTGCGGGAAGTTCTACACAGACACTCCCTGACTAGAAACCCTTTTTGTCCAAGGAACAGCTGTTTATCGGAGGAAACACAAAGGCACATGTTGTGGGAATGTTCCTTTTCTAAATCAGTGTGGGAGAGGGCAGAGGATCTGTTTGGGTTATTGGTGCAGGTTTGGTTCTGGATTATGATTTTATTATATATGGTGCTGGGTTGGGAAAATACTCAAAAAAAGATGGGTTTTATACTGTGGTTTCTAATCAGTTTGATCAAATTTGAAATTTGGGGAAACAGGAACTGCTTGGTGAAAAACAACAAGAGCATGTGCCCTGATAGAGTGATAAAAGAGATTCGGGGGCAGGTAAAGAGGCGGATCCAAATAGAAGTGGATAGATGGGGCTTTCATGCTGCAAGAGAAAAATGGAAGAATTTAACTGATCTACAAATATAGGATGTCTCTGATGTACTATGTGTTGTGAAAGATGTAAATTGCACTATAAAAGCAGTATGGTTACTTTGTAGTAATGTAAAAATGTAACTATTTGATTGTAATTGTATTGTTGTTCAATAAAAAAAAATCTGTTCTTATCAGTTTAATATCTGATACGTCACCCATAGGGGGACCCGTCTATATTAAATTGATTTTTGGAAGCAGGAGATGGAACCGGGGCTTGCTCCGTCCACTCCACGCATCGACCCGGTATTGCAGTACCTCTGGGAACGGTGCACAAGAAAGGTCAAAAAAGAGTGAGAGAGAGAGAGAGAGAGAGAGAGACAGCCTCTCCCTCTCCCTTTTACTGGGTTGTATTTTTTCCCGCTCTTTTTGTTGTGTTTTTTTTTTGTTTGTTTCAAATAAGGCAGGCAGGCAGGTCTGCCTAACTGATGGACAGCCTGCTCTGCTCACGCAGCAGGCCAGTGTACCCAGAAGGCCTTGCACTCGTGGGAGGAGGAGGACGACGATCGCAGCGATAAAGCAGAACCGGAGCTGTTTAGTGGGGCAAGGAGCCCTCGCTTTCAAGGCGGCAGCAGCAGCAAAGCGCCCCTTTGCCGGGACCAAACGGCACTTGCGTTTTGGGAAGAGTTCCCTGTTTTGTTTGGTTTTGTTTGGCCTTGCCGCCGGGTAGAGGAGAAGGCCTTTGGGCCGGCCGGAAGGGCTGGGCTGCCAGTAAAGCCACACTCTGGCTTCTCTTCAGATGGGGTCAGGGGTCTGGAAATTAAACACCTCCTTACTCGACGACCCCTCCATAGCTGCAGCCTATAAGAGCAGGCTTGTTGAGTGGACCACTTTGCGTGACCTATTCAACTCCCCTATAGAGTGGTGGGAGATGGTCAAAATCAGAACTAAGGGTTATTTCATAGCAGCAGGCAAGAGGAAAGCAAAAGAAAGGAGGGCCAAATATAAACACCTGAATGCTGCTCTCCAGCGTCTGAGCCTGCTTCAGCTTCGGGGGTTCCCTGTAAGCGACGAGATAGCCCAGACCAAGCTAGATCTTTCAGTGCTTTGTAGGGAGGAACAACGAAAGGTCATGCACAATGCAAAAGTGCAAAAAATGGAGGAAGACGAAAAGTGTACTCGCTTCTTCCAGAAAACGAGGAAGAAGCGGCACTTGATGTCCTCCATGCTCGACAGCAGGGGGAGGATAGTAGAGGATAGTGAGGGAGTGAAAAAAGTGGTAGAGAACTTCTATAGGGACCTATATAACACCAAAGCTACAGATGACACCCTGATAGAGGTGCGGGACGACGAGGAGGAGGAGAAGGACCCAGAACTCACGCTGGAGGAGCTCACCCAGGCGGTTAAGACCATGAACACCGGTAAGACGCCAGGTCCAGATGGCATCCCGGGTGAGTATTACCATCTTTTTTGGGACACGCTAAAAGTCCATTTAGCGGAGGTCTACAGAGCGGTCTACAGGGAGAAGCGGTTGGGCCCTTCTATGCGGGAGAGTGTAATTACTCTCCTTAAGAAAGGGGAAGTTAAAGATCTACGGAATTGGCGCCCAATCAGCCTCCTTTGCGTGGATTACAAGATACTAGCCAAAGCTCTGATGCTCCGGCTACAAGTACACCTCCCTTTGGTCATTGGCCCCGACCAGGCTTGTGGCGTCCCAGGGAGGTCCATCACCGATATTTTAATGTTAACAAGGGACATTCTGGCTTATTCTAGAGAACGGAACCATCCCCTCTGCCTGTTCAACCTTGACCAGGAGAAGGCGTTCGATAGGGTAAGCCATGAATATATGTACAAAGTGATGGACCAGATGAAATTCGCTCCTGGACTTAGGGAGTGGGTTAAAACCATCTATACAAACATTAGTACCCGAGTCTTGGTGAACAGGCACCTGACTGGTAAAATATCTATCCAGTCAGGGGTCAGACAGGGTTGCCCACTATCCCCACTGCTATATGTTGTGTGCATCGAACCCCTCCTGCAGGCAATTCGTAGGGATACCAATATAACTGGTTTCCAGCTGCCTGGATCCAACGGGGTCCAGGTCAAAACAACAGCATATATGGACGATGTGTCACTCATTTGCACCAACACATCGTCGGTACCTCGGATTAGTAATATCCTTGAGAAGTACTGCACGGCGACCGGGGCAGTGATTAATAAGTCCAAGAGCGAAGTCTACGTGTCTAAAAATTGGCAGGTAGATAGGGAACTGTCAGACATGTACCCTGTCAAAAAGGACAAAATCAAGATTCTGGGCCTCATTTTCGAGAACAATAGCTGGGGGCCCAGAGCTGGACGGCGGCCATTAACCAGGTCCGTAAAAAGATTGGCGGATGGAGCACAAGATCCTTAACAATGACGGGTAGAGTATGAATAACCAAGTCTATACTGTTCCCCATCCTCTCTTATGTAGGAAAAATCTTTCCCCCAGACAGGACCACCAAAAAAGTGGTGGACCGCATTATCCACCGCTTTATCTGGGGCAGCAAGATGGAGAGGGTAAAGCGAGCCACCTTGAGTAAAGCCGACAAGAAGGGAGGTAAGGGGGTCACGGACGTTGTGCAGCTCACCCGAGTGCAGGGGCTCACGCAAACTATCCAGAACATCCAGGCCCTGGACAGGAAGGTATGTTAGATGTTACATGAATCGTTTCTATTTTGCCACCTGTCTCAGGGCCTTGGGCCTCTGCACTATTGATAACACCGTGCCGTACTCCTGGGACCCCCCATTGTATTATAGAATCTTAAGGGACACTATATATAAATTGGGCTTAGATAAAGCAAAATTGGCCTCCTGGGAATACAAGGCTGTAACTAAATATCTTGCCGGTTCCCAGGAAATTGAAAAAGTAGCTACTTTCTCCCTCACCCAAAGCCAAAAAATCTGGGAGAATGTGTCTCACAGCTGCCTCAGTAATGTCCAGAAGGATATAGCATGGAACACCGTCCACAGTGCACTCCCCACTCGAGCGTTCATGTTCAGGAGGGGACTAGCCCAAGTAGAAACATGCCCCTATGCAAAGTGCCGCAAGAGAGAAACACCAGCCCATATCTTCTGGGAGTGTGATGTGGCTGGCAGTGTCTGGCTCTCTGTCTCTGTCTTCCTAAACAGGTTTGCTGACACGGCCAAGATGACCGCTGAGACTGTGCTCTATGGGCCTGCGGGAGGAATCGCTACCAGCACAGCTAAGTGCGTTTGGCGTGTCATCAATGTTGTCAAGCAGATCCTGTGGGAGGGCCGTAACGTCTGTGTCTACCACAAGCAGGAGCTAGACACCATCACTACGACCAGAAGGGCACAAACTCTTATCAAAGACTTTGTAATTCTGGACATCCAGACCCTCGGGAAGGACAAGGCCTGCGCGGATTGGAGGTTCGTTTGACTCCAGGACATGAAGATGGAATGAAGGAAAAGACTGGAACCGCTAGCTCCTAGGAGCAGGACTACAGGGCACCGCTAAGCCTTATTTATTTTGTCATGCCAACATTCCGCCCTTTTTAGCTGGCATGACCGTTTTTGAACGGTGCCCTGGTTTTATGTAGTCTTTTTGTTTCAGTTTTATGGAGTTTTATTTGATTTATTTGATTGTTTTGTTTTTAAGCTTCTAAAAGATTTTTTAATGTCAACTATTAAATGTACATTAAGGGTTTTAAAATTTTAGAATTAACAGTTTTATACACTGTCCCTTTGCCCCTGTCCCTTTTAGTTCTATAGTTTTATTGTTCTGTTTTAATGTTCACCTTTGAACCTTTTTAAGAGAGCACTCCCCAGCCCTCACAAGCACTGTTTTTTTTTTAGATTGTTCTTTTTCCAGTCACTTTTAAAGCAGCACAGATTTTATCATGTTGATTTTAATCTGTGTCTGTTTTAACTTTGTACAAAGCACAATTGTCTTGGTGTTTTTAAATGCTTTTAAAACAAAATGTATGTATGCATGAATGTCATCTTTAAAAGAAATGTAACATGAATGAAAAAAGAATGGGTGTAAATTGTAAATATGTAAAATCTCAATAAGAGTATTTTACTGAAGATTTTCATGTAGAGGAGCATTTAGAAGATTTGTGGAGAGCCGCCCCAAAGAAGTGAAAGCTGAAGTCTTGTTGTCAAACCTCCGAAAAAAACGACTATCTTCAAATCTTTCGACAGACATTGTGGCTCGATACATTGGGTTTGAGAGTTGATCTCCAAAGAGCTCCAGAGTGCAAATGTCAGTTTTTTCATATCCCGCTAAAAGGGAAAGACCCAGAAAAGCCAGAAGCTTGTTTTCAGAAGCATCCTTCCTTGCTGCTGTTCTTTGTCCTTCAAGGTTGGTACAAACAGAGCCGAGTGGGTGATAGTTGTTCTTCCAGGTGCAGGACCCAGTGGGCTCCTCATTATGTTGGGTCTCGCCTGGTTTTTGCTCTAGTACGTGCCACTGCAGCGGGTTTGAATGGTCTGTTGGACATTATAGTCGGGTTCCTCTTCAGAAGACTATGATAAATCACTCTCCTCACTAGCACAGGATTCTTACAGAAAATGAACATCTGTAGCTGACTGACATAAGCTAAATCATCAGCAGCACATGCTGAGAGAGTCACAGTGTTTAATGACAAGGAAAGCAGGCGGTGGAAATTATAGTCAACAGTAAAATAATTGGAGTCTGCTGGACCAGATAACGGGACAATTAGTAATAAGAATGTACGTTTTTTCCTATTTTTTACAGCAACATTTGTCACTAAATTGTAGAACAGAAGGAGGGTCATGGCAACATAATGCATCTATAACGCAATTATTGCACAACAAAAACTATGCAGAGTCTCTTAGACCAGGGCTGCATTCTAGGGTTAAGTGCCCAATGGATATGACATCTTAAGAGTATTGACAGATGTGTTAGTCTGTACCTTTTTGGTTTCCTTAGATGCTCAGATCATGCCATTACAGGAGTGTGCAATACCTTGTTAGTCGAAATGGTGGCCATATGGCCCTTAAATATGGTCATGAGGGAACAACTGCAAGTCTTCTGGGGTAGCAGTGTTATTTAAAAAGGAATAAAAAAAAAAAAAAGGAGAGAGAAGACATTATAAATGGGAGATTATTGGTTACTGATGCAATGTTTAATATTGTACCTAAGAGTTATAAATGTGTCTGGGAAGCCAAGTAAGAATGAAGGGAAGGATTTATTTTAGTTCTTGCCAATATATTTAACTACTGTAAAAACGGTCATCTGAAAGCAGACAGTCATGGAGATGGATTGGTCATTAAAAATGTAGTTTTAAAAGGATTCAAAGCTAGTGGATGATGAAAGGAAGGGGGTGGGGGGGACATATCCACATTTCCAGGGGCTCGCCCCGGTGGTTCAGCAAAGTCTAGACTACTGATTTGCATCTGGAAAGATTCAAGTTATGTAGCCAGTATATTTCTGATCAGAGCTATCTGCTCAGAGATTTATACACCAGAGTGCCCTAATGAGAGAGGAGTGTGGAAATTAAAACACGATTAATAACTAAAGAGAACAAGGAGGAGCTTGAAACATTGTGGGGTGGAGGTCAAAGTTTTGAGAAGATTAAAGTTTCTCAAGAGGGTGGGATGCAATTAGCTACATTAGTAAAAAGGAGTGGTTTAAAAAAGCACAGAATAAATTTCAGGAGTTTATTAAGATTGCAGGAGGGGGGATGGGATGCGGCCAAGGAAGTGGAAAAAAAAAAAGTTGCAGAGCTACTTTGTAAAGGAGTCCAGAAAAAAAGAGCAAATGCATAATAAAATGGGGTACATAACAGGTGGCAAGTACCACCACTTTAGTATTTCTGTGTTGCCAAGGGCAACATTGTCCAATTGTCAAATTCCTGAGTGATTAAGTGCATGTTCCCGCTAAAGAAAATATATCACTTTCAAATTGTTTAGGTGTGCAAACAATGTAACTGACCTTCTATATGCAGCTCTGCTACTATTTACCTACTTTACTGTGATTTAATGACCCCACAAAAAGGCTTCAGGATGAAAGCATCGAAAATTGCCCCCCCCCCCCCCCCAATCTTTGAAACCCCTTGTGGGACACGAGTTAACAAATTGACCTTTGGTGGCCTTCTAGAGGAGCGTTTGAAGGACTTGTAGTGAAAATTGACTTGGTAATCTGCCTCCATCTGTTTTCTCCAGTGGTAAAAAAAAAAAAAAAAAAAGATTTCATGCAAATTTTCAGATATCTAAATTACAGGTACAACTGCATGTGACAACATACCCTTCCTTTTGCCTCACTCCATACCTGTTATCCTCCAGATTAATGTGTGTTCCTGTCGGTTAAAAAAATCAAGTCCTAATATCAAGAGGGAAAGCAAGGTGTTCATCATTCAGAATATACGTCTCCATAGACCAGCAGGTGTCATTCCATAGGTATGCTAGCTGGGTTTTGCCTCTAGCACCACATGACTTCCTGTCTGCTAACACAAATGTTTGTTCAGGACATGGCAGCAGCTTCTCATGAGAGAGATTAAACTTCTGCCAGAGCTGTAATTGCATGAGTGTGAACATACATCCAGTACAGCTTCTCCTTTAATTCCTCTCACTTCAATGGGAAACGGCAGCAAAGACAAGTGTTTTTGCAGTTTATTAGCCTGGTTAACTTTTGACCAGTACTCTTTCTGTGCTGCCCAATCCATTTCCACCAGCGTGCCAATTCTCACTAGCTCGTCAGTCTATACAGAAACTAGCAAGCTTTGGATGACAGTTATTCAATGTTGAAGCACTTCCGCAATATCAGACTTACATTTAAGACATAAAGCCCTATAACCATCCTTTATGCATTGCCATGGGGTCTGTACCATATTCCTTATTGCTGACAAATAACACCGTGTAACAATTTTTATTTTTTTTTTTGTTCCTGGGTAGTAAGTGTTATTTTCTAATTGCTTATGCCTCAAAAGTATAGAAAATAGCTATTATTCCCCACAAACTTTGCTTTTGTGATTAGGACAGTGATATTTTGAAATGTACCTATTTTCCAGAACATTCCAGATAGATTCAGTGCTGAGTAAACTTGGAGTAACTTCTAGAACTTTCCAGTAATATAAATAGTAGTATAAATACAGGGGCCTTAACCCTTTGCGGTCCATTTATTAATCGCGCGTCAGGCACGCCAGGTCTAATTTATTTTCACACGCGCAGTTAATTTTATACGCGCTGTTTAAAAGTATTTTTTTTCACAGTCAAACAGGTTTAAATGGCCCTGCATATCAACAAAGCACACACTAGGCATCTCCAGCCCCGCCCCAGCCTTTTGTTTGCTATAGCTTTCAGCTATGTAAGAAATAAATAATAATAATAATAATAGTCGTACATACCGATCGATCATCTCCAGATCACTCGTTTTATCACCAAACTCCTCAATAATGCGATCCAAGTCATTATTTTATTACTATAACATCTGAAAAAAGCTCTGCAAATGTCCATGATAGTCTCAGTGCGCTGACGCACTTAGCCAGCTTGTTTACTATGGACGCCCATTATCTGATACCTGATACCATGTATGACTATTCATGAAATACGCCTTTTTTTTTTTTTTTTTTCCCCCCGACTTGTCTCGGCTCCTGTCGCTCCCACTCGGCAATTGAATGGTTTTCTCGGCTTTTTCCGGAGAAAAAACGACTAAACACCCGTTTATTGCGTTGCTATAATGATGTCGGACCCAGTCCGACAAAGGACCTGTGAGGAATAATTGCAATGTCGGACCCAGTCCGACAATGGACCGCAAAGGGTTAAGCCCACCAGTTCAGTTTAGTTCCAGCTGCCTAAGTTGATACATATCTGCATTTTTCTGAGATGGCATCAAGGTCATAGGAGACTTCAGGAATGCCACCATTTTGATGCGTCTCCAAGGCGGTTTTACCAAGTTTCCCTGCTATCTTTGTCTTTGGGACAGCAGGGACACCAAGGCACACTACCACAGGCGGAACTGGCCACAGCGGACCGAGTTCTCTGTGGGGATGAACAACGTCAAGTGAGAGCCACTGGTGGACCCCCGGAAGGTGCTGATGCCACCACTGCACATCAAATTGGGCCTTATGAAACAATTTGTCAGAGCTCTAGATAAGGAGTCGGCAGCCTTCAAGTACCTTCAAGACTTCTTCCCTAAGCTGTCTGAGGCAAAGGTCAAAGCCGGTGTCTTCATCGGACCACAGATAAAGAAGATCCTGGAGTGCAATGAATTCCCCAAGAAGCTCACTAGTAAGGAGAAAGCAGCTTGGAACAGCTTTGTTTCAGTGGTTCGGGGCTTCCTGGGCAATCACAAGGCCGAAAACTATGTGGAGCTGGTTGAGACTCTGGTGAAGAACTACGGCACAATGTGCTGTAGGATGTCCCTCAAAGTCCATATCCTTGATGCTCATCTTGATAAATTCAAGAAGAACATGGGAGCGTACTCCGAGGAGCAAGGCAAGCGCTTCCACCAGGATATACTGGACTTTTAACACTGCTACGAAGGACAGTATAACGAGAACATGATGGGAGACTACATTTGGGGGCTGATTTGTGAAAGTGATTTACAGTATAATTGTAAATCTCAAAAAACTACTCGCTTCTAAATCTTTTGTAGTCATTTTTGTATTACTTTAGTATAAATACATGTTAATTTGGATTCATATGTTTTTTTCTGAACGAAAAGACACAAATTTGCCCGTTTTCTCATTGGAAATAGGTAAATTTCAAAATCACTGCCCTGGTCACAAAAGCAAAGTTTGTGGGGAATAGTCATTTTCTATACTTTTGAGGCATAAGCAATTCGGAAATAACTCTTACTACCCAGGAACAAAAATTGTGTTATAGTGTAATCAATGGGTAGAAGCAGCAAGACAAGGCTTCACAAAAATCATTTCAGCTACGTATATTTCCCCTCTCAGCTATCCACTAGCTTCTAGCTGAACCTTTCAAGACAGACGACAGAATAGCCACTCTCAGGATCCCCCATAGGGCAAGGGCTAGGAAATTCACACTGTTCTATGAACCCTAACATGTCATTATATTATACTTGATACAAGGGTTGTACTGACAGACTGGAGAATTGCAAACATAATAACGATCCACAAAGAGAGACAAAACCCAACTAGGTAACTACAGACCAAAAAGCTTAACTATTACATATAAACTTATGGAAACTATAATAAGATCCAAAATGGAAAATTACCTATATGGTAACAGTATCCTGGGTGACAGTCAGCATGGTTTTAGGAAAGGGAGATCGTGTCTATCTTGCTTGATTTTTTTGAAGATGCAACATCGACAATGGATAATTGCAAAGCATATGACATTTATTTAGATTTCCACAAAGCTTTTGACAAAGTCCCGCATAAAAGATAAATGAACACAGTAGGGATTCAAGGAAATGCATGCACATGGATTAGAGAGTGGTTAACATGTAGAAAACAGAAAGCACTGATTAGAGGAGAAACCTCAAAATGGAGCGAGGTAACCAGTGGTGTACCTCAGGGATCAGTATTAAGTCCTCTGCTATTCCTAATCTACATTAATGATTTAGATTCTGGTATAGTAAGCAAACTTGTTAAATTTGCAGACGACACAAAAATAGGAGGAGTGGCAAACACTGTTGCAGCAGCAAAGGTCATTCAAAATGATCTAGACAGCATTCAGAACTGGGCAGACACATGGCAAATGACATTTAAAAGAGAGAAAAGTAAGGTACTGCACTCAGGCAATAAATGTGCATTATAAATATCAGATGGGAGATACTGAAATTGAAGGAATCTATGAAAAAGACCTAGGAGTTTATGTTGACTCAGAAATGTCTTCATCTAGACAATGTGGGGGAAGCTATAAAAAAGGCCAACAAGATGCTCGGATATATTATGAGAAGTGTTGAATTTAAATCAAGGGAAGTAATGTTAAAACGTTACAATGCATTAGTAAGACCTCACCTAGAATATTGTGTTCAGTTCTGGTCACCTTGTTACAAAAAGGATATTGCAAAGAAGAGCGACCAGAATTATCCCGGGTTTAAAAAGCATGTTGTATGCAGACAGGCTAAAATAATTGAATCTATTCAGACTTGAACAAAGAAGACTATGCGGTGATCTGATTCAAGCATTCAGAATTCTAAAAGGTATTGACAATGTCGACCCAGGGGACATTTTCGACCTGAAAAAAAGAAAAGGTCCAGGGGTCACAAATGGAGATTAGATAAAGGGGCATTCAGAACAGAAGATAGGAGGCACTTTTTTCCCCCCCACAGAGAATTGCGAGGGTCTGGAACCAACTCCACAATAATGTTGTTGAAACTGACACACTGGGATCATTAAGCTACTAACAACCAAACGAGCAAGATGGGCCGAACGGCGTCCTCTCATTTGTAAACTTTATGTTCTTATATTATCTTCTGTGTCAATTCAGGAAACACCAAACAAGAACAATTCTACGAGAAAATATGGGAGCAGAATCAGACATTCTAGGTGTACTAGCAGATCTAACATGTTGCATGAGCTTGCTCTGCCATTGTTCATCCCTTCTTAAACAATTGACCATTTTGTATTCCAGTTCTGCTACAGCTGTGACAATGGATATTTGCACATGTTCAAATCTTTGGTCTATATAGTGTTTAAGCGGCTCCTTTCTGTCGATAACACTTTCTTGGGCTAATTTTCCTTATCCCTCCATGGTATCTAAACAAGTAGTTAATTGCAGAATGGAGTCTTATTGTTTCTATCTCTGAAAGGACAGCAGTAAACTCCTCCCCACCTTCTAAATCACTGCCAATGGTCATGGTGATATACAAGTCATACAGTAAAGAGGCAATCTCTGCAACAAGTTCTCTTCTAGTTACACAAGGTACTATAGTAATATTTGAGAAATCCACAGCATCATGCATCAGGTGAGCCTTCCTCTGGATTGGACATTTTTAATGTATTAAATTGGCTTTTAACCAAGCACAGCTAAACAAGACTGCTAGCATTTCTAGACTGCACCACAAACACAAATTAGTACTGAAATTCTGAACCGTCCCCGTAGACACCATCAGTCAGTAACAATCAACTCTAAAAGCACAATGAAAATAACTAATTACCTGTCAATTATATTCCTACCTACAAGAAGCCATATATTAAAGGTAGGCGAGCAGAGTGCCAGATCCAAGAAAAAACGCTGGGAAAGTCAGTACTCATTACAATAAATATGCATTGTGGTAATCAAACACAAAGAAAGAAAAGAAAAAATACTGGGAAACAATTGTAGAGCAATGAGACTAAAATATCCAAAAAGTGTCCCCTGGACTAAACTGGCCATGCACAGGGCATAAAAAAATAAACTGAGCCTTCTGTAAGAGGTGCTCATTGAACCCCAATAAAAGAAACAAAAAACTAATTAAACTGAGCCTTCTGTGAGAGGTGCTCATTGAACCCCAATAAAAAACGGAGCCTTCTGTGAGGTGCTAATTGAATCCCAGTAACTGAGCCTTCTGTAGGAGGTGCTCGTTGAACCCCAATAAAACTGAGCCTTCTGTGAGAGGTGCTCATTGATCCCCAAAACAAAAACAAACTAAACTGAGCCTTCTGCGAGAGGTGCTAATTGAACCTCAATAAAACTGAGCCTTCTGCGAGGTGCCAATTGATTCCCAATAACTGAGCCTTCTGTAAGATGTGCTCATTGAACCCCAATAAAAGAAACAAAAAACTAATTAAACTGAGCCTTCTGTGAGAGGTGCTCATTGATCCCCAAAACAAAAACAAACTAAACTGAGCCTTCTGCGAGAGGTGCTCGTTGAACCCCAATAAAAGAAACAAAAAACTAATTAAACTGAGCCTTCTGCGAGAGGTGCTCATTGAACCCCCAGAAAACTGAGCCTTCTGCGAGGTGCTAATTGATTCCCAATAACTGAGCCTTCTGCAAGAGGTGCTCATTGAACCCCAAAACAAAAACAAACTAAACTGAGCCTTCTGCGAGAGGTGCTCATTGAACCCCAATAAAAGAAACAAAAAACTAAATTAAACTGAGCCTTCTGTGAGAGGTGCTCGTTGAACCCCAATAAAAAAACGGAGCCTTCTGTGAGGTGCTAATTGAATCCCAGTAACTGAGCCTTCTGCAAGAGGTGCTCATTGAACCCCAAAACAAAAACAAACTAAACTGAGCCTTCTATGAGAGGCGCTCGTTGAACCCCAATAAAAGAAACAAAAAACTAATTAAACTGAGCCTTCTGTGAGAGGTGCTCGTTGAACCCCAAAACAAAAACAAACTAAACTGAGCCTTCTGTGAGAGGCGCTCATTGAACCCCAATAAAAGAAACAAAAAACTAATTAAACTGAGCCTTCTGTGAGAGGTGCTCGTTGAACCCCAATAAAAAACGGAGCCTTCTGTGAGGTGCTAATTGAATCCCAAAAAAACTGAGCCTTCTGCGAGGTGATAATTGATTCCCAATAACTGAGCCTTCTGTAAGAGGTGCTCGTTGAACCCCAATAAAAGAAACAAAAAACTAAATTAAACTGAGCCTTCTATGAGAGGCGCTCGTTGAACCCCAATAAAAAAACAAACTAAACTGAGCCTTCTGCGAGAGGCGCTCATTAAACCCCAATAAAAGAAACAAAAAACTAAATTAAACTGAGCCTTCTGTGAGAGGTGCTCGTTGAACCCCAATAAAAAATGGAGCCTTCTGTGAGGTGCTAATTGAATCCCAGTAACTGAGCCTTCTGTAGGAGGTGCTAATTGATTCCCAATAACTGAGCCTTCTGCAAGAGGTGCTCATTGAACCCCAAAACAAAAACAAACTAAACTGAGCCTTCTGTGAGAGGCGCTCATTGAACCCCAATAAAAGAAACAAAAAACTAATTAAACTGAGCCTTCTGTGAGAGGTGCTCGTTGAACCCCAATAAAAAACGGAGCCTTCTGTGAGGTGCTAATTGAATCCCAGTAACTGAGCCTTCTGTAGGAGGTGCTCGTTGAACCCCAATAAAACTGAGCCTTCTGCAAGAGGTGCTCATTGAACCCCAAAAAAACTGAGCCTTCTGCGAGGTGCCAATTGATTCCCAATAACTGAGCCTTCTGTAAGAGGTGCTCTTTGAACCCCAATAAAAGAAACAAAAAACTAAATTAAACTGAGCCTTCTATGAGAGGCGCTCATTGAACCCCAATAAAAAAACAAACTAAACTGAGCCTTCTATGAGAGGCGCTCGTTGAACCCCAAAAAAAGAAACTAAATTAAACTGAGCCTTCTGTGAGAGGCGCTCATTGAACCCCAATAAAAGAAACAAAAAACTAAATTAAACTGAGCCTTCTGTGAGAGGCGCTCATTGAACCCCAATAAAAGAAACAAAAAACTAAATTAAACTGAGCCTTCTGTAAGAGTTGCTCATTGAACCCCAAAACAAAAAACTAAATTAAACTGAGCCTTCTGTGAGAGGCGCTCATTGAACCCCAATAAAAGAAACAAAAAACTAAATTAAACTGAGCCTTCTGTGAGAGGCGCTCATTGAACCCCAATAAAAGAAACAAAAAACTAAATTAAACTGAGCCTTCTGTGAGAGGTGCTCATTGAACCCCAATAAAAAACTGAGCCTTCTGCGAGGTGCTAATTGATTCCCAATAACTGAGCCTTCTATAGGAGGCGCTCATTGAACCCCAATAAAAGAAACAAAAAACTAATTAAACTGAGCCTTCTGCGAGAGGTGCTCATTGAACCCCAATAACTGAGCCTTCTGTAGGAGGTGCTAGTTGAACCCCAATAAAACAAAAACTATTTGTCCAGAACAAGTGTATATACAAAATTCAGGTGATAAAGGAAAAACCACAGAAATATTTAATTTTAAAAAGCTGAACAAAAATGAGTAAATTTACTTAATCTTACCCAGCATTCAGGAAACAGTACAACAGCAAAACCACCTGGGTTTGGAAAAATCCTTCCAACAAACAATTCCCCAATGGAAAGGCAGCTCAGAGAAATGATCCTTTTAAATCCCAGGGTAAAGTAGGAACAGCTTGGTGAGGCAATGGCCAGTAATCCACAGCCTGCAAAGAACATTAAATAAATATCTATTCATTCACTAAGGTGAATTTCAAACTCAGCTGAAGAAGTTAATTGTAGAATTGATTCCAATTTTTATAAAGATATCTTTCGTGAGTGTAGTTGTGTTTTTTTGTTTTAGAAAATACTTTTTCTAACAAACACACACAGCAACCACACCCTTCTCTCTCCTCAACACAAACCTGACTCTCCCCTTATAAACAGTCAGGTGCGTGTAATAAAGAAATAGCCAAATGGTCTAATGAGACAATGATAATCAATTAGATAGAACCAGGTCATTGCTATAAGGACCGTTAAAAACAATTAACATGATAAATAGGAGAACAGATGCAAAGATAAATACTAATGTGTTGTGTATGGCAAACAGAATATATGAAGATTTAAAAAACGTTCAGCATTTACCACGAAACCATAGATAACGTTGCATTTGTAACTTTAAACTGCTTAATAAGCTTTCAATTAAACTCTGATAACCTGGCCAGGTTTCCTGCCAATCAGTTAAGTCTGGCAGGCAGCAAGCTTCTCATGCTGCAGGGGTGTAGCTAATGCTACAGCGGGCGGGTAGGAATGCTGTTTAACAGTGCGGATTGTATTAGAAAATAAACCAGGATTATTATACCGGGTAGGGTTATGTATGTAGATATAATATTGCATAAAGAGAATTTTAGGTTAATAAATGTGTATGCACCAACCATTAAGAGTACTAGGCTAGAGGTGTTTAAAATCTTACCTGAGTTGGTATCTACAAATAGGAACATTATTTGGGGGGATTTTAACACTTCACTGGATGATCTGGAGGATGTTAATGTGAATGTAAAAGATTTTTCAGAAATCCACTTAACACTTGAAGCGCCGGAATTTCAAACGACCTAGAAGCTCCACACCGGTCATTTTAACCGGTAGCTTTTTAAACAGGTGTAATATGATAATGAAAGACAAAACGATCGTATAAAACTAAAAAGTTTATTTATGAACATCAAATCAAACATTTGCGTAGCAGAAACACCATATTTAAATGGAAAACAAAACATAACATATTTTTTTTTTCAAAAGGAGCAGTACAAAAGTTAAATAAAACATAACTAAAATAAAGTAGTAGGGCCTAACTATTTTGTAACGGGTCTCTTTACATACTAAATTGTATAAACATTTTATTTGTCTGTAAAAATAACATCAAATAGTATGTAATGCACTACTTCAAAACATAAATAACTATAATACAATAAAACTATTTACATAACATATTTATTTAGCCTACATACCTGGCAGCTTTCTAACTTGTACAGTCCATACACGCTCCTCCACTTTCCCTGAGCATTTACCGCACACTGCCCTTCCACAACCAGTGCACACATCCAAAGTTTTGTTGTCATTGCATTTTGCAACCTAGCACGGTTTCCTCTTGCGTGTGGGTGTAGCGGCTGCAGCACTGCCAGAAGGGGCATCTGTCTCTGCACTTTTCTGATCCATATTTGCTTGCTGAAGCTCCATGGCTAACTGCAAGATGAAGTCCCTCCTGTTGCAGTTGTCCTGGGTACATTCCTTGTACAAAACATATGCATTGATGGCTGCCAGGTCCAAAATGTTATAAAATACAACCACAGGCCACCGACGAGACCTGCCTTTGACTGAATACTGTCGTGCCATCTGGTCCAGCACATCCACACCGAACATGTGGCATTGTAGTATTCCACTGTGTGACAGGGCAATTATTTTGTATTAGTATTATGATTTATTTTATGTATAAATATGATGGTGAAAAGCTATGTTTATTATTGTTTGGCAGCATGTATAGGGAAGCCACATCCACAATAAACCCCGTGCAGAAGGTGACTATGTCCCGAGTTAATGAATGAATCCCTGTTCGAGGTGGGTGTTCAGGAAGTGGAGAACGAGAGCGAGTGGAGAATCTCAAAGTAAACAGAAAGTAAGAAAACGATTCCTGCGAGGGCTGGAAGCACCAGCACTGTACTTGTTTAGTTGGTGTCAGTTTTTTGTGTGCGAGATTTGTTTTTGTTAACCCTTTTTATTTTTGCTCTGTGAGCAGTGTTTTGTGTTTAAATATTTATTTTATTTTTGTTGTAAATAAACACGGCGCCACAGTGCACATTTTCACCCCAGTACTGCCTGCTTGTAGTTCCTGTTTCTGGCCTGACGCCACCACCCTCAGCCTCCCTGTCACACACAGTCTCAGGCTTTTTTTGCCATCGGTTCCGATCGCCACTGTTTTGTGCCTGAACTTGCAATGCTATACACAGGGGGGTACCTATGACTCAGAGGCATGTTTTTCAAGCACTCAAAGAATGCAGACAGATAGACGTCACTTGATCACAGGACTGATTGTATTGAAAAGGACAGGCAGGATTATAGGCTATATTTTATTCAGTAAACAGGTTGGGAAAAGGAAGAAATATGAAATTGATAGTTTGCAAATGAGTTAAATGAGGGGAGAGGGTGAATATAGAACTGTATGGGAAATTGAAAAAAGACATGAAAAGTAGATTAGAAAAAAGTGAAGAATTTTTGTGGAAGGGAAAAAGAAAGATGACAAGTGTTCATTTTTTTTCCAAACTGTAAAAAAGAACCAGAGAAAGGTTTTAGGTGTTAAAAGTCACAATAACAATATGTATGACTCCAACTCTATGAAAGTCAATGGAGTTAATTTATGGATATAGGTACCCTGGCCTTAACTCAGTTTATTCACCAGATTTTTAATTACCAAGAGCTATCATTGCTGTGTAAATATAGTGTATCAAACAATATTTACATTTAATACATTGGTAAATAACATTGTTGCAAATAGAGGATATGTAAACTTTTGATGACAACTGTATATATGTAAGGGCAGCAGTGTGGAGTAGTGGTTAGGGCTCTAGACTCTTGACCGGAGGGTTGTGGGTTCAAGTCCAGGTGGGGGACACTGCTGCTGTACCCTTGAGCAAGGTACTTTACCTAGATTGTTCCAGTAAAAAAACAACTTTATAAATGGGTAATTGTATGTAAAAATAATGTAATATCTTGTAAGTCACCCTATATAATAGGACAGGGCATGGGGTGTGTTGCATTAACATACGGCTGTGGTTGGGCTGGAGGCACGAAGCAAAGCTGAGTATCAACAAACATATCAACAGTCGTATGTTAATACAACACAGCCCACAAGCTCTGGAGTGTGTTATTCTGCTTATAAAACAGACACAATAAAACATAGAAAAAACAAATGATTTTTTTATTAAAAAAACCCAACAATTTTAATATATATTCTTCCACTTTTGAGAAAAAATAGTCCGTCAGACAAGATTCTATTTGCCGGAAACATTAAACTGGATGTTTTCCACATTTCCATTTATTGTAAAATGTTCCATTGAAAAAGGAAAACGTGATGAATTAGTGAAACCTCCACTATGAAGGGCTGTAGAAAGAGTTTTCTCCTTTTTATCCTTACGTTTTGTGGGAGGAGTTGCAGATGAAGACGGACGGTCATAAGGTGTGGAATGAACTGAAGTCCACTGCTTTCTGTTTTCATCCGAAGCAGTCCAATAGCTTCTTAACTGGATTCTGCTCTGTGACCAGTAACTGACATTATTTCTCTCGCCTCCAAGCCAGCTTCGCTAAGTAGGTGCACAGCAGTGCTTCTTGTGCTGTGGTTCGTATAACGACGAAACAGCGCTGCTTCCAGTGATAAACGAGGCATCACTGAAGCGAGGTGATTCACTCCCATCGGTTTTAGAGGATACCAGATAGCTTCATCATTTAAGTGGCATAAAGGAATTTGGCAAGGGTGAAGGAAAAAACTGATTTTGGTGATATATTTTTTAAAACTCAATATGGGTCAAAGGGGATTACCAGGCATGGCATACATACACGCACGGTGGCTCTCTTTATTTATGTCTTTCAAAGCGTTGTGATTTTTTGTCTCTTTGTTGTAGTTTAAGGATACAAATTCCAGTCCATTTTCATCTGTAGTGACAGCAAAGCTGTGAGGTTTAAAAAGACGCTGCCCTTCTCTGCCACGCCTGGCCATGTGTATGTGAATATCCAGCCAGACTTTCTGCACAGTCCAGAGGGTGTGGTGCTGGAAGGAGCAGCTGAGTTTTGTAGCTTCTCCAGGTCAGCAGTAGCAATGCCTGGATTCTGAACTGCGGTGTCTTTGCCTGCTTTTCTGTGTCTTTTCATTATTGACAAAAATACATTATTGACATTTTTGAATGCTTAGTCGCTAACAATGCTAACATTGCGGTTTATGTCAGTGCCGTTTCCATAGCGATTGAGACCAGCACGGAGGCTACCAAAGCTAGAAATGTAGTATTCTTGACCAGCTGAATTACACACTGAAGCACAGAATGATCATAACTGAGGGTAGGCTAAAGTTAGCCGTTAAATAGAAATCTTCAGAGATATTTGTTTTTTTTAACATTGTTGTTGTTATTTGGGGGTTCAATACCCCGGTGAAGTTAGGTTGATATTGGACATTGGATATTCAGGTGGATATTCGCGCAAAACACTAATATTTCACCCAATGAAAGATGTTATGCTAAGGAGTAATTTAAGCCATGTCTCGTTGATTTGCGAGTAAGCAATCTCTAGTTATGAACGTGGAAAATAAGCATTTCAATTTACATTGTACAGTAGGTTACGCCATATAATGGTTCATAGCTCCTACATAGAAACTCGCAAATAACTGTTATTTCACCTAATTGATTTGCGAGTTAGCAATCTCTAGTTAGGAACACGGAAAATAAGCATACACAGGGGAGAATGGGGACAGTTGTAACAGTTTTTACATTTTGCATCATAACTCCAAGACCATTTGAGCTAGTTTTCCCATTTTTTGATACAAACAACTTACACCTGTCTGTTACCAATTATCACCATTGTCATGTTTGTAGAGGTAATGTAAAGACCACAGTATTGCTTCAAATGCAAGGAGTCCGATGTTACAATTGACCCCATGGCCGGGGGCAGTTGTAACAGTGGTCGGGGTCAGATGTAACATTTTGTATATTTTATTTAATAACAAATAAACAACAACACGTTGTATTTCATTTAAAAACTGGATATCTTTATTCAATAATATATATATCTTTAATACTCAAACAATGTTCAACAGTGTAACAAGAACAATTGTCATACATTCTAATTGAATAACTCAAACCTTATTGAAATATTGTCAATGTTTTTTTTTGTAACAAGAACAATTTTAAAACATTTATTTTGTATCTACATTGAATCACTTATAATATGTAGTGCTTTGTACTAGCTGAAAGCAGACCTACTTTCAAAACTTAATACTTTGAAAACTAGGGCTTTTCAAAATAACTATTTCACTCTGATTCACAATTGTGACATATACATAACTTGCCTCCTTCAGTGCAAACTTCGTGGGCCCAAAACTTGCAGGACCAGCTCTGAACCCATACTTCCTTGGGTCGGGATAAAGTATAATCTTCAAGGCACACTATACAACCGTTTTCTTTCCAGTTTTTTTTTTTATCTGCCAAATCAATTTTTCTTTTTGCCTTCTGACCCACAGACTTCTTTTTTCAGCTTCCATGGCTAATTTTACAGGTGTGTCAGTGAGAATTGCTGTTACTTTCCTCTTTCTCCCTTTGTTTTGACTTGCCTTGGGTCTGCTTTGGGGAACGGGCGGACGGTGATTGGAGAGAAAGCTTCTTCTTGTGTCTCCTTTTGGAGAGCTTGATTATAGCCTGATGTACTTGCCTCTGGAGAGGTGACCTGACGTGTGGCTGGAGAGGTGACTTGAGGTGTGGTTGGAGAGGTGACCTGAGTTGTGGTTGGAGAGGTGATCTGACGTGTGGTTGGAGAGGTGACCTGACGTGTGGTTGGAGAGGTGACCTGACGTGTGGTTGGAGAGGTGACCTGACGTGTGGTTGGACAGCTGACCTGAGGTGTAGTTGGAGAGGTGACCTGAGGTGTGGTTGGAGAGGTGACCTGTGTTAGGAGAAGTGTTTTCTTCCTAAAGTGAAGCAGGTGGAAGTGGCCGATCAGTGACAAAAGATGGTGCAAAGTCACATTCTTCAAAAATATCCTGGATGAAAAGCCAGATTCCCGTACACTTGACGCCCTCCTGAATATTTTTGGGTGTACCAGCTAAGGGAAGAGCAGTCTTCACAATTCCTGGAATATCGTAGATTGTCATTGTTTTTCCTGGATTTGTCTTCATCCAGCTGTCAATGCATGAGCTGACCCTTTAATGTCCCATAAACACTACGATCGAGAGGCTGCAATTCATGGGAACAGTGTGGGGGAAATGACAGGAGAACAATGCCATTGTTCTTACAGAAATCAGTGCACTGGATTGACAGGTGAGAGTCATGGTTGTCTAGCAGGACCTTTGTTTCAGGAGAAAATCTGGTGTGTTTTGCGAAGTGTCGGATAAAGACCATAAAGTCTTCTTCTTGCATCCAGCCTGACCCATTTGCTGTTCCAATACAGCCTGTGGGCCCATCTCTCAAAAAAATGGTCGATATTGCCTAATGCATTCACTGCAAGTGCCATGGAAACAAGAACACCATGCTCTGCAGATGCCATTGCACCAACTTGTTTAATTCTGCGTTTGGCCACAATTTTGTCAGGTGTTTGGACTGTTGTGATCCCAGTTTCATCAACATTCCAGATATCCAGGCATCAAACGTGTTTCTTCCTAAAACATCCCCTAGGTTTTTGAAGCACATAGACACGTGTGTGGTTGAAACGTGTTGCCCGCTTGCGGACTCCTAATGGTAAGTTTAGGATGCCTCTTCAAATATGCAGTAAACCAGTCTGGACCAGCCATTTCAGTTCCATTCCATGATGGAGGGTACTTGCAACTGTATGTTTTTGCAAGCTCATATGCAAACTTGTGCACTTGCAAAAAAAATTAAAACAAAAACATAAATGTCTCATTATTTTGAAAGATCATGATGTTACACACAGTTTCAAATCCCCTTTTCTGCTATTTAATAAGAATACACGAAAAGGGCTATGAACACAGAGGATACTGTCTGTTTTCTGTCTACTCTACATTAACTATTAACTGTCCAGCATTGTCTTACAGTGCACAATATATGATTCTATGCTTACCTCACAAGTCCATAATACAAATCTGCAGCCTTCAACATATATTCTGACAACTTATTTTCCTGCTTAGTTATGCACACAATCAACGAGACATGGCTTAAATTAATCCTTAGCATAACATCTTTCACTGGGTGAATTATTAGTGTTTTGTGTGAATATCCACCTGAATATCCAATGTCCAATATCAACCTAACTTCACCGGGGTTTGTCAATGCCTAATGTTAATTTACCATAGCATATCGTAAAGTAGCACAAAAAAGAGGAACCATGTTTATTTGAAAAGAAGTCAGGATTATTATTATTATTATTATTATTATTATTATTATTATTATTATTATTATTATTATTATTATTATTATTATTATTATTATTATTAATAATAATGTATTTTTTAAGTTTTATTTTCCAACCGAGCAGTTGTGACACTGGAACTATGCTTGTTAGAGAGGGAAGCAGAATGTCATTTCACTTTGTTTTGACTGTATTTATTTTGGTACTGTATGCCAAGTAATAATAATAATTTTTTTTTAAAAGTGCTTTGAGCATGAATTGCTTCTGAAGTGTCCTTTATTGGAACTCTGCATGGAAAATACGTCTTTAATGAAGAAGAGCAACTTGTTAAGGTAATGTGTAAAAAAATAAAAAATAATAAATAATAACAATAACTTGAAACAAACCATGCAGCTACTTCACAATAACTTCAGACCCTGAATGCATCTCGGGCAGGCAGCAAGTATAGCTACAAAGTTGTGTGCACTCTGCGCTGTAACAGGGCTCGCGGTGGTGGTCTGTGGCTGTAAAGGTGTCACGCGGTAAGGGATCCCGGGGTGATGGGGTTGTGCTAGTAATTTGTTTTTTCACAATAAAAAAATACAGTGCAAACTTATACACATTTGCGCCTGGCACCTTTTTTTCCTCCCTCAAAGAAGCAACTACGAATATCCTGGCGACTCTGGCGGGCAGGCATACACGGGGCATTTGGGCAAAACCATTGTGGGTATCGCTTCTCTGCCTCTCGGCAGTGATCAAGTGTGTTGCATGACTTTTGAATACCATTCTTTTGGTTGGGAAAGAAAAAAATGGGGTGCAGTTCAGCATGGGAAGAAGGATGTTAGCAAAATAAATAATTTGGGGTTTTGTGTCCTTACGGTGGAGCAGATATATAGCTTTTGGGGCTTTCCTCTACGGAATACTTTCAAAGTGACTTTTATGGGAGACTATCTATGTCAAGAAGACTGGAATAAGTGCCTGGAATACAAGGATACAGCTACACTATTTATAAGTAGGGTAAGAACTTTTTTCTAAGCAAACACAGTGATGTATACTGTGATGTATTGAATGTTGGAACAAAAGATATAGACTATGATGGAATGTGGAATGGGAACAGAAAATATGCCATTCGATTTAGAACACAGGCAGGAGGATTTGAGTAATGTGAGAGGGTTGGATATGCGAGTGCTGACTGTAATAAACTTTCCTTGTATATAATCTATATATTATGTGTTGTTTCTTTAGGTAGAACTGAGTTTGCTGTTATTCAGTTACATAAGGAAGAAGAAAAACATGAATTAGTTCTATTTTGTGCTGGCTGCTGGTGATGGAATTTATAAGTTTCTGCAATATATTGGTGTTCATGCCTGTGTTTGTCTGGTACAATACACCTGCTTGTTTGTTTATTGAAAATT
This sequence comes from Acipenser ruthenus, assembly GCF_902713425.1. Taxonomy (NCBI): domain Eukaryota; kingdom Metazoa; phylum Chordata; class Actinopteri; order Acipenseriformes; family Acipenseridae; genus Acipenser; species Acipenser ruthenus. Next base: position 13,557,089 of record NC_081201.1, on the reverse strand, counting down.
CTGTGTCCTGAGCTTACTCCTTTGGATTTTGCTGACGATTATATTATTGTTGATTCCCTGATCGTTACACTGCTATGGACATGCAGAAGGCGTGGGCAGAAGGGACATGTTGCAGCAGTGTGCCCAAATGTTTTCTGAACAAACTGTCTTCCGGCAGGACATTTTGGCAGAGATTGTAAAACACCAAAGTCTTCTGAGTCAGAAGCAGTTAGTGATGGAGATTTGAATTTGACGCCAGTGGCTAGGATTGGAGGAGAGCTAATTGACTAAGGGGAGGGGTCTAGCAGTGCCAGGGTGCCAAATGAGGAGGCGGGGCATGCGAATGTGGTGGATAAGCAGGTATGTGGAAAGGGTGTAAAAAGAGGAAAAGAGAGAGACACAGAGGATGGACGTGAAGAGGAGAAGGAGAGGTGGAGGTGGAGAAGGCTAAAGAAACAAGGAAACCAGACGAGAAATGGAACATTGCAGGGAAAGGGAAAAAAGAAGGGTGAAAGAGGTGGAGAGGAAGAGGAGCATATTAACAATTTATTTTCAGATTCTGGAGGGATGAGTCGGGAGGTGGAGATTTCTCTGTTTTCTTCTCCTGGTGCTTCTGGATTGGGAGGGGCAGGTGGGGATGTGGTGGGGCTGTGTCTCCAATCCCCCTTTCCCCCAATTGGTATGAACTTTTACAGAGAAAGACCAGAATATGGGAGACTTTTTAGAGAAGGAGCTGGTGGATAATCTGGCAAATACGTTAAGCATGAAGAAGCCCTGTTAAATAAAAATGATGGATGGCAAAAAAATAATAATTTTCCTGATATTGATGGCTCTGTCTTTTGCATCTATCAATGTTAGAAGTATCAAAAGGGATGTGAGGTGTGTGTCTGTTCTATCATATCTGCAAAGTTTGGATGTGGGTGTGTTTTTGCTGCAGGAGTGTGGAATTGATTTTAATGACAATTATAGTGATTATGAAAATATGTGGAAATTGTGACCATCTATCTGGTCGGGAACTAATGAGAACAGATCGGTGGGAGGTCGATGTTTCTTTTTTCAGGTCGATATATAAGCAACTTGCCTGAATCAATGGTAAAAAAAACAGTGAATAAAAAATAAAAATAAAACATTTGCCTTTTTCAGTAGAATACAAAATGTCCGTGGCTCACAGGTTTTCCAAAAGATCTGGAGAAAACATACTGTAGGGTCATATTTATAAAGCACTGTAACAGGTATTTGTTTATTTATTTTTAGAACGGGATCTCCCCCTCTGCCTCTGTGTCTCATTTGTATTATTTTGTATTTGTGTTTTATGATTTATTTATTTGTAAATGTATTGATGGCGTAGCCGTATGGTTTTTTTTTATTTGTGTTGCAGCGTGGATGGGAAGCCCCATCCACATTAAAAACCCATGCAGAATGTGACCAAGGGATTATCAGATAATCGATAGCTAGTTAATCCTTCGGTCACTAATATAAAAGCCTGCAGTTCTCCCTGCTCTGGGTGGGAGTACAGAGGAGAGTACGGGAGAGCGAGTGGATTAAAAATGAAACTAAAACATTCTAGGAACAGTGACAGCAACTGCCCAGCCTGGCTCTGTGAGCAGGGTGTTTTTGTGTTTTTGTTATTTAAATAAACGGCGCACACCGCGTCTTTTGCCCCTCTCTGTTATTCTTCCTGCTTCTGGCCTGACGTCACCACTACTGCCATCCACAAGCATTTACCTTTTTTTCTTATTGGAAAATAACACAAATAAGTAGTGTCAGATACATCTTTCATGTGCTAATTTAACAGTCCCTATAGGCAGTTCAAATGCTTATTTTTGATTTTGGTTGAAAATGCTTTATGAATATGGACCATATTGAAACAAAAACTATAAAATGTACATTTTCTATAGGCTTACGTTACCATTCCATATTGTGATAACAGCTTTGTCGCAAGATACATTTTCATTCCATACATGTAATATCGCACTCGTTTTGTTTGATTAACTTTGATTAAAGAATTTACCAGGTTTTTTCGATCTTTATGTTTCCATTAAAGCAGTGAATGGGTGAAATCGACCTTTATGCTTTAAAAAAAACAAACTTTTTTTGCCATTGAGAAATGTCTCATTTAGCGAAACCCCTCTATCATATTCAACATGCAACAAAACCATGGCTACCAACATTCTAATTGAAATAACGTTTGGTCACAGCGGAGCTATACGTATAGATAAAGATCCTACACATTTAAAAATGGTCTCAAATAAACTGCAGAAACCACAGTATATAAAAGTGTATTAAACAGACTTTTATAGCACAAATTTACAAGTACAAATAAAATGCACAGAACAAAACTAGAGATAGCTGAACAGAACTAACTTGCACTATTATTCGGAGTCTGAGGTCCGCCCCTCTCCTGGGTCACTGGAAGGTAAGGCAGACGGGCCGCTTCGTCCTGCTGCGGAGACTTCAGTCGTCGGTCAGGATATTGTACACAATATTCATTAAGCAGGGGCGTAGATAGGAATAGATTTTTTGAATTGAATTGAATTTTTGTCTAAAAAAAATACCCTGTATATCCTGTTCATGAAGCCTGGAGACTATTAATGCAAACTGCAAAGCAATATAAGTCACTAACTCTTTTTACCCAGTAACCTGTCTTGGATGATGTTTGACATTTCATGACACATATTTTTTTGAACAAATCTCCCAGCAAAAACAACACCAACCTAAAATGACTCTCTTCACACTGTTAGAAATATGTGATATTAAAAGGACAAGAAGAACAGAACTTATAAATATGAATAAGTAGATGGGTTTATACCTTCATTGAGAGACACACATTTGGTTCACTGCTACTGAAGTTAATGCTGAGACTGGTGGCACTGATGCTACGGATAGAACTGGTAAGACTGGAGCTGACACTGCTGGGACTGGTAAGACTGGTGCTCACACTGCTGGGACTGGTGCTGACACTGCTGGGACTGGTAACACTAGTGCTGACACTGCTGGAACTGGTAAGACTGGTGCTGCTACTGCTGGGACTGGTAAGACTGGTGCTGACACTGCAGGGACTGGTAAGACTGGTGCTAACACTGCTGGGACTGGTAAGAGTGGTGCTGCTACTGCTGGGACTGGTAAGACTGGTGCTGACACTGCTGGGACTGGTAAGACTTGTGCTGACACTGCTGGGACTGGTAAGACTGATGCTGACACTGCTGGGACTGGTGCTGACACTGCTGGGACTGGTAAGACTGGTGCTGACACTGCTGGGACTGGTAAGACTAGTGCTGACACTGCTGGGACTGGTAAGACTGGTGCTGACACTGCTGGGACTGGTAAGACTGGTGCTGCTACTGCTGGGACTGGTAAGACTGGTGCTGACACTGCTGGGACTGGTAAGACTGGTGCTGACACTGCTGGGACTGGTAAGACTGGTGCTGACACTGCTGGGACTGGTGAGACTGATGCTGACACTGCTGGGACTGGTGCTGACACTGCTGGGACTGGTGCTGACACTGCTGGGACTGGTAAGACTGGTGCTGACACTGCTGGGACTGGTAAGACTGGTGCTGACACTGCTGGGACTGGTAAGACTGATGCTGACACTGCTGGGACTGGTAACACTAGTGCTGACACTGCTGGAACTGGTAAGATTGCTGATACTAGTGCTAAGACTGATCGGACTGCTGGGACTGTATGATGCCACAATTAAAAACACTGATTTAGAAGGATTTACTTTAAATAGAGTTTGCCAATCCTCCTATGGCCTGATCTATCGAAACGCTGTAACACTTCCTCCTGGGTCATGTCTCTGTGGACATTTAGCAGGGCAAGGCCATTCAGGCCATTTCCCCATACTGCTGCGAGAGCAATCAAACATATGGAAAGGATGCACTCAGATAAACTTTCTCGTCATGAACAGGGACCCCAAGAATCTGTCTGCTGCGGAGAACACGGATTGTCTCCATGCTGTCGGAGAATTTTTGGTTTTACACTAGGGGCGGGGCAAAAAGGATTTTTTTCTGTTTGTTTGAGAACCAAACCAATACCCTTATCATATATAATCATCAACCCAGACAATGTTGCTTTAAATTCACGTAAATAATACATTAAACTGCTTCTGGTGTACAGAGGTCAAGGTTGAGCGAGGCGCCGCACTGTCACATTCATGCTGGAACGTAGCTGCAGTTTACTTCACAATCCAGTGCGTTGTTACCACCGAACAAGCTGTTTACAGATGCTGAAAACCATTTATAAAAAAAAATCAACGGTATTAAAACAGTACTTCCTTGGATTTTTTTCTCTAATGAAAAATAACTTTACAAAATAACTTTTTTTTTTTTTAAAACTGCTGTTGCCAAACAGTGAATTTATAAATAGAATTACATCCAATTCTTCCAGCCCATGGCATCAAATACAATACATGAAAAGTGCTACAGCTGTGAATCGTTATATCGGGGGAGGGGGAGGGGGAAGGCATTGCCATTGTGCAAGAAAAACACCAATTTATGAAAACTAGAACCACCATGCGGGTCATTGTGACCCATTTTGCACTTAAAATGTTAATTACTCTTCCGTTGTAAGTCGTATGTGTGTATCCATTCTTGACTTTTCCTAAATATATGAATTAAATATCCTGACGGCGTTTGATCGCCAGAATTGCAAAAATTATAAAGTTATAAACAGTTCTACCTAGAACCGCCACGTAGGTCAATGTGACCCATGCATTACAATACATGTCTTTTTTTATATAACGTAAGATATTCTATTATTTTTGTAAATGCAGCAAACAAGACATGCCGCCTCCTCCTCCTAGCACACGTGTTTTTTATTTTTTTTATTTCAAGCCTTTGTTTGTAGACTGACTAGGAGACAGAGATTGCTATGATAGTGGATTTGTCAAGATGCAAACTCATGTACCTGGAGACAACAATCCTTTGTTTTGTTCCACAAATGCAACTGGGAATATATCAGAAGGAAATATTTAATCTTGAAAGTAGTCATTTTGATTGGAATACGGTGTAGCATTGGAAACTGCACCCCATGAGACAGTGCGGGCCTTCAGCGCCGCTGTCTTTACCACGCAAGCGCACGTTATGTGACGTACAGGGGATTCACTTTAGCATAGCTATACCTATGAGAAACTGCAGCCCGTGCAATTGTGCACCCCGACTTTATATTATATTGATATTCACATTTAGCTGTTTACGTTTAATAAAATATGTTGTTTTATTAACAAATAGGTTGTTCCACTTCCTGTTTTTTCACACTATTAGTAATGCGAACAATTCACGTGATCTCCATGGCAGACAACTAAAGTTCACGTGTGACTGGATTTTTACGCCTTTTTTTGAGGGGGGGGGATTGTTATTGTTATTTAATGGTTGAGTAATCATTCTCTGTGTTTGTTTACTTTTTTTTACAATGGACTAACGCAAACTGCATGTTTGACAAAACAAATTAATACTTTAAAAAACAGGACAATAGTTAAAAGCAAACTAGGTACGTAAGACAGTAGTACTAATATACATGTATTTCATTAGCTATTCAGTATGATTAGAATAAAGCATCAGGTTTACTAGTGTTGCCAGCGATTACATTTAAAAAAAGAAAATAAAAAAGCACCTCTGCCTCTATTTACTGTATTTGTATTCCACAGAGACAGGGGGAATGGAGACAGGAGAGACGATGAAAAAAAAGTAGGTTAATTGCAGCGTGGCAGATTTTTGTCCACTTGATGGTGCATTGCAACATTCTATTTAAACCGGTTTTAATTGAGTTTTAAATCTGGAAATGAGTCTTCAAAAAGACCGGACAAAAAGGGATTTCAGCGTGCCAGCAGTGGCTTAATTTAACTCATGTTGCAGTCAGTCCATCCAGCAGTAGGTTTAACTGCGGTTTATCCAACCTCAGAGTAACACTATATGAATATATTGCAACGTCAGGTAAAATGTTATTAAAATACATACATGTGCATTTGAAACCATTGGATGTATAAATAACTATTGTAAACAATAGGTATTGCAGCTCCTGCGTGCCTTAAACTATGTCATTGTAGATTGTTGTATTGTGCACAAATTTTTACTTTTGTGAATACGGGTTATATCTATTTTCTGTTGAATTTGATATTTTAATATTTGTTTGCTGGAATGTGTATCAATTGTTCATTTATTTACAGCATTCTTCAAAAAAATAAAAGGTGTTTTAAACCTTTTCTGAGGGGGTGCAGTATCTCATAGCTATGAAAACACCTTTTCTGAGGGGGTGCAGTTTCTCATAGCTATGAAAACACCTTTTCTGAGGGGTGCAGTATCTCATAGCTATGAAAACACCTTTTCTGAGGGGGTGCAGTTTCTCATAGCTATGAAAACACCTTTTCTGAGGGGGTGCAGTATCTCATAGCTATGAAAACACCTTTTCTGAGGGGGTGCAGTATCTCATAGCTATGAAAACACCTTTTCTGAGGGGTGCAGTATCTCATAGCTATGAAAACACCTTTTCTGAGAGGGTGCAGTATCTCACAGCTATGAAAACACCTTTTCTGAGGGGGTGCAGTATCTCATAGCTATTAATGTTCAGCTGCGTGAGTTGTCAGCACATCATAACCAATGTGCAGTTCAGAGGGTTGCAGCTCAAGCTTTTCGGCTGACCAGTCAATTTGATTGGCTATTTGGCCGTGTTCTGATTTATACTCATAAATATGCATTTTACTTCTTTAATGTGATCCGCTGCCAGGCTCCTTGCAAACCACACAGCCCTGAACTCGACAAAACCCACAACTCAACCACTACCAGTCAAACACGCACTGTCTGAATATCAAGCCTGAAGTAACCCACTTACTTCAAATGGAAACGTCAAATTCTTCTAAATACACCAGAACGGATAGTTAAGGTTTCTGGTTGTCGGGTTTACTTTTTGAGCGGTTCGTTTGCCTTTAATGTTGTAATTAGTCATTAAACCACCTCAGTTTCATAAGTTAATCATGGAAAAATGATAATGACAAAATAAACACAACTATTTTTTTTTTACCTATACATTCCAAAAACGACAGTGATGATCGCTTTACCTTCGCTGCTTGGGGGTTGTAACTACACTGACTGTTTCATAAAATAAAGACTTCACCCTCGCCAAACTAGTCATATAAAATGAGTAATGATTGCGATGATTAATTATGTGTTTGCATTATAAGAGCACTACTTAAAATTCGCTAGAGTAGAAAGAAGCTTAAAAGTTCATCGGGGTGTTAAAACATATTTAAAGGCGTACATCGTCAGAAAAAAATAGAGAAAAATAAATAAATAACAACATCAAATTGAAAGACAGTAGCCTACTACTCACATCAATCAAACATCATAAGTAAAGAGACAGTGAAGATGTTGAAAAGCACAGTATAGATATCAGCAGGACTTGGGGATTCATGTACGCACACAACGAGGGATTAAAATGCATTTTATTTTGCGGCACAGCAACGTGTAAAAGAGCCTGGATAAATATTATTACTATGATTTTTTACTGAGGCCGTGCCTCGGGTGCCTTAGCTGGCTAGGGCCTTGAACGCTCACTAAATATTATTTTACACTGACTCATAATGTGTCCCTAAAATTGAACTCAACTACACCTTATGAAGTATATTAAGTACTACATGTAATAATCAAATACAATACATGAAAAGTGCTACAGCTATGAATCGTTATATCGAGGGAGAGGGAAGGCGTTGCCATTGCGCAAGAAAAACACAGATTTATGAAAACAGCTATACATCATATTGCACAGGACTGTCAGCAGAAAAAAAAAATATTAATATAAGAAATATAATCACTAAACATTGTTACCCATAGTTGGCTTCTTCTGAAAGAAATGCATTACGGATTGGTTTCTTCGTTTCATCTTTGAGTATGTACAGTACCGAACCGTCCACTAAATAATATACTGGACTGCTGCAGGGGCTGGGTTCACGAATGAGAACAAAAAATGGGACCGGACCCAAATTCACTGGAGTCGGATCATAAACAGATGTTGGATCCAATTCTGGAGGTACACGCGGTGTAACTAGGGAAACTGACCAATGAGAACGAGAATCGTTTGGCGCAAGGTTTCAATAGGTCATTCAAAATTCAATAGGTCATTCAAAATGATCTAGACAGCATTCAGAACTGGGCAGACACATGGCAAATGACATTTAATAGAGAAAAGTGTAAAGTACTGCACGCAGGCAGTAAAAATGTGCATTATAAATATCATATGGGAGATAGTGAAATTGAAGAAGGAAGCTATGAAAAAGACCTAGGAGTTTATGTTGACTCAGAAATGTCTTCATCTAGACAATGTGGGGAAGCTATAAAAAAAGACCAGCAAGATGCTCGGATATATTGTGAGAAGTGTTGAATTTAAATCAAGGGAAGTAATTTTAAAACTTTACAATGCATTAGTAAGACCTCACCTAGAATATTGTGTTCAGTTCTGGTCACCTCGTTACAAAAAGGATATTACTGCTCTAGAAAGAGTGCAAAGAAGAGCAACCACAATTATCCCGGGTTTAAAAGGCATGTCGTATGCAGACAGGCTAAAAGAATTGAATCTATTCAGTCTTGAACAAAGAAGACTACGCGGCGATCTGATTCAAACATTCAAAATCCTAAAAGGTATAGACAATGTCGACCCAGGGGACTTTTTTGACCTGAAAAAAGAAACAAGGACCAGGGGTCACAAATGGAGATTAGATAAAGGGGCATTCAGAACAGAAAATAGGAGGCACTTTTTTACACAGAGAATTGTGAGGGTCTGGAACCAACTCCCCACTAATGTTGTTGAAGCTGACACCCTGGGATCCTTCAAGAAGCTGCTTGATGAGATTCTGGGATCAATAAGCTACTAACAACCAAACGAGCTAGATGGGCTAAATGGCCTCCTCTCGTTTGTAAACTTTCTTATGTTCTTATGTTCTTATGTTCTTATTGCATTATGTGTTGCCTTATTCTCTTTTTGAATTTCATCCTTTATTTTTGCAAGAAGTGAGACTGGTTAAGGTTCATCTGTATAATCCATATGTCCCTGCTGCTGAGGTGGTGACTTCAAGTCAATTTTGTAATGTAGTTAGACTGCCAATTAAAAGTCTGAATGAATTTGGAATTTTAATTTGGGACATGGAAGGTCTGGTCGAGGTTCCGGCCTAGTAAAGAGGGGTTTGAGGGTGTGAGACATCTGCCTTCCTCCTTTTTCATTGGCGCGAATAGAGGATACCTGTATTATGCTGGTCAGCCGGAGGTTTATCGAAAATGTAAGCAGATGGGACATAAAGCATAAATCTGTGTGGAGGAAGTAATCATTTGTATTCTAAGTGTCCGCAGAGAACTGCTGGTGGAGAGAGCCGTGCTGGAAAAGAACAGGAGACCGCTGAAGAGGATGGAGGTAAAGCTAACAGTACTGCAAATGCGGCTCCAGCAGTGACAGCAGCAGCGGATCAAGGGGGAATCAGTGAGGAAGAAACCCAGTGTACCAGTGACAAAGGAAGGTGTGGAGAAAAAAGGAGTGCAGGCTCCTGAAAGAATTTGAATTTTGGCAGGAAAATGTAATGATTTGCATATATGTAAATGTATTGTTTCTTTGGTTTGTTGTAGTTTTTTGTGTATGTATTGTATTTGTTTTATTATTTACTTTAATGTAAATATTGGTGTTGAATAAAACATTTATGCAAAAAGCAATCTGTTCTTATCAGTTTAATATCTGATACGTCCCCCATGGGGGACCGTCTATATTAAATTGATTTTTGGAAGCAGGAGATGGAACTGGGGCTTGCTCAGTCCACTCCACGCATCGACCCGGTATTGCAGTACCTCCGGGAACGGTGCACAAGAAAGGTCTCAAAAAAGAGAGACAGACAGGAGAGAGAGCCAGCCTCTCCCTCTCCCTTTTTCTGGGTTTTATTTTTTCCCCCAAATGAGGCAGGCAGGTAGGCAGGCCTGCCTAACTAATGGACAGCCTGCTCTGCGCACGCAGTGTACCCAGAAGGCCTTGCGCTCGTTGGGGGAGGAGGTGGATGCGTGCAGCAGTAAAGCAGAAACGGAGCTGTTTAGTGGGGCAAGGAGCCCTTGCTTTCAAGGCGGCAGTAGTAAAGCGCCTTTTTTCCTGGGACCGAACAGCAATTTTGGAAGTGTTCCCTGTTTTGTTTTTTGTTTTCGTTTTAATTTGCTATGCAGGCAGGTAGACAAGGTGGCCGAGTGGTGAAGGTGATGGACTGCTAATCCATTGTGCTCTGCACACGTGGGTTTGAATCCCCTCCTTGTCGGCTTTTGGCACTTTTTCCTCTGTGGCCTCGGCTCTCCTTCCGTGCAGCTTTGACCTGCGTTGAGCTCTGTGGCACTACAGATAGCACGTTGGACCGTGCTGAGCTGTGTGGCGTGACTGAAAGGTTGTGGCTGAGTTCCAGCAGTCTCGCAAGATTTTCTCCTTCGTTTACACTTTAAAATTCAAATAATTTTCTTTTGTGGTTGTTTTTAATGAACAAATCAAGAACATTGAGGTGCTGCTGGGATTTGAACACAGGATCTCCTGTTTAACAGACAGGCATTTTAACCAACTATGCCACAGCCCCCTGCTGCTTCCTGTGATTTGCTTCCTGGCTTGCTGTAGTGAAGGGCTTTGTTGCACAGTCCCAAGATCTGCCTTCCATTTAGAGGGATTTCCAAAGTTTGTCAGCCGGCTCCAGTGGCACAATCGGTTAGTGCGTGATAATTATATAGAAATATGTCTACAGAGCAATGCTGAGGTTGTGAGTTTAAGGCTCACCTGGAGCACTTCCTTTTTCTCAGTCAGCTTATTCCAATAGGTTTTGCTTCAAGGACAATGTTCATCAAGTGTGAGATTGATAGAAAATAGCAATAAAATAATATCCGCACACGCAGACATACCTATATTTATGTATATATTTACAAGTCAAAAGACAGATAGATTGAATGAATGAATGAATGAATGAGTGAATGAATATTTGAAAATGCCTGAAAGGAGGTGTGTGAGTTTGCTTCTGATCACAAAATATGATTTTAGTGAAGGGGGAAGAAAAAAGGGCTTAGAGATGCCAGGGATTGCACCCGGGCCCTCATACATGCAAAGCATGCACTCTACCACTGAGCTACACCCCTAATTGATAGTTGCCCACCAGTTTGATGAAATTGACCCCGTTCATTTCTGAGACAACTGCTCGTTTCAGGTCAGCATTAGGTCCTCTGCTATTCCTAATCTACATCAGCAGCAAAGGTCATTCAAAATTCAGATTATGAGACTGACATGCTACCTACTGCGCTAAGGAAGCAGAGACACCTGGGGGTAGCTATTTATCAACCCTGCCCTTCAAATTTCCAAAGCCGAGGGAAAACACGCATACAACAAATGTCGCGAGCCAGGCAGGAATCGAACCTACAACCTGGTGATGTGTAGTAAGACTATCCATTGTGCCACTGGCCCCTGTGTTCTGGAAGCACTGTTAATGCGCACTCACCAACAAGAACAGTAGTGGTGGCAGCTATTGACTGCTGCAATCAGCTGAGCTTGCTAGCCTTATGCTGAGTTGTGTATTGTCCTCAAAGAACCACCCTCCAATACTTCCTTCGATAACTGAGCTGGTAGAGTGGAGGACTGTAGTATAACACATTGGCATCCTTAGGTTGTTGGTTCAATTCTGGCTCGAAGGACAATACATTTTTTTTTCCCACCTGGTTTTACTAGTAATGAGGACAAAAAGAACGAACGAAACCTACGGCAACAACTCTCTGAAACATCAATAAAAATGAGAGAATCATTTTCGCCTAGCTCTGGGCAGCCACGTGTCATACGTTGTCAGGTGTGGGGAATTAGCTCAAATGGTAGAGCGCTCACTCAGCATGCAAGAAGTAGCGGGATCAATACCCGCATTCTCCAATGGATGCTCTTTCTCTATTAAATGGTTGAAAATGTTCAATCTGGTCTTACTTGAGAACAAAAGTTTTTTTACTGGTAATGAGGACAAAAAGAAATAATGAAACCTATGGCAACTGTCTGAAACATCAAAAAATAAGAGAATCATTTTCACCTAGCTCTGGGCAGCAACGTGTCATATATTGTCAAGTGTGGGGAATTAGCTCAAATGGTAGAGCGCTCGATTAGCATGCGAGAAATAGCGGGATCGATACCTGCATTCTCCAATGGATGCTCTTTCTTTACTAAATGGTTGCAAAATGTTCAATCCCTGTTTCAGAAAGCGGGTTTAGTGAAAACTCAGAGTTAGTTGACTCAGAGTTGAAGGAAACTCTGGGTTTTCGGTTTCACGAAGCCAGTTCAGCTTAACTCTGAGTCAGTTACTATGGCAACATACTCCGTGAAGCTAACCTGCTCGCTAGCAGGTTTTCTTCAACTAACCCTGAGTTTCTCCTCTTTAGCTGAAGCCTGCAGACTGAAGGAGGAGTCAGACATGGCGTGTCCTTTTCTTGAAGAGCCAGTTGATATTGAAACACAAATACTCTGCAGAAATCTCCGTCAGGAGAGGGTGATCAGACCCCGCTTGGATGTTTTATCATTCCCTGATGATCATCTGTTTACGTTACCGTTTTTCTGCTCAATCGATCATTCATCTGAACAATATTCTCAGCCCTCATATCGTTCATATGACACATCGTGGACATGCTCTCAGTTCAGAACAAATTCTTTGTGTTGCACTTCATTTTTTTGCCAACGGGAGTTTTCTATATAACATCGGTGACGCTGAGCATATTTCCAAGGCAACCATCTGTCGGGCTGTCAGAAATGTGACTCTAGCACTGAAACGTTTTACTGTACACTTTTGTGGTGTTCCCAAGTCACAGACATATAAGACTCATCAAAGAAGAATTCCACAGAATTGCAGGTATCAGTCTAAGCAATAATTAATTTATTTAGTATGAAGCTTTGAGACTTGAAGCACTAATCAGTTAATTTGATATATTTTAGGGTTTCCAGGTGTGATTGGCTGCATAGATGGCACTCATATTCCTATCATAGCTCCTTCAGTAAATGAAGGAGATTATGTGAATAGGAAGTCTTTCCACAGCATTAATGTGCAGGTAGGCGTAAATAGTAGCCTTTAGCATTCCAAATGAAAGATACTTCACAATACAGCTACTGCAGCTAATTACTGTTCTGCATTGTGAAGATCATATGTGATGCAGCCCACATCATCAGCAACGTGGAAGCAAAGTGGCCTGGGTCTGTGCATGACTCGCGAATGTTTCGTGAGTGTACACTGAGTGCTAGATTTGCCTGTGGTGAGTTTATATATATAGCTATATCCTATTATAATCAATATTTTGTTTCCTGCTATTGCAACTGAAAATTTAAACTGTATCCTCGTATTATCATAGGAGAGTTCGATGGTTACCTGCTCGGTGACAGAGGGGGTACCTCTGCCAGCCCTATTTGCTGACCCCTTACTCTGATCCTGAGCCTGGCCCACAGCAACGTTATAACTTGGCTCACTGCAGGACACGAGCCAGGGTAGAGATGACCATTGGGATGCTCAAGGCCCGGTTCCAGTGCCTTCGTAGGCTCAGGGTCACCCCAGAAAGGGCATGTGACATTATTGTGGCATGTGTGATTCTCCACAACATTGCCACAATTAAGAGGAGAACAATGTCCTACTCAACCAGTGAACGATCCTGATAATGATCCTAACCACCCTGCTGACGCACGAGATGGAAGAGCAGTCAGAGACACAATATGCTACCATCATTTCTGACTGACCCATCACCTCCCCAGTGTCAAATAAAGACAATATGCCTTTCTTTTTATGAAGTCTTCTTAATTTCCTGCAAGTACAAATGCAGTACAGTAGTTAATATTTTTTATGTTGTTCAAACAAGTAACATCATCCACCTGTGGGCATCTCACCCACCTTTAACTGATGTTCCAGCAGTTGTATTTCTAGTTTTGCCTTTCGCATCTGCAGCCTTATGTGGTCCATTTCTAAATTACATTTTTCAATTTGTTTATTTAAGTACACCTTGTACAGCTGTTTCACAGGGAGCTATAGGAACACAAAAAAATGACATTGAATTTCACAGTGCCAGGTCGACTTAGTTTCATTGTAAGTCATGGGCCAATGCTGAACAACATCTTACTGAGGTAAGTTGTGCTGTGGAGGTGGATGGACCCTCTTCCTCACTGTAATTTCCAGCATCTTTTTCGCTCTTAGAGAAAAAGAATGTGCAAGTTTTATTATGGTACAACACTATCATCAACTGTTAGATGTTACTTTTAAGGTGTGAACCTCAATAGGTCTCTCTGTATCTTCCCTCTCTGTGGCAGCTGACAAGGTGTCTTCATCATCATCCTCCTGTAATGAAAATTAACAATTTTTGTGTTCTCCTTTAACCCATTATGAAACATCTGTGGAGTATTAAGAGTACTTACAACTGCATGGAGGTCTGTTATGGCAGAAGGCTCCACCAGACAGGTTACACCATCAGTAACTGGTAGAAGATGAAGAAGATTAGACAGTTAAATTATAACTTTACCCAGAAAAGTGCCCCACCTAATTTGAATTTTGTTTTTACAACAGTGTGTAGGCCACATCACAATTTTTCAAATATATAACTCTCGAGTCACCTTAAAATAGATTATGATGTCTGAAAGAGTAACAGCAGTCAATTGCAAAGAATTGTACCACTACAAGAAAATCAGTGTGCCAAGTTGTGTCTAAAATGGATGGGTGGGCGTCACTGAGCTAACACTGGCAAAAGGATGAATGTACATATATCACTAATTTGAATAACTAACCTCTTATGTAGGCCCTTGTGTCCTGGGGGGTGGTTGGGTCAGATGAGCTTCCTCCAGAGATGCCTTCAGCAATAGGTCGCCCACTGTTTTGACTGAGGGCCATCTCTTCAGCCTCTGTGAGTGGTGGTGGACCCCCACCTGTTTTTCGGCCCTCAGCCTTTTTTCTATTGGCTATGGAGGTCAAATTTGAACATGTCCAGTAAGCACAAATTTGGAGACTTGTATGTATAAAGGCATTTAGGTGTTACTTTCAAATAGACAATATTAAATACTGGCAGTGTTGGGATGGCTGAAAAATGTACTTTTATTTTTGCTTAGAAAATTTCACTAACTACTTAAATATATCACATGTTGAATGTAGCCACTGAATGCGGTTTAATTAGGTAGGGTAGGCTAAACAACATAACAATTGCTTGTAATGAAATTATACCTTACCTGTTTGAAGTATATTTTTATATTTCATCTTCAGTTGCTGCCAAGTACGTTTTGTGCCGGTTGGGTTGCACCTGCATAAATATTAAACACGCGCGCACACACACACACACACACACACACACACACACACACACACACATATATATATATAATAAATGTTGAATAAGTGGAACACTCGAGATAAAACTTTTCTTTTTTTCAATTAATACTCACGCATTGACTCGGTCAGCTCACGTTCTTTTGCTGCTGCTACGGTATTGCTTTTTTTCTTAAATATATACTCTTATTCTGCATACGCATTCATTAATATTTCTATCTTCTCTGGGAAGAAGTAGAAGGTTCAAGCCCTTTTTTCTCCTGTTGCCATGACGAATCAGGTTATCTGCGTTCCTTTGATGAGGGCTTTTTATCTCCTCATGCACGCGCTTTACTCAGGGTTAACTTAACTCAGAGTTGATTGAACTCATTGTTATCACCTGTTCTGAAACCAAAAACTCTGAGTTTGACAACTCAATTAGTCAACCCAGAGTTCAGGTTTAAACTCAGAGTTTGTTAAACCTGCTTTCTGAAACAGGGCCCTGGTCTTACTTGAGAACAAAAGATTTTTACTGGTAATGAGGACAAAAAGAAAGAACGAAACCTACGACAACTGTCTAAATCAACATCAATAAAAATAAGAGAATCATTTTCACCTAGCTCTGGGCAGCCATGTGTCATACTTTGTCAAATGTGGGGAATTAGCTCAAATGGTAGAGCGCTCGCTTAGCATGCGAGAAGTAGCAGGATCGATACCCGCATTCTCCAATGGATGCGCTTTCTTTACTAAATGGTTGGAAAATGTTCAATCTGGTTTAGACATCATGGGAGAAGTACAAGTGGACAAGTACAACATAGTTGAAAGCAGGTTGACAGCTGCAGAAGCTACACTAAACTAAAAAAAAAAAAAGGTCTTCAAGCCAGTAATCTGTGACAACTGCATGATGTGGGAAATACGAGAAAACCCAACAGAGCTCAACCAAGTTTGTGTAAAGTGCCACACGATCCAGGACTTGCTTCAACGAGTAAGTCTGCTAGAGAAGGAGCTGGAGGAAATGAGACAGCAACAGGAGCTTGAGGAGCAGACACACCCACAATTCATGGAAGTCTGCACCCCTAGCAGACTGAAAGCCACCAGGGAGTTGGAAGAGAGTCAAAACAGCTGGGTTCAGATAAGCAGAAACAGGGAAAAAAAGAAACTTCGTCAAACACAACCACCAGAAATCCAGACATTTTTGAGCCACTTCAACATTTAGATGACCAAAACCAACATCAAGAGAATGAAAGAAACAACATCCAGAACCCTATAAACAGTGCTGGCCAGGCAGCAAAAAGAAGGGAGGTCATGATTGTTGGGGACTCCATATTGAGAAACACAGCAAGTTTTGTTTGCAGTTTGGACCCCCTTACTACAACAGTGTGCTGCCTTCCAGGAGCCTCAGTCAAGCACATCACTGAGAATGTGGACAGGCTCCTAGAATGAACAGGAGACGACCCGGTAGTAGTCGTCCACATCGGTACAAACAACATTGGAAGAGACAGGCCAAGATCCCTGCAAAACAAATTCAGAGAGCTAGGAAGGAAATTAAAAGACAAGACCAAAACTGTGGTATTTTCTGGGATACTGCCGGCGCCTTGCAAAGGACCATATGGACAGCGGGAAATACAAAATCAAAATGCATGGCTGAAATCGTGGTGCACACAGGAAGGCTTCACCTTTCTTGAACATTGGAGCACATTCTACAACAAGGACTATCTATACAGGTGGGACGGACTGCACTTAAACAGAAAGGAAACCAATCTACTCAGAGAAAGGATCCTTCAGGAGGTCCAGAAGCATTTAAACTAGAAAGGAAGGGGGGAGAAAACAAAAAAAACATAAGGGAGACCACATCAAAACAATTCAAAATCCTAAAAGGTATAGACAATGTCAACCCAGGGGACTTCTTTGACCTGAAAAAAGAAACAAGGACCAGGGGTCACAAATGGAGATTAGATAAAGGGGCATTCAGAACAGAAAATAGGAGGCACTTTTTTACACAGAGAATTGTGAGGGTCTGGAACCAACTCCCCAGTAATGTTGTTGAAGCTGACACCCTGGGATCCTTCAAGAAGCTGCTTGATGAGATTCTGGGATCAATAAGCTACTAACAACCAAACGAGCAAGATGGGCTGAATGGCCTCCTCTCGTTTCTAAACTTTCTTATGTTCTTATATCTATTCTATCATCACCGACAGTCAAATGCCTCTTCAAACTCACCCTCACACAACAATGATGACGCACACTAATCCTGGACATCCTGAACAAAAATGAACCACTACACAGTGCAGCATTAGCATTAAGAAATGTTCCGCCTGCTATACTTAATTGGATGGCAGAAAACATGACCAGGTTATCAATGTTTAATTGAAAGCTTATTAAGCAGTTTAAAGTTACAAATGCAACTTTTTTATGGTTTTGCTGTAAATGCTGAAAGTTATTAAAATCTTCATATATTCTGTTTGCCATACACAACACATTAGTATTTATCTTTGCATCTGTTCTCCTATTTATCATGTTAATTTTTAACGGTCCTTATAGCAATGACCTGGTTCTATCTAATTGATTATCATTGTCTCATTAGACCATTTGGCTATTTCTTTATTAGATGCACCTGACTGTTTATAAGGGGAGAGTCAGGTTTGCGGTGAGGAGAGAGAAGGGTGTGGTTGCTGTGTGTGTTTGTTAGAAAAAGTATTTTCTAAGCTACTGCTTTTGAACAATAAAAAAAAAACAACTTGGGTGGTTTTGCTGCTGTACTGCTTCCTGAATGCTGTGTGAGATCAAGCCAATTTACTGATTTTCTTGTGCTGGATTAATTTATATATATATATATATATATATATATATATATACACTACCGGTCAAAAGTTTTAGAACACCTCCATTTTTCCAGTTTTTATTGAAATTTACGCAGTTTAGTGTCTCAATGTACTCTGAAATTAAAGCATATAACAAATAAACAATTGGAGATAAAAAAGAAATCATGGAATAGTTTTGTTTAACAAAATGTAATCTAAATTTTTGACTCATCAAAGTAGCCACCTTTTGCAGATATAACAGCCGAACACACTCGTGGCATTCTTTCTACAATGGAAATCAAATATTGTTCGGAAAGTTCTTCCCAACACTGCTGCAGAAGTTCCCACAAATGTGTTGCACTTGTAGCTTGCTTTGCTTTCACCCTTCTGTCCAGTTCATCCCAAACCAGCTCGATGGGGTTTAAGTCTGGAGACTGTGCTGGCCATTCCATGATTTGAAGCCTACCGTCTTGTTCTTTTCTTCTAAGGTAGTTGTGACATAGCCTGGAGGTATGTTTTGGGTCATTATCTTGCTGTAGGATGAACCCCTGACCAACCAGGCGTATACCAGAGGGTATTGCATGACGCTGCAAAATGCTGTGGTAGCAGTTTTGGTTCAGGGTGCCACTCACTCTGTGCAAGTCGCCGACTCTGGATCCAGCAAAAGAGCCCCAGACCATCACGCTTCCTTCTCCATGTTTGACAGTTGGTGTCACACACCGAGGAACCATCCTTTCGCCTACTCGACGGCGTACAAATACCCTGCGTGATGAACCGAAGATTTCAAATTTTGATTCATCGGTCCATAAAACCTTCTTCCAGTCTTCAGTAGTCCACTGGCGGTGCTTCATGGCCCAGGCAAGCCTCTTTTTCTTATTTTGCCATCTTAGCAATGGCTTTCTTACTGCCACTCGACCTGTCAAACCTGCTGCTCGAAGTCTTCTCTTCACAGTTGAAACTGAGAATTGCTTACTTCGACCAGTGTTAAGCTGTGCTTGAAGCTGTTGTCCTGTGAGCCGCCTATCACGCAAGCTGTTGACTCTCAGAAACTTGTCTTCTGATTCTGTTGTGGCTTTGAGTCTGCCAGACCTCTTCCTGTCAGAGTTTCCTCCAGTTTCCAAGTGCCTTTTGATGGTGTAGGAAACTGTTCTTACTGACACCTTGGATTTCTTTGCAATTTCTCTAAAGGAAAGACCTACACTTTTAAGGGTTATAATGGTCTGTCTGTCTTCCTTTGTTAATTGCCTTTTTCTCGCCATTATTAGAGCAATATACTACTTCCTGCAGTACAATACTGTCCAAATAATGCTTAAGAGGGTGTAGTAACACAGTCTGTTCCAACACTGCTTTTATACAGACAGAGGGTTTGTAAGTAATCAACAAAAGTTGGGACACTTGTAGGAATTGTTAGCATCAACTTTCAAGGCTTAATTTACTTCCATTGCTGCAGAACAGCTGTAAGTTGTTAACCCATTACTTGTTCCCTAAAAAAGGCTTTTTTGTATAACTCTGAAATGCACATTATTTTTCAGTTTTTGGTAACCTAAACTTTTTTTTTTAACCTCTGGCAGTTTACCGCCTACCTTTGTACCATTTCAGGTTATTCACTGGACTTGAACTGCTTAAATTTCAATAAAAACTGGAAAAATGGGGGTGTTCTAAAACTTTTGACCGGTAGTGTATATATATATATATATATATATATATATATATATATATATATATATATATATATATATATATATATAAAATGCTGTAACCTTCATTATGGAGGCTGAGAGTGAAATATAGACCTAAAGGAGACAGTTGTGTATATTTTTAAATAACATCTCTAATATAACGTTTTAAAAGTTTAAAAGGGTAAAGACATAATCAAAGTGTCCCCCTATTGCTGTCTCCAAGTTTTTTTTTACTCTGAAACCATCATTTGGTAGACACTCTGTGTATGTATCCCTATTATCAGGCAGACATATAACATCCATATGTGACCTTATTATTAAGTACAAACTGGTACTCTGAGTACCTGTATTATTGGAAGGTTTCATATGTGACAGTCTACAGTGGAGTCCACTTAACAGTGATCACACATTTGGTAACCAATTACTTATTAATTTACATATTAAGAAAATCCTTTTAAGTCGATCAGCATCTTTACCTTCAATCGATTATGCCAATCAAAATCCTATCATCAATCAGTACTGTCGTCACAACAGTTTGGGGCCCGGCAACAACACACACTATATACTGTTTTGCATACAATTTAACATGTAATATACATGCGGTTTTAATGAGAGACAGCACAGCAGAAAGATATGCATGATATTGATTTATTAGTCATTCTATTAAATGTATAAAATGTTCAAGCTACATTTTTATACCTGAAAAGGAATACTGTATTTCATTCTTTTAAATACAGAAATCTTATTTCCCATTACAACAAATAAACTGAAGCTGCTTCAAAAATTTGGAGCCAAACTGTACGTTAAATACTATTAGGAACAGCTGCACATTTTCTGATAGCAATATATACACATTAACAATATAAATTTGTGTTCACTGCGACAGCGTGGGAGAAGTATGAGTGGACAAGTACATCACAGTTAGAATCAGTAAGGAGGAATTACATCTTTAAATTACATCTTGAATTGCTTTAATCAGAAAACACTGCAGCTTAAAGTCTAACAGCTGCGTGTCTTTTTCTGATAACGAGCTGAAACTTGGAGCAGCTGATTCAAATTCCCAACCGTTCTGAGACACGAGGGGAGGGGCGGAGCCAGCAGCACAACGCAGAAACAAACAAAGCCCAGGTGTTAAATCTGGACAAAGAAAACAACGACAAATCAATATGGGTCAGAATAATGGACAAAAATTCAAAGGGCATAATAATAGGAGCATGCTATAGACCGCCAAATTCAGATGCTGAGCAAAATAATCTGTTATACAATGACATTAGAAATGCGTGTAGCAAAGGAGAAGCCATACTAATGGAGGATTTCAACTTCCCCCATATAAAATGGGAAAACACGGTGGGGAGAACGACGGACGAAATTGAAATGGTGGAAATGACAAATGACTGCTTCCTAACGCAATTTGTCAAGGCACTGACTAGAGGGGAGGCATGCCTTGATTTAGTCGTTTCAAATAACAAAGACAGAATAAATAAAACAGAGGTCAGAGAGCCATTGACAAACTCAGACCACAACATGGTCTCATTTGAAGTGATTTTTAAAACCCCAAAGGTAATGACTAAAGCTAAGGTTTACAATTTTAGAAAAGCAAACTATGAAGGTATGAAACAGAGACTAACAGAAGTAGATTGGAGTAAAATAGAAACATCCACAGAAAAAGGATGGCTGTTTTTTAAAAAATGTAGTACCAGAGGAGCAAAACAATTACATCCCAAAAGTAGATACATCTAAATCTAAAACAAAATGGTTTAATAGATCAATAAAAAAAAAAAAATAGGCACTTTTCAGAGAGTTTAAAAAGGACCAAAAACAAAGTACATAGAAACAGTACTTGGAACTGCAAACACAAGTCAAAAAGGAAGTTAGAAAGGCCATATTATAACAGCAAGAGAACATTCAAAGAGGAGGTTAAATGTCTAAGAGACACAAATGGCATGATCATAGATGAAGAAAAAAAAATAGCAAATATATTAAATGATTACTTTTCACAGATTTTTACAAAGGAGGACAGGGACAACATGCCCCACATGTCAACCTGTTCCTATCCAATTTTAAATAACTTTAGGATAACAGAGGTAGAAGTGTTAAAGGGACTAGGAGCTCTTAAAATAAACAAATCCCCTGGGCCAGATGAGATCCTCCCAATAGTACTCAAAGAAAAAAATAAGTTATTTACAAACCGCTAACCAAGATCATGTAACAGTCTCTTGACACAGGGGTTGTACCGACAGACTGGAAAATTGCAAACATAATACCCCATCCACAAAAAGGGAGACAAAACCGAACCAGGTAACTACAGACCAATAAGCCTGACTTCTATTATATATAAACTTATAGAAACTATAAGATGATCTAAAATGGAAAATTACCTATATGGTAACAATATCCTGGGAGACAGTCAGCATGGTTTTAGGAAAGGGAGATCATGTCTAACTAACCTGCTTGATTTTTTTGAGGATGCAACATTGACAATAGATAATTGCAAAGCATACAACATGGCTTATTTAGATTTCCAGAAAGCTTTTGACAAAGTCCTGCATAAAAGATTAATTCTCAAACTGAACGCAGTAGGTATTCAAGGAAATGCATGCACATGGATTAGGGAGTGGTTAACATGTAGAAAACAGAAAGTACTGATTAGAGGAGAAACCTCAAAATGGAGCGAGGTAACCAGTGGTGTACCACAGGGATTAGTATTTGGTCCTCTGCTATTCCTCATCTTCATTAATAATTTAGATTCTGGTATAGTAAGCAAACTTGTTAAATTTGCAGACAACACAAAAATAGGAGGAGTGGCAAACACTGTTGCAGCAGCAAAGGTCATTCAAAATGATCTAGACCAGTGGTTCCCAATCTGGAATCAGTTTAAGCTAGCAGCTCGTTTTTCCTGCAGTCAGAACATTACTATTTTATGAATAAAACAACATGTCTAAGAAACGTAAAAGTGCTGATGACTCATCATCAAAAAAGAAAGTAAGGCTATATCTCGAGAGTTATCTTAACTTCGGTTTTATTGAAGGACAGGACAGGACTCGGCCAGAATGTGTCATTTATGGTGAGAAGCTAGCTAATGACAGCATGAAGCCAAGCAAAATGCAACGACACCAGGAAACAAAACACCAGGAGACTATTGGTGAAGGTCAGGATTTTTTGAGAGGAAGAAGCAGTTGGCACTATCAAAAAGATCCACAGACATCAGAAAAGCATTTGAAAGAGCAGGCAGTGATTTACACAGAGCCACGGAGGCGTCATTTGAGTGTTCGCTATTAATTGCCAAGGCTAAAAAGCCGCACAATATTGGAGAGCAGCTAATCAAACCCGCCTGCCTGAAAATTGTAGAGAGGCTGTGTGGCCCACAGGTGGTGGATAAAGTGAGAACCGTCCCACTCTCTGACAACACTGTCAAAGACAGAATTGATAAAATAGCTGTGGATTGCCAAAACCAGCTGCACAAGAAGCTTAGGAATGTTCCCTTTGCCATTCAGTTGGATGAAACAACAACAGTGTCAGACGAATCCGTGGTCATCGTTTATGTGCAATATATTGACGGTGATGACTTGAAACAAGACATTCTTATGTCTACCAATCTAGCCACAACAACAACAGGCCAAGATATTTTTATAGCTATGGACTCTTATCTCTCGTCCAACAATCTGCCCTACGAGAATATTGTTGCATGCTGCACTGATGGGGCTGCAGGGTTGATGGGCAAAAACAAGGGATTTAACAGCCGATTGAAGGAAAAAGCCCCGGGGTGCGCAATTTTCCACTGCATTCTACATCGCCAAGCATTGGCCAGTAAAAAACTTTCGGAAGACCTTAGTAACACCATGGCAACTGTTGTTAAAGTTGCCAACTTCATTAAGGCTTGCCCTACTAACAAGAGACTGTTTGCCCAGCTGTGTGAGGATGAAGCGCATCAAACACTGCTGTTACACACAGAGGTACGCTGGTTGTCGCGTGGACAAGTGCTTGTGCGTTTTATGGAACTGCAGGAAAAAATAAAAGAATTCTTGCAAGATCACAATCGACCACTGTGCGAACAGCTGACTGATGCGTTTTGGATCAAAACGGCATACCTAGCGGATACATTCACTCTCTACAATGAGACAAACAAGCGGATGCAGGGTCCTGAATCAAACGTCATGCAGTGCAAAGACGCTCTCGACGCTTTTGTGCGGAAACTGGAGTACAGAGTTGGAAAAATGTCAAAAGGGGAGCTACAACAATTTCCACTGCTGATGAAACAGTCTGGTGGCACTGTGCCTGCGTCTTTACGCACTGAGTTTACCCGGCACATGAACATGCTTCGGGAGGAAATTAAATCCCGTTTTGCCGATGTTGACGAATACTTATCAAAGGAATTGTGGGTGATGGACCCTTACATTTGCAGTCTCGAGGACGTGGAATACCTCGGCTGTGAAGATGAGCTTGCTGACCTTCAAGCCGATTCTGTGTCAAAGAAATATTTCCAAGAGAACGGATACAAAAAGTTTTGGATTGTCAAAGGACACGCTGTTGCATCCTTGTTAGATTTACACTATTTGTTTATCCATTACGATTAAAAGGTTGATCATAAATATTTTATGTGGTTCTGTTTTATTCTCTTAATACAATTGTGCTTTATACTGGTTGCATATGTTTGTTGGCATATACAACCAGTTCAACTGACCTTTTCCCTGGTTGTACAACAGGAGATTGAGTCAGTTTCGCTTGCATTTGTCTACTCAGTGTAGCAATGGCCACCTGACATTTACTAAAAACAGAGTCTGAAGTTGTAAGTCAAATGACAAACTGTAAACTTGGCTTAAACTTTTCAGCTTGTACTTTTTGATATTTCATTTTATGTTTAGATGGCACATTAACTTTAATTTAATGATGGCACCAGTCTTAACCATGAAAATAACAATGGAACAGAAGAAATGTGCGGTGTGAAATGGGAGCAAATGTACAACAACATGTAGCTGCCACCAGGGCAGTGAAAGGGGGTAGTGACTTCTACAAAACAGCAGCTACATCTTTTAGAAAACTAGTTACAGCCTCAGTTAACTTCTATTTGTTTTTGTATTTTGTGGGACGGTGATGGGACAAGTAGATTCGTAACAATCTCTTGAAAATATGGTGCTCGATGATGTAATTACGGCACAATGTCACTGCCTCTTTGGCTTACAACGCATGCTCACACGCCTGCCCTGAGAGAAGTACCCCCTGCTGTTTTATGCAAGTGTAAACGTGCTGTTTCAGAATACTTTGTACTGGAATCCTATCGGAAGGGTTCCGGAACGCAAGTGTAAACGCACCTTTATTTTTCTGTCTTCACATTTTTTACTTTTGTACTTTCTACTGTGCTCCATATATTAATTTTACCAGCAAATGTTAAATGGTAATAAATCTTTCTTCTTTTTAAAGTAACCTAAATAGATACCTTTTACCTAGTGCATTTATTTTGTGTTTCAAATTCAAACTGATAAAATTGATACTGTAAAAACATATTAAATGACACTAAGCTTTGTTTTAAACAGCTATTTAAAGTAAAATGTCATAAACTAATAAATAGTTGACCACTGTTTATTGCATTAAATTGCAATTAAAAAAGTATATAATATATTGTAGCACTGTTGCTACATAATGTGGGTGTAATTTTCACCCACCTGTCTCTAAGTAAAGGCAGTAGCCTGGCCAGGCCAACCTATAAACTACATTTCCCAGTAGCCATTTTTTTTCTTGCTCTCACCCCATTGGTCCATTCAAATTTTCATCCACCAATCCTCTCACACAGTCAATCTTCACATGTCTCTTATTCTGTGATTGAAGGGGGATGGTGGTGTGTTTTTTTTTCTCCTGTAGCTAGCACCCTGGTGGGAAAGTGTCTACCTTTTGTAACCTAATCTTTATACTGTTAGTTATATATTATTATTTAGCCTTTGTTTTTCTTGTTGACTGCTGCTTTAGTTTATTATCTAGTTACATGTTTTTGCTTAATTAGGTAGGGTAGTTTCTTTTGTGTTGGTTGTATGGTTTTGGGTGTCAGTTCTGGACTGTTTGCAATCTTAGTTTTCATCAAACCTCCATTTCATCGCTCTCAATGTTTTTCATCTCATGAAGTTATCTACATCATAATAAAGAGGGTCCTGTTGCTAGCAAAAGTATGTCATGTCCCCATAAAAACACAGTAGTAGTAATTAGGCTTGCTGCGTTCAATTTGAATTAATAAAGCTTTACAAACGCTGGATAGATTCAGGATTTTGACTAAAATAAATGTACATTGATAAGTGTAGGTAGAAAACTACCCAGTGTTTTCCCACGTTAAAATAAATAAATAAATAAATAAATAAATAATAATTGCAATAAGAGGGTGTTTTTAAATCTTACGGGTCTCTATGTACTAATATTGGTTACCTGTTGGTAAATGCTGCGAATTCGTAGCCTCTGTCCTAGCTCTGGTAATATCACTGCAAGGTTACGAACGGCATCAATTACAGCTCATTATACAGGAGATACTGGAATTTGCATATCATTATAAATTATTATTATTATTATTATTATTATTATTATTATTATTTATTTCTTAGCAGACGCCCTTATCCAGGGCGACTTACAATTGTAAGCAAAAACATTTCAAGCGTTACAATACAAGTAATACAATAAGAGCAAGAAATACAATAACTTTTGTTCAAGCAAAGTACAAGTTTGACAAACCACAATTCAATAATACAGCAGGTAATAGTGATAGTTACATCAGGATATGATTAAATAGTGATAGTTACATCAGGATGTGATTAAATACAAAGTACTACAGGTTAAAAACTTGGCAGATTACAGTATTCTGAAGTACAGGATTAAATGCAGTAAAATATGGGCTGATAAGAGCAAAATAAAGCACATTTACATGAAGGGTGATAGTGTCCCAGGATACAAACAGAGGAGTTCTACAGGTGCTCTTTGAAGAGGTGAGTCTTAAGGAGGCGCCGGAATGTGGTCAGGGACTGGGCAGTCCTGACATCTGTAGGAAGGTCATTCCACCACTGCGGAGCAAGGGTGGAGAAGGAGCGGGCTTTGGAGGCAGGGGAGCGTAGCGGTGGTAGAGCTAGTCTTCTAGTGCAGGCGGAGCGGAGAGGTCGAGTGGGGGTGTAGGGAGAGATGAGGGTCTGGAGGTAGCTGGGTGCAGACTGGTCAAGGCATCTGTAGGCTAGTACAAGAGTCTTGAACTGGATGCGAGCGGTGATCGGGAGCCAGTGGAGCGAGCGGAGTAGTGGAGTAGCGTGGGCGAAGCGAGGCAGAGAGAACACCAGGCGGGCAGCAGAGTTCTGGATGAGCTGGAGCGGACGGGTGGCGGACGCAGGGAGGCCAGCCAGGAGGGAGTTGCAGTAGTCTAGGCGGGAGAGTACCAGGGCCTGGACCAGGAGCTGGGTAGCATAGTTGGTGAGGAAGGGTCGGATTCTTCGGATGTTGCTCAGGAAGAATCGGCAAGTGCGTGCCAGAGTGGAGATGTGCTGGGAATAAGAGAGGCAGGGGTCCAGGGTGACTCCAAGGTTCTTAGCTGAGGAAGAGGGAGAGAGTGTGGTAGATTCCAGAGGAACAGAGATGGAGAGATCAGAGGAGGGGGAGGAGGAGGGAAAGAAAAGGAGGTCAGATTTAGAGAGGTTGAGTTTGAGGTGATGCGAGTGCATCCAGGAGGAAATAGCAGACAGACAGGTAGAGATACGGGAGGAGATGGTGGAGTCAGAGGTGGGGAAGGAGAGGAAAATCTGAGCATCATCAGCATAGAAATGGTATGAGAAACCATAGGATGCGATGAGGGGGCCAGGGAGCGGGTGTAGAGAGAGAACAGGAGAGGACCCAAGACTGACCCTTGGGGGACTCCAGTTAAGAGAGGGTGAGGTGTGGAGGTTGCTCCACGCCAGGTTACCTGGTAAGTGCGGTTGGAGAGGTAGGAGGAGAACCAGGCCAGAGCAGTGCCAGAGATCCCCAGGTCAGCAAGAGATGATAGTAGAGTAGAGTGATCAACAGTGTCAAAGGCAGCAGAGAGGTCGAGGAGAATTAGGACAGAGGAGAGAGAGGCAGCTCGGGCACATTTAAGTGAGTTGGTGACAGACAGGAGGGCGGTTTCAGTAGAGTGAGCAGAGCGGAAGCCAGATTGGAGAGGGTCAAGCAGAGAGTGGTTGGACAGGAAAGCAGAGAGCTGGCGGTGTACAGTCCGCTCGAGGGTTTTGGAGAGGAAGGGTAGGAGGGAGACAGGACGGTAGCTCTGGAGGAAGGTGGGGTCGAGGGTAGGTTTTTTGAGGAGGGGAGTGATAGAGGCTTTTTTGAAGGCAGAGGGGAAGATACCAGAAAGTAGAGAGGTGTTGAGGAGGTAGGAGATGAAGGGGAGTAGAGCAGGAGCAGCAGCTTGAAAGAGGTGAGTGGGGAGGGGGTCCAAGGCACACGTGGTGGGTTTGTGACCCTGGAGCAGGGAGGAGAGGTCAGAGTCTGAGAGGGGCAAGAAGGTGGAGAAGGAGGGTGAGTTAGTAGGGGTTGCAATGGGTGTAGGAGTTGGAGCGGGAGGGGGTGCGGGGGAGGGAGAGGTGTTAAAGAGTTTGCGGATATCTGAAATTTTAGAAGAGAAGAAGGAGGCAAAGTCATCAGGGGAGATAGAGGAGGGAGGAGGAGGGGGGGATGGTTTAGGAGGGAGGAGAAGGTAGAGAATATAAATGGATTGGCAACACCGAAATTCATGATTTAGAACTTCCTTCTGGCAAGTGAACAGATAGAAATGCCGGTAGTTGGCAAATATTAGAGCGAACGATGGCATCTGCAGAACTGTGCACCTGTTAGTTACATAAAAAAATGGAACTATTATTTAACAATTCGCATGGACAAAAAGCCTTAACAAAAGAAACATGGAAAGAAATAACTAAATAAATGCACTGGGACACAAAGGGGCAGACACTTGACATTCAAAGTAAATGGAAACAAAAAGTCAACACGAAAGTCAACCTAATACTAAAGTTTACATTCAATGTTAATGAGTCTTGCTAACTTTAATCAAGACAAATGTCTTGAGTGTTTACGTGAAATCAGTGTGATTATTATTATTTGCTTATTTAGCAGACGCCTTTATCCAAGCAGGGGCGTGGTTTCCCAACACGC
The DNA here is from genome assembly GCF_902713425.1 of Acipenser ruthenus. Classification (NCBI taxonomy): domain Eukaryota; kingdom Metazoa; phylum Chordata; class Actinopteri; order Acipenseriformes; family Acipenseridae; genus Acipenser; species Acipenser ruthenus. The sequence goes on along the minus strand of NC_081201.1, from coordinate 13,528,212 downwards.
AAACCACGCAATTGCGTGGGGCCCCCTGCTGCCTAGTAGCAGTGTTACATTACTGCCTGAATTGCAACAAAATCCTTATTTTCTCAGATGAAGTAAAATAATATACACATTTGATTTCATAGACCACACACACCCTGTCTGCACTTCTATATATTTACAAAAGGTAATTTCATTCAGCGCACGTCATGACACATTTGAGCTACCGTAACTAGGCCAGCTTCAGTCAGTTAAATCAAGCAAAATGAAGCGCACGTATCCTAGCGGAGCTCAAAAACGAAAAAGATAAAAGAATCAAAAACTCAACAGGAAAGTTTGCAGAAGCTCACTAGTAACACTGCAAAGGAATCATCCGATGAGGAGGAGGTGGGAAATGTTTGTCCTCCTCGTGATGCTACCACCTCAGCTTGTTGCAGCAGCACCGTTAGCACAGACCTACCGGATAACGTTACAGCGACTAGCTCAGAGGAAGCAGCTCCATCTGCCGCAAAACTTGCCGAGGCCTCGCCCGAATCCTCACAACAACATGACCCGGTGGTGAGTGAAACTGTCATTCTCTCGGACGACCCAGCGCTTTGGCCAGACAAGCTTACCGACCAAAATAAATGTCAGTTGATCATAAGGGGGGCAGTTCAAATTAAGGATTTTGACTTCCCACAAAACGATGACAACGTCCCACATCGTTTTACTGAAGAGAATTACCAAAAGAAAATGAAAAACGGAGAGAAAATACATCGTAAGTGGTTAGTTTACTCAGTGAGCAGTGATTCTGTATTTTGTTTCTGCTGCAAGCTGTTTGAAAGAGGGACCAGATATGCTTTTAGCAGCAGTGGATTTCGATCATGGATAAATCTTCATAGCCACTTGAAACGAGCATGAAAAGGGCAAATCACACCGTGCCAATATGCAGAGCTGGATGAACGGCTGAAATCTGGCAAAACCATTGATAGTGCCAGTCAGGAATTACAGGACCTGGAAGTACAGCACTGGAGGGCTGTGTTAAGTAGAATAATTGCCATTGTTTGCCATTTAGCAGAACACAACCAGGCATTAAGAGGACACTCAGAGAAACTTTTTGAGCCCCATAATGGCCAAATACTTTTCAGTCATAATGGACTGCACCCCAGACATCAGCCACACAGAACAGTTGTCCCTGGTGCTACGCATTGTGAACCGTGAGTCAGCTGTGGGGGCCTTCATCTCAGAGCACTTTGTTGGGTTTATCAGTGTTGATGACACCACAGGAAAAGGCTTGTGCAATACCCTCCTTGAGCAGCTGAACCACTTGAAATTGAACATTGCAGACTGTCGTGGGCAATCCTATGATAATGGAAGTAATATGATGGGACACAAGCAGGGGGTCCAGAAAAGAGTGCTGGAACTGAACAATAAGGCAATGTGTGTTCCCTGCAGCAGTCACACACTAAACCTTGTTGTGGCTGATGCAGCCAAGTCATCTGTACTCTCTGTGAATTTTTTCGGCAATCTTCAGTGCCTTTACAACCTCTTCAGCTCCTCAGTACAGCGCTGGTCAATACTACAAAATCATGTGAAGCTCACAGTGAAAAGTCTGTCAACAAGAAGATGGGAGTGCCGCATTGACAGTGTGAAAGCACTTCGCTACCAAATGCCTGAAGTGGTGGAGGCTTTAACTGCACTCAGTGAACAAGCAACAGAGAAGAAGGATGGGGAGACATTGTCTTCATCACAGAGCCTGTGTAAGGAGCTGACAACATGGCGCTTCATTCTCTGTGTTGTGATCTGGTACAATGTGTTGTATCAGGTAAACCGCGTCAGCAAACTCCTGCAAAGCCCCAGTGTGTCAACTGAGACAGTGAAGAGGGAGACTGATGGTGTTAAACCGTTTCTCCAGGAATACAGGGATGGTGGACTTGCCTCAACCCAAATAGATGCAAGAGAAATAGCTGAGAAAATGCAGATAGACATGACATTCCCAGTGGAGAGACAGAGAAGAACAACTCGCCAATTCCTCTATGAGGGCACAGAGAAAACTCAATTCACACCAGAACAGCGCTTTAAGAAAGATTTTTTCCTTCCCCTGGTTGATATGGCACTGAATAGTGTCAGTGAGAGGTTCACACAGGTGGACCAATTTTTTTCTTTGTTTGGATTTTTATATTCAGCAGATAACATGAAGAAAGCCGTTCAAGAAGACACACTGGAGGAGTCATGCAGGAACCTGGAGCAGACACTAGGGGATATTGACAGCCAGGACTTGGTCCTTGAAGTGAGGGCAGCTGTCATTGCTTTTCCAGGTCACATTTCTTCTCCAGTAGAAATGCTGGATTACATCTACAAGGAGAATCTGTTGGAGCTGTATGGCAATTTGAGCATTGCCCTGCATTTTACTCTTGACTTTGCCCGTCACTGTTGCCTCAGGTGAGAGGAGTTTCTCCTCATTGAAGCTGATTAAAACGTACTTGCGGTCAACCATGTCCCAGGAAAGACTGAATGGTTTAGCAATGATCTCTATTGAGCAGAGAGTCCGGAGATCATTGAATATGGAGGACATAATCAAAGCTTTTGCTGAAGTCAAAGCCAGGATGGTTAGATTCTGATTGCAGCAAGAGCTACTAGAAGGTAAGAAAATGTCTTTCACTCTCCTATTTAACTTCCATGAGAACACCTTAGTTCAAGTGCACTGTCGGTTCTGTAGCCCACCCTTATAATGACATAGGACTGTGGCAGACACTGATGTGTGTGGTAACGCTAAAATGGTGATGACAGGTAGAGAAGGAGGGGCCCCTAAACTGAGCTTTGATTGGGGCCACAAAATTGACAAACCCGCCTCTGTATCCAAGGCGACTTACAGAGACTAGGGTGTGTGAACTATGCATAAGCTGCAGAGTCACTTACAATTACGTCTCACCATGAGCACAGCGAAAACAAACAAAATCGCTACGGAAGCGATTTTGAACCGCAGATGAAAAAAAAAACACACACAGATTATCTCGTACGTACGTGATAGTTTCACGTACGTACGAGATAGTTTCACGTACGTACGTGATAGTTTCACGTACATACGAGATAGTTTCACGTACGTACGTGATAAGTTTCACATACGTACGTGGTAATCTCTTAGTGGTGGATATAGGTGGCTAGTGCAAGAATGCAGTGCTACAATCCAGTGCTGTAACAGTGAGTGAGGGAGGTGGGAGCGGTCTCTACAGCCTGATTAATAACAACGAAAGGTGGTAACTAAACTGGTTGGTGAAGATGGCGGGTGAACTGTACAATCTGACATCGCTGTACTTCAGTTTAGGACTTCAGCAAAGAGAAATTCTAGAACTTCTTTCCATTGGACATGGCCTTACTGTAAGCCTCAGAACACTCCAGGCAACACTGCAGAAGAAGAGACTGTATCGCCGAAAACATTACTCAGATATTGTCGATGTTGCGATTTACATAGTGGAGGAAACCGAGATATCAGGACAACTCCTTGGATATCGGTTAATGCATTTGAAATGCATACAGCGTGGGTTTGTTGTGAAACGAGAAACCGTAAGGCTTTTGTTAAAAATTATTGACCCAGTTGGTGTGATGCACCGAAGTCATCGGAGGCTTAGGCGACGAGTATACAATAACCCTGGTCCAAATTTTATGTGGCACCTTGATTCTTACGACAAGCTTAAGCCTTATGGTCTCTGTATAAATGAATGCGTGGATGGCTTTTCACGTAGTGTCATCTGGCTTGAGGTGTACTCAACTAATAGTGACCCGAGAGTAATAGCAGCACATTTTTTGTAAAAGCAAGAGCTGGCTGTCCAAAAAGAGTCTGTGCAGATCGTGGAACGGAAACATCCATGTGGAACAAATGCAGCGATTTCTCCGTCGCTATGCCATTGATCGTTTTGCTGGACACGGAAGTTTTGTATATGGTTCAAGTAACCATAATCAAAGAATTGAAAGTTTCTGGGGTTTTGTGAGGAAAGAAAACGCCCAGTTGTGGATGAACCTTTTCCAAGAGTTGAAGGAAGAGGATCAGTTCACAGGGGATTTTCTTGACAAGTCTCTGATCCAGTTTTGTTTCATGAAACTATTACAGGTTAGTAATAGTTTTTTATGGTTCTAATATAACAATATTTCATAGTCCTGAAATGTGCTGATGTTGTATCACAAGTCTATTTAAATGGGCTCTGCATTGATAAAAATAGAAACATCATGCATCGTACAATACTCTATTTCACCTTGTTCATAGTTAAATGCAAAGAATACGGCTTCTTCATTGGGAATAGGATACATGTTTCCCCAAATATGTGAAATTCCAAAATAGCATAGCATATACTACTCCACACTGGGCAGCAGTGTGGAGTAGTGGTTAGGGCTCTGGACTCTTGACTAGAGGGTTGTGGGTTCAATCCCCAGTGGGGGACACTGCTGTTGTACCCTTGAGCAAGGTACTTTACCTAGATTGCTCCACCAAAAACCCAACTGTATAAATGGGTAATTGTATGTAAAAAATAAATAAATAAATAAATAATGTGATATCTTCTAACAATTGTAAGTCGCCCTGGATAAGGGCGTCTGCTAAGAAATAAATAATAATAATAATAATATAGTTGAAGTATCCTGGGTGTATCCTATATTGTAGCATGTGTTTTTCTCATACTGTTTTAGGTTACACCTACCCCGATATATTGTTATTATTTTGATATTTGTTTTCTGTAAAGCGCTTTGTTATAGTCTTGCCATGAAAGGCGTTATAAACATTAATTGATTGATTGATTTGATTAGTGTAAACAGTAGTTGTGTGTGTGTGCGCGCGTGTGCGTGTGCGTGCAGTTAAATTTAGACAGTAATAAAGTAAAGAGAGTTAACGCTACAACAGTTACAAAGTAGCCTGTCCTCAAATAAGGACAATGGCACTTAACGGGTTAATGGTTTTATAAATGTGTTTTATACAATGCTTAAATGTATTGTACTTTGGTCCACGGCAGTGGGATACTATGTTTGCAAATGTAGTGATTAAAAAAAAAAAGGTTTTAAACAAAAACATATACCGGTATTTTATTTTGCTGCAGGACGAACTGAACACAGTTGCCCACATTTGGAACACCCATCCCATTCGTGCTCAGCGAAACCGAACTATACCTCACGGTCGACCGCTCATAATGTACACCCTTCCACATCTCTATGGAGTTGCTAATCATCTCTGTCCCAGCAGCATCGATGACATTTTGAATTGTGAAGAAGAATGCCTCACAAGGAAAAACTATCCCTGCGGCAAAACAGTGTTTGAACTGTGCAGCCTTTTGATGGTTGAACGTGGACTTGATCCACCAGGTGATATAGACCAAGCCACACATCTCTACATAACTTTGAAAGAGGAAATTTGGAATTTGCTGTAATCTTCCCCATTGTTGGTCTTTATTCATTTAAATTTATATTTTTTTTTGTGCAATTTTTTTATACCTAAGTTTGAATCACCACTGAGAGCCAGAATTGCAGAGACTTGTGCTGCTAAAACGATGGCCTCTTTCCACACTGCAATGCAGAATGGGAATAGGGTAGTTTTAATGGGTTTTTCAATAGACTTATATGCCAGAAGTGATTTAAACTGGTTTAAAACAGTTAATGAATTGGATTGCCCTCTTTAGATACTTTGTAAAAGATCAGTGGATAGAAATCTCAGCTGTTTACTCAAAGATGAGTGGTGATTTAGTTTGTTGATTTCTTTTTTAAAAGATTGTGAAAATGAAATTTTTTCTTAATTGTTTTTAATATTTAATGTTAAAAAACATGAAAAATGTACTTTTGTAAATCTCAGATTACATAAAACAAGTGATGTCTCCAATCAATGTGTTAGCTTGAGTAGAACATTTGTTTCCATTGGAATGTATAGCTATCGTAGGGCAACTCATGGTTTAATAGAGACATAGGTATAAACAAATTAGATTTGACAAATAAAAAGAGACAATGTTATTTTCAGCTACACTTTTATTTATTGAGAAACGCCAAAGTACACTTTGAAATCTGAAGGGAGGATTTTTATTACAGAAAATGTATACCCCTTTTAAAGTGAAACTATAATCCAAATATAGTAAGATTAAGATTATATATATATATATATATAATATATAGTATGCTTGTAAAAGGTATTTCTTTACAAAAGGTTTTAGAACTTCAATTGGACACTTAAAATGTGATTTGTTTTAAAACATTACTTCTGATCCACTCACAGCAATTTAACAATAATGAGAAGATGTTTACCAAATTGTTTGTAAGGATATCAGTTTTTGTAAAACCAGCTTTCACAAATATTTTTTTCTTGAAGACTGTGAAAATGAAGGGAAAAAAATTAATTACTTTACAAAAGTTTTATGGATCACTTGAGATTCAAAACCACAAATAAAACTAGATGCTGTGATAAATTGTTGTTAATCAATTTTAAAAGCAGACCAAACACTATCATCTGTATTTTTTAATCATTATTATTATAAATTGCTGTTGGGTACATTTATCTATTATTTGCAATGTAAAAGAACACCTTTTATAACAAACACAGTACAACTTCAGTGAAAACCCCCCTCCAAATTATGATACAGTAAGTCTGATTTTTCCCTTTTGTTAACTCAAGATCCACTTATGTTCAGAAATACAGCCCTTCAGAAGAAAACTGTTATCTGTAACATACTTATGTGACATTCATTTTTAAATAAAAGTATATATAAAAAAAACATTTTACCAGTTTGTTGGTGCTGTTGTCTTCATTTTAACCCTTTCACATTCTAAAACACATCTCAAAAACAGTTAAAATACACCTTACATTGGGGCAGATACTGGTATTAGAAATGGAAGAAATGAAAAGTTGCTAATCCACCCCAAACTTTTGGTCCTGTTGGATGTAAAAATGTATATATTTAAATTCTTATTTGAAGTAGCATACCCTGGCCTGAGGAACTCTGACATAAACCAGTATCATAGCAAGGACTACAAAACATGTAGCTTCCGGCAGGGTTTCAAATAAAAATTACAACCAAGAAAAAACATGTCTAAATTTACTAAATGCTTATGGCAGAGAAAATGAATGATTTAAACATTTGTAAAATAAAATAATACAATAAATAAAACCATCATAAGGCACACAATAAGCCCTTATTCACACAGCTGTACCCTACTTAAGACTTAAATGTGATAAATTAAACATTGTCCATTTTCAAGAACAATTCTACATTCCTTTAAAAAAAAGGAATATATAGTGAAATGTTTACTAAATAAATGTTGTATTGCCTACTATTGTTTTAATCCATGTGAACAGGACCCAGAATGGCAACACAAATCTAGATGACTTAAATCACAACAACTGTCATCATTAAAACACAAAATATGTGTGTTGTACAAACAACCTACACAATCCTTGAACCACAGTGAAAAAGTGCACCTTACTATGAACTGAAACGTAGTCTACATAAACGGCTGGTTTCACAGACCCCAATTGGCACTAATCTTGGGTTACTTTACCTAAAATAACATGAGGTAATGCAAGATTAGTGCTTATTGGGGTCTGTGAAACCAGACATATGTGTTTCCTGCTTTTAACATGTAAATGGCTGACAACTCATTTTCAATATGCTTTTTACATTTTCAGTTATATCCAATCCAATTTAAAACAGAACAATGTATATAGAATAAGGTACATTATAGTACATTGTTCTATGGAAGGCCATCATAATTTAACCATACCATGTAATTTAACGATAACGTGTAATTTAACACCTGTCTTTCTTAAATTGGAATAGATTTGTTCCGAGGTGGACTGATAATCTTCCACTCAACTGTTAATGTAATGAGATGTAAGTGCACATGAGAACCGACGACAGTGGTGCACAACTCTGGCCCTCGAGATCCATTCCAGTTCAGACCTTTAATCCAAGCAGATCCTAAATTAGTTAATTATACCTGTTAGGGGTCAATTAACTCATTCAGGAACTGACAAACAAAAAACCCTGACTGGAATGAATCTTGAGGGCCAGAGTTGTGCACCACCGACCTACGGTATCACATATAGATGATACGGACCATTAGTCTTTTGCACTCTGTGGTTCAGGGGTTCTGTAAAAATCCATCCTGTATGTATAACTGTTTTCCTATGCACAGATGAAGAATTCCTCATAACAAAGCTAACAATGGGGAATGTTGATGCACTATGCAGATTATGAGCACAATAAAGGTACTTTTTAAGAGAAGGCAGCACGCTGCTTCTAACAACACACTTTTACAGTGTTTATCAGCTGCATTTAAATTGCTAAAATTCTAAGATATCTTTCATCAGTTCTTAACCAACTCACATGTATGTACTGTAGCATCATCATCTCTATCTGCTTAAAGAAGATGTATCCAGGTATAGGCTTTTTGAATTCCAAGTAAAGTTCTCAGAAAAAAGTGCACACAAGTCTCTGCAGATCTACTTTATAAATGGAACACGCCACCTTAATTAAAGCATTCACATTATGTCCATTCTGTGACAATCACCATCCAAAATATTCTGGAATTCACTTCTAAATTCTGGATAGGAATTATAGGTGTATGGCACCTCTAAAAGCGGTCCACAGGTGTGTGCAATCGGCCTTCGCTCCAGACCTCTCAGAGTAGTGAATTACACTTCAATTTTCTCAACACACATAATATCTGCTCCCGTCACAAAGCGCAAGAATTTCTGGAGTCGTTCATCATGCAAAGAGCGGATGAACTGCTTCAAGAAATTCAATGTCTTGTTCTGGGCTGCATTCTGAACCTCGGCTTCAATAAGTTTTAGTACTCCTTTTACTGTGACCTTCTTGGCCTCATACAATGCTACTACAGCTAGAAACATTTGCAGAGTGCTGCGGATTATATTGGACATAATGTCCAAGGCATATTTTGGTTCTTGTATCAGCTGTTTATGGGCTACTTGCAGAATTGTGCCCTTCATGTCATCGAGAGATGGAACTGTGTGACAACCCATTCTAGACAGAATTTCCAGCAACTCATCATGATCATCTTCTCCAATGCTACCATTCATTGCTGCAGTTATTACATCTTTCTCAAATGAAGCAATATAGCTCAAAAAAGAATCAATCAATATTGTAATTTTAATAGAGTAATTTTGGACTCTCCATGGACTACAGCAACAACAAATGCAAGTGAGAGTTGAATTGGGAAATAGGAATGGTCTATGTATCTCTTAATTAGTATTCTTCCCAAGGATTCCCATTCCTCTTTGCCATATTCCGGACACAGTGCTGGAACACGTTCCAGCTCTCCTGCATAACCAACTCAGCGCGGTTCTGCATAAAAGTGGCCCAAAAAGCAGCATATGCATCCCGCGAGACACCAGACGCATCAGCACCTGCTTCATCAGCAAAGGATATTTTCAGAGAAGCATTCAAAATGCTTGAATCTTTAAACACTGCTATCATATCTTGAACTATGATTACCCTGTGTAAAGTTACGTAGTACACATCTGACAGCTGCAGTGGAGGCGAGCTGGGTGCAGGTGTTGAGTTTGGTGGCAGTGGGTGCACCTGTTGCAGAGCAGAGCTGGGTGCAGGTGTTGAGGAGGTGATGAAGGTGATTAATTGTTCTTGTCTTACAGGTGAGTTTGGTGGTCTGTGTTCTTCTGTAGAACAAACAATAGGGTTATTGGTTTCAAGCATTGGCTTCAGGGAAGTAGGAACTGGTTGGTATTCATTGGAAATGCCTGGTGTCACCCAAGGCACAGTGTCATCACACACTTCACTTTCAACATTGAATGGATAAAACTCTACCTCCGAATCAGAAGAAAATATAACGCTCACAAAAGCAGATGTTATAATGTTTCCAGAGCTGCAGAGGCCAATGTCACATTCAGTGGCAGCAGAATCAGTTAGAAAACAGTGATTGGCAGGCATTTCTTTCAGTGAATCACTTCTTACATCTCTGGAAGAATTTGAGGTACATGTTTCAGATACTGGGTGCATGCTGACTTTTTCTGGAAGATGAACTTGTGCAGACTCAGCAGCATCGAAAGGCACATTGCAGTCTACAGTACTTGACCTTTCTTCTGGGACATTGTCTACCACTTGCACAGTTGTTTCAACTCTATTTTGATCCAGAGATGCTAAGTAGAAACGAACAATCCCCATTTTAACTTTTTCATACACATCCCCTACAGTCACACCAAGTGGTAACACATTTTCTTTAAAATCACAGATTTTAAAAATGAACTCTTTTTCATTCCCTTTTTTTGACTGTCCATCAGGAAAAAACAGATCTTTCCCGATCTTTAACAACCCCTCACAGTCCATGTTCTTTGGGACAGAGATTTTTCTAGTACCACCCCCACCACGAACACGGACTTGTCTCCCATTATGTATCCAGCCAAACTCTATTTTCCTGTTGCTTTTTGCAGCATATTTGTTTCCAACCATTGATTTTCCTACCTTGTGTTGTGAATGATTTTCATCATCACTTGAATCAGAACTGACTGCTGATGATTGCTTTAACTTCATTTTTTTCCTGAGTTTTTCAAGAAGCACGTTTTTCCTCACATGGTTGGTGTACTTTCCATCATGTGAATTACTGCCAGCTTGTTTTGTGCAATAACTTTTCAAAGCCATTCTATCCCCTAGAGCAGGCAAGTATCTCGCTAAAGTTTCATCATCCATCAGCAGAACAGTTGAAGAGTCAATCTGTAAAAATAAAAAACAATACACATTTAAGAATAAATACATTAAAACATGAAGACAAATCACAGTGACTACAGTAATGTTTTTGGCTTATTGTTTTGTAAATTACCCATCAGTGTCTACTATTTGAGCAGTTGAACAACTATCTCTGAAGTAGTTTTCCGAAGTATTTTTTGATTGTACAACATTAAAACTGATGTAAAAATAATTTCTAATTTCTAAACAGACACATTTCAAACTATTGGACTGAAATTTCTGGATTTTTTCTTGAGCAGAATATTCTGCATGACATTTTTGACAAATCAGTGAGATGCTAGAAAAAACACACAAGGTGTTTGAGATCTTCTTTTACTCTTCAGTCAGTGTCCCTTACATCACTCTGGCAACTAGCGTTCTCACTATCTCAGTCAGTCAGCCTGTTGGTATCTGTGCACTGCAGCTCACTTTCTGCAGTACCTTTTTTGCACCTGAAGCTCATCTATTCCATTTTGATGTGTGGTGCAGCTAGAAGTGTCATCAACAAGAAGGACATTTCCTCTGTATTCCACCTATGATCCACTGTGCTAGATGTTTATCTTTAAATATGCAAAGCATGAAGTCATATTGTAGCTTGAGGTTTGCACAAAGAAGGGAGTTAATAATGTATCTGTATGGTTAGATTCTCCCTGGGTCTTTAAGAATCAGTAAAAAGTATACCCAGACTTGCATTATATTTAAATTTTACAACATTACTTGCTCTTAAAGGTGTTCTTTTTATGTTAAAAAATCATTCTTTGAACAAATGTACCTTCTGACTTTGCATCTGCTGAATGGCCTCATCACCAACTCCACGCTCCTGAAGAAATGGAAATATGTCCTTTTGATCTGCCATTCTTGTATATAATCTAAAGTTTTAAGGACATAAACAGAATTTAAGTTTATAAACTTAAGTGATTATATTTAAATATATTTATAATACTGTTATGCATAATAATTATGATAAATAAAAAATAGTAGTAGTAATAGTAGTGGTAGTTAATAACAATATAGAAGATCCAGATATCATAGGGTTGTTTATGCTAAATGACATAGTAATTAAAATGTTTCTCTAACAATTTTAGGTAAATTATATGCAGTGACTATAACAATTATTCAGACAGTGCCACGTTTGTTGTTTTTTGTTGTTGTAATTTTTCCTATTAAATCTAAATATTGCATAGAAAAAACTACTAATTTGTATTTAGTATACACAGGGTGTCTCAAAAAAATGTATAGACAATTTAATCGTTAAAAATATAGACATGTTATCTACTGTACTGATTCTTATTTTATTGGAAAGCAAGAAGCATAACTTACGATGTACACTACTGTAGATATTCAAAGTGTCCACCATTGACATCGAGACACTTATTATAGCGGCCAGCAACAGAGCGATACACATGTGCACATGTGTCCAGTGAGATGGCAGCGCAGGCATCAACAACTCTCAGGCACATGGCATTACTGTTGGCTTTCTAAGGAAACAACAATCAGCACTGTCAAGCAATATCTCTGAATTCTTGATGACTGAATTGTGTATAATTTTGTTTTGAGACATGCTGTATTTAGGCAACCTGCAAAGCAAATATTAACAGTTTTTCTCCCATATTAAAGTTTTTTAACAAAGATTTTAAGCCCGATGTTTTCAAACAATTATTTAGGCAGAAACAGAAAAGTGAGTGCTTCAGATATTGTGCAGGAGCTAGTTGAGGAATATGGTGTTAAGGTGTCAAACAAACAGTAAGAATAGAGTGTAGAGAAGGGATTTAATGGATGGGTTGCTAAAAAGAAGCCCTTCATCAGTTCAATCATTATGTTCAGAAAATATTTTGCCCAAAGGTATTTTCAGAAGCCAGAAGCTTTTCCAAGCAAAGTAATTTGTCAGATGAATCCAAATGTTATTTGTTTGGCTCAGATGAGAGAGTGATGGTGTGGAGAAATGTACAGAGGAGTACCTGCAACCCACCATGAAACATGGAGCACACGGAATTAACGTTTGGTGTGTACTTGTAATAATAGAAGGCAACATGAATATAGAAATGTACAGGGAAAGTCTACAGGGGAATTTGAAGAAGTCAGCTAGGAATTTAAATGTAAGAAACTTTCTGTTCCAACAAGACTGGTGTATGAAGCAGAGCAAACTACTGCCACATCTGGCATAACATCTTGTTTAAACACTTTTTTTTTTTTTAGGAGTAAGTGTTTATATTGTCTTTACAAGTTGCCTGAATATATACTAAAAACAAATATGTATCTTTTTCTTTGGGGGAGGGGCACCAAGTTATTATTTATTTATTTATTTATTTTTGGGAGTTCGTTATGGAAAAGGTCCCCCACATCAACCGATTGCCACTATTAGTTACATGAGCGCAAACAAACCAACCAACCAAATAAATACGATTTGCGCGATACTATGAAACACCCACACAGCACGGCTTACTAAGTACATGTATCACATATACTGAATGCTGCGTTTGTTTCCAGAAACGTTTTTCTTATTATCTTAATTTTGAATGAATGAAGTGAGAATGCCCTCTGCAGTAAATACAGTGCAATAAACAAATATCGACACACCAAACTACTGTAAAGTAACGGATGTGCACATACATTAATGCTTACTTTAAACTGACTGGACAATCTTGCACCAATTCGTATATACCAATATATATATATATATATATATATATATATATATATATATATATATATATATATATATATTCACCCATAAACAGAAACTTAGACGGTTAGTCCTATAAGCTTTTGTGCTCCGCGTATTTACGATCTGTGACATACACATTCCAGATCTACAGGGATCGAACGCATTTACAAAAAGCTGCAACTACTTACTGCCTGAACTACAGACGCAAAACTACAGTAACGACCCTGCAAAGCTGTTAATTGCGAAGACTTCAGTAAAGCTACCAGTATTCATCATGGGTCACCCATAAATGATACATAAACAAATGTGTGTTATGAGAAAACCCTAACAAATCCATTTCGGGAATATATTACATTAAATATCAATAGCAATATGACAATCATAAGCTTAATTATTATAATGAATACCGTGAATATAATACTATACTATACTATACACTACTCTATTAAAAAAATAATAATAATCTCAATTTAGCCTATGCACCAAGCACGCCTTTAGGAAGGTCCCGGGTCAAGATAAATTACATTATGAAGCACTGTATCGAAATCCGTCATGATTTTAGAGATTATCACGTACGTACGTGAAACTTATCTCGTACGTACGTGAAACTATTACGTACGTACGTGAAACTATCACGTACGTACGAGATAATCTGTGTGTGTTTTTTTTTCATCTGCGGTTCAGGGCTTCCATAGATTTCCCCCAAAATGGCAAGCATTAATAAAACTAAAATTGTTTCTATTAAATAACACAGTAATTCTACAGTTTACCGTGTTTGTACTCCTGTGCTTCCCTATACTTTCATTGATTTAATTAGTTTAATTTCACTCGTTAATGCTGAACTGCGTTTAGTATGGTTGGTCACATCAGGTTGTATTAAAGCACAGTTTGTGTACTGATTGCTTATCTAAACAGAATTTTAATTTAAACTCTGCATCTTACAGATGTTCAAAAACATTTCTGGCTCTGAAAAATCTTGGTTGTCGTATTCTCTCTCTGTCAGTATGCCAATGCTGAGTTGAAATAACAGCACAGCATTAGTGAGTTCAATCTGAGCTGCAATGACACCCTTCATTGTTTTCACTTGTTTCGTAGGCAACATGGGAGGTGTGGCTGGGTGCTGTGTAAGTTTACTGAGCTTTAAAGCACATTAAAATATAAAAGTACCCAAAACAAAATCTATTGTTAGTTTGTTATTTAATATAAACTATTAATACATTTATTATTTGAATGCGCTTTAAAGTAATTATATTCCCAGCAAACGTTAAGCAGGAGGTTTCACATACAAACAGCCAGTTGAATCTACGCCAGTGAGAGGCACGTAAAATAACAGGCTCAAACCGCAGGTGTAAGTCAGGAGAAAATGATAGTACATCAAGGTTAAGGGCGAGCCTTCGATATTATAATGAGATTCAGACATTTGCATACGAAAGTATTTTGAAACAAATGGTCAAAGCTAAACTACCGTAGCAGTGACGAAACTAAGTTACGGGAGTCAAAATGGTTGAATACATCGTCGGTATGTCTACAAATTCACAAAAACCTACGAAAAGTAAAGTATACTGAAAAGACCACTCTTCCGCTAAAACTGGAAGTCAGAAAAATTCTGTAAATATTTAAGAAATGAGCACCCCCTTAAACTTTTACCTAAAATATTTACAGTGTTAATGTTAATTAATGTACAGCTTACAATTAAAATAAGAGTGTAATTTGGACTAATTACACTATGTAACACAATTTTTGTTCCTGGGTAGTAAGTGTTATTTCCTAATTGCTTATGCCTCAAAAGTATAGAAAATGGCTATTATTCCCCACAAACTTTGCTTTTGTGACCAGTGATATTTTGAAATTTACCTATTTCCAATGAGAAAACGGGCGAATTTGTGTCTTTTCGTTCACATAAAGTCAGAAAAAAACAACATATGAATCCAAATTAACATGTATTTATACTAAAGTAATACAAAAAGGACTACAAAAGATTTAGAAGTGAGTAGTTTTCCGAGATTTACGATTATACTGTAAATCACTTTCACGAATCAGCCCCCAAATGCAGTCTCCTATCATGTTCTCGTTATACTGTCCTTGGTAGCGGCGTTCAAAGTCCAGTATATCCTGGTGGAAGCGCTCGCCTTGTTCCTCCGAGTACGCTCCCATGTTCTCCTTGAATTTATCAAGATGAGCATCAAGGATATGGACTTTGAAGGACATCCTACAGCCCATTGTGCCGTAGTTCTTCACCAGAGTCTCAACCAGCTCCACATAATTTTTGGCCTTGTGATTGCCCAGGAAGCCCCGAACCACTGCGACAAAGCTGTTCCAAGCCGCTTTCTCCTTACTAGTGAGCTTCTTGGGGAATTCATTGCACTCCAGGATCTTCTTTATCTGTGGTCCGACGAAGACACCGGCTTTGACCTTTGCCTCAGACAGCTTAGGGAAGAAGTCTTGAAGGTACTTGAAGGCTGCCGACTCCTTATCTAGAGCTCTGACAAATTGTTTCATAAGGCCCAATTTGCCAAATTCTTGGGATAGCGAACTTCATGGCTCTCTTTTCCCCTCTGTACCATCCTACGAAAATACATTTATTTCACCCATGACTAATGTGTAAGAGATTCTCACAACATTTTTCATATATGATATATTTTTCAATAACATTGAAAATTGTAAAACATTTTAAAATTAAAAACTTTTACAATTTTAAAAATTAACAAATTTTATAACATAAAATTCCGAGCAACAATTGTCCATCTTACCTTCCAGAGTTTTTTTGCAGTGCTCGCAGGTGAAATGAGGTGCCCAGGGTTTGTCTTGATCCCCGACAAGCATGCCGAAATATGCCTTGTAGGCCTCACACATCTTAGCAGATGCTTCCACGGAGTACTTTTTCGCTCGTCTTGATAAATTGGCCGCAGACATAGCAAAATGCGTCTGCCGGATGCTTGCAGCCTCTTGATGCCATCTCAGAAAAATGCAGATATGTACCCACTTAGGCAGCTGGAACTAAACTGAACTGGTGGGCTTAAGGCCCCTGTATTTATACTACTATTTATATTACTGGAAAGTTCTAGAAGTTACTCCAAGTTTACTCAGAACTGAATCTATCTGGAATGTTCTGGAAAATAGGTACATTTCAAAATATCACTGTCCTGGTCACAAAAGCAAAGTTTGTGGGGAATAATAGCCATTTTCTATACTTTTGAGGCATAAGCAATTAGGAAATAACACTTACTACCCAGGAACCAAAAAAAATAAAAAATTGTTACACGGTGTTATCCTTTAACATTTGGATATGCGTGTTCTCTCGCAACATGAAGAAATAGATTTTATATATATATATATATATATATATGAATAAAAGTTTTATTCCTTGTGCTGCAATCACTTCTGATGCTTCAGAGATTAGTTGTTGACTGCTTTACTTATTTAAAAAAAAAAAAACATGCTAACCATCATAATATTTAAATTGTCAAAAGAGAACAAGGGGCTGGATTAAATCAAATCTTTGACCCACCCGCTAATAGCAAACTACAAACCTGTACTTGATAGCGGTTATATTTGAGTAGAAGGAGCTTCTGACAAAACAATAAAGCCGTCGCTGAGTACAGGTTTGTAGTTTGCTATTAGCGGGTGGGTCAAATATTTAATTTAATCCCAGCCCTGGTTATGGAGAACATAAACATTAGATGAAAATCTCTGAATAAGAATAAAAAGACCACTTGACCTCAAACTCTTCCTTTTTCTTCAGCTAAAAGGAATAATGCAATCACATTTGGAGGAAACTGATTTTCTTATCTAATTCCATTCACCTGTTGCATAACATTTAGAAGGGTTTTGCTGGGAAAATAAAATCTCTGAATTAGTTGTTTAAAAAGAACAGAAGCATTAAACAAGATGAAAGATGAAACTATTACTTCAGTTTATCACCACTTGTAAAATATAACTTCACACCTTTTTTAAAGAAGTCACACCAAAAAACAATATAAATCATTAACATACACATTTCTTTGCTCAGTGGTTATAAAAATTAAACCAACAGTGCAAGTCTTTTTCTTAAATATTTGAAAGTGTATCGCGGCAAAAATGGTTTTCAATGAAGGCGGTTACGCGCAGCGGCAGAGGGACGCAGCACGCAAGAGATAAATATTTTCAACTTTTGCCGCGCCGCTTCGTGACGTAACCTACCAACAGCCAATCAGGGAAAAGTAGGAGGTTCCTTTGCGAGGAAGAAATAAAAAAAATAATATGGAGGAAAAGCTGTTAGCTTTAATTTCAGATTTCCTGGCGTTGTATAATACAACAATTAATAGTTACCGAGATATTAATAAAAAAAAAAGCTGCAGCATGGAGGTCTGTGGGTGTACTAATGGGATTACCAAGTGAATATTAAATATACATAATTAAGTAAATGAGATAATATATATTTTTTGTGCTAAACTCCACATTGAAAATAATTATGCAGTTGCTACTATAATTTTTTTTGGATAAATTAACTGCAGACAAACTTTTAAAAGATCAAGCAAAAGGTTTTATTTGGTGTACACGTGTTAGTTTAACAGTTTTTAACAATTAATAAACATGTACATTGTATTTTTAACTCGGGGAAACCATGGGATTATTATAATTGTAAATTAATTTGAAAGAAATTCATTTTATTGTACCTCCATATAAAGTTTTTGGCGACAAGATTTCGACAGTAGCTGGCACAGTTTTAATAAAGTACAGTATGCAAGGCCTTATTGGGATTGTGAAGCAATTGCAAGGGAATATCGAGTACACTGCTGGCAAACTCACTTCAGAACAGGAAGCTAAACATCTCTGGAAAAATCTAATGAAACCTACCCAATGATTTACATTTTCAAACATACCAAACAAATGCAAATACAGCAGGCAAACAAAAGACAGTACAGTAGGGCGTTTTAAGTTTACTTTCCAGGTTTTTTTTTTTACTTATTTGTCATTCCGTGTCAATTCAACCAGTCGTAAACGGGTCATATCAAATAAACTATTAGTTGAGTGTTCAGATTTCAGATTTTGTAAAAATGTTTTTACTAACTTTGTACAGATTTTCATCACATCTGAGATGTATGGGTGACAATTATGTATTGACACGGAATGACCCATATGTAAAAATGTGAAAAATGGGATAGTAAACTTAAAGACCTGCTGTATTTATTTATTTAAACGATGCTGTGCTGCCATGTCCCTGGAGCAGCCGATGGTATTCGCCGTACTTTTTTCTTTTCTTCAGGATGTCACATACCCACAACGATCTTACAGTTTTTTTTCTTTCTCCGGTATAGCAGAGTGATCGCAATAATTTTTTTTGCTCGCTGTTCATTCTTCGAAGTATTGTATGTGTGTGTGTGTATATATTTGATATTTTTATTTTTTACAATTGCCTAATGTTTTGGGTGCTCTGTAAATGGTGTCGGGGGTGGGGGGTGATTGTGGTGCTACTATAAAGTAAGCTTTTTTTTGATAAATTAACTGCAGACAGATTTCAAAAATAAAGCAAAACGTTTAATTTGGTTTACATATATTTTAACAGTTTTTAACAAATTTAATTAAAAAAGGAGGGGGGGGCGATTGTGGTGGTGTGGGGGTTACAATTAGGTTTTATAAAAAAAATATTTATAATGTTTCGCTCCTCAGTTTTCAGTTCTGTCAAAAGAATTATTTTCCCGCTGGCATTTACTGTTTGTTGCTCGGCATCCAAAACCTGCAGCCGTGACGTAACAACGGACCGCCAACTGACTTTACCCTGCCGCGTTTGGTGTGAACAGTACTGCAGCGCGGCGCGCAAGCAGGCGGCATGCGCGTCACGTCCGGTGTGAACGCCCCTTAAGAGTCATCCTCGAGGGAACACTCGTCCTACATTTTTCCTGCGTAATAAAGTGCATAGTCCCATTGTCTTGTCTCTTCTGTTGTGACAATCCCTTGTCCTTAACAAACAAAAACAAAATCAAAAACATTAAAAATAAATCAAAAACAAAAAGGTCCATAAAACTGAAACAAAAAGACTACATAAAACCAGGGCACCGTTCAAAAACGGTCATGCCAGCTAAAAAGGGCAGAACACTGGCATGACAAAATAAATAAAAGGCTTAACCGGTGCCCCGTAGTCCTGCTCCCAGGAGCTAGCGGTTCCAATCTTTTGTGCTATTCCATCTTAACGTCCTGGAGTCTGACGATCCTCCAATCTGCGCAGGCCTTGTCCTTACCGAGGGTCCGGATGTCTAGAATTACAAAGTCCTTGATAAGAGTTTGTGCCCTTCTGGTCGTGGTGATAGTGTCTAGCTCCTTCTTGTGGTAGACACAGACGTTACGGCCCTACCACAGGATCTGCTTGACAACATTGATGGCACGCCAAACGCACTTAGCTGTGCTGGTAGCGATTCCTCCCGCAGGCCCATAGAGCACAGTCTCAGCGGTCATCTTGGTCATGTCAGCAAACCTGTTTAGGAAGACAGAGACAGAGAGCCAGACACTGCCAGCCACATCACACTCCCAGAAGATATGGGCTGGTGTTTCTCTCTTGCGGCACTTTGCATAGGGGCATGTTTCTAATTGGGCTAGTCCCCTCCTGAACATGAACGCTCGAGTGGGGAGTGAACTGTGGACGGTGTTCCATGCTATATCCTTCTGGACATTACTGAGGCAGCTGTGAGACACATATTCTCCCAGATTTTTTGGCTTTGGGTGAGGAAGAAAGTAGCTACTTTTTCAATTTCCTGGGAACCGGCAAGATATTTAGTTACAGCCTTGTATTCCCAGGAGGCCAATTTTGCTTTATCTAAGCCCAATTTATATATAGTGTCCCTTAAGGTTCTATAATACAATGGGGGGTCCCAGGAGTACGGCACGGTGTTATCAATAGTGCAGAGGCCCAAGGCCCTGAGACAGGTGGCAAAATAGAAACGATTCATGTAACATACCTTCCTGTCCAGGGCCTGGATGTTCTTGACAGTTTGCGTGAGCCCCTGCACTCGGGTGAGCTGCACAACGTCCGGGTCCCCCTTACCTCCCTTCTTGTCAGCTTTATTTATTGTGGCTCGCTTTACTCTCTCCATCTTGCTGCCCCAGATAAAGCGGTGGATAATGCGGTCCACCACTTTTTTGGTGGTCCTGTCTGGGGGAAAGATTTTTCCTACATAAGAGAGGATGGGGAACAGTATAGACTTTGTTATTAATACTCTACCCGTCATTGTTAAGGATCTTGTGCTCCATCCGCCAATCTTTTTACGGACCTGTTTAATGTCCACCATCCAGCTCTGGGCCCCTGAGCTATTGTTCTCGAAAATGAGGCCCAGAATCTTGATTTTGTCCTTTGACAGGGTTGAGTTGTTTTTTTTTTCAATAATTTTATTATTCCATCAGGAAAACACAATTACAAAATCTGACAAAAACAAAATTTCAATACATTACAAACCATATATTCAAAACTCAAACAAAATCATACATTACATATGTAAAAAGGCAACACAATATATATATATAAAATCAAATAAATACTTAAAATACAGGAGTTTAAATAATACAGTTCATAAAATATTTTTAAAAAACTAAAACAACAACTTTCACTGCAGTCCCTTAATCAATTAAAAACAGTTGAATAAAATAGTCAAATCAATTCAAACATATAGTAAAATACAATCAAATCAATTCAAAAAACACCATTAAGAGCCTGTAAAAAACTAAAAACAAAACCTGCACAATGTAATTTGTTCAACCTAGAACGCCTCTACAGAAACGCTTCATCCCCTAAATATAAGGCTCATGAACCACCATAACACTGGAGAACACCTTCCATCGATGACAGGCATGATGTACAACTTCAACAAACCGATCCCTGACGTAGTAATCCTGCAGCAGGTGGAGGTCAAGCCGGATGGTCTCGGCACAGGACAGCAGCTCCCCCTTGAGGACGTAACGATTCCGTCATTTCCAGATGGCATCTTTCACGCAATTAATAAAAGCCCATTGCACAGACCATTCATTTTTCGGCACTTTTTCATTAGGTATCCCATACATAATGAGATCATAGTCCAGGGAGTCGCTGCCTGTGAGTTGGTTCCACCAAACTCTTTCCCCTCTCCAGATCTTCATGGAGGATATGCACTCCCAGAACCGATGGAGTATGCTTTCTTCCACCCCACAACCCTCCATTGGGCATCTAAGGGTCTTTGCCAGGGACCGCTTGTACATTACCGAACATACAGGAAGGACATTGTGCACCGTCTGCCACGCCAGATCCTTATGGTGATTCAGAAGCCTAGGATGAGCCACATTTTGCCAAATCCTCTCCACCACAGCTTGAGGGTACTGCCCCACCGGACACATCTGGGTTCTAAGATGAACAAAAGCAGTTAATTTTTTTAAATCTTTCCACATATTTATTTCCACATTGCACAAGTCATATTCCTTTAAAAACTTTAATTCTTAAATAATAAAAAGGCACATCCTCAGCAGTTGGCACATTCTGGGCAGGTTTAAAAAGATTAAAAACCCTTAAAATCCCCCCCCCAGATAAAACAGAGTAAACAATGACGCCTTACTAAAACCAAACAAACAGGACTCCATATGAACTGCAGTGAACTTAAGCCATAAAATCAATTTTAAATCGGGTACCTTTTTTCCTCCATACTCTCTTCCTTTATATAAAACAATCCTTTTCACTTTTTCACATTTGGATCTCCAAAAGAAATACATTATTTTCCGGATTTAAAAGCGTTAAAACACTCCTAGGTGGTGGAAACACAACCGCTATATATATATAAAAGCATGGGTAAAATAACAGAACGGACAATTAAAACCTTACTTTCCATTGTCAGGTCCCTCAGGCTCCACAACCCCAGCTTCTGTGCAACTCTCCCTCCAACATCCTCCCAATTCTTAAAACCAGACCCTTTATTATCAAATTTTAAACCTAAAATAGATAAAATCCTTTTTAAAATTCAGGTCAACTTGGGGAGCAGGCAGCCACTCACCATACAGCATACATTCAATCTTGTTCACATTAAATCTGGATCCAGACGCACCACAAAACACTTTAGTATGATCCATAGCCCTGTAAATAGAAAAATCATCAACACACAACAGTCACGTCATCCATATACAGCAAACACTTACTCTGCTCCCCACCGCTGCCTGGTAAAAACATGCCGGTTAAAAGTGTGTCATTTCTTAATAAGTTCGCCAGAGGCTCCATACAACAAATAAAAAGCAGGGGCGAAAGCGGACAGCCTTGTCTTACTCCACTTAAAACCTGCACTGACTCAGACAGATCACTGTTAATCAAAATCCTACTGCCAATTTCCCTATCCAATTAATCACATTTTTAGGAAAACCCATCTGAGCCAGTACAGCTAACATGTATTTGTGCGCAATCCTGTTGTACGCTTTCTAAGTCCAAATTCAAAATACACAATTTATTCTTCCTCTCCAGTGCAAACTGGATGGAATCTCTAATCAACATAAGACTGTCCGCTATCCTCCTCCCTGGCACTGCACACACTTGATCAGGGTGGATCACTGAACCAATGACCCCCCTGATCCTAACCATTAAAATCTTTGCAAATAATTTATAATCAGTGTTTAAATGGTTTATGTGTTTCCAGTTTTTCTATCATCTTTTCTATCACCTTTTTTAAATAAAAGGGTAATAAAAAAATTCCCTACTCTTCACTTTCACCACCTGCCACCATTAAGACACAGACTCACACATCTCTTTCAACGTGCTCCATTCGTTATAACACTGTCTGAACCTTTCACACACTCTCTCATCCTCTAGCAGCTTCACATTCAACTTCCATACACCCCTTCCAACAGTCACAGGCACTCCACAATCAAGCCTGGCACACAATAAAACATGGTCGGAATAAAACACTGGGTCTAAAATGAATTGGCTACATTTAAAATCTTTGGATAAAAACATAAAATCAATACGTGATTTCCTGTCCCCCTGTGCGTTAAACCAAGTGTGCCCACTTTCACCCGGGTGCAAACTTTTAAAAGCATCAATCAAATTAAAATCCTTTAAAAAGCCTTTTAATAAAATCGATGTTTTGTCCAGTTTCACCCCCCCAATCACACCACCTTTATCCTGAGCTGCTAAAATTGTATTAAAATCCCCTCCCAACACCACTGATTTGGTGGAAAGCAGAGCAATACCGATCCTCTCAAACCTTTCGTTCTTATCAGGTGAGGCATACACATTTATTACATTTATTTCTTTATTCATATATAAAATCCGGACCAGCATTGCTCTGCTGTCCACCAAAACCTCTTTCCCTTTAAAACGATATTCTTATTTTTAAAAAAAGTATCCCCACACCACCATTCCTATTCTCATTCATACCAGACCAGCAAGACTTCCCATACACCCATTTCTTTTCTAACTTTAAAAACTCATGCTTAAAAGGGATCCCACACTCTTGCACAAAAATAACATCTGCATTCACACTCGCTAAACTATTAAAAATAAAAGTACATCAAACAGGGCTACAAATACTTCTAACATTTATAGATGCAATTGTCAACGCCATTATGGCCACAAAGATTATACACCTTATTAACCCAGCCATCATTAATACTTTAGTTTTTTCCCCTTTCCCTTTACCCATACCTTTACCTTTCATATTTGTCACTTCTTCCAACTGTTGCACCACCTCCTCAACCAAATAACTCCTTCCCTCTCCCTCTGCTGTTGCTGGCACACAGCTCGCGCCACTTTCAGAGCTCTGAAGAAAAGCATTGCACGCCAGGGTCCTGTGGATAATCAGCAATTGCCGCTCTTTTTGTTTTTCTCCCTTTTCCCCCTCCACTATTCTCCTTCCTTAAATTTTGGGTCACCTCCATCTCACTTGCCTCAGTTTCCTCTACTATTTCTCCCTCCTCTTCCTCCTCCACATCACTAATGTCAGAAAAATCACCCATATTTGCAATTGATGAAAGTGACACTTGCAAGTCTTCTCTCAAATCAACAATCTTTCTCTCTTCTCCCCATCCTTTACCTGCACCTCCCACCACACTGTAATTACTTTTTTTGCCACCTCACCAACCTTCTTCCCCTGCCCCACCACTACTGCCACATCACCACTCACTCCACTCCACTCCCCTCCCCCACCTCTGGAATTACTGCCACATCACCACTCACTCCACACCCCTCCCCCACCTCTGGGATTACTGCAACATCACCACTCACTCCACTCCCCTCCCCCGCCTCTGGGATTACTGCCACATCACCACTCACTCCACACCCCTCCCCCACCTCTGGGATTACTGCCACATCACCACTCACTCCACTCACCACCCCCACCTCTGGGATTACTGCCACATCACCACTCACTCTACACCCCTCCCCCACCACAACTGCCACATCACCACTCACTCCATTCCCCTCCCCCACCTCTGGGATTACTGCCACATCACCACTCACTCCACCCCCCACCACTGGAGTTACTGCGACATCATCATTCCCATCCACCACACCCGACACTGCCACATTACCATGCACATTCACCTGGGCCTCCATTTTGTTTCCAGTTTTGTCTTTTCTTAATCTGTTTTAAAATGATTCAGGACAATCCCTAAAAACATGATCATCCTTTTCACACAAATTGCAATTTTTCTTTTCTCTGCACTGAGAAGTGAGATGTCCCTCCTGATTACAGTTTTTACACCAAACCTCTGTGCAGGCTTCTGCCAGGTGTCCCAATTTGCCGCAATTTCTGCACAGTTTCGGTTGACCCTGATAATAAACAAACCCCCTATTCCCACCCAGTGCTATATCTGAGGGGATATGTTGGTAGCCATCATATCCCCTCTCACTCGGTCTGAGTTTCACCAAAACCCGCCAAGCTCCATTCCAAATCCCATCCGCATCTGTCACCTTCACCGGACTCCTTTTTACCTCACAATACCGTGCCACCCATGTGTGAATATCCCCCCCTGAAACCGTCTCATTAAACATTTTCACCACCACCATTCTAACACTATTATCTACTAAACTCTCTATATTAAACTTACACACAGTTTCGGAGTCCTTCTGATTCTCCACCCTCACAAAGAAACTCCGAAACACATCCTCAGACCTAAAACTAACACCCCACGAACTACCATTACCCAGTGCAATTATACAATTAATTTCCTCCACCTTAAACCCCAAAGCCTTCTGCAAAAACAACTTACTCATCTCTAACCTACTCATATCTATTCTATCCTCACCAACAGTCAAATGCCTCTTCAAACTAACCCTCACACAACAATGACGACGCACACTAAACCTAGACATCTTCAACAAAAAAACAACTACAACACACTACACAGAAAAAAATTACACAAATAAAAGAAAAAACACCAGCGCCCCCTAGGGGGCCTTACCCCTCCGAGAAACACGACCAATCCACTCCCTTTCACGAACACGACTCTCCAAGAAAATCTGTCAAATAAATATTATTAATTTTTATTTTTTCGAGCGCAAGAGAAGCCAGAGTGTGGCTTTACTGGCGGC
Source organism: Acipenser ruthenus (assembly GCF_902713425.1). Classification (NCBI taxonomy): domain Eukaryota; kingdom Metazoa; phylum Chordata; class Actinopteri; order Acipenseriformes; family Acipenseridae; genus Acipenser; species Acipenser ruthenus. Next base: position 13,502,360 of record NC_081201.1, on the reverse strand, counting down.
CCAGCCCTTCCGGCCGACCGGCCCAAAGGCCTCCTCCTCTACCCGACGGCAAGGCCAAACAAAGCAATACAAAACAAAACAAAACAGGGAACTCTTCCCAAAACGCAAGTGGCGTTCGGTCCCAGCAAAGGGGTGCTTTGCTGCTGCCGTCTTGAAAGCGAGGGCTCCTTGCCCCACTAAACAGCTCAGTTTCTGCTTTACCGCTGCGCTCATCCTCCTCCTCCCATGAGCGCAAGGCCTTCTGGGTCCACTGGCCGGCCTGCCTGCCTGCCTTATTTGGAACAAAAAAAAAAAAAAAACAACAAAAAGAGCAGGAAAAAATACAACCCAGAAAAAGGGAGAGGGAGAGGCTCTCTCTCTCTCTCTCTCCCCCCTGTCTGTCTGTCTCTTTCCCTCTCTCTCAAGTGGAAGGCAAACTCCAGCAGGTGCTTGTCACAAAGACGGCCGGAGTGGGTGGCGTCAGACCAGAAACAGGAACACAAACGACAGAGAGATGTGGAGTTTGGTGGAGCTGAGCGAATGCTTTCGCTCAGCATTTAATGAACAAACAGACAGAAAATAAACGTTTGTAACAAAACACAAAAACAGGACACGGCACTTGCGCCAAAATAAATAGACAAACAAAACGGACTAGACAGTGCACAACACACAGACGAACAAACACGGTGAGTGAAAACACTAACTATTCTTCTTCTTCTTCAACTTATTATTATTATTATTACCTCCGTCTCCAATCCCGTTCTCCACTCACCGAACACCTAACCACGAGTGACTAAACGTGCATCTATTTATACTGTTGTGCTGGGATTCAATTACTAATTAATTATTCACTTGAATCCCAGCACGTGAATTCATTACGTGAAACCCCGTGTTCACATATTATATTTTAAATGCACGTGCGTGATGTGCAATCCCGTGCCTAAATACAAATATACACTTTTTAAATACACGTGAAACACAGACCCGTTTATATCCCGTGTACCAATGACTATACACCAACATTTACACACGCAACATACAACACATAACACACAATTGCACACAGGGGTGGGGCACATTGCCACATATACCCCCCCTTGTGCGCAGCACACATGGCCTCAACGGCCACCTCCCCCCTTAAAAACCCAGCAGTCCAGGACAAAGTCTCGGGCTGGGAAGGGAGGCTTCAGTGGGCCCATGGCTGGCCATGCTGTCAGCACCCCTGCCGGTAGTGGCACGGCTGACAGCCTGTTGGTCCCGTCCTGCAGCGAAAAAGCTGCGGGGGCAGGTGGTCCCCCGACCTCCCCCTTCTTCGTAGCCGGCAGCTCCCTCCTGTGGGGCTCCGGCCACAAGAACTGCAGCGAAACTGCTGCTGGGGAAAGTGGTCTCCAGACCTCGTCCCCCTTCTTTGTAGCCGGTAGCTCCCTTTGGTGGGGCTCCGACCACAGTACTGCCGGCAGCGAAGAAGCTGCAGTGGGAGCAGGTCTCCAGACCTCCCCCACGATCTCCGCCAGCGAAACTGCTGCAGTGGGAGCAGGTCTCCAGACCTCCCCCACGATCTCCAGCAGCGAAACTGCTGCAGTGGGAGCAGGTCTCCAGACCTCCCCCACGATCTCCGGCAGCGAAACTGCTGCTGGGGTTGGTGGTCTCCAGACCTCCTCCCCCTTCTTTGTGGCCGGCAGCTCCCCTTTCTGGGGCTCCGGCCACTGTACTCCCTGCGGAGGTACGGGCAGCAGAGGCAGCTCCTGCTCATCTGCTCCGGGCGGTGGCGGAGGCAGAGGCAGCTCCAGCTCCTCTGCTCCTGGCGGTGGTGGAGGCAGAGGTAGCTCCAGCTCCTCTGCTCCTGGCGGTGGTGGAGGCAGAGGCAGCTCCAGCTCCTCTGCTCCTGGCGGTGGTGGAGGCAGAGGCAGCTCCAGCTCCTCTGCTCCTGGCGGTGGTGGAGGCAGAGGCAGCTCCAGCTCCTCTGCTCCTGGCGGTGGTGGAGGCAGAGGCAGCTCCAGCTCCTCTGCTCCTGGCGGTGGTGGAGGCAGAGGCAGCTCCAGCTCCTCTGCTCCTGGCGGTGGTGGAACCAGCAGGTATTCACCCTCTGCTGGTGGAGGTGGGAGGGGCCAGCAGTCCTCCCACTGCGGTGAAGGTGGAACCAGCAGGTATTCATCCTCTGCTGGTGGAGGTGGGAGGGGCAAGCAGTCCTCCCACTGCGGTGGAGGTGGAACCAGCAGGCATTCATCCTCTGCTGGTGGAGGTGGGACCAGCAGGTATTCACCCTCTGCTGGCAGCTTGGGTCCTAGGGCTGTGGAAGCCCCGACTTCCCTCTCTTCGGGCTGTGGACGCACCGACTCCTCCCTTTTGGGCTGTGGACGCCCCGACTCCTCCCTGTTGGGCTGTGGACGTTCGGGCTCCCCCCACTCAGGCGTAGGACGTTCGGGCTCCTCCCACTCAGGCGTAGGACGTTCGGGCTCCTCCCACTCAGGCGTAGGACGTTCGGGCTCCTCCCACTCAGGCGTAGGACGTTCGGGCTCCTCCCACTCAGGCGTAGGACGTTCGGGCTCCTCCCGCTTGGGCTGTGGACGCTCAGGCTCCTCCCGCTTGGGCTGTGGAGGCAAAACCAGCAGGCATTCTTCCTCTGCTGGTGGAGACGGGGACAGCAGGCATTCTTCCTCTGCTGGTGGACCTGCTACCTGGGCTGCTGTTCCACTTATAACTGCCTCCAGGTAGCTGAGGACCAACCCCACACCTTCCTCCCAGGTGCTTACGGTCTGTTCCCTCGCATATGCCTCCCATCGCTCTCTGTCCATAAACTGCAGGAACTGGACGACTACTGGTATAGACTGGGCCTCCAGCCCAGCATTTTCCAGCATCCAATCCCGCACTTTGATGGCGTCTTCTGCCATTTTTTTTTTTTTTTTTTTTAAATCCAAAACTGCGGTTCCTGCTCTGGCCTGAGTCCTGGAGGCGCTGTCGATCCCACGCAGGACACCACGTGTCACAAAGACGGCCGGAGTGGGTGGCGTCAGACCAGAAACAGGAACACAAACGACAGAGAGATGTGGAGTTTGGTGGAGCTGAGCGAATGCTTTCGCTCAGCATTTAATGAACAAACAGACAGAAAATAAACGTTTGTAACAAAACACAAAAACAGGACACGGCACTTGCGCCAAAATAAATAGACAAACAAAACGGACTAGACAGTGCACAACACACAGACGAACAAACACGGTGAGTGAAAACACTAACTATTATTCTTCTTCTTCTTCTTCTTCTTCTTCTTCTTATTATTATTACCTCCGTCTCCAATCCCGTTCTCCACTCACCGAACACCTAACCACGAGTGACTAAACGTGCATCTATTTATACTGTTGTGCTGGGATTCAATTACTAATTAATTATTCACTTGAATCCCAGCACGTGAATTCATTACGTGAAACCCCGTGTTCACATATTATATTTTAAATGCACGTGCGTGATGTGCAATCCCGTGCCTAAATACAAATATACACTTTTTAAATACACGTGAAACACAGACCCGTTTATATCCCGTGTACCAATGACTATACACCAACATTTACACACGCAACATACAACACATAACACACAATTGCACACAGGGGTGGGGCACATTGCCACATATACCCCCCCTTGTGCGCAGCACACATGGCCTCAACGGCCACCTCCCCCCTTAAAAACCCAGCAGTCCAGGACAAAGTCTCGGGCTGGGAAGGGAGGCTTCAGTGGGCCCATGGCTGGCCATGCTGTCAGCACCCCTGCCGGTAGTGGCACGGCTGACAGCCTGTTGGTCCCGTCCTGCAGCGAAAAAGCTGCGGGGGCAGGTGGTCCCCCGACCTCCCCCTTCTTCGTAGCCGGCAGCTCCCTCCTGTGGGGCTCCGGCCACAAGAACTGCAGCGAAACTGCTGCTGGGGAAAGTGGTCTCCAGACCTCGTCCCCCTTCTTTGTAGCCGGTAGCTCCCTTTGGTGGGGCTCCGACCACAGTACTGCCGGCAGCGAAGAAGCTGCAGTGGGAGCAGGTCTCCAGACCTCCCCCACGATCTCCGCCAGCGAAACTGCTGCAGTGGGAGCAGGTCTCCAGACCTCCCCCACGATCTCCAGCAGCGAAACTGCTGCAGTGGGAGCAGGTCTCCAGACCTCCCCCACGATCTCCGGCAGCGAAACTGCTGCTGGGGTTGGTGGTCTCCAGACCTCCTCCCCCTTCTTTGTGGCCGGCAGCTCCCCTTTCTGGGGCTCCGGCCACTGTACTCCCTGCGGAGGTACGGGCAGCAGAGGCAGCTCCTGCTCATCTGCTCCGGGCGGTGGCGGAGGCAGAGGCAGCTCCAGCTCCTCTGCTCCTGGCGGTGGTGGAGGCAGAGGTAGCTCCAGCTCCTCTGCTCCTGGCGGTGGTGGAGGCAGAGGCAGCTCCAGCTCCTCTGCTCCTGGCGGTGGTGGAGGCAGAGGCAGCTCCAGCTCCTCTGCTCCTGGCGGTGGTGGAGGCAGAGGCAGCTCCAGCTCCTCTGCTCCTGGCGGTGGTGGAGGCAGAGGCAGCTCCAGCTCCTCTGCTCCTGGCGGTGGTGGAGGCAGAGGCAGCTCCAGCTCCTCTGCTCCTGGCGGTGGTGGAACCAGCAGGTATTCACCCTCTGCTGGTGGAGGTGGGAGGGGCCAGCAGTCCTCCCACTGCGGTGAAGGTGGAACCAGCAGGTATTCATCCTCTGCTGGTGGAGGTGGGAGGGGCAAGCAGTCCTCCCACTGCGGTGGAGGTGGAACCAGCAGGCATTCATCCTCTGCTGGTGGAGGTGGGACCAGCAGGTATTCACCCTCTGCTGGCAGCTTGGGTCCTAGGGCTGTGGAAGCCCCGACTTCCCTCTCTTCGGGCTGTGGACGCACCGACTCCTCCCTTTTGGGCTGTGGACGCCCCGACTCCTCCCTGTTGGGCTGTGGACGTTCGGGCTCCCCCCACTCAGGCGTAGGACGTTCGGGCTCCTCCCACTCAGGCGTAGGACGTTCGGGCTCCTCCCACTCAGGCGTAGGACGTTCGGGCTCCTCCCACTCAGGCGTAGGACGTTCGGGCTCCTCCCACTCAGGCGTAGGACGTTCGGGCTCCTCCCGCTTGGGCTGTGGACGCTCAGGCTCCTCCCGCTTGGGCTGTGGAGGCAAAACCAGCAGGCATTCTTCCTCTGCTGGTGGAGACGGGGACAGCAGGCATTCTTCCTCTGCTGGTGGACCTGCTACCTGGGCTGCTGTTCCACTTATAACTGCCTCCAGGTAGCTGAGGACCAACCCCACACCTTCCTCCCAGGTGCTTACGGTCTGTTCCCTCGCATATGCCTCCCATCGCTCTCTGTCCATAAACTGCAGGAACTGGACGACTACTGGTATAGACTGGGCCTCCAGCCCAGCATTTTCCAGCATCCAATCCCGCACTTTGATGGCGTCTTCTGCCATTTTTTTTTTTTTTTTTTTTAAATCCAAAACTGCGGTTCCTGCTCTGGCCTGAGTCCTGGAGGCGCTGTCGATCCCACGCAGGACACCACGTGTCACAAAGACGGCCGGAGTGGGTGGCGTCAGACCAGAAACAGGAACACAAACGACAGAGAGATGTGGAGTTTGGTGGAGCTGAGCGAATGCTTTCGCTCAGCATTTAATGAACAAACAGACAGAAAATAAACGTTTGTAACAAAACACAAAAACAGGACACGGCACTTGCGCCAAAATAAATAGACAAACAAAACGGACTAGACAGTGCACAACACACAGACGAACAAACACGGTGAGTGAAAACACTAACTATTCTTCTTCTTCTTCTTCTTCTTCTTATTATTATTACCTCCGTCTCCAATCCCGTTCTCCACTCACCGAACACCTAACCACGAGTGACTAAACGTGCATCTATTTATACTGTTGTGCTGGGATTCAATTACTAATTAATTATTCACTTGAATCCCAGCACGTGAATTCATTACGTGAAACCCCGTGTTCACATATTATATTTTAAATGCACGTGCGTGATGTGCAATCCCGTGCCTAAATACAAATATACACTTTTTAAATACACGTGAAACACAGACCCGTTTATATCCCGTGTACCAATGACTATACACCAACATTTACACACGCAACATACAACACATAACACACAATTGCACACAGGGGCGGGGCACATTGCCACAGTGCTCCATCTCTCCCGGGTGATCTCTTCTCCTTCACGCAACGTATCATGTATGTGGTACTCTCCGAGCCTGTGGCAAGCCAAAATCCTCACCTCCCCCGAGGTCAGAAGCTTTCCTTTAAAAACAAAGAGATTTCTCGCCCTCCACATGGCTTCTTTAAAACAGTTCAGTAAAATCCACAAGCATGTCCATTCCTCCTTTACTACAAAACCAGGCTTAATCCCATGCAGCACCATTGCTTTTAAAACGTTTCTGTTATTTAAAAACCCGCTCAGGATGTCTTCGGCCTCCCGCAAAAGTTTTTTGGCTTGCCCACATTCCCAGAACAGATGCGCTGCCGTTTCTTCTGCCCCACAATCCTTAAAAGGACATCTAGGGGACTTCCCAAGGTTCCTGCGATACATGGTAGCCCTTACTGGGAGGATCTTGTGTACCGTCTGCCATTCCAAGTCCTTGTGCCGATTCATGAGTCTCGGGTGAGCTACTTCCAGCCAAATCCCCTCCACAACCTGTGGGTTAAAAAATGAGACGTTACACATTTCTCTGTCCTGCACAAATTTCTGCACTTTCCAGGGGTCTTGCCACACCTCTTTATCTAAAGCAAAAAGTTCCTCTTTCTTTAAAAACAGCTTAATTTTATTATACAAAAAAGGAGCTTCCCATGCTGTCGGCACAGATAAAACAGGATAAAACATTTTAAAATCTCTTAAAATCGATCCTAAAAAATATTTTACAAAATGTGCAGTTTTGCTTGAACCATAGAGACACAACCTCACATGGACAATTACAAAATGTAAAAGCAAGATCTTCGTGAGGTCAGGAACCCCCTTTCCTCCATTTTTTGCTGCCTTGTATACCACCTCCCTCTTTAACACCTCATTCTTCCTCCCCCAGAAGAAGCGCATCACACTGCGTGTCAGGGCACACAGGACATTCCTGGTTGGAGGGAACACTGCAGACAGGTAAACCAAGACAGGTAAAATAACAGATTTTAAAATTAAACACTTCCCTTCAAAAGTGAGTTTTCTGAGGCTCCACAGCCCCAGCTTTTGTGCAACCTTGGCAGTGACGTTGTCCCAATTCTGCACTCCAGACCCATGTTTAAAGAATTTAACCCCTAAAATTTTAATAAAATCATTCTTAAAACACAACCATATGCTGGGTACTCTGGCCCACTTCCCATACATCATACAATCGCTATTTTGAATGTTGACCTTGGATCCTGACGCCTTGCAGAACCCCTCAACCATTCCCAACGTCTTCTCCATTGAGAACTCATCCCTGCAGAGGATCGACACGTCATCCATGTACAATATACATTTAACTTGTTCTCCCCCACTCCCAGGTACGAAGAGTCCACAGGGCTGTTTATTAGCCCTAATGGCAATGGTTAAAGGTTCGATACAACATATAAACAGCAAAGGAGACAGTGGACAGCCTTGGCGCACTCCGCTTCGGATTTTAACTGGTTTAGACGTGCTCCCATTTACCAAAATAACACTTTGAATGTCTTCATACAAGACCTTAATCCAATTTACAAACTCGATTGGAAACCCCATTTTCAACAGTACACCAAACATGTACCTGTGCGCTATCCTGTCATATGCCTTCTCTAAATCCAAATTCAGGATACTAAAAGGGAGCTCCCTCTCCCTGGCATAACAGATAGTGTCTCTCACGAGTATCAAGCTGTCCATTATCCTCCTACCTGGGACTGCACATACCTGGTCCTGATGGATGACTGTGTCGATCACCTGCCCCATCCTTCCAGTCAGGATCTTCGCCAGCAACTTATAGACGGTGTTGAGGAGGCTGATCGGACGCCAGTTCTTCAAATCTTCCCGGTCTCCCTTCTTATAAAGCAAAGTGATGACGCTCCTCTTAAAAGAAGTGGCCATTTCCCCAGCATTAGAACTTTCTATAAAAACACTCAACCAATCATATTTTAAAACATTCCAAAAACACTTATAATATTCAGTGGGTAAGTCATCCTCCGCTGGCGGTTTCCCCATTTTGCTTGTTTTCAAAGCTTTATCCAGCTCTTTCAGAGATTTATCCAGAATGTAACAGGGCGAGGTGCCCTCTACATTCATTTGTTTATTTATTTTAGAACGGGATTTCCCCCTCTGCCCCTGTGTTATTTTGTATTATTATTATGATGATTTATTATTACATTTATTTTATTGTTTTGTATTTTGACGACGTAGCCGGTTTGTTTTGTTTTGTTTAGCGTGGATGGGAAGCCCCATCCACAACATAATTAAAACTCGTGCAGAAGGTGGCCATCTCCCGAATTAATAAAGTGATTAATTTTGTTGCTAATCGGGAGATGGTCACCTGAATATAAAAGGCCTGCAGCTCTCCATGTTGGGGGTGGGTGTTTTAGAGGAGTGTATGAGAGAGCGCGAGGAGAGCAAGAGCGAAAACAAAAACGAAACTAAAACGAAAGCAAAAGGATCAGTGACAGCTATTTGCCCAGCCTGACCTTTGATTATATATTTTGTGTGCATGATCTGTTTTTGTTAAGCCTTTTTATTTTGCTCTGTGAGCACAGTGTTTTGTGTTTGAATATTTTATTTATTTTGGTATTATTTAAATAAAACGGCACACTCCGTGTCCTTTTTGTTGCAACTGCAGTATTGGTGTCAGTTTATTTTCGTGCCTGCTTCTGCCGTGACGTCACCACTCGTCCACCCTGTCACACAGACATTTACATTTCTCTTTTGCTTTGCGTACTTTATCCCCGCTTTCATTTATAAAAAAGCAATTTGGTTTTCCTTTTAAGGAAATCCCACCACTCACTCTTTTTTCAAACAAAACCTGCAGAGACCTCCACCCTTTATACTTCTCTACATATTTCTCTCTTATGTTACTATCCTCTAATAATTTTACATTTAATTTCCACACTCCTTTCCACTTTTCACTCACCCCTCCCAGATCCAATGTTGCCCTCACCATCACATGATCGGAGAAGAACATAGTCTCCAGTTTACAATCTTGACATTTCACCCCCTCAGAAACAAAGATCATATCGATCCTGGACTTACTTGTCCCCTGAGAGTTGCTCCAGGTAAAGCCTCCTTCAGAATGTATCATCTTATAACAATCTGTCAAATTAAAATCTTTGATTATTTTGTTCAATAACACAGATGTTTTATCTAATTTAAAATTTTCCTTCCCAGTCTTTTTGTCATCCCCACTCCTCACACAATTCCAGTCACCTCCCATCACTACCGGCATCTATGAACTAAGCTCCATCCTTACCAGTCCCAACAATTCAAGCCTCTGGTGTTTCTCCACAGGCGCATACACATTCACCAGTTTAATCTCTTGCTTATTACATACCACTCTCACCATAACAACCCTTCCATCCTGCAACACACTTTTCTCTTTAATTATACACTTATTATTTTTAAACAATATTGCCACTCCCGCATTCTTATTTTCATCTGTTTCCGACCACACTGATTCACCTTTCACCCACATGCTTTCCAACTCTCTATATTCTTTCTTAAACCCAATCCCACACTCTTGTAAAAAGAACACATCTGCATCAATACCTTCTAGATACTCTAAAACAGCCTTGCACCTGACCTTGCTCACCACACTCCTCACATTCACCGTTGCTATTATCAGCGCCATCCAGAACAGCAGAAGGTGTAAAGACATATTCATAAGATCTTAGTTGGTTCTATCCCCATGTTATCTGTGAGCCGCTGCACATTATTATCATCCAAAAAGGAAGTGCCCCCATGGTCTACACCCCTCCCGCCATAAGACCTGTCACTCACTACCGAGGAGTTGGAGCCAGGAGAAACCGGGGTCTCCTGCCCAGCTTGCTTACTGTCCTCCTTTTTTTCCTTTTTCCCCACTTTCATACCACTTTTCACCTCTTCCCCTTCCTCCAATTTCCTTTTCCCTGAAGCTTTCTCCTGCTCCATTTTCACCCCATCTATGTTCCATCCCTCCTCTTCCTGCTCCTCCTCCTCCTCCATCTCCTCTTCACTAGACTCCCTGTGGCAGGCTGGCTGGGCGGTGACGTCAAACAGAAGCAGGAACTAAAAAACACTGACATCAAGTACTGCAGTTGCAAAAGAAAGACGCTGCTGGCCGCCGTTTTATTTAAATAGAAAAATAAATAAAAGGTTTTAACAAAAAGAAACTTGCTCACGGAGTGAAACTAAATATTTTAAATAAAACAAATCACGAACACAAAATTATAAATACAGGTCAGGCTGGGCAGTTGCTGTCACTGTTCCTGTATATTTTTTTAAGTTTCGTTTTTCTCTCCTCGCTCTCTCCACTCTCGCTCCTCATACACCCACCACGAGCACAGAGAGCTGCAGGCTTATATACCGTGGCCGAGGGGTTTAACTAGCTAGTAATTATTCTATTACTCCTCGGTAACAATCTGCACGGGTACAATTATTATGCGTGACTGCCAGCTAATTCAATAATAGCAAGCTGACAGTCACGCATTCCCACAAGGTATTTTTAAAACAACAACAAAACACACTGCGCTTCACTGTCAATAAATACAACCAAATCATAAAACAAATACAAACACAATACAATAGTCTGCACAGGGGTGGAGGGGGAAACCCCGTTCTAAAAATAAATAAATACGTACAGGGCTGCTCGCCCTGTTACACTCCCCTTCTGGTCTACCCTCTACACCCATCCCCATTGTCTCTTTTGAGGCATCTGACCACACGGGATAGGGCCCTCTTCCTGGATATCTGATGAACCTGCCTACCCTCCACTCTTATTTCAGCCCTCTCCGAAACCCTCACTGTCCTCTTCTGACTCCGTAACATGCAGATCTGCTGCCATTGAAGATCCTTGCTGCTCCTTTTGTTCTTCCCCCTGGTCCCCCTCACCTCCTCTCCGCTCCCCCCCTCCGCCTGTCTCTTCCCCTCACCCTCTCCACTCTCCCTCCCCCCTCCTGCTCACTTCCCCTCCCTTCACCACTCTCCTTCCTCTCCTCTCCCCCTTCCTGCTGTTCCCTCTCCTCCCTCTCCCACCTCTTATATCTCTCCTTCCCATACCCATCCCTCTCCTCCTCCCTCTCCTCTCTCTCATACCCCTCCTTCCTCTCCCTCTCCTCTTTGCTCTGTTAGCAAAAGAGGACAGACAGTGCATAAAAAGGTGTTCACTACTGTCACACAGGCTACACTTCCTTTTCTCCTGACACTCACTCGCCACGTGCCCCTCACCCTTACACACATAACACATAATTTTTGTGCACCCCGCCGCCAAGTGACCCATTACCACACATTTTCAACATAATTTGGGTTGCCTGAAATAATGTATATATCCTCTATCCATCCCCAGTAATATTTCAGAGGGAATGACTCTGAATCCCTCATATTATTATTATTATTATTATTATTATTTATTTCTTAGCAGACGCCCTTATCCAGGGCGACTTACAATCGTAAGCAAAAACATTTCAAGCGTTACAATACAAGTAATACAATAAGAGCAAGAAATACAATAACTTTTGATCAAGTAAAGTACAAGTTTGACAAACCACAATTCAATAATACAGCAGGTAATAGTGATACTTACATCAGAATAAGATTAAATAGTGATAGTTACATCAGGATGTGATTAAATACAAAGTACTACAGGTTAAAAACTTGGCAGATTACAGTATTCTGAAGTACAGGATTAAATGCAGTAAAATAAGGGGCAGGTAAGAGCAAAATAAAGCACATTTACATGAAGGGTGATAGTGTCCCAGGATACAAACAGAGGAGTTCTACAGGTGCTCTTTGAAGAGGTGAGTCTTAAGGAGGCGCCGGAATGTGGTCAGGGACTGGGCAGTCCTGACATCTGTAGGAAGGTCATTCCACCACTGCGGAGCAAGGGTGGAGAAGGAGTGGGCTTTGGAGGCAGGGGAGCGTAGCGGTGGTAGAGCTAGTCTTCTAGTGCAGGCGGAGCGGAGAGGTCGAGTGGGGGTGTAGGGAGAGAGGAGGGTCTGGAGGTAGCTGGGTGCAGACTGGTCAAGGCATCTGTAGGCTAGTACAAGAGTCTTGAACTGGATGCGAGCGGTGATCGGGAGCCAGTGGAGCGAGCGGAGTAGTGGAGTAGCGTGGGCGAAGCGAGGCAGAGAGAACACCAGGCGGGCAGCAGAGTTCTGGATGAGCTGGAGCGGACGGGTGGCGGACGCAGGGAGGCCAGCCAGGAGGGAGTTGCAGTAGTCTAGACGGGAGAGTACCAGGGCCTGGACCAGGAGCTGGGTAGCATAGTTGGTGAGGAAGGGTCGGATTCTTCGGATGTTGCTCAGGAAGAATCGGCAAGTGCGTGCCAGAGTGGAGATGTGCTGGGAATAAGAGAGGCAGGGGTCCAGGGTGACTCCAAGGTTCTTAGCTGAGGAAGAGGGAGAGAGTGTGGTAGATTCCAGAGGAACAGAGATGGAGAGATCAGAGGAGGGGGAGGAGGAGGGAAAGAAAAGGAGGTCAGATTTAGAGAGGTTGAGTTTGAGGTGATGCGAGTGCATCCAGGAGGAAATAGCAGACAGACAGGTAGAGATACGGGAGGAGATGGTGGAGTCAGAGGTGGGGAAGGAGAGGAAAATCTGAGCATCATCAGCATAGAAATGGTATGAGAAACCATAGGATGCGATGAGGGGGCCCAGGGAGCGGGTGTAGAGAGAGAACAGGAGAGGACCCAAGACTGACCCTTGGGGGACTCCAGTTAAGAGAGGGTGAGGTGTGGAGGTTGCTCCACGCCAGGTTACCTGGTAAGTGCGGTTGGAGAGGTAGGAGGAGAACCAGGCCAGAGCAGTGCCAGAGATCCCCAGGTCAGCAAGAGATGATAGTAGAATAGAGTGATCAACAGTGTCAAAGGCAGCAGAGAGGTCGAGGAGAATTAGGACAGAGGAGAGAGAGGCAGCTCGGGCACACTTAAGTGAGTTGGTGACAGACAGGAGGGCGGTTTCAGTAGAGTGAGCAGAGCGGAAGCCAGATTGGAGAGGGTCAAGCAGAGAGTGGTTGGACAGGAAAGCAGAGAGCTGGCGGTGTACAGTCCGCTCGAGGGTTTTGGAGAGGAAGGGTAGGAGGGAGACAGGACGGTAGCTCTGGAGGGAGGTGGGGTCGAGGGTGGGTTTTTTGAGGAGGGGAGTGATCGAGGCTTTTTTGAAGGCAGAGGGAAAGATACCAGAAAGTAGAGAGGTGTTGAGGAGGGAGGAGATGAAGGGGAGTAGAGCAGGGGCAGCAGCTTGAAAGAGGTGAGTGGGGAGGGGGTCCAAGGCACACGTGGTGGGTTTGTGACCCTGGAGCAGGGAGGAGAGGTCAGAGTCTGAGAGGGGCAAGAAGGTGGAGAAGGAGGGTGAGTTAGTAGGGGTTGCAGTGGGTGTAGGAGTTGGAGCAGGAGGGGGTGCGGGGGGGGGAGAGGTGTTAAAGAGTTTGCGGATATCTGAAATTTTAGAAGAGAAGAAGGAGGCAAAGTCATCAGGGGAGATAGAGGAGGGAGGAGGAGGGGGGGAGGGTTTAGGAGGGAGGAGAAGGTAGAGAATAGTTTACGTGGGTTGTTAGTGGAGGCTTGGATTACAGATTGGAAATAAGAACATTTAGCAGAGGAGAGAGTAGAGGAGAAGGAGGAGAGGAGAGTGCGTAAAGGTCTAGGGCAGCAGGGAGTTTGGTTCTCTTCCATTTCTTTTCAGCAGATCGCAGTGTGATTCTTGCCGAGCGGAGCGCAGAGGAGAGCCAGGGATGGGGAGGGGAGGGGCGAGCAGGACGGGAGGTGAGGGGACAGAGGGAGTCGAGGGAGGAGGTGAGTGAGGAGAAGAGGGTGGAGGTAGCAGAGTCTATGGAGAGTTGTGAGAAGGAGTCGATAGGAGGGAGGTGAGAGAGAGCAGTGGAGGCAAGGACAGAGGGGGAGAGAGAGCGGAGGTTACGGCGAGAGGTGACAGTGGGGGTGGGAGGAGCAGGGAGAGGGGGGAGAGACAGAGAAAAAGAGATGAAATAGTGATCAGAGAGGTCCAGGGGGGTGACAGAGAGGGTGGAGGGGCAGCAGGCCCTGGAGAAGGTGAGGTCCAGTTGACGGCCAGCTTTGTGGGTAGGAGGGGACGGAGAGAGACAGAAGTCGAAGGAGTGCAGGAGAGGGAGGAATCCAGCAGAGTGGCTGGGGTTGGAGAGATGGATGTTGAAGTCACCCAACAGGACAGTCGGGGTAGACAGGGAGGGGAGGGAGGAGAGTAGATAGTCGAGTTCATCCAGAAAGTGAGTGAGAGGCCCAGGGGGGCGGTACAGAACAATGAGCAGGAGTTGATAGGGAAAGGTTAGTTGGACTGCATGAAATTCAAAGGTACTGACAGAGAGTGAGATGAGATCGGAGGGGACAGAAAAGAGTAAGGAGGGAGAGAGGAGAAGACCCGTCCCACCTCCCCGTCCAGTGAGACGCGGGGTATGGGACAGGACGTAGAGAGAGGACAGGGCAGCAGGAGTAACAGTGTTATCAGGGGACAGCCAGGTTTCAGTGAGAGCAAGGAAATCGAGCGAGAGGTGGGAGGCAAAGGCAGAGATGAAATCAGCTTTGTTAGCAGAAGAGTGACAGTTCCAGAGTGCACCAGAGAGTGTGCGGGAGGGGGGGAGAGGCAGAGAAATTAGGTTAGAGGAGTTGGAGGAGCAGTAGCGGAGGGAGGGCAGAGGACGAGGACGGGAGGACAGAACAGGGATGTGAGAGACAGTCATAGCAGGACAAAAGGCACAGTGGGAGCAGTAGGGTGGAGGGTACAGACCTGACTAGTAGATAGCTTCTTCTAGAGCCCCGTTAGGTTTGGATCTATTGGAACAGTGTCTCAGCACAGGCCTCCCCTCGCTCCCACTCCCACGGCTAGACTCCCGGCTCTTTTGTTGAGGCTCTTCGGTTGGCTGGCGCTAAAATAGGCTGCTTAATATATAAAAAACAACTGCGTGGAAACCAATCAGATAGCAAAACAACTTCTATTCAATTAAACCACTCACCTGGTACTAATCACACACCAACTCAGCTAATTCAAACACCACCTTACAGAGTTACCAAATGTAGTTAATTAAAGATTACTTGAAGCAGGAGCTAGCCTATCTGCCTCAGTCCCTGGTTCCTGTAGACTGATCACTATTTATATGCACACCCTTAGATGGGTTCCACCTCACTTTGCAAGGGGACTGGCACAACTGCTAACTGCTCTATTGACAATACTTTTACACACTTCAAAGGGGATCACACCACTGCAGGAGGCTATGTGGAGACCAATCCAAATGCAAACCACCCTCCCTGAGAAGTTACAAATTGCAAATCACCTTAATATTCAAATAACCACACTACCTGGTTTAAAATCACATACACACACTCCTCCCTAAATTGAAACACCAACTAATAAAAATAATACTTAAATAGTTAATTAAAAATTAGTAGGAGCAGGACCAATTACCTATCTTGCCACAGACTTCTGGTTCCCTGTAGACTCCCACAGCTAGACTCCCGGCTCTTTTGTTGAGGCTCTTCGGTTGGCTGGCGCTTCTGGCTGGCGCTAAAATAGGCTGCTTAATATATAAAAAACAACTGCGTGGAAACCAATCAGATAGCAAAACAACTTCATACCCATTTGGATCTGGCCACAGACTTACACGCACTCTCCAAGCACCATTCCATACCTCATCACTATCCCTCACTTTCTCTGCACCCCCATACACTGTACAATACTTTCTCAGCCACACACACACATCCTCTCCCTCCACAGTCTCCGACTCCATCCTCACAATCACCACCCTTCTCGCAACATCAGTCAAGGTTATCACTTGGAACCTTTTCAAAAGTTGGTCACTTTTCCCCAAATTGAACAAACAGTGACATTTCTGCAAATCACTCACCGCCCTAAAACTGACATCCCAGGTGTTTCCCTTCCCCACAGTGATAATACAATTGAGCTGCTCTGCCTTAAACCCCAGTGTCTTCTGCAACACAACCCTAGAAAACTCAAGCCTGTTAAACGCAAGCTCCTCTCCATCTCCTCCCTCTTTCAAAGAAATCCTTATGCAATTAAAACGACGTGCCGCAAACCTTGGGGACGCCATTTTAATTATTAAAACACTGACTCACACAAAAAATTAAGGTTTTTAAATTTAGCCAAGGCCAAATTAAAGCAAAATACCAATAATAGCAAAATAAACAGCAGATAAGGTGCCCTCAAAGGGTCCCCCTTACCTGCTCCACAACCTGGATCCTTGTCTTCTGCCTGCCCTGCTCCCCTCCTACCCAGACCTCAGCTACCAGCAACCAACGTTGCTCCTGTTTACATTACCGATACCTTACTAATCGCTTCCAAATCAAACTGCGGACAAGCCACACACTTGATCTGAGCCAAGAGGCAGAGAAGCGATGCCCACAATGGTTTTGCCCAAACACCCCGGGCGCGGCCGCCCGCCGGAGCTGCCGGGGTACTTGCTTCTTGGACTGAGGGGAAAAATGGGATGAAAAAAAAAATAATCCAATTATTAACACGGCCGCCGCTGTTGTGCTCGTTCTGCTTTTAAACCATGTCGAGCCCCACCCCGAGGGGCAGGGCTAGCCAAAAATTGCATTGAACTCTTTAGTAAAATACTCTTTTATTGAGATTTTACATTTTTTACATTTACACGCATTCTTTTTTCATTCATTTTACAGACATACATTTTGTTTTAAAAGCATTTAAAATACATTTAAAAACACCAAGACAATCGTGCTTTGTACATGGTTAAAACAGACTGTAACGTTGCCTCTCTGTTATCGGCTTGTTTGCCCTTTAAAAACATAGACCCAGACACAGCACTGCACAGTGAAGCACTTTCCTGCACTTTTATTACAAAACAAAAAGAAACAAACAAAACAAAAACCTAGCTCTCATTGAGCACTCGCTACACA
This sequence comes from Acipenser ruthenus, assembly GCF_902713425.1. Lineage (NCBI taxonomy): Eukaryota > Metazoa > Chordata > Actinopteri > Acipenseriformes > Acipenseridae > Acipenser > Acipenser ruthenus. Next base: position 13,485,336 of record NC_081201.1, on the reverse strand, counting down.
TATGCAGGTACCTGAATAACGTGCAGGACAGCTAAGCTGTTTACCTGACATATAATTCCAACACACAACACTTTATTACAAACAGTATATACTACTTATAAAGTGACTGCTCGGACACAGAGTACTCCTTCCCATGTCCTTCTACTCAGCAACCTAGAGCAGACTGGCTGCTTCTTTTTTATACTCTGCACCTGGTTCTAATTTCCAATCATTGCCAGGTGCTGGTGATAATTAAACAAACAACAAAACAATTAAAACAAACAAAACCGATTACCTTGGCAGGGAGGCTTTACTTCTGTCCCTGCCATAAAACAAAACATTTTTCATATCGCAGGCCTCCTGTCCTGCTACATCTGTTACAAGACACAGATTAAAATCAACATGATAAAACCTGTGCTGCTTTAAAAGTGACTGGAAAAAACAGTGCTTGTGAGGGCCGAGGAGAGCTCTCTTACAAAGGTTCAAAGGTGAACATAAAACAGAATATTAAAACTATAGAACTAAAACGAAAAAGGGACAGGGGCAAAGAGACAGTGTGTAAAACAGTGAGTTAAAATTCTAAAATTTTAAAACACTTAAAATGTAACTTTTAATAGTTGACATTAAAAATCTTTTAGATACGTAAACAAAACAAAACAAAATCAAATAAACCATTCAAAATAAATCAAATAAAAGTCCATAAAACTGAAACAAAAAGACTACATAAAACCAGGGCACCGTTCAAAAATGGTCATGCCAGCTAAAAACAGCGGAATGCTGGCATGACAAAATAAATAAAAGGCTTAGCGGTGCCCCATAGTCCTGCTCCTAGGAGCTAGCGGTTCCAGTTTTTTGTGTTATTCCATCTTCACGTCCTGAAGTCCGGCGATACTCCAATCTGTGCAGGTCTTGTCCTTCCCAAGGGTCCGGATGTCCAGAATTACAAAGTCTTTGATAAGAGCTTGTGCCCTTCTGGTCGTGGTGATAGTGTCTAGCTCCTGCTTGTGATAGACACAGACATTACGGCCCTCCCACAGGATCTGCTTGACAACATTGATGACACGCCAAACACACTTAGCTGTGCTGGTAGTGATTCCTCCTGCAGGCCCATAGAGCACAGTCTCAGCAGTCATCTTGGTCGTGTCAGCAAACCTGTTTAGGAAGACAGAGACAGAGAGCCAGACACTGCCAGCCACATCACACTCCCAGAAGATATGGGCTGGTGTTTCTCTCTTGCGGCACTTTGCATAGGGGCATGTTTCTACTTGGGCTAGTCCCCACCTGAACATGAACGCTCAAGTGGGGAGTGAACTGTGGACGGTGTTCAATGCTATATCCTTCTGGACATTACTGAGGCAGCTGTGAGACACATTCTCCCAGATTTTTTGGCTTTGGGTGAGGGAGAAAGTAGCTACTTTTTCAATTTCCTGGGAACCGGCAAGATATTTAGTTACAGCCTTGTATTCCCAGGAGGCCAATTTTGCTTTATCTAAGCCCAATTTATATATAGTGTCCCTTAAAGTTCTATAAAACAATGGGGGGGTCCCAGGAGTACGGCACGGTGTTGTCAATAGTGCAGAGGCCCAAGGCCTTGAGACAGGTGGCAAAATAGAAACGATTCATGTAACATACCTTCCTGTCCAGGGCCTGGATGTTCTTGATAATTTGCGTGAGCCCCTGCACTCGGGTGAGCTGCACAATGTCCGGGACCCCCTTACCTCCCTTCTTGTCAGCTTTACTCATGGTGGCTCGCTTTACTCTCTCCATCTTGCTGCCCCAGATAAAGCAGTGGATAATGCGGTCCACCACTTTTTTGGTGGTCCTGCCTGGGGGAAAGATTTTTCCTACATAAGAGAGGATGGGGAACAGTATAGACTTGGTTATTTATACTCTACCCATCATTGTTAAGAATCTTGTGCTCTATCCGCCAATCTTTTTACAGACCTGGTTAATGGCCGCCGTCCAGCTCTAGGCCCCGAGCTATTGTTCTCGAAAATGAGGCCCAGAATCTTGATTTTGTCCTTTTTGACAGGGTACGTGTCCGACAGTTCCCTATCTACCTGCCAATTTTTAGACACATAGACTTTGCTCTTGGACTTATTAATCACTGCCCCGGTCACATCCACACTCTACCTCCCTGCTGCTGCGGGAGGTAATAAATGGGTTTTTAAACAGGATACCTACTCCGTTGGCTCTGGCTATGTTGGAGCCCGACCAGAAGGAGTCCCCCAGGGTCCAACTCTCCTTCAGGTCCCTATAGTCAGGGCTCGACCACGATCAAGGTCATCAAAGGGTCATCAAAGGTCGTCTGGATGGTCGGTCCTCCTTCTCTGGACCCGCCTGGATCCGCCTGAAAAAGAAAAAAACTGGAACCGCCTGAAAAAGAAAAACTGCTCTCAACAGTCAACAAAATCTTGGAAGACCCTCGGCCTGGATTGGGCAAGCCAAAACCAGAATGACAGACATAAAACGTTGCCGAGCTGAAGAGAAGCAAGTCAAAAATAAAAAAGGTCTGCTCCTCTTCTCTCGAACAAACCCCTCACAGACCGTCTGAGCCTTAGTCCTTAGAAAGATTTATTCGAACTGAAGAGAAGCCAGAGTGTGGCTTTACTGGCGGCCCAGCCCTTCCAGCTGGCCCAAAGGCCTTCTCCTCTACCCGGCGGCAAGGCCAAACAAAACAATGCAAAACAAAACAAAACAGGGAACTCTTCCCAAAACGCAAGTGCTGTTCGGTCCCGGCAAAGGGGCGCTTTGCTGCTGCCGCCTTGAAAGCGAGGGCTCCTTGCCCCACTAAACAGCTCCGTTTCTGCTTTACCGCTGCGCTCATCCTCCTCCTCCCTACTCCCTTCTGGGTATACTGGCCTGCCTTATTTGGAACAAACAAAAAAACAAAAACAAAAAAAAGAAGAAAATGAGCGGGAAAAAATACAACCCAGAAAAAGGGAGAGGGGGAGGCTGTCTCTCTCTCTCTCTCCTGTCTGTCTGTCTGTCTGTCTGTCTGTCTCTCTCTCTCCTTCTCTCTCTCTCTCTCTCTCCTGTCTCTCTCTCTCTCTCTCTCTTTTGACCTTTCTTGTGCCCCGTTCCCGGAGGTACTGCAATACCGGGTTGATGCGTGGAGTGGACGGAGCAAGCCCCGGTTCCATATCCTGCTTCTAAAAATCAATTTAATATAGACGGGTCCCCCTATGGGGAACGTATCAGATATTAAACTGATAAGAACAGATTTCTTTTTTTTATTAATGTAAAAAATACACACATATACATAACTCACAAAACACACTTAAACATCACTGTGGCAATGTGCCCCGCCCCTGTGTGCATTTGTGTGTTATATGTTGTATGTTGCGTGCGTGTGTTAATGTTGGTGTATAGTCATTGGTACACGGGATATAAACGGGTCTGTGTTTCACGTGTATTTAAAAAGTGTAGATTTGTATTTAGGCACGAGGAGAGCACAAATCACTGTGCTGGTTAAATGTAATATGTGAGCACGGGGTTGCACGTAATGAATTCACGTGCTGGGATTCAAGTGAATAATTAATTAGTAATTGAATCCCAGCACAACAGTATATATAGAGACACGTAGCACTCAGTCGGGGTTGGGTGTTCGGTGAGTGGAGAACGGGATTGGAGACGGAGGTAAAGATAATAATAATAATAATAATAATAATAGTAATAGTTAAATCTGCTCACCGTGTTTTGTCTGTGTAGTCCGTTTTGTTTGTCTTTTTATTTTGGCGTGTAGTGCCGTGTCCCGTGTTTTTGTGTTTAAAACCTTTTATTTTCTGTGCTGTTCTGTTTAATTATTAAATGCCGAGCGCAATCACGCGCCCAGCTTATACCAAACCACATCTCTCTGTTTATTTATTTCCTGCATCTAGTCTGACGCCACCCACTCCGGCCGTCTTTGTGACACGTGGTGTTAGAAATGGGATCTACAGCGCCTCCAGGACTCAGGCCAGAGCAGGAACAGCATTTTTGGATTAAAAAAAAAAGAGAGAGAGAAAAAAAAGAGGGGAAAAAAAATGGCAGAAGACGCAATCAAAGTGCGGGACTGGATGCTGGAAAATGCTGGGCTGGAGGCCCAGTCTATCCCAGTAGTCGTCCAGTTCCTGCGGTTTATGGACAGAGAGCGATGGGAGGCATATGCGAGGGAACAGACCCTAAGCACCTGGGAGGAAGGTGTGGGGTTGGTCCTCAGCTACCTGGAGGCAATTATACGTGGAACAGCAGCCCAGGTAGCAGGTCCACCAGCAGAGGAAGAATGCCTGCTGTCCCCGTCTCCACCAGCAGAGGAAGAATGCCTGCTGGTTTTGCGTCCACAGCCCGAGCGGGAGGAGCCAGAGCGTCCACAGCCCGAGCGGGAGGAGCCCGAACGTCCTACGCCTGAGTGGGAGGAGCCCGAACGTCCTACGCCTGAGTGGGAGGAGCCCGAACGTCCTACGCCTGAGTGGGGGGAGCCCGAACGTCCACAGCCCAAGAGGGGGGAGTCGGTGCGTCCACAGCCCAAAAGGGAGGAGTCAGTGCATCCACAGCCCAAAAGGGAGGAGTCGGTGCGTCCACAGCCCAAAAGGGAGGAGTCGGTGCGTCCACAGCCCGAAGAGAGGGAAGTCGGGGCTTCCACAGCCCCAGGACCCAAGCTGCCAGCAGAGGGAGAATGCCTGCTGGTTCCACCTCCACCAGCAGAGGGAGAATGCCTGCTGGTTTCCCCGTCAAAGGCAGAGCCGCACCAGTCCCCTGCAAGAGAGGCAGAGCAGCACCAGTCCCCTGGAAAAGGGGGAGACTACACGCTGCTCCCACCTCCATCGGCAGGAGACTACACGCTGCTCCCACCTTCACCGGCAGGAGCAGAGCAGCCGGGCACAAGGGGGGGTATATGTGGCAATGTGCCCCGCCCCTGTGTGCATTTGTGTGTTATATGTTGTATGTTGCGTGCGTGTGTTAATGTTGGTGTATAGTCATTGGTACACAGGATATAAACGGGTCTGTGTTTCACGTGTATTTAAAAAGTGTAGATTTGTATTTAGGCACGAGGAGAGCACAAATCACTTCACGTGCTGGTTAAATGATTTATTTTATTTCTTGGCAGACGCCCTTATCCAGGGCGACTTACAATTGATACAAGATATCACATTATTTTTACATAAACTTACCCATTTATACAGTTGGGTTTTTACTGGAGCAATCTAGGTAAAGTACCTTGCTCAAGGGTACAGCAGCAGTGTCCCCACCGGGGATTGAACCCACGACCCTCTGGTCAAGAGTTCAGAGCCCTAACCACTACTCCACACTGCTGCCTCCTGCAGTGTACAGGATTTTCATAGGCTATTCTCCCTGGGTTCGTGATAAATCTTTATTCATATCAGCACAATGGGTAAATGAATGCGCGTTGTTCACTTTTTGGAAGTTTAATATGTTTAAGGTTGTCACTTTCTTTTCTTATTTTAGTGTTTAAAATCACAAGTAATAAATATTTGCCTGTTGCTTTTTTGAACAGTTTATTAAGCGAGAGTGAGAAGCGCCCCTTTGTGGGCAGGATGGCTCGCGTTCTGCCACACCTCTGGCGTCTCGTCTAATGCAAGGCCATGAACCGGACACATATCCCCATTATCCTGCAGAAATTTAAACAGAGATTTACCATTAGCCACAATTTCAGCCTTACATCCCTCCAGCCCCTGGGACACCACAAATCTCTTAAATAACGCATAATGATAGGGCAGATCAAAGGCTGTTGGCGCAGACAAAGGCACGAACATCAACTTTAACTTCCTCAAATAGGAACTAATATAGAATCTCACAAAGCAGCCCCCTTTTGACACACCATTCAGACACATAGCAAAATGCAATGCACAAAACTTTGACATTAAAAACGTCTGGACATCTGGCAACCTTTTCCCCCCCTTTTAATTTATCCTTCCCCACCACACTCCTCCTCACTCTCTCCCACTCGCTCTGTTTAGCAGCATCACCACATTCCTAGATGGTGGGAACACGACCGCCACATACAACAACAGTGGCAATATTACCCCCTTTACCACCATCACCCTCCCCTCCATCGTAAGCCTCCTCAGCCTCCAAAACCCTAGCTTTTTATTGAACCTGCTTTCCACCTCCTCCCAGTTCTTACCCCCTGAGCCATTAGCATCAAATTTCACCCCCAGAATCTTAATGTAGTCCTCCTTAACTTTTAATTTTATACTACCCCTTCCATCCCACTTCCCATAGGACATTGCCTTTGATTTATCCTAGTTCAGTTTAGACCCAGATGCACAACAAAAAATCTCCGCTTTCTCCAATGTCCTCTGAATGGACAGCTCTTCCCGACAGAGGAGATTGACATCATCCATATACAAGACACATTTAACCTCCTGCCCCCCACTCCCAGGAATAGTTAACCCTTTATACACTGGGTCCCTTCTCAAAGCTTGTGCCAGCTGCTCCATACAACAGATAAACAGGAGCGGAGATAACAGACGGCCCTGACGGACGCCACATTCCACACTAACTGGATTTGACAGACACCCATTTACCAATACCCTGCTATATACACCCTTATATAGCAGGCCCACCCAGTCTAAAAACCTCTTTGCAAAACCCATTTTCTGCAGAACACCAAACATGAACTGATGGGAGTCCCGATCATAAGCCTTTTCAAGATCTAAATTTAGTACACATAATCGAATTCCTCCGTCTCTCGCGTAACAGATGACATCTCTCATCAATACCAGGCTGACCGTGATCTTCCTACCTGGAACGGCACAATTTTGATCCCGGTGGATAACATCCCCCAACACATCCCTCATATGTCGAGCCAACAATTTACTGAACAATTTAAAATCCTGGTTCAAAATTGGCCGCCAATTTTTCAACTCAGCCTTATCCCCCTTTTTAAAAATCAATGTAATAATACCCTCTCTAAATGAGGGTGGAAACCCCCCCACACACACACACTCCTCCCCACACTCCCGAAACAAGGCCAACAGATCTGGTGCTACCAACTCCCCAAACTTTAAATAAAACTCCACAGCCTCACCCCCTGACCACCTCATCTAACTCTTCACTTGTAAAATTTTTGTCCAGCTGCCCTCCATCCCCCACCTCCAGCACCCTACCTTTTTCAATAACCCCTATGGTCTTTAATTATAACCCCCTTGTTTTTAATCAAAATTGCAACCCCATCAGATTTATTTTCATTTGATCCGGACCACACAGATGGCCCATAACCCCACCTCCCCTCATAAATACTATAGTCCTCCAAACCACAGATACCACACTCCTGCAAACACAATATATCACACTGTATCCTGTATGACTGTATTTTTACAGGGTGTTTGTTTTTGTAAATTACTCTGTGTTTTTAATGGTGTTAATCTTTTTATTTTTTTATCTTTTTATATTTGCACATTAAATTGTTTGTATTCAGTTCCCCAAAGTGATGATTACTACGTGTCTGTTGTTAACACTCTTGACTGTGTCTGCCTCCTGCATGAGAAAATGCCAGCTGCTGCTGATCCCCGTGGATTGTGAGCGAGTCAGGATACAATGCAGCAGAGATTGACTGGTAGATAAGACGGGAGGACAGAGAATTGAAACAGAGACTGAGAATTGAAACGAAGACAGAGAATTGAAAAGGAGACTGAGAATTTAAACGAAATGGAATCGAAAGAGAGAAACGGGACGGAGAGAGAAATGGATCGAAAAGAGAGAAACGGGAAGGGAGAAAAAAAAGAAAACAAGAGAGTGGAACCGAACGGAGAGAACGGAATTGGACAGAGAGAGAAACCTGACTGACAATTGTATTTATAACCAGGCAGAGCCGGGAAGAAAATGCCGGGGACAGCATTAGAAAGCAGAAATCAAGAGAGCCGCAGGCAGAGAGCGACCAGGGAGAGTACAGAGAACTAAACGTGACCAGGGAAACAGATGCTGCAAGCTGGTTACCCTCGCTATCGCTACTAGTAGTTTTTGTTTTGTTGTTTGTGCCTGGTATGAGGTTTTTTTTTCTAAAACTAAACTAATTTGACTATAGGATTTTCTTCACAAGTAACTGGTGCGGGTTGCAGATCGTGTGTTTTTTTTTTTTTTTTGCAGTGTTGAGCTTTGATTTTTGGTTGTAATTTTCACGTGTGATTATTTATATTTGCTTTTATTGTGTGAATTGGTGCAGGTTTTGTTGTTATTATACACACTGTTTTGAAATTGTTTTGTGTGTTTTATTAGTCTGCTGGCCGGATAAATAGCTGTGGAAACACCTGTATGCAAACTGAATTACAACTTCCATGCTGCCTTCTTCCATCGAGGCTATCTGACGTGTGGCTGAATATATTCTTCTCTTCCTCCTTCTGCATTGCCCTTGTGTGTGGTCCCTGTTGCTCTGTGGACTCCATACATCAACTTGGTTATATTCTTCCTTGTTGGTTTTAAAAGTAAAGTTTTATGTGTATTGTATAGACTCTTGTGTTTTAAACTGGATGGTTTTATTAGTGAGTTTCCATTCTTATATCTTGTCTTTATTGGAGTGTTTCTCCTGCATACGTGCTGATATGTAACTTTTTTTATTTTCTCTTTTGTGATCTGTTTGTCCTAGATTAAAATATATATACTATTTCTTGTAGGATTAGGGCTTTAGGAAAGGCCATTGTGTACAATGAGTGCTGGGGGGTATAGGGGTCGGTCTGACCACGCCGTGTGTTGGGTTCTGGGAAATTGGCATAGTTTGGCCCTGCTTTAAGGCCCATTTAAATTGGGGTATTGCACCGTGATGTTTAGAACACCTGAATCTCACAGACGGTAAGGGTAGGCCTTAGGTGTATCCCCAAGGACTGAGTAGTTTAGAGCACCCTCTAGTGGTGTTATTACTGTATTTTTTTTTTTTGTATTTGTTAATAAATATTTTTAATCTTATTATTCTGGTGTTTTCTGGTTTGGGTGGGGTGTGGGATCAGAGGTGGTGTGGCTCCCCTACAGAGTAGTTTTCGAACCTGTGTTACCTATACTCTTGATAAGTTTATTGTGCCCTTCTTTTGAATGTAATGTCGTATGGTTAAAATCCATGCTGGCGTAGTCGGCTACTGTGTTGTGTGTGTTTACGTTAAAGTTATGCATACACCGCATTTTTCCCCTATTCCCATTTATTGTCTACACCGCGTTACAGTATGACAACACCATCGTACACCTATCACAACTTTTGATACTCCTAACATTTATAGTGACTACACTCAGAGCCATTGCAAAAAAGGCTAACAACCATACACATACAGAATTCTTCATCTTGATACATTTAAATGGGGCTCCTCCCCCTCCCCCTCCTGTCCAGTTACCACAATTTCCTCCATCATACTTACCTCACCCGAGACAAACACTTTGACTCCCTCCGGATCCAGGAATGGTATTCCCCCATTCTTCTCCACACCAGCATCTCCTCTATAGTCACTCCTAGAGGAAACGACAGACCTGAGGGATGAAAAAACCTCCTGTCCTACTCCCCTACTTCCCTGCTTCTTTATCTTCTTCCCCTTCTTTCTCCCCTCCACCCTCAAGAACCCATTCCTCTCCTCACTATGTAACTTCCTTTTCCCTGGAGTCCTCTCCTGATCCATATCCTCTTCCTCTGAATTACCTTCCTCCTCCTCCAGCCCTGTTCCCTTTACACTAGGAGGATCCCGCTCCCGCTTTGCACACGGAATGCCACCCTCTCCATCATCCTCTACAGCGCTCACTAACCCACTATACGCCGCCTCCATGCTCCATCCACTGGAACCCTCTCCTAGGTCCTCACTCTCCTCCTCTGATGGAGACACCATCAAATCTTCCTCCAGAACAGATCCCTGCTGCTCACTTTCCCCCTCCCCCTGTCCAGCCCCCTCCCTACCCTCATCCCTCACCCCCTCTCTGTTCTCCTCCCTCTCTCCCCCTCCTCCTCCTCCTCCTCACTCTCCTCCCCTGTTACCCCATCCCCTTCATCATACCTCTTAGCCCTATTGGCAAAGGATCTAGGACAATTCATGAAAAAGTGTGTCTCACTCCCACACAGATTACACTTCCTCTGGACTTCACATTCCCTAGCCATGTGCCCCTCCTCTTTACACACATTACACACCACTCTCTTACACATCACCGCTAAGTCCCCCAAATATCCACACTTCCGACACACCTTAGGCTGGCCGAAGTAATACACATATCCCCTGTCAGCACCAAGTGCAATATCAGAAGGTATGTGCAGAAACCCATCACATGTCCCTACGCCTCTCCACAGCTCACACACCACCCTCCATGCCCAAGTCCACACCCCATCATCATCCCTCACTTTTATAGCCTCCCCCTTCACATGGCAATACCTCCTCAACCAAGTGCACACGTCCTGTCCCTTCACCATCTCTGAGCCCATTCTCACAATCACAACCCTTTGTGCATTATTTGTCAGTTTCTCCAAACTCAACTTCTTAATCAGATCATGTCCCCTTAAGTTATAAAACCTGCTCACACACTCCATCATACCCGCTTCAGACGTAAAACTTACATCCCATTGTCCTCCTTTCCCTGTCGTAATAATACAGTTTAAATCACTTGGCCTAAACCCCAACACCTTCTGTACAACCCCTCTGGAAAACTCAAGCCTATTCAAAAACAACTTCTCCTCCCCCTGACTCGACTCATTTATAGAGAACCTAACACAATTAAAATGGCGTCCCCCAACCCTTGGACCTGCCATGCCAATCAACTAATAAGCAGTAGAAATATTGAAAAAAACACCCAAAAAGGCAAAAAAGAAAATACTTAATTAGAAAGCAGATAAAGTGCCCTCAAAGGGTCCTCCTTACCTGCTTAGCAATACTGGCTCCTTCACTGGCTTCTGGTCTTCTCTCCTTCGTCCACCACCTCAGCTACCAGCAACCAATATTACTACCGTTTACCGTACCTTTTACCATACCTTACCTTACCTTACCTATCACTTCACAGATCAAACTGCGGACAAGCTACACACTTGATCTGAGCCAAGAGGCCGAGAAGCAATGCCCACAATGGTTTTGCCCAAATGCCCCGGGCGTGGCTGCCCGCTGCAGCTGCCGGGGTACTTGCTTCTTGGACTGAGGGGAAAAATGGGAAGAATAAAAAAAAAAGAGAGAGAGAGAGCCAGCCTCTCCCTCTCTCTTTTTCTGGGTTGTATTTTTTCTTTTTGTTCTTTTTTTTTGTTCCAATTAAGGCAGGCAGGCAGACAGGCCAGTGTACCCAGAAGGCCTTGCGCTCGTGGGAGGAGGAGGACGAGCGCAGCGGTAAAGCAGAAACGGAGCTGTTTAGTGGGGCAAGGAGCCCTCGCTTTCAAGGCGGCAGCAGCAAAGCACCCCTTTGCCGGGACCGAACGGCACTTGCGTTTTGGGAAGAGTTCCCTGTTTTGTTTTGTTTTGTTTGGCCTTGCCGCCGGGTAGAGGAGAAGGCCTTTGGGCCGGCCGGAAGGGCTGGGCTACCAGTAAAACCACACTCTGGCTTCTCTTCAGTTCGAATAAATATAACCCAGAAAAAGGGAGAGGGAGAGGCTGGCTCTCTCTCTTTATCCTGTCTGTCTCTCTCTTTCTCTCTCTCTCTCTCTCTCTCTTTTGACCTTTCTTGTGCACCGTTCCCGGAAGTACTGCAATACAGGATCTCAATAATATCCTTTAAAATTTCAATACATGCAATTCATCCTTCCATTTTTTCTCACATTTCTCAACTTCATACATATATCTTTCAATTTTAATTTCATTTTTCACTTTCCAAACTCACTCCAAATATGCCTCAAACACTGTTGTACAATCATTTTCTTTAATAACAGTAATGTTCCTTTTTTCCATAAAACTTGTTTTTCCAAACAAATCAAACCCCAAACTATAACAAAGGAATCAGCCGGTAATGTCTCAAGACCTACACCACATAATATGCTATTCCCATCAATTTTATTTATTGGAATAAACCTTTCCAACACATCAAAACATTTAACCCAAAATTTCTGCGCGAAGACGCATTCCCAAAATACATGTAAGACTGTTTCAGGTTTCTTGCACTTCTCCCTTGGACATTCTGCTGTCCTAGCACACCCGTGCCTATGTAACACCTCCCTTACAGGTAACCAGGGCAGCAGTGTGGAGTAGTGGTTAGGGCTCTGGACTCTTGACCAGAGGGTTGTGGGTTCAATCCCCAGTGGGGGACACTGCTGTTGTACCCTTGAGCGAGAGCAGACGTGTGTGAGGAGAGCTCCTGCTCTGAGTTTAAAAAACAGTGCTTTAAACTTTTTATTTTCCAAATCTTTTGATTTATTCTTTTTTCTAAAGCAGCAGAGCACCTTTTGTTAATTAAAACTTTTATTTAGTGTTTTAAAAACACATTTTATTTCTTTTTTCTTTTGTTCTCCTACACTTGCTTGTTTGCAAGTGTAGGAGGGCAGCCATTTTGGCTTGTTTTTTCCTTGTTTGTTTTGTTCTTTTAATTTTTACTTCATTTTAACTAGTTTCTTTTCTTTGCTTTTTAATTTTTTATTAAAGAGCACTTTCTTTAGTTTGTTTTAAAATTATTTTAAATCACTGCACTGTTTTAGTTTTAGTTTTAAAAATCCTTTTGTTTTAATCCCCTGCTTCTGCCTTGTGCAGAGTGGGGGAAGGGCAGACAGGGAGCACAGGCCATGTGCTCCTTTGTTTGCCCTTAGTTTGTTTTTTTGATCTTCTTTTTAGTTTGAAACTATTTTTTAGTTTTAAACTTTCATTTATTTCTGAATTTTTCTTTTACCCCTGCACTATTTGGTCACCATTGGAGTGCAGGGGTGTGCAAATTCGTATTTATTTATTTATTTAAAAAGACAAACAAAAAAAAACGTTTGTTTGTTGTTTTAAAAAAAAAAAAAAACTTTTCTGTTTGTTTCATTTTTATTTTGCCCCTGTGCTATTGGAGTGCAGGGGTTTGTGTTTGTGTGTATTTTATTTTATTTTATTTCTTTGTTTTAAAAATAAATAAATAATTTTTGTTTGCTTGTTTTAATTTTTAATCTGCCTCTGCACTAGTGAAGTACAGGGGTGGGTGTATTATTTTGTTTTCTTTATTTATTTAAAATAATAATTTTAAAAAATAAATAAATAAATTTAAAAAAAACAAAAAAAACAACAACAACAAAAAACAAAATAAATAAATAAATAAATGAAAATGAGTGGACAGGCTCCACAGGCCCCAAAAAAGTGGGCACAGGTGGCTGCAGGGGAGGCTGCAGCCCCCTTTAAAAATATGACCAGGAGGCACAGGGTCAGGTGCCTCCTGAAGGACACCCTCTCGATAGAGGCCATGGTGAAAGCCATGGCCAAGGTGGTCGGGCCATCGACTATCGTGGCGGCCTCAAAGATGTACTGCCGGTGGGGTATACGTCCCCATTGAACCCTTGGAGGGGTTGGGCAGCAGGGACGTCCTTTCAAACGTCCCACCTTTTTTGAAGGACGACCTCCTGAAGCCCCATCTTCAGGCCCTAGGGGAGTTAAAAACGGGCATCCACCCCATCCCCCTAGGGTGCAAGGACCAACCCCTCCGCCACGTGCTGTCCTTCCGACGCCAGGTGACCATTCACCTGGCGGGGATGGATGCCGTGGAGGGCAACTTTGTGGTCCCCTTCGAGGGGACCAATTATGTCATTTTTTATTCCTCGGAGGAGGTGCGGTGCTTTCACTGCAAGGAGCTGGGGCACCAAAAAAAGAGGTGCCCCAAGCTCCAGCAGGGCGCAAAGCCACCCGTGCCTGCACCGCGCCCCTGCGAGTCCACCTCGCCCCCGGGGCCCTCCAAGAGGCCCACAGAACATCTGAGGGGGGAAAGGGAGAGAAGGCCCCTGAGGTGGCCGGACCCTCCGCGCCTCCTGAAAGCGTGCAGGGGGAGAAGGCCGCCGAGTGGACCGCGGTCGCCCGCCGCAAGAAGAAAGTGGCGGCCAGGTCCACTGGGGAGGCCAAGCGGGGGGAGACGAAGCCCACCGCCGCACCATCTGGCGGTGGGTCTGGGGGAGTCCCTGATAAGGAGAAAAACCAAGCACCTCCTCCCCACAGAGGGCGAGGAGAGAAGCGCTGCCGGAGGTGGGCTCCCCGTTGCCGTGGCAGGGCAGGGGACAGCCTCCGGCAGCCTCAGGGGGAAGAGGAAGGCGCAGGCACGCCTCCCCACGTGTGCACGTGGTCGCCCGCCGCAAGAAGAAAGTGGCGGCCAGGTCCACCGGGGAGGCCAAGCGGGGGGAGACAAAGCCCACCGCCGCACCATCTGGCGGTGGGTCTGGGGGAGTCCCTGATAAGGAGAAAAACCAAGCACCTCCTCCCCACAGAGGGCGAGGAGAGAAGCGCTGCCGGAGGTGGGCTCCCCTTTGCCGTGGCAGGGGACAGCCTCCGGCAGCCTCAGGGGGAAGAGGAAGGCGCAGGCACGCCTCCCCACGTGTGCATGCGGTCGCCCGCCGCAAGAAGAAAGTGGCGGCCAGGTCCACCGGGGAGGCCAAGCGGGGGGAGACGAAGCCCACCGCCGCACCATCTGGCGGTGGGTCTGGGGGAGTCCCTGATAAGGAGAAAAACCAAGCACCTCCTCCCCACAGAGGGCGAGGAGAGAGGCGCTGCCGGAGGTGGGCTCCCCGTTGCCGTGGAAGGGCAGGGGACAGCCTCCGGCAGCCGCAGGGGGAAGAGGAAGGCGCAGGCACGCCTCCCCACGTGTGCATGCGGTCGCCCGCCGCAAGAAGAAAGTGGCGGCCAGGTCCACCGGGGATGCCAAGCGGGGGGAGACGAAGCCCACTGCCGCACCATCTGGCGGTGGGTCTGGGGGAGTCCCTGATAAGGAGAAAAACCAAGCACCTCCTCCCCACAGAGGGCGAGGAGAGAGGCGCTGCCGGAGGTGGGCTCCCCGTTGCCGTGGCAGGGCAGGGGACAGCCTCCGGCAGCCGCAGGGGGAAGAGGAAGGCGCAGGCACGCCTCCCCACGTGTGCACGAGGAGGGGGCGGCGGAACCAGCTCCCAAGGCAGGCGTGGGCTCCGCAGATAATGCGGAGCCCATGCAGGCGACCCCCGCTGAGGGGCCAGAGGGGGGGAGAGAACAACCCCTCCCAGAACAAGAGCTGCCTCAGGCTCCCGAGGCAGGCGTGGGCTCCGCAGACAACGCGGAGCCTATGCAAGCGGCCCCGGCTGAGGGGTCGGAGGGGGGGGGAAGAACCACCCCTTCCACAAAAAGAACTGCCAGTGGAGGGGGCGGATTCAGCTCCCGAGGCAAGCGTGGGCTCCGCAGAAAACGCGGAGCCCATGCAAGCGACTCCCGCTGAGGGGTCGGAGGGGGGAGCTGAGCCCCCTGAAGAACAAGAGCTGCCTCAGACTTCCCTCTCTCGTGGCGACGGGGGTTTCGGCCCTCGTGCTGCCGCGGAGGGGGATGAGAAAACACCCCCTGAGGCAGAGGCGGGCTCTGCGGAGTGCGGAAGGGAGGGGAAGAACCAGAGAGGGCAGAAGGTGGTGCCCTCAAGGTAGATCCCCTCCCCGAAGTGCAACGGGGCCAAAAAAACGGTCCCCGACCCAGCACCGAGGGACCGGTTCCAGTCACCGAGGGGGCGCGGGAGGAGCCCCTGAAAGACCAACCGCCTCGGGCTTCCCTTTCCGGCGGCGACGAGGGCTCCGGCCCTTGCGCGTCCGTCGGGAGGGAAACATCGCCCGAGGCGGTCCCGGTGACTGATGCGGGGGAAGGGGAAGGACCCGAAAGGGTTTATCCCCTTTCTCTAGGGGAGGGAGGGGAAGGACCCGAGACGGTGGATCCCCTTCGTTCGAGGGAAGAGGACGGGCCTGAGACCGTGCCTCGGACCTCAAAGGAGGGACCCAGAGCGGGGACCAGACCATCTGGCTCGGCGGCGTACGCCGAGCGCCCGTCTGCGCCCCAAAAATCCAGGGTGCAGACGGTCCCTGCGAGGGTCCCTCCGCCGGTCTCTCCCATCGCGTCCCCTGGGGGTGGGGCGCGGGGAGGACCGGTGAAGCTCAAAATAAGGCGCAACGCGCTCACCCACCAACGTGAGTGCGTTGTGCTTTACCATCGCGAGGGGGGCGATGGAGAGCTGAGGGAGAGGGAGGAGGATACCGAGTCCACGGGCAGCGTGGGCTCGGAGGTTCCGTCCGTCCGTCTCTCTCCTTGACATCCCTGCGGCGGATCTCCTGGAGTTCTTGGAGGCCACCGTCCACCGCAGGGACAAGGTACAGCTGGCCCTGGACAAATGGGGGGATTTCCAGAGGATCCTAACCTCTGTGAGGTCCTTCCTGAGGGCCAGCCACGCCAATAAAACTTCGGGCTCGAACGTGCACATTCGGGCCCGCAAGTTACACGACCAGTTGGTGAGCTTCGGGAGAACTCAGGATCTCCCGTGAGTGTCACCGACAACTCCTGACAGAGGATCATGTATCACATCGGTACCGTGAACGTCAACGGGTGTAGGGACCCTTTCCGCAGGGCCCAGGTAATCTCCTTCCTGAAAAAAGGGGGTTACTCTGTGTGCTTCCTGCAGGAAACCCACACGACTCCAGAGACGGAAGCCAGCTGGCTTCTGGAGTGGGGGGGGAGAGTGTCGTTCAGCCATCTCACCGGCACCTCCTGTGGGGTGGCGACGCTCTTCTCCGGGTCCTTTCTTCCCACGGTACTCGATGTGGTAGACGTCGAGCCGGGCCGTCTGTTACACCACCGGATCCGGGACGGCGACAGTATCGTTCACCTGGTGAACGTGTACCTGCCGTCCACGGGTCCGGCGAGGGTCCAGTTCTTTCGCCGGATGTCGACCTACATGAGCAACATCGGCGCCGACGAGTGCGTGGTCCTCGGGGGTGATTTCAACTGCACCCTCGAGGCCGCGGACAGGGTGGGGGGTCAAGAACACTACCCTCTCTCGTCGGCAGCCCTGAGAGAGCTGACCGCTCAGCTCTCTCTGGTCGACATCTGGCGTTGGCATCACCCGGACGTCCCCGCCTTCACCTTCACCAGGGTGAGGGAGGGGCGGGTGTCTCAGTCCCGGATCGACAGGTTCTACGTCACCAGGAACCACGCTTACTGCGTTCGCTCCTCCGACATCAGGCCGGCGCCGTTCACGGACCACAACCTGGTGGCCGTGGTGGTGGCCCTGGTGCCAGTCGGGCACGCCTCCGCCTACTGGCACTTTAACAACGCCTTGTTGGAGGACGAGCGCTTTGAGCGGTCTTTCCGGGACTTTTGGATGGTCTGGCACGGCAGACGATCTCGCTTCCCCACGTGGTGTCAGTGGTGGGACATGGGGAAAGCGCAGATCAAGATCTTCTGTCAGGAGTACACGAGGGGCGCGAGCAGGCGGAGGGACTCACGGATCGAGCGGCTGGAAAAGGAGCTGCTCGATCTGGAGAGCCGCCTGGCTCGCGGGGACCCACTCGAGCAGAGCGCGTACGTAGAGAAGAAGAGCACCATGCGGGACCTGCAGCTCCAGCGGTCCCGGGGGGCGTTTGTGCGCTCGCGGATCCAGTTCCTTTGGGAGATGGACCGCGGCTCACACTTCTTCTACGCGTTGGAGAGAAAGAAGGGTGAGCCGCGGTCCATCACCTGCCTTCTGGCAGACGACGGCTCCCTTCTGACGGATCAGGAGAGCGTGAACGAGAGAGCCAGAGCCTTTTACTCTGACCTCTTCTCTCCGGATCCCGTCGATTCCGACGCGTGCAGGGTTCTGTGGGATGGTCTTCCCGCGGTCGGCGAATTCGAGGGCCAGCTGACCCTGGCCGAGCTCTCCGACGCCCTCAGTCAGATGCCCTATAACAAATCGCCGGGCATCGACGGGCTGACCATGGAGTTCTTCAAGAAGTTTTGGGACTTGCGGGTCCTGGCGGAAGCCTACGAGACCGGGGAGATGCCCCTTTCGATGAGGCGGGCGGTGATCACGCTCCTGCCCAAGAAGGGGGAACTCCGCTGCCTTAAGAACTGGCGCCCGGTCTCGCTGCTATGCACGGACTATAAAATCGTGGCCAAGGCCGCCTCCTTGAGGCTCAAGTCCGTGCTGGCAGACGTGATCCACCCCGACCAGTCCTACACGGTCCCGAACCGGACGATTTTTGATAACATCTTCCTGGTTCGGGACCTCCTGCACTACTGCAGGGGGACCGGTTGGTCGGTCGCCTTCTTGTCTCTCGACCAAGAGAAGGCGTTCGACCGGATGGATCACGAGTATCTCTTCGGAACCCTGCGGGCATTCGGATTCGGGACGAAGTTCGTCGGCCTCTTCCGAATGCTGTACGCCTCTGCCGAGTGTCTTTTGAAGGTGAACTGGTCCCTGACCGCACCCCTCGCCTTCAGGAGAGGAGTACGTCAAGGCTGCCCTCTGTCCGGACAACTGTACGCGATGTGTATCAAGCCCTTCCTCTGCCTCCTTCGCAGGAGGCTCACGGGGACGGCGCTCGGCGCTCCGGACACGAGGGTGGTCCTGTCGGCTTGCTCCTCGTGGCCTCCAATCCGGTCGATCTGGAGAGGATGCGGAGCTGCCAGAGCGTCTACTCTGCCGCTTCCTCTGCCAGGATCAACTGGGACAAGTGCTCCGGGTTATTGGTGGGTCCCTGGCGGGTGGACTCCCTCCCTGTCGCGCTCCAGCAGGTCCAGTGGAGCGTGGACGGTTTTAAATATCTGGGAGTCCAACTGAGCCCCGCGGAGACCTCGGTCGCAGCCAACTGGGTGGAGTTGGAGGACAAGGTGGCTGCTAGGCTGAGGTCATGGTCGGTCTGCTGAAACTGCTTTCCTTCAGGGGACGGGCTTTAGTGATTAACCAGCTGGTGGCGTCGATGCTTTGGCATCGACTCACCATCCTGAGCCCGCCCCCTGAGTTTGTGTCCAGGGTCCAGAGGAAGCTGACGGACTTCTTCTGGGCCGGAAAGCACTGGGTCTCTGCGGCGGTTCTGAGCCTACCTCTGGCCGAGGGAGGGCAAGGGTTGGTGTGCATCAAGAGCCAGGTGCACACCTTCCGCCTCCAGACGCTGCAGAGATTCCTGTACGCAGACCCGGCCCCGCAGTGGTGCACGCTGGCGTCCCTTCTGTTGCGCCAGCTGCACGACCTGGGCTACGACCGGCAGCTCTTTTGGCTCGATCTCCGGGAAATCCGTCTCCCCGAGCTGCCGGTCTTTTACAGGGACCTGCTCAAGACCCGGAGCATGTTCGACATCGGCCGAGACGCGGTTCCGACCGAGGGGGAGGAATTCCTTCTGGAGCCCCTGCTGCACAACCCCCATCTAGGTGTGCAGGCGTTGGAATCCCCCGCGGTGCGGAGCCTGTTGATCTCGGCCAAGGTGACCAGAGTCTGGGATCTCCTGGATCACCAACGCTCGGCGTGGCTGACTCCCGAGTCGCTGGTCGCCAGGGCGACTCGGGGGACCCTCAGAACGGCCCGCCGAGCGATCCGGGAGTGCAAGGCAGCTTTGCACCCAGACTCTGTCGGGTATCTCGAGGGGGTCCTCAGGACCGGGGAGCCATCGTCCCTCCCTACCCCCGGCTCTCCGGTCCTGCTGATCAAACCAAAGGATCGGGCTCCCCCTCAGCCTCCCCTCGAGAATCACCTGAGCAGGACCTCGCAGTTCTCCTCGACCCCCCTTCGTTCCGTGTCAAGGAGGACCCTGTACGCGATGGCGCTCCACACCCTCCACTTCCTCGACCTCGTCTCCCGCCGAGACACTGCTTGGCGGGAGCCCCTCCAACCCCCGGAGGGCGAGAGTCCCCAGTGGGAGGCCTTGTACTCCCCGCTGGTCCCCCAGAGGTGCTGGGGACCTGGGATGGAGGGTGCTACACGGAGCGCTCGTGTCACGAGAGGTCCTGCGTCACTTCACCGACTCGGACCCCGCATGCCCTTTCTGCGGCGAGTCCGAGTCGGTGTTCCACATTTATTTACTTTGTGCCAGGCTGCAGCCGTTCTTTTTGTTCTTAAAGAACCTCCTGCTGCAGTTCTGGCTGCATTTTTCCCCTACCCTTTTTATTTTCGGGCACCCTGTTCGTGGCTCCACCAGGAAGAGGGACCTCCTGGTGAATCTGCTCCTGGCTCTTGGCAAACTTACCATCTACAAGACCAGGAAGCGTAAGATCACCGGGGAGGGTCTCTTTGACTGTGGGGCCATGTTCAGGGCCCTCCTTCGTTCCCGGGTGGCGTTGGAGCGCGCCGACGCGGAGTCCACTGGCGACATGACGGCTTTTGTCGACCAGTGGGCTCTGGGTGGCGTGCTCTGCACCCCCCCCCTTGTTTTGAACATTTAATTTACCGTTTTTTGTTGGCACCCCCTTTTGATTAGGGGGCGCCATACTGTATTTTTTCACCGGCTGCCATTAGGCAGCTGGTGCACCGGCTGCCAATAGGCAGCTGGCGCAGTATTTCTCACCGGCCATTAAATAGGCTGTTCGCTTTAATTTCAGATTTCCTGGCGTTGTATAATACAACAATTAATAGTTACCGAGATATTAATAAAAAAAAAGCTGCAGCATGGAGGTCTGTGGGTGTACTAATGGGATTACCAAGTGAATATTAAATATACATAATTAAGTAAATGAGATAATATATATTTTTTGTGCTAAACTCCACATTGAAAATAATTATGCAGTTGCTACTATAATTTTTTTTGGATAAATTAACTGCAGACAAACTTTTAAAAGATCAAGCAAAAGGTTTTATTTGGTGTACACGTGTTAGTTTAACAGTTTTTAACAATTAATAAACATGTACATTGTATTTTTAACTCGGGGAAACCATGGGATTATTATAATTGTAAATTAATTTGAAAGAAATTCATTTTATTGTACCTCCATATAAAGTTTTTGGCGACAAGATTTCGACAGTAGCTGGCACAGTTTTAATAAAGTACAGTATGCAAGGCCTTATTGGGATTGTGAAGCAATTGCAAGGGAATATCGAGTACACTGCTGGCAAACTCACTTCAGAACAGGAAGCTAAACATCTCTGGAAAAATCTAATGAAACCTACCCAATGATTTACATTTTCAAACATACCAAACAAATGCAAATACAGCAGGCAAACAAAAGACAGTACAGTAGGGCGTTTTAAGTTTACTTTCCAGGTTTTTTTTTTTACTTATTTGTCATTCCGTGTCAATTCAACCAGTCGTAAACGGGTCATATCAAATAAACTATTAGTTGAGTGTTCAGATTTCAGATTTTGTAAAAATGTTTTTACTAACTTTGTACAGATTTTCATCACATCTGAGATGTATGGGTGACAATTATGTATTGACACGGAATGACCCATATGTGAAAAATGGGAAAAATGGGATAGTAAACTTAAAGACCTGCTGTATTTATTTATTTAAACGATGCTGTGCTGCCATGTCCCTGGAGCAGCCGATGGTATTCGCCGTACTTTTTTCTTTTCTTCAGGATGTCACATACCCACAACGATCTTACAGTTTTTTTTCTTTCTCCGGTATAGCAGAGTGATCGCAATAATTTTTTTTTGCTCGCTGTTCATTCTTCGAAGTATTGTATGTGTGTGTGTATATATTTGATATTTTTATTTTTTTACAATTGCCTAATATTTTTTACAATTGCCTAATGTTTTGGGTGCTCTGTAAATGGTGTCGGGGGTGGGGGGTGGGGGGTGATTGTGGTGCTACTATAAAGTAAGCTTTTTTTTGATAAATTAACTACAGACAGATTTAAAAAATAAAGCAAAACGTTTAATTTGGTTTACATATATTTTAACAGTTTTTAACAAATTTAATTAAAAAAGGAGGGGGGGGGCGATTGTGGTGGTGTGGGGGTTACAATTAGGTTTTATAAAAAAAATATTTATAATGTTTCGCTCCTCAGTTTTCAGTTCTGTCAAAAGAATTACTTTCCCGCTGGCATTTACTGTTTGTTGCTCGGCATCCAAAACCTGCAGCCGTGACGTAACAACGGACCGCCAACTGACTTTACCCTGCCGCGTTTGGTGTGAACAGTACTGCAGCGCGGCGCGCAAGCAGGCGGCAGGCGCGTCGCGTCCGGTGTGAACGCCCCTTAAGAGTCATCCTCGAGAGAACACTCGTCCTTCATTTTTCCTGCGTAATAAAGTGCATAGTCCCATTGTCTTGTCTCTTCTGTTGTGACAATCCCTTGTACTTAACAAACAAAAACAAAATCAAAAACATTAAAAATAAATCAAAAACAAAAAGGTCCATAAAACTGAAACAAAAAGACTACATAAAACCAGGGCACCGTTCAAAAACGGTCATGCCAGCTAAAAAGGGCAGAACACTGGCATGACAAAATAAATAAAAGGCTTAACCGGTGCCCCGTAGTCCTGCTCCCAGGAGCTAGCGGTTCCAATCTTTTGTGCTATTCCATCTTCACGTCCTGGAGTCTGACGATCCTCCAATCTGCGCAGGCCTTGTCCTTACCGAGGGTCCGGATGTCTAGAATTACAAAGTCCTTGATAAGAGTTTGTGCCCTTCTGGTCGTGGTGATAGTGTCTAGCTCCTTCTTGTGGTAGACACAGACGTTACGGCCCTACCACAGGATCTGCTTGACAACATTGATGGCACGCCAAACGCACTTAGCTGTGCTGGTAGCGATTCCTCCCGCAGGCCCATAGAGCACAGTCTCAGCGGTCATCTTGGTCATGTCAGCAAACCTGTTTAGGAAGACAGAGACAGAGAGCCAGACACTGCCAGCCACATCACACTCCCAGAAGATATGGGCTGGTGTTTCTCTCTTGCGGCACTTTGCATAGGGGCATGTTTCTAATTGGGCTAGTCCCCTCCTGAACATGAACGCTCAAGTGGGGAGTGAACTGTGGACGGTGTTCCATGCTATATCCTTCTGGACATTACTGAGGCAGCTGTGAGACACATTCTCCCAGATTTTTTGGCTTTGGGTGAGGGAGAAAGTAGCTACTTTTTCAATTTCCTGGGAACCGGCAAGATATTTAGTTACAGCCTTGTATTCCCAGGAGGCCAATTTTGCTTTATCTAAGCCCAATTTATATATAGTGTCCCTTAAGGTTCTATAAAACAATGGGGGGGTCCCAGGAGTACGGCACGGTGTTATCAATAGTGCAGAGGCCCAAGGCCCTGAGACAGGTGGCAAAATAGAAACGATTCATGTAACATACCTTCCTGTCCAGGGCCTGGATGTTCTTGATAGTTTGCGTGAGCCCCTGCACTCGGGTGAGCTGCACAATGTCTGGGAGCCCCTTACCTCCCTTCTTGTCAGCTTTATTTATTGTGGCTCGCTTTACTCTCTCCATCTTGTTGCCCCAGATAAAGCGGTGGATAATGCAGTCCACCACTTTTTTGGTGGTCCTGTCTGGGGGAAAGATTTTTCCTACATAAGAGAGGATGGGGAACAGTATAGACTTTGTTATTAATACTCTACCCGTCATTGATAAGGATCTTGTGCTCCATCTGCCAATCTTTTTACGGACCTGTTTAATGTCCACCATCCAGCTCTGGGCCCCTGAGCTATTGTTCTCGAAAATGAGGCCCAGAATCTTGATTTTGTCCTTTGACAGGGTTGAGTTGTTTTTTTTTTTCAATAATTTTATTATTCCATCAGGAAAACACAATTACAAAATCTGACAAAAACAAAATTTCAATACATTACAAACCATATATTCAAAACTCAAACAAAATCATACATTACATATGTAAAAAGGCAACACAATATATATATAAAATCAAATAAATACTTAAAATACAGGAGTTTAAATAATACAGTTCATAAAATATTTTTAAAAAACTAAAACAACAACTTCCACTGCAGTCCCTTAATCAATTAAAAACAGTTGAATAAAATAGTCAAATCAATTCAAACATATAGTAAAATACAATCAAATCAATTCAAAAAACACTATTAAGAGCCTGTAAAAAACTAAAAACAAAACCTGCACAATGTAATTTGTTCAACCTAGAACGCCTCTACAGAAACGCTTCATCCCCTAAATATAAGGCTCATGAACCACCATAACACTGGAGAACACCTTCCATCGATGACAGGCATGATGTACAACTTCAACAAACCGATCCCTGACGTAGTAATCCTGCAGCAGGTGCAGGTCAAGCCGGATGGTCTCGGCACAGGACAGCAGCTCCCCCTTGAGGACGTAACGATTCCGTCATTTCCAGATGGCATCTTTCACGCAATTAATAAAAGCCCATTGCACAGACCATTCATTTTTCGGCACTTTTTCATTAGGTATCCCATACATAATGAGATCATAGTCCAGGGAGTCGCTGCCTGTGAGTTGGTTCCACCAAACTCTTGCCCCTCTCCAGATCTTTATGGAGGATATGCACTCCCAGAACCGATGGAGTATGCTTTCTTCCACCCCACAACCCTCCATTGGGCATCTAAGGGTCTTTGCCAGGTACCGCTTGTACATTACCGAACATACAGGAAGGACATTGTGCACCGTCTGCCACGCCAGATCCTTATGGTGATTCAGAAGCCTAGGATGAGCCACATTTTGCCAAATCCTCTCCACCACAGCTTGAGGGTACTGCCCCACCGGACACATCTGGGTTCTAAGATGAACAAAAGCAGTTAATTTTTTTAAATCTTTCCACATATTTATTTCCACATTGCACAAGTCATATTCCTTTAAAAACTTTAATTCTTAAATAATAAAAAGGCACATCCTCAGCAGTTGGCACATTCTGGGCAGGTTTAAAAAGATTAAAAACCATTAAAATCCCCCCCCAGATAAAACAGAGTAAACAATTACGCCTTACTAAAACCAAACAAACAGGACTCCATATGAACTGCAGTGAACTTAAGCCATAAAATCAATTTTAAATCGGGTACCTTTTTTCCTCCATACTCTCTTCCTTTATATAAAACAATCCTTTTCACTTTTTCATATTTGGATCTCCAAAAGAAATACATTATTTTCCAGATTTAAAAGCGTTAAAACACTCCTAGGTGGTGGAAACACAACCGCTATATATATAAAAGCATGGGTAAAATAACAGAACGGACAATTAAAACCTTACTTTCCATTGTCAGGTCCCTCAGGCTCCACAACCCCAGCTTCTGTGCAACTCTCCCTCCAACATCCTCCCAATTCTTAAAACCAGACCCTTTATTATCAAATTTTAAACCTAAAATAGATAAAATCCTTTTTAAAATTCAGGTCAACTTGGGGAGCAGGCAGCCACTCACCATACAGCATACATTCAATCTTGTTCACATTCAATCTGGATCCAGACGCACCACAAAACACTTTAGTATGATCCATAGCCCTGTAAATAGAAAAATCATCAACACACAACAGTCACGTCATCCATATACAGCAAACACTTACTCTGCTCCCCACCGCTGCCTGGTAAAAACATGCCGGTTAAAAGTGTGTCATTTCTTAATAAGTTCGCCAGAGGCTCCATACAACAAATAAAAAGCAGGGGCGAAAGCGGACAGCCTTGTCTTACTCCACTTAAAACCTGCACTGACTCAGACAGATCACTGTTAATCAAAATCCTACTGCCAATTTCCCTATACAAAATTTGGATCCAATTAATCACATTTTTAGGAAAACCCATCTGAGCCAGTACAGCTAACATGTATTTGTGCGCAATCCTGTTGTACGCTTTCTAAGTCCAAATTCAAAATACACAATTTATTCTTCCTCTCCAGTGCAAACTGGATGGAATCTCTAATCAACATAAGAATGTCCGCTATCCTCCTCCCTGGCACTGCACACACTTGATCAGGGTGGATCACTGAACCAATGACCCCCCTGATCCTAACCATTAAAATCTTTGCAAATAATTTATAATCTGTGTTTAAAAGGTTTATGTGTTTCCAGTTTTTCTATCATCTTTTCTATCACCTTTTTTAAATAAGGGTAATAAAAAAATTCCCTACTCTTCACTTTCACCACCTGCCACCATTCAGACACAGACTCACACATCTCTTTCAACGTGCTCCATTCGTTATAACACTGTCTGAACCTTTCACACACTCTCTCATCCTCTAGCAGCTTCACATTCAACTTCCATACACCCCTTCCAACAGTCACAGGCACTCCACAATCAAGCCTGGCACACAATAAAACATGGTCGGAATAAAACACTGGGTCTAAAATGAATTGGCTACATTTAAAATCTTTGGATAAAAACATAAAATCAATACGTGATTTCCTGTCCCCCTGTGCGTTAAACCAAGTGTGCCCACTTTCACCCGGGTGCAAACTTTTAAAAGCATCAATCAAATTAAAATCCTTTAAAAAGCCTTTTAATAAAATCGATGTTTTGTCCAGTTTCACCCCCCCCCAATCACACCACCTTTATCCTGAGCTGCTAAAATTGTATTAAAATCCCCTCCCAACACCACTGATTTGGTGGAAAGCAGAGCAATACCGATCCTCTCAAACCTTTCGTTCTTATCAGGTGAGGCATACACATTTATTAAATTTATTTCTTTATTCATATATAAAATCCGGACCAGCATTGCTCTGCCGTCCACCAAAACCTCTTTCCCTTTAAAACGATATTCTTATTTTTAAAAAAAGTATCCCCACACCACCATTCCTATTCTCATTCATACCAGACCAGCAAGACTTCCCATACACCCATTTCTTTTCTAACTTTAAAAACTCATGCTTAAAAGGGATCCCACACTCTTGCACAAAAATAACATCCGCATTGACACTCGCTAAACTATTAAAAATAGAAGTACATCTAACAGGGCTACAAATACTTCTAACATTTATAGATGCAATTGTCAACGCCATTATGGCCACAAAGATTATACACCTTATTAACCCAGCCATCATTAATACTTTAGTTTTTTCCCCTTTCCCTTTACCCATACCTTTACCTTTCATATTTGTCACTTCTTCCAACTGTTGCACCACCTCCTCAACCAAATAACTCCTTCCCTCTCCCTCTGCTGTTGCTGGCACACAGCTCTCGCCACTTTCAGAGCTCTGAAGAAAAGCATTGCTCCACCACGTCAGGGTCCTGTGGATAATCAGCAATTGCCGCTCTTTTTGTTTTTCTCCCTTTTCCCCCTCCACTATTTTCCTTTTCTCCTTCCTTAAATTTTGGGTCACCTCCATCTCACTTGCCTCAGTTTCCTCTACTATTTCTCCCTCCTCTTCCTCCTCATCACTAATGTCAGAAAAATCACCCATATTTGCACTTGATGAAAGTGACACTTGCAAGTCTTCTCTCAAATCAACAATATTTCTCTCTTCTCCCCATCCTTTACCTGCACCTCCCACCACACTGTAATTACTTTTTTTGCCACCTCACCAACCTTCTTCCCCTCCCCCACCACAACTGCCACATCACCACTCACTCCCCTCCCCTCCCCCACCTCTGGGATTACTGCCACATCACCACTCACTCCACACCCCTCCCCCACCAAAACTGCCACATCACCACTCACTCCACACCCCTCCCCCGCCTCTGGGATTACTGCCACATCACCACTCACTCCACACCCCTCCCCCACCTCTGGGATTACTGCCACATCACCACTCACTCCACACCCCTCCCCCGCCTCTGGGATTACTGCCACATCACCACTCACTCCACACCCCTCCCCCACCACAACTGCCACATCACCACTCACTCCACACCCCTCCCCCGCCTCTGGGATTACTGCCACATCACCACTCACTCCACACCCCTCCCCCACCACAACTGCCACATCACCACTCACTCCACACCCCTCCCCCACCTCTGGGATTACTGCCACATCACCACTCACTCCACCCCCCACCACTGGAGTTACTGCGACATCATCATTCCCATCCACCACACCCGACACTGCCACATCACCACGCACATTCACCTGGGCCTCCATTTTGTTTCCAGTTTTGTCTTTTCTTAATCTGTTTTAAAATTATTCAGGACAATCCCTAAAAACATGATCATCCTTTCCACACAAATTGCAATTTTTCTTTTCTCTGCACTGAGAAGTGAGATGTCCCTCCTGATTACAGTTTTTACACCAAACCTCTGTGCAGGCTTCTGCCAGGTGTCCCAATTTGCCGCAATTTCTGCACAGTTTCGGTTGACCCTGATAATAAACAAAACCCCTATTCCCACCCAGTGCTATATCTCACTCTGCCTGAGTTTCACCAAAACCCGCCAAGCTCCATTCCAAATCCCATCCGCATCTGTCACCTTCACCGGACTCCTTTTTACCTCACAATACCGTGCCACCCATGTGTGAATATCCCCCCCTGAAACCGTCTCATTAAACATTTTCACCACCACCATTCTAACACTATTATCTACTAAACTCTCTATATTAAACTTACACACAGTTTCGGAGTCCTTCTGATTCTCCACCCTCACAAAGAAACTCCGAAACACATCCTCAGACCTAAAACTAACATCCCACGAACTACCATTACCCAGTGCAATTATACAATTAATTTCATCCACCTTAAACCCCAAAGCCTTCTGCAAAAACAACCTACTCATCTCTAACCTACTCATATCTATTCTATCCTCACCAACAGTCAAATGCCTCTTCAAACTAACCCTCACACAACAATGACGACGCACACTAAACCTAGACATCTTCAACAAAAAAACAACTACAATACACTACACAGAAAAAAATTACACAAATAAAAGAAAAAACACCAGCGCCCCCTAGGGGGCCTTACCCCTCCGAGAAACACCACCAATCCACTCCCTTTCACAAACACGACTCTCCAAGAAAATCTGTCAAATAAATATTATTAATTTTTATTTTTTCGAGCGCAAGAGAAGCCAAAGTGTGGCTTTACTGGCGGCCCAGCCCTTCCGGCCGACCGGCCCAGCCCTTTCGGCCGACCGGCCCAAAGGCCTCCTCCTCTACCCGACGGCAAGGCCAAACAAAGCAATACAAAACAAAACAAAACAGGGAACTCTTCCCAAAACGCAAGTGGCGTTCAGTCCCAGCAAAGGGGTGCTTTGCTGCTGCCGTCTTGAAAGCGAGGGCTCCTTGCCCCACTAAACAGCTCAGTTTCTGCTTTACCGCTGTGCTCAGCCTCCTCCTCCCACGAGCGCAAGGCCTTCTGGGTACACTGGCCGGCCTGCCTGCCTGCCTTATTTGGAACAAAAAAAAAAAAAGAACAAAAAGAGCAGGAAAAAATACAACCCAGAAAAATACTCTTTTATTGAGATTTTACATTTTTTACATTTACACCCATTCGTTTTTTCATTCATTTTACATTTCTTTTAAAGATGACATTCATGCATACAGACATACATTTTGTTTTAAAAGCATTTAAAATACATTTAAAAACACCAAGACAATTGTGCTTTGTACATGGTTAAAACAGACACAGATTAAAATCAACATGAAAAAAACCTGTGCTGTTTTAAAAGTGACTGGAAAAAAAGAACCATCTATAAAAAACCAGTGCTTGTGAGGGCCGGGGAGTGCTCTCTAAAAAAGTGAACATAAACCTAGATCTAAAACAGGGACAGGGGAAAAGGGACAGTGTATAAACAGTGAGTTAAAATTCTAAAATTTTAAAACACTTAAAATGTAACTTTTAATAGTTTACATTAAAAATCTTAAAGATACATAAAACAAAACAAAACAAAATCAAATAAAACATTCAAATTAAATCAAAGGTCCATAAAACTGAAACAAAAAGACTACATAAAACCAGGGCACCGTTGAAAAACGGTCATGCCAGCTAAAAAGGGCGGAATGCTGGCATGACAAAATAAATAAAAGGCTTAGCGGTGCCCCGTAGTCCCGCTCCTAGGAGCTAGCGGTTCCAGTTTTTTCCTTTATTCCATCTTCACGTCCTGAAGTCCGGCGATCCTCCACTCCGCGCAGGCCTTGTCCTTCCCGAGGGTCCGGATGTCCAGAATTACAAAGTCCTTGATAAGAGTTTGTGCCCTTCTGGTCGTGGTGATAGTGTCTAGCTCCTGCTTGTGATAGACACAGACGTTACGGCCTTCCCACAGGATCTGCTTGACAACATTGATGACACGCCAAACGCACTTAGCTGTGCTGGTATCGATTCCTCCCGCAGGCCCATAGAGCACAGTCTCAGCGGTCATCTTGGCCGTGTCAGCAAACCTGTTTAGGAAGACAGAGACAGAGAGCCAGACACTGCCAGCCACATCACACTCCCAGAAGATATGGGCTGGTGTTTCTCTCTTGCGGCACTTTGCATAGGGGCATGTTTCTACTTGGGCTAGTCCCCTCCTGAACATGAACGCTCGAGTGGGGAGTGCACTGTGGACGGTGTTCCATGCTATATCCTTCTGGACATTACTGAGGCAGCTGTGAGACACATTCTCCCAGATTTTTTGGCTTTGGGTGAGGGAGAAAGTAGCTACTTTTTCAATTTCCTGGGAACCGGCAAGATATTTAGTTACAGCCTTGTATTCCCAGGAGGCCAATTTTGCTTTATCTAAGCCCAATTTATATATAGTGTCCCTTAAGGTTCTATAATACAATGGGGGGTCCCAGGAGTACGGCACGGTGTTATCAATAGTGCAGAGGCCCAAGGCCCTGAGACAGGTGGCAAAATAGAAACGATTCATGTAACATACCTTCCTGTCCAGGGCCTGGATGTTCTTGATAGTTTGCGTGAGCCCCTGCACTCGGGTGAGCTGCACAACGTCCGGGACCCCCTTACCTCCCTTCTTGTCGGCTTTACTCAGAGTGGCTCGCTTTACCCTCTCCATCTTGCTGCCCCAGATAAAGCGGTGGATAATGCGGTCCACCACTTTTTTGGTGGTCCTGTCTGGGGGAAAGATTTTTCCTACATAAGAGAGGATGGGGAACAGTATAGACTTGGTTATTAATACTCTACCCGTCATTGTTAAGGATCTTGTGCTCCATCCGCCAATCTTTTTACGGACCTGGTTAATGGCCGCCGTCCAGCTCTGGGCCCCCGAGCTATTGTTCTCGAAAATGAGGCCCAGAATCTTGATTTTGTCCTTTTTGACAGGGTACATGTCCGACAGTTCCCCATCTACCTGCCAATTTTTAGACACGTAGACTTCGCTCTTGGACTTATTAATCACTGCCCCGGTCGCCGTGCAGTACTTCTCAAGGATATTACTAATCCGAGGTACCGACGATGTGTTGGTGCAAATGAGTGACACATCATCCATATATGCTGTTGTTTTGACCTGGACCCCGTTGGATCCAGGCAGCTGGAAACCAGTTATATTGGTATCCCTACGAATTGCCTGCAGGAGGGGTTCAATGCACACGACATATAGCAGTGGGGATAGTGGGCAACCCTGTCTGACACCTGACTGGATAGATATTTTACCAGTCAGGTGCCTGTTCACCAAGACTCGGGTACTAATGTTTGTATATATGGTTTTAACCCACTCCCTAAGTCCAGGAGCGAATTTCATCTGGTCCATCACTTTGTACATATATTCATGGCTTACCCTATCGAACGCCTTCTCCTGGTCAAGGTTGAACAGGCAGAGGGGATGGTTCCGTTCTCTAGAATAAGCCAGAATGTCCCTTGTTAACATTAAAATATCCGTGATGGACCTCCCTGGGACGCCACAAGCCTGGTCAGGGCCAATGACCAAAGGGAGGTGTACTTGTAGCCGGAGCATCAGAGCTTTGGCTAGTATCTTGTAATCCACGCAAAGGAGGCTGATTGGGCGCCAATTCCGTAGATCTTTAACTTCCCCTTTCTTATGAAGGAGAGTAATTACACTCTCCCGCATAGAAGGGCCCAACCGCTTCTCCCTGTAGACCGCTCTGTAGACCTCCGCTAAATGGACTTTTAGCGTGTCCCAAAAAAGATGGTAATACTCACCCGGGATGCCATCTGGACCTGGCGTCTTACCGGTGTTCATGGTCTTAACCGCCTGGGTGAGCTCCTCCAGCGTGAGTTCTGGGTCCTTCTCCTCCTCCTCCTCGTCCCGCACTGAGTCAGGCTCCAACTGGCTCAGGAACCACTCTATCAGGGTGTCATCTGTAGCTTTGATGTTATACAGGTCCCTATAGAAGTTCTCTACCACTTTTTTCACTCCCTCACTATCCTCTACTATCCTCCCCCTGCTGTCGAGCATGGAGGACATCAAGTGCCGCTTCTCCCTCGTTTTCTGGAAGAAGAAGCGAGTACACTTTTCGTCTTCCTCCATTTTTTGCACTTTTGCATTGTGCATGACCTTTCGTTGTTCCTCCCTACAAAGCACTGAAAGATCTAGCTTGGTCTGGGCTATCTCGTCGCTTACAGGGAACCCCCGAAGCTGAAGCAGGCTCAGACGCTGGAGGGCAGCATTCAGGTATTTATATTTGGCCCTCCTTTCTTTTGCTTTCCTCTTGCCTGCTGCTATGAAATAACCCTTAGTTCTCATTTTGACCATCTCCCACCACTCTATAGGGGAGTTGAATAGGTCACGCAAAGTGGTCCACTCAACAAGCCTGCTCTTATAGGCTGCAGCTATGGAGGGGTCATCGAGTAAGGAGGTGTTTAATTTCCAGACCCCTGACCCCATCTGGGAGGTCTGAGGGACCTGCAATGTTACCTGCAGGAGCCTATGGTCAGAGAAGAAGACGGCCTGGGTGTCTACTGCCGTCTTCGTAAGGGAGCTGGTATGCAGGACGAGATCTATACGGGAGAAGGAGGTCCCAGATGAGCTCACCCAGGTAAAGGGAGGCACCAGGTCCTTACCTGCATCACACAGGGAGAAATCAGATATTACGGAGGACAAAACTCTACTAGAGCGGTCGTTGCGTGGCCTGCTCCGGTCTACGTCCCTCAGAGCACAATTGAAGTCACCTGACACGATGACGGGTACGTTCCCCAGCAGGAGTGGACGCAGCTGTGGAAAAAATTGAACTCTTTCGTTTTGGTTAGTGGGTGCGTAGACATTGACCAGTCTGAGGGGAGTGTTGTTGTATGTCACATCCACGCTCAGAATTCTACCAGGTTCTACCTCCCTGCTGCTGCGGGAGGTAATAAATGGGTTTTTAAACAGGATACCTACTCCGTCGGCTCTGGCTATGTTGGAGCCCGACCAGAAGGAGTCCCCCAGGGTCCAACTCTCCTTCAGGTCCCTATAATCAGGGCTCGACGAAATACCACACTCCTGCAGAAAGATGAGATCTGCTTTCAAGTTAGCTAGATAGTTTAGTACATCAAATCTTTTTTGTGTCTCCCTGATGCTCCTGACATTAACAGACACACATATCAGGGCCATCAGGGTAGCTAACAAGAAAAGGAGTCGCTGCGTCCACCCCATAGCGACTATGATTGGGAGGTCGGGACACTCTTCCTACTCTTAGCTCTACGCTTGCTTCGAGGGGGCTTGGGCTTATTTGCAACTCCCATCACCCCTGAGAAGGTACTCACTGCTGCCTCGTCCAAGAAGGCACCGTCTTTATATGCACAGTACGTGGAGTTGTTGGGGCTATTCAACTCCCCACAAGGTAAGTCTGGTGGAACTTGCTCAGGGCCCCTCGGAACGTGTGGGTCAGCTTTGTCCTGGGGGGGGTTATGACAGACAGCATTCTTTGGCTGTTACCGTCTGTTGAATTGGAGCTGTTAGCAGACTTCTGGCTTACCGCGTCCAGGGGTATTCCCATGTCCTCCAGTGCTGTATCTAGGAGGACCTCTAGGGGGCCCCTGGTTTTGCCCATACAAGGGAGGGGGTCAAGGATGCTTTGAAGGGAGGCCCTTCGCTTGAAGAGGGTCATTGCTACCGAGGTACTGCTGGTCAGGGAAGGTGTTGACCCCGACCTCTCCCTCGGTGCATTAGTGAACACCTCTTCTGCGAGGTGTGCTAGGGTTTGTGCCAACGACTGGGAAGGCTGGCTGGGGATGCCCTGGCTGGCTGCTACCTGCCCACTAGGCGGCAGTGTAGCCGTCCCACTCGCCTCCGTCTCTGCCTGCGAGGGCAAGACTGGGGACTTTGTGTGGACATTAGCTGGTTTTGGATCTATGGGGGCCACCTGCAACTTGCTGTCTTTGATCCTGATCTTCTTTCTTTTCCCCCCCTCGTCTCTACCCTTTCTTTTCCCCACCCTCTGCTGGTTCTTCACTCCCTTCCCCTCCTTCTCACTCTCACTTTCACTGTCGCTTTCGCTTTCCTCCCCCACGGACTCAATCCTTATGGCGTCATAACGAGAGCCGAGGGGGAGTGCTGGCGCTGAGAGGGCCCTACTCAGGGGGGGGCCGCTGCTGGGTCCGGGCTCCCTCCCTGCCTCGTGTTCTGCATCAGAGGAGCTACTGGAGGAGCTAGTGGAGTAGCTGTTGTACTCTCTCTCTGGGCTGGGGGAAGGGGTCCTCGTAAAACGGGACATGTCTCGGGGGCGGGGGGGTGAGGGGGGTGCTGGTGATGATGGTGGTGCTGGAGTCTGGGTCTTGGATACTGTTGGTGGTGATGTGGACTGATCTTTGTTACTTGCTCCCTCTTCCTGCTCAGGCCTAGGCTTGTTTGTGTTTGCCTTGCTGGCTCTGGCCATGTTGGCATAGGAAGAGGGGCAGTCCTTAAACAGGTGCCCCTTCTTTCCACACAAATTGCACTGCCTCTCTTCTCTGCAGTGGCTGGTCTCGTGGGGGGCGCCGCAGTTCCTGCACTTGACTACAGTACATGCGGCCGCCAGGTGTCCTAATACAACCCAGAAAAAGGAAGAGGGAGAGGCTCTCTCTCTCTCTCTCTCTCTCTCTCTCTCTCTCTCAAGTGGAAGGCAAACTCCAGCAGGTGCTCCATCTCTCCCGGGTGATCTCTTCTCCTTCACGCAACGTATCATGTATGTGGTACTCTCCGAGCCAAAATCCTCACCTCCCCCGAGGTCAGAAGCTTTCCTTTAAAAACAAAGAGATTTCTCGCCCTCCACATGGCTTCTTTAAAACAGTTCAGTAAAATCCACAAGCATGTCCATTCCTCCTTTACTACAAAACCAGGCTTAATCCCATGCAGCACCATTGCTTTTAAAACGTTTCTGTTATTTAAAAACCCGCTCAGGATGTCTTCGGCCTCCCGCAAAAGTTTTTTGGCTTGCCCACATTCCCAGAACAGATGCGCTGCCGTTTCTTCTGCCCCACAATCCTTAAAAGGACATCTAGGGGACTTCCCAAGGTTCCTGCGATACATGGTAGCCCTTACTGGGAGGATCTCGTGTACCGTCTGCCATGCCAAGTCCTTGTGCCGATTCATGACTCTCGGGTGAGCTACTTCCAGCCAAATCCCCTCCACAACCTGTGGGTTAAAAAATGAGACGTTACACATTTCTCTGTCCTGCACAAATTTCTGCACTTTCCAGGGGTCTTGCCACACCTCTTTATCTAAAACAAAAAGTTCCTCTTTCTTTAAAAACAGCTTAATTTTATTATACAAAAAAGGAGCTTCGGCACAGATAAAACAGGATAAAACATTTTAAAATCTCTTAAAATCGATCCTAAAAAATACTTTACAAAATGTGCAGTTTTGCTTGACCCATAGAGACACAACCTCACATGGACAATAACAAAATGTAAAAGCAAGATCTTCGTGAGGTCAGGAACCCCCTTTCCTCCATTTTTTGCTGCCTTGTATACCACCTCCCACTTTAACATCTCATTCTTCCTCCCCCAGAAGAAGCGCATCACACTGCGTGTCAGGGCACACAGGACATTCCTGGTTGGAGGGAACACTGCAGACAGGTAAACAAAGACAGGTAAAATAACAGATTTTAAAATTAAACACTTCCCTTCAAAAGTGAGTTTTCTGAGGCTCCACAGCCCCAGCTTTTGTGCAACCTTGGCAGTAACGTTGTCCCAATTCTGCACTCTAGACCCATGTTTAAAGAATTTAACCCCTAAAATTTTAATAAAATAATTCTTAAAACACAACCCTATGCTGGGTACTCTGGCCCACTTCCCATACATCATACATTCGCTTTTTTGAATGTTGACCTTGGATCCTGACGCCTTGCAGAACCCCTCAACCATTCCCAACGTCTTCTCCATTGAGAACTCATCCCCCACTCCCAGGTACGAACAGTCCACAGGGCTGTTTATTCGCCCTAATGGCAATGGTTAAAGGTTCGATACAACATATAAACAGCAAAGGAGACAGTGGACAGCCTTGGTGCACTCCGCTTCGGATTTTAACTGGTTTAGACGTGCTCCCATTTACCAAAATAACACTTTGGATGTCTTCATAAAAGACCTTAATCCAATTTACAAACTCGATTGGAAACCCCATTTTCAACAGTACACCAAACATGTACCTGTGCGCTATCCTGTCGTATGCCTTCTCTAAATCCAAATTCAGGATACTAAAAGGGAGCTCCCTCTCTCTGGCATAACAGATAGTGTTTCTCACGAGTATCAAGCTGTCCATTATCCTCCTATCTGGAACTGCACATACCTGGTCCTGATGGATGACTGTGTCAATCACCTGCCCCATCCTCCCAGTCAGGATCTTCGCCAGCAACTTATAGACGGTGTTGAGGAGGCTGATCGGACGCCAGTTCTTCAAATCTTCCCGGTCTCCCTTCTTATAAAGCAAAGTGATGACGCTCCTCTTAAAAGAAGTGGCCATTTCCCCAGCATTAGAACTTTCTATAAAAACACTCAACCAATCATATTTTAAAACATTCCAAAAACACTTATAATATTCAGTGGGTAAGTCATCCTCCGCAGGCGGTTTCCCCATTTTGCTTGTTTTCAAAGCTTTATCCAGCTCTTTCAGAGATTTATCCAGAATGTAACAGGGCGAGGTGCCCTCTACATTCATTTGTTTATTTTAGAACGGGATTTCCCCCTCTGCCCCTGTGTTATTTTGTATTATTATTATGATGATTTATTATTACATTTATTTTATTGTTCTGCATTTTGACGGCGTAGCCGGTTTGTTTTGTTTTGTTTAGCATAATTAAAACTCGTGCAGAAGGTGGCCATCTCCCGAATTAATAAAGTGATTAATTTTGTTGCTAATCGGGAGATGGTCACCTGAATATAAAAGGCCTGCAGCTCTCCATGTTGGGGGTGGGTGTTTTAGAGGAGTGTATGAGAGAGCGCGAGGAGAGCAAGAGCGAAAACAAAAACTAAACTAAAACGAAAGCAAAAGGATCAGTGACAGCTATTTGCCCAGCCTGACCTTTGTTTATATATTTTGTGTGCATGATCTGTTTTTGTTAAGCCTTTTTATTTTGCTCTGTGAGCACAGTGTTTTGTGTTTGAATATTTTATTTATTTTGGTATTATTTAAATAAAACGACACACTCCGTGTCCTTTTTGTTGCAACTGCAGTATTGGTGTTAGTTTATTTCCGTGCCTGCTTCTGCCGTGACGTCACCACTCGTCCACCCTGTCACACAGACATTTACATTTCTCTTTTGCTTTGCATACTTTATCCCCACGCTTTCATTTCATTTGTTTTTCCTTTTAAGGAAATCCCACCACTCACTCTTTTTTCAAACAAAACCTGCAGAGACCTCCACCCTTTATACTTCTCTACATATTTCTCTCTTATGTTACTATCCTCTAATAATTTTACATTTAATTTCCACACTCCTTTCCACTTTTCACTCACCCCTCCCAGATCCAATGTTGCCCTCACCATCACATGATCGGAGAAGAGCATAGACTCCAGTTTACAATCTTTACATTTCACCCCCTCAGAAACAAAGATCATATCGATCCTGGACTTACTTGTCCCCTGAGAGTTGCTCCAGGTAAAGCCTCCTTCAGAATGTATCATCTTATAACAATCTGTCAAATTAAAATCTTTAATTATTTTGTTCAATAACACAGATGTTTTATCTAATTTAAAATTTTCCTTCCCAGCCTTCTTGTCACCCCCACTCCTCACACAATTCCAGTCACCTCCCATCACTACCGGCATGGATGAACTAAGCTCCATCCTTACCAGTCCCAACAATTCAAGCCTCTGGTGTTTCTCCACAGGCACATACACATTCACCAGCTTAATCTCTTGCTTATTACATACCACTCTCACCATAACAACCCTCCCATCCTGCAACACACTTTTCTCTTTAATTATACACTTATTATTTTTAAACAATATTGCCACTCCCACATTCTTATTTTCATCTGTCCCCGACCACACTGATTCACCTTTCACCCACATGCTTTCCAACTCTCTATATTCTTTCTTAAACCCAATCCCACACTCTTGTAAAAAGAACACATCTGCATCAATACCTTCTAGATACTCTAAAACAGCCTTGCACCTGACCTTGCTCACCACACTCCTCACATTCACCGTTGCTATTATCAGCGCCATCCAGAACAGCAGAAGGTGTAAAGACATATTCATAAGATCTTAGTTGGTTCTATCCCCATGTTATCCGAGAGCCGCTGCACATTATTATCATCCAAAAAGGAAGTGCCCCCATGGTCTACACCCCTCCCGCCATAAGACCTGTCACTCACTACCGAGGAGTCGGAGCCAGGAGAAACCGGGGTCTCCTGCCCAGCTTGCTTACTGTCCTCCTTTTTTTCCTTTTTCCCCACTTTCATACCACTTTTCACCTCTTCCCCTTCCTCCAATTTCCTTTTCCCTGAAGCTTTCTCCTGCTCCATTTTCACCCCATCTATGTTCCATCCCTCCTCTTCCTGCTCCTCCTCCTCCTCCATCTCCTCTTCACTAGACTCCCTGTGGCAGGCTGGCTGGGCGGTGACGTCAAACAGAAGCAGGAACTAAAAAACACGGACCAAGTACTGCAGTTGCAAAAGAAAGACGCTGCTGGCCGCCGTTTTATTTAAATAGAAAAATAAATAAAAGGTTTTAACAAAAAGAAACTTGCTCACAGAGCGAAACTAAATATTTTAAATAAAACAAATCACGAACACAAAATTATAAATACAGGTTATTGCTGGGCAGTTGCTGTCACTGTTCCTGTATATTTTTTTAAGTTTCGTTTTTCTCTCCTCGCTCTCTCCACTCTCGCTCCTCATACACCCACCACGAGCGCAGAGAGCTGCAGGCTTATATACCGTGGCCGAGGGGTTTAACTA
Organism: Acipenser ruthenus; assembly: GCF_902713425.1. Lineage (NCBI taxonomy): Eukaryota > Metazoa > Chordata > Actinopteri > Acipenseriformes > Acipenseridae > Acipenser > Acipenser ruthenus. The sequence continues at coordinate 13,446,474 of NC_081201.1, read as the reverse complement.
GCTAGTAATTATTCTATTACTCCTCGGTAACAATCTGCACGGGTACAATTATTATGCGTGACTGCCAGCTAATTCAATAATAGCAAGCTGACAGTCACGCATTCCCACGAGGTATTTTTAAAACAACAACAAAACACACTGCGCTTCACCGTCAATAAATACAACCAAATCATAAAACAAATACAAACACAATACAATAGTCTGCACAGGGGCGGAGGGGGAAACCCCGTTCTAAAAATAAATAAATACGTACAGGGCTGCTCGCCCTGTTACACTCCCCTTCTGGTCTACCCTCTACACCCATCCCCATTGTCTCTTTTGAGGCATCTGACCACACGGGATAGGGCCCTCTTCCTGGATATCTGAAGAACCTGCCTACCCTCCACTCTTATTTGACCCCTCTCCGAAACCCTCACTGTCCTCTTCTGACTCCGTAACATGCAGATCTGCTGCCATTGAAGATCCTTGCTGCTCCTTTTGTTCTTCCCCCTGGTCCCCCTCACCTCCTCTCCGCTCCCCCCCTCCGCCTGTCTCTTCCCCTCACCCTCTCCACTCTCCCTCCCCCCTCCTGCTCACTTCCCCTCCCTTCACCACTCTCCTTCCTCTCCTCTCCCCCTTCCTGCTGTTCCCTCTCCTCCCTCTCCCACCTCTTATATCTCTCCTTCCCATACCCATCCCTCTCCTCCTCCCTCTCCTCTCTCTCATACCCCTCCTTCCTCTCCCTCTCCTCTTTGCTCTGTTAGCAAAAGAGGACAGACAGTGCATAAAAAGGTGTTCACTACTGTCACACAGGCTACACTTCCTTTTCTCCTGACACTCACTCGCCACGTGCCCCTCACCCTTACACACATAACACATAATTTTTGTGCACCCTGCCGCCAAGTGACCCATTACCACACATTTTCAACATAATTTGGGTTGCCTGAAATAATGTATATATCCTCTATCCATCCCCAGTACTATTTCAGAGGGAATGACTCTGAATCCCTCATACCCATTTGGATCTGGCCACAGACTTACACGCACTCTCCAAGCACCATTCCATACCTCATCACTATCCCTCACTTTCTCTGCACCCCCATACACTGTACAATACATTCTCAGCCAAACACACACATCCTCTCCCTCCACAGTCTCCGACTCCATCCTCACAATCACCACCCTTCTCGCAACATCAGTCAAGGTTATCACTTGGAACCTTTTCAAAAGTTGGTCACTTTTCCCCAAATTGAACAAACAGTGACATTTCTGCAAATCACTCACCGCCCTAAAACTGACATCCCAGATGTTTCCCTTCCCCACAGTGATAATACAATTGAGCTGCTCTGCCTTAAACCCCAGTGTCTTCTGCAACACAACCCTAGAAAACTCAAGCCTGTTAAACGCAAGCTCATCTCCCTCTCCTCCCTCTTTCAAAGAAATCCTTATACAATTAAAACGACGTGCCGCAAACCTTGGGGACGCCATTTTAATTATTAAAACACTGACTCACACAAAAAATTAAGGTTTTTAAATTTAGCCAAGGCCAAATTAAAGCAAAATACCAATAATAGCAAAATAAACAGCAGATAAGGTGCCCTCAAAGGGTCCCCCTTACCTGCTCCACAACCTGGATCCTTGTCTTCTGCCTGCCCTGCTCCCCTCCTACCCAAACCTCAGCTACCAGCAACCAACGTTGCTCCTGTTTACATTACCGATACCTTACTAATCGCTTCCAAATCAAACTGCGGACAAGCCACACACTTGATCTGAGCCAAGAGGCAGAGAAGCGATGCCCACAATGGTTTTGCCCAAACACCCCGGGCGCGGCCGCCCGCCGGAGCTGCTGGGGTACTTGCTTCTTGGACTGAGGGGAAAAATGGGACAAAAAAAAAAAAAAGGTGCCAGGCTCCAATTATTAACACGGCCGCCGCTGTTGTGCTCGTTCTGTTTTTAAAACCATGTCGAGCCCCACCCCGAGGGGCAGGGCTAGCCAAAAATTGCATTGAACTCATAAATGCTCCTCTCCAAGGAAATCTTTAGTAAAATACTCTTTTATTGAGATTTTACATTTACACGCATTCTTTTTTCATTCATTTTAGAGACATAGATTTTGTTTTAAAAGCATTTAAAATACATTTAAAAACACCAAGACAATCGTGCTTTGTACATGGTTAAAACAGACTAACGTTGCCTCTCTGTTATCGGCTTGTTTGCCCTTTAAAAACATAGACCCATACACAGAACTGCACAGTGAAGCACTTTCCTGCACTTTTATTACAAAAAAAAAGAAACAAACAAAACAAAAACCTAGCTCTCTTTGAGCACTCACTACACATATGCAGGTACCTGACTAACGTGCAGGACAGCTAAGCTGTTTACCTGACATAATTCCAACACACAACACTTTATTACAAACAATATATACTACTTACAAAGTGACTGCTTGGACACAGAGTACTCCTTCCCATGTCCTTCTACTCAGCAGCCTAGAGCAGACTGGCTGCTTCTTTTTTATACTCTGCACCTGGCTCTAATTTCCAATCATTGCCAGGTGCTGGTGATAATTAAACAAACAACAAAACAATTAAAACAAACAAAACCGATTACCTTTGCAGGGAGGCTTTACTTCTGTCCCTGCCATAAAACAAAACATTTTTCATATCGCAGGCCTCCTGTCCTGCTACATCTGTTACAAGACACAGATTAAAATCAACATGATAAAACCTGTGCTGCTTTAAAAGTGACTGGAAAAAAACAGTGCTTGTGAGGGCCGAGGAGAGCTCTATTAAAAAGGTTCAAAGGTGAACATAAAACAGAAGATTAAAACTATAGAACTAAAACGAAAAAGGGACAGGGGCAAAGAGACAGTGTGTAAAACAGTGAGTTAAAATTCTAAAATTTTAAAACACTTAAAAAGTAACTTTTAATAGTTAACATTAAAAATCTTTTAGATACGTAAACAAAACAAAATCAAATAAAACATTCAAAATAAATCAAATAAAAGTCCATAAAACTGAAACAAAAAGACTACATAAAACCAGGGCACCGTTCAAAAACGGTCATGCCAGCTAAAAACAGCGGAATGCTGGCATGACAAAATAAATAAAAGGTTTAGCGGTGCCCCGTAGTCCCGCTCCTAGGAGCTAGCGGTTCCAGTTTTTTCCTTCATTCCATCTTCACGTCCTGAAATCCGGCGATACTCCAATCTGTGCAGGCCTTGTCCTTCCCAAGGGTCCGGATGTCCAGAATTACAAAGTCTTTGATAAGAGTTTGTGCCCTTCTGGTCGTGGTGATAGTGTCTAGCTCCTGCTTGTGATAGACACAGACATTACGGCCCTCCCACAGGATCTGCTTGACAACATTGATGACACGCCAAACGCACTTCCCTTTCAAGTCGAAAATAACCATCAAGGTATGGGATATTGCCATCAGGCAGTAGCGATTGGCTGAGCTTTTATAGCAAAGCTGCCGATAGGCCTCTGCGCGAGCTGCCACGTAAGCCCGCCCCCTTGGGAGCTTACTATACGCAGCGCGCAGAGACTCACTTCCTCTTTTGTCTTCAGCATTGGTAGCGGTAGGTATTAGAGCCCGTAGCTGATTGTACTCAATAAGCTTAAGCTTGAGAAGCTGGTTATTGCCCCTTCTCTGAGTTGATTTCAGTTACACTCTTCGGAGTCGTTATTATTATTTAAGGATTATATAAATTGTGTATATATTTTTATATATATATTCTGTGTGTATTGTATATATTGTGACGCACGTTGCGTTGGCCGCGCGCGTGTCTGCAGCCCTGGTCTTGCCTTGGCTAGTCCGCGTGTGTGGAGCCTGCTCTGCTGTCTCCCACGTACTGCCTGCGGTGTGTAAAAAAAAAAAAAAAAAAAAAACAACCACGTGGTAGTTGTACTGTGCCCACATATATTGTGCCCCAGTCACATAATCACTACCAGTAGTACTGCTGCAGCGTGGCGGAGCTAACCTCCAAAATGTCTCAATTTATGGAGGTTATGATGGGGCAGCAGTCCATCCTCATGTCCCTAGCAAATGTGGTGCCTCCAGTCCCAGAACAACCGACTGGGCCCATTGCTAGTCAGCCAGTGGCCCCTCCACAACCTGCACCGGTCGTCGCTCTTCCAGTGCAGTCTCAAGGGGAGTGGGATATCGATGCACTGTCTAGAGACGCATCTGACATCCTAGAGGGGGACAGTACAGAGGCTGAGGTAGCCTCCCAGCACTCTGAGGAAGACACCGAGCTCCACGTGCTAGACACCAATGACCCAACGTGGTCTGTGGTGGACAGAGCAACCCGCCACTTGGGCGTCGAGTGGCCTATGGCGGAACCACCTTGGCGCTCCTTGTTTGAGTCGCCTTCAGCCCAGTCCCATCAGTCCAGGATGCTTCCGGCATTCCCAGACTTTATTAAGGAGGTGCAGTCCACCTGGGGGGCTCCGGCCTCTGCCCCTGCGACTTCTCGCAAGGCCTCGGCCTTTAACATGCAGGGGGCAAATGAAGCTGGGTTGGCGTCCTTCCCACCTGTGGACGCTGCGTTCGCCGCGTTGGTGAAGACGCCAACATTATCGGGGCTGATGAAAGATCCTGCATGCCCCAATAAGCAGTGCAGGACCACTGAGTTACACCTCAAAAAGGGGTATGCTGCGGCCACAGAGGCGGTCAAGCTCTCTAATGTGGCCAGCTTGCTGACGGTCTACCAAGCGGCACTAATTAAAGACCTACCTGAGTGCCCTTCGGCGGCCCTCAGAAGCGAGTTGGGGACCGTCAGTCAACTGCTGGTGAAGCTGGCCCAGCTCAACGCGCGGGCTCAGGGCAGGAGCATCGTGTCTCTGGTGGTGGCCAGAAGGCAGTTCTGGCTCTCACAGGCGAGAGTGCAGGAACCTGATAAGGCCCCGTTGCTGGATGCCCCAATTACACCGGGACACACATTTGGTCCAGCGGTGGAGGAGATGCTGCAACGCTCCGCCAAGGCGCGGGAGGCGTCGCAGCAAATGGCGAAAATGTGGCCAAAACCGCCGTTCCAGCCGAAGCGGCCTCAGGAACATCAGTGGCGCAGGACACCACCGCAGCACCAGCCACGGCCAGGGGGTACTAAGACCTCTCCCTCAAGCACAGCAGTGCGCGGTCAACCTCCTTTTTCAAGACCCTAGAGGTGGTGCCCTAGAGGTGGTGCCAGGCCACACCCTCGGGGCTCTGGCCAGGCCCCTCGCGAACGAGCCCAGCCTAAACAGCCCTGAGAACACCAGGCAGCTGTTAACCCGCCCCTACACTGTCTCCCAGCTCCAGTTCTGGCAACAATGCACCAACGACATCTGGGTGCACAAAACTATATCCACCGGGTACACCCTTCAGTTCCAGTTAAAACCTCCCCCCTTTCGGGGAGTGGTTGTAACTGCAGTGAAGGACTCGGTTCAGTCCTCAGCTCTGAATGTGGAAATACAGGCATTGCTCAGCAAGCGTGCCATTCAACAAGTAGACCCTGCTCTGATCGACCAGGGGTTCTATTCCAAATACTTCCTGGTGCCCAAGAAAGACGGCGGGCTCCGTCCTATTTTAGATCTGCGAGTACTGAACAAATACCTGCGGGTGTTATCGTTCAGGATGCTTACGCACAGGCACATCATCCAGTCAGTCCGACACGGCGACTGGTTCACCACCGTGGACCTGACAGATGCGTACTTTCACGTTCCCATCTGCCCGGGTCACAGGAAGTATCTGCATTTCGCATTTCAGAGCAGGGTATACGAGTTTTGTGTCCTTCCATTCGGCCTGTCACTAGCTCCTCGAACCTTTTCAAAATGTATGGATGCCATTCTAGCTCCCTTGCGGGCTCAAGGTGTCCGACTGCTGAATTATCTGGACGACTGCCTCGTCTGCGCGCAGTCGAAGGAGCAGGTGGCACAGCACACAGTGATGGTTACAGACCATCTTCGGTGTCTAGGTCTGAAGATCAATTCAGAAAAGAGCCGCCTAGTGCCGAGCCAACAGACCGAATTCTTGGGTCTGCATCTGGACTCAGTGTCCATGGAAGCGACCCTGTCGACACAAAGAGTTGCCTCAATAGAGCGGTGTCTTTCCCTATTCAGGTTGAGACAAACAGTCAGCATGGAGCTGTGGCAGCGCATGCTGGGGTTGATGGCTGCCGCCTCACAAGCCCTTCCTTTGGGCTTACTACACCAGAGACCTCTGCAGGCCTGGTTCAATGCCTTCGCGTTGCATCCGCGGAGAGACAAACACCGCTAAGGGTATCCCGAGCCTGCTGGGAAGCGCTACGCTGGTGGAAAGTTCCGTCAAACCTCCGCTAAGGCGTACGCTTGGGTCCCATTTTCAGAAGGCAGGTCATCACGACCGACGCTTCCAACCACGGTTGGGGAGCAGTCTGGAACGGGACATGGACCCGTGGAGTGTGGTCAGGACCCTGGAGGTCAGCCCACATCAATGCTCTGGAGCTCAGAGCGGTGGACCTCGCCCTCCGGCACTTCTTGCCAGTGCCTCTAGGCAAGCATGTGTTAGTGCGGTCAGACAACACCACAGTTGTGGCGTACATCAACCGCCAGGGCGGCTTGCGGTCCCCCGGTCTTCACCGGATGGTAGCACGGATGTTGCTATGGGCACAACCGCGTTTAACCTCTCTGCGTGCGGTTCACCTACCGGGCAGAGTCAATTACGCAGCAGATCTCCTATCCAGAGGAGGCCCTCTTGCCGGCGAATGGCGTCTCCACCCTCAAGTGGTAGAGCGCATCTGGGAATGGTTCGGCACAGCCCAGGTAGATCTCTTTGCTTCGCAAGAGACCACGCACTGCCCCCTATGGTTCTCAGTGAAGGATCTCGACAGCCCCCTAGGAGTCGATGCACTGGCTCACGAATGGCCGCCAGGGCTCCTATATGCATTTCCACCGATTCCGATGCTCCCCGCCTTCTTAGAGAAGGTCAGGGTAGAGCAAGCGACAGTGATACTAATCGCTCCTCGGTGGCCTCGGAGGATATGGTTCCCGAGTCTGGTGCAGTTGTTGCATGGTTGCCCGAGGGAGCTCCCTCTGCGAGCGGACCTGTTGTCCCAAGCCCAAGGAGGGCTATGGCACCCAAACCCCAAACTCATGCAGTTATGGGCTTGGCCCCTGAACGGGAGCGCCTGTCAGCCTTAGGGCTTTCGACGGCGGTTATATCGACCATTCAGAGTGCGAGAGCGCCCTCTACTCGGTCGCAGTATGCGTATAAGTGGCAATTGTTTCAGAGTTGGTGTCTGGCTGAGGGCCATGACCCGGTCTTCTGCCCTATGGCAGTGATATTACAGTTTCTGCAGAAGCTGCTAGATGAGGGGAAGTCTCCCTCTACACTTAAAGTGTATTTGGCCACTATTTCGGCTTGCCATGTACGCATTGACGGGTTATCACCTGGTTGCCATTTTCTGGCATCTCAGTTCCTAAAGGGCGCAAGACGCTTGCGGCCTCCAAGGTCGACCAGTTTACCGTCATGGAGCCTTGATGTGGTGCTAGAAGCCCTTACCAAGGCACCGTTCGAGCCTCTCCACAGTGTGGAGATGAAGTTTGTGTCTATAAAGACTGCGTTTTTGCTATCAGTGGTATCAGCAAAACGCGTGGGCGAGTTACATGCACTTTCGCTGCATTCATCATGTACTCGTTTCGCAGGAGACGGTTCTAAGGTCTCCATGCTTCCAAATCCGGCCTTTTTACCCAAGGTCATATCCCCGTTTCACATGAACCAACCAGTTGAGTTGATGGCGTTCCATCCTCCTCCTTTTTCTTCCCCAGAGGAAGAGCGGTTACACATGCTCTGCCCCGTGCGGGCATTGAGGTGTTATGTTGACCGCACAAGGACTGTGAGGCAAACAGAACAGCTGTTCATATGCCATGGTTCTAAGACTTTGGGTCAGCCGTTGTCTAAGCAACACCTTTCTCATTGGATAGTGGATGCTATTCAGTTAGCATATGATTCTATGGGCCTTCCGCCACCAGGGCAGTTGAAGGCACATTCCACTAGGGGTATGGCAACATCCTGGGCCCTCTTTAGAGGGGTGCCGATGTCTGACATTTGCGCTGCAGCCAGTTGGGTTACACCGCATACATTTACGAGGTTCTACCGGTTAAATGTACTGGAATCCTCTACTCCGTCATTTGGAGCATCTGTGTTACACTCTATGACGCCTCAGGTTGTGGACGTGTAGAGTGGTTGACAATATGGTGTGACTATTCCACCTTAGGACAGGTGTCATTGTGAGCATAGACGCTGAGGCGCAGCTCCGCATATGCGTAGATGTACTGCCTACGCAGTTGCGTTATGACGTAAGTCTGTCCTACTGCCGAGAATCCTCCCTCGCGACGGCTTGGGTACACTGTTCCCATACCTTGATGGTTATTTTCGACTTGAAAGGGAACGATAGGTTGAGGATGCAACCCCGGTTCCCTGAAAGAGAAAATAACCATCAAGCCGCGTGGTCGCTCCAGAAGCCTTCACGGCCTGAAGAGCAAAAGAGGAAGTGAGTCTCTGCGCGCTGCGTATAGTAAGCTCCCAAGGGGGCGGGCTTACGTGGCAGCTCCCGCAGAGGCCTATCGGCAGCTTTGCTATAAAAGCTCAGCCAATCGCTACTGCCTGATGGCAATATCCCATACCTTGATGGTTATTTTCTCTTTCAGGGAACCGGGGTTGCATCCGCAACCTATCGTTAGCTGTGCTGGTAGCGATTCCTCCCGCAGGCCCATAGAGCACAGACTCAGCGGTCATCTTGGCCGTGTCAGCAAACCTGTTTAGGAAGATAGAGACAGAGAGCCAGACACTTCCAGCCACATCACACTCCCAGAAGATATGGGCTGGTGTTTCTCTCTTGCGGCACTTTGCATAGGGGCATGTTTCTACTTGGGCTAGTCCCCTCCTGAACATGAACGCTCGAGTGGGGAGTGAACTGTGGACGGTGTTCCATGCTATATCCTTCTGGACATTACTGAGGCAGCTGTGAGACACATTCTCCCACATTTTTTGGCTTTGGGTGAGGAAGAAAGTAGCTACTTTTTCAATTTTCTGGGAACCGGCAAGATATTTAGTTACAGCCTTGTATTCCCAGGAGGCCAATTTTGCTTTATCTAAGCCCAATTTATATATAGTGTCCCTTAAGGTTCTATAAAACAATGGGGGGGTCCCAGGAGTATGGCACGGTGTTATCAATAGTGCAGAGGCCCAAGGCCCTGAGACAGGTGGCAAAATAGAAACGATTCATGTAACATACCTTCCTGTCCAGGGCCTGGATGTTCTTGATAATTTGCGTGAGCCCCTGCACTCGGGTGAGCTGCACAATGTCCGGGACCCCTTTACCTCCCTTCTTGTCAGCTTTACTCATGGTGGCTCACTTTACTCTCTCCATCTTGCTGCCCCAGATAAAGCAGTGGATAATGCGGTCCACCACTTTTTTGGTGGTCCTGTCTGGGGGAAAGATTTTTCCTACATAAGAGAGGATGGGGAACAGTATAGACTTGGTTATTTATACTCTACCCATCATTGTTAAGAATCTTGTGCTCTATCCGCCAATCTTTTTACGGACCTGGTTAATGGCCGCCGTCCAGCTCTGGGCCCCCGAGCTATTGTTCTCGAAAATGAGGCCCAGAATCTTGATTTTGTCCTTTTTGACAGGGTACATGTCCGACAGTTCCCTATCTACCTGCCAATTTTTAGACACATAGACTTTGCTCTTGGACTTATTAATCACTGCCCCGGTCACACCCACACTCAGGATTCTACCAGGTTCTACCTCCCTGCTGCTGCGGGAGGTAATAAATGGGTTTTTAAACAGGATACCTACTCCGTTGGCTCTGGCTATGTTGGAGCCCGACCAGAAGGAGTCCCCCAGGGTCCAACTCTCCTTCAGGTCCCTATAGTCAGGGCTCGACCACGATCAGGGTCATCAAAGGTCATCTGGATGGTCGGTCCGCCTTCTCTCGAACTCCAGGAATATCTGGAAAAACCTGGATCCGCCTGAAAAAGAAAAAACTGGAACCGCCTGAAAAAGAAAAACTGCTCTCAACAGTCAACAAAATCTTGGAAGACCCTCGGCCTGGATTGGGCAAGCCAAAACCAGACTGAGCATTAGTCTTCCAAAATGTTGCCGAGCTGAAGAGAAGCAAGTCAAAAATAAAAAAGGTCTGCTCCTCTTCTCTCGAACAAACCCCTCACAGACCGTCTGAGCCTTAGTCCTTAGAAAGATTTATTCGAACTGAAGAGAAGCCAGAGTGTGGCTTTACTGGCGGCCCAGCCCTTCCAGCTGGCCCAAAGGCCTTCTCCTCTACCCGGCGGCAAGGCCAAACAAAACAATGCAAAACAAAACAAAACAGGGAACTCTTCCCAAAACGCAAGTGCTGTTCGGTCCCGGCAAAGGGGCGCTTTGCTGCTGCCGCCTTGAAAGCGAGGGCTCCTTGCCCCACTAAACAGCTCCGTTTCTGCTTTACCGCTGCGCTCATCCTCCTCCTCCCTACTCCCTTCTGGGTATACTGGCCTGCCTTATTTGGAACAAACAAAAAAACAAAAATAAAAAAAAAGAAGAAAATGAGCGGGAAAAAATACAACCCAGAAAAAGGGAGAGGGAGAGGCTGGCTCTCTCTGTCTCTCTCCTGTCTGTCTGTCTGTCTCTCTCTCTTTTTTTATTAATGTAAAAAATACACACATATACATAACTCACAAAACACACTTAAACATCACACATTACAATACAAATAACTATAACCACAAAAGAAACACACTTACATAGTTACATAGAAACACACTTACTTGCTTGTGATTGTAAGTCGCCCTGGATAAGGGCGTCTGCTAAGAAATAAATAATAATAATAATAATAACATACAACAAAATCATGAACAAAACCAACACAATACAATTGACTTATACAAAAAAAAACACATTACATATCACATTATATCTCTCCCATATATGCAACAAATACAAAACATAATCATGCATACAATTCCATTCCTAAAACCTTTCTACAGGATAACATGTGCCCCTAACCATTTGCCTATCCTACTCCTAATAAACAAGCAGCAAGATCTCATCCCACGCCAGTAGCCCACAGATCTCCACGTCTCCATTCCTCAAGCCTCCATCTTCTCTTCGCCTCTTGTCAGCCAAGTCGCAAAGCGTCTTTTAGGACATAGTTCTCCATCTGACTTAGTCCCATTTGAAGAACAGCCTGGGCAGGCAGGCTCACGCCCTTCACCACCAAACAGTTCCTTGCCTTCCAAATTGCATCACACAGACAGCGTATTAGGACCCACAGCATGTCCCACTGCACTTTGCTCAGTTTCTCTTGGTCTTTCTTCGGACTCCCATACAGCACCATAAACAAATCCAGGACGGAGCCTGCCTCACTCCACACCCAGACAATCCCAGAGAACGTGACCGACCGTTTCTTCCTCTCCACACTTCTCTCTCGGGCATCTGGATGACCTCCCCAGATTACGTGCATGCATCACCGCTCGAACTGGCAATACATTGTGGGCTACCAACCAGGACAGATCTTGATGCTCATTCATCAGGGCAGGATGGCTCGCGTTCTGCCACACTTCTGGTGTCTCGTCTAATGCAAGGCCATGAACCGGACACATATCCCCATTATCCTGCAGAAATTTAAACAGAGATTTACCATTAGCCACAATTTCAGCCTTACATCCCTCCAGCCCCTGGGACACCACAAATCTCTTAAATAACGCATAATGATAGGGCAGATCAAAGGCTATTGGCGCAGACAAAGGCACGAACATCAACTTTAACTTCCTCAAATAGGAACTAATATAGAATCTCACAAAGCAGCCCCCTTTTGACACACCATTCAGACACATAGCAAAATGCAATGCACAAAACTTTGACATTAAAAACGTCTGGACATCTGGCAACCTTTTCCCCCCCTTTTAATTTATCCTTCCCCACCACACTCCTCCTCACTCTCTCCCACTCGCTCTGTTTAGCAGCATCACCACATTCCTAGATGGTGGGAACACGACCGCCACATACAACAACAGTGGCAATATTACCCCCTTTACCACCATCACCCTCCCCTCCATCGTAAGCCTCCTCAGCCTCCAAAACCCTAGCTTTTTATTGAACCTGCTTTCCACCTCCTCCCAGTTCTTACCCCCTGAGCCATTAGCATCAAATTTCACCCCCAGAATCTTAATGTAGTCCTCCTTAACTTTTAATTTTATACTACCCCTTCCATCCCACTTCCCATAGGACATTGCCTTTGATTTATCCTAGTTCAGTTTAGACCCAGACGCACAACAAAAAATCTCCGCTTTCTCCAATGTCCTCTGAATGGACAGCTCTTCCCGACAGAGGAGATTGACATCATCCATATACAAGACACATTTAACCTCCTGCCCCCCACTCCCAGGAATAGTTAACCCTTTATACACTGGGTCCCTTCTCAAAGCTTGTGCCAGCTGCTCCATACAACAGATAAACAGGAGCGGAGATAACAGACGGCCCTGACGGACGCCACATTCCACACTAACTGGATTTGACAGACACCCATTTACCAATACCCTGCTATATACACCCTTATATAGCAGGCCCACCCAGTCTAAAAACCTCTTTGCAAAACCCATTTTCTGCAGAACACCAAACATGAACTGATGGGAGTCCCGATCATAAGCCTTTTCAAGATCTAAATTTAGTACACATAATCGAATTCCTCCGTCTCTCGCGTAACAGATGACATCTCTCATCAATACCAGGCTGACCGTGATCTTCCTACCTGGAACGGCACAATTTTGATCCCGGTGGATAACATCCCCCAACACATCCCTCATACGTCGAGCCAACAATTTACTGAACAATTTAAAATCCTGGTTCAAAATTGGCCGCCAATTTTTCAACTCAGCCTTATCCCCCTTTTTAAAAATCAATGTAATAATACCCTCTCTAAATGAGGGTGGAAACCCCCCCCCCACACACACACTCCTCCCCACACTCCCGAAACAAGGCCAACAGATCTGGTGCTACCAACTCCCCAAACTTTAAATAAAACTCCACAGCCTCACCCCCTGACCACCTCATCTAACTCTTCACTTGTAAAATTTTTGTCCAGCTGCCCTCCATCCCCCACCTCCAGCACCCTACCTTTTTCAATAACCCCTATGGTCTTTAATTATAACCCCCTTGTTTTTAATCAAAATTGCAACCCCATCAGATTTATTTTCATTTGATCCGGACCACACAGATGGCCCATAACCCCACCTCCCCTCATAAATACTATAGTCCTCCAAACCACAGATACCACACTCCTGCAAACACAATATATCACACTGTATCCTGTATGACTGTATTTTTACAGGGTGTTTGTTTTTGTAAATTATTCTGTGTTTTTAATGGTGTTAATCTTTTTATTTTTTTATCTTTTTATATTTGCACATTAAATTGTTTGTATTCAGTTCCCCAAAGTGATGATTACTACGTGTCTGTTGTTAACACTCTTGACTGTGTCTGCCTCCTGCATGAGAAAATGCCAGCTGCTGCTGATCCCCGTGGATTGTGAGCGAGTCAGGATACAATGCAGCAGAGATTGACTGGTAGATAAGACGGGAGGACAGAGAATTGAAACAGAGACTGAGAATTGAAACGAAGACAGAGAATTGAAAAGGAGACTGAGAATTTAAACGAAATGGAATCGAAAGAGAGAAACGGGACGGAGAGAGAAATGGATCGAAAAGAGAGAAACGGGAAGGGAGAAAAAAAAGAAAACAAGAGAGTGGAACCGAACGGAGAGAACGGAATTGGACAGAGAGAGAAACCTGACTGACAATTGTATTTATAACCAGGCAGAGCCGGGAAGAAAATGCCGGGGACAGCATTAGAAAGCAGAAATCAAGAGAGCCGCAGGCAGAGAGCGACCAGGGAGAGTACAGAGAACTAAATGTGACCTGGGAAACAGATGCTGCAAGCTGGTTACCCTCGCTATCGCTACTAGTAGTTTTTGTTTTGTTGTAAATGCTGTTTGTGCCTGGTATGAGTTTTTTTTTTCTAAAACTAAACTAATTTGACTATAGGATTTTCTTCACAAGTAACTGGTGCGGGTTGTGTTTTTTTTTTTTTTTTTTTTGCAGTGTTGAGCTTTGATTTTTGGTTGTAATTTTCACGTGTGATTATTTATATTTGCTTTTATTGTGTGAATTGGTGCAGGTTTTGTTGTTATTATACACACTGTTTTGAAATTGTTTTGTGTGTTTTATTAGTCTGCTGGCCGGATAAATAGCTGTGGAAACACCTGTATGCAAACTGAATTACAACTTCCATGCTGCCTTCTTCCATCGAGGCTATCTGACGTGTGGCTGAATATATTCTTCTCTTCCTCCTTCTGCATTGCCCTTGTGTGTGGTCCCTGTTGCTCTGTGGACTCCATACATCAACTTGGTTATATTCTTCCTTGTTGGTTTTAAAAGTAAAGTTTTATGTGTATTGTATAGACTCTTGTGTTTTAAACTGGATGGTTTTATTAGTGAGTTTCCATTCTTATATCTTGTCTTTATTGGAGTGTTTCTCCTGCATACGTGCTGATATGTAACTTTTTTTATTTTCTCTTTTGTGATCTGTTTGTCCTAGATTAAAATATATATACTATTTCTTGTAGGATTAGGGCTTTAGGAAAGGCCATTGTGTACAATGAGTGCTGGGGGGTATAGGGGTCGGTCTGACCACGCCGTGTGTTGGGGCTGGGAAATTGGCATAGTTTGGCCCTGCTTTAAGGCCCATTTAAATTGGGGTATTGCACGGTGATGTTTAGAACACCTGAATCTCACAGACGGTAAGGGTAGGCCTTAGGTGTATCCCCAAGGACTGAGTAGTTTAGAGCACCCTCTAGTGGTGTTATTACTGTATTTTATTTTTTTTGTATTTGTTAATAAATATTTTTAATCTTATTATTCTGGTGTTTTCTGGTTTGGGTGGGGTGTGGGATCAGAGGTGGTGTGGCTCCCCTACAGAGTAGTTCTCGAACCTGTGTTACCTATACTCTTGATAAGTTTATTGTGCCCTTCTTTTGAATGTAATGTCGTATGGTTAAAATCCATGCTGGCGTAGTTTTTATTCTCCCAAATGATTTACAATACATATAACATCTCAATAATATCCTTTAAAATTTCAATACATGCAATTCATCCTTCCATTTTTTCTCACATTTCTCAACTCCATACATATCAATTTATTTCATTTTTCACTTTCCAAACTCACCCCAAATATGCCTCAAACACTGTTGTACAATCATTTTCTTTAATAACAGTAATGTTCCTTTTTTTCCATAAAACATGTTTTTCCAAACAAATCAAACCCCAAACTATAACAAAGGAATCAGCCGGTAATGTCTCAAGACCTACACCATATAATATGCTATTCCATTCAATGTTATTTATTGGAATAAACCTTTCCAACACATCAAAACATTTAACCCAAAATTTCTGCGCGAAGACGCATTCCCAAAATACATGTAAGACTGTTTCAGGTTTCTTGCACTTATGCCATGGACATTCTGCTGTCCTAGCACACCCGTGCCTATGTAACACCTCCCTTACAGGTAACCTGTTCAAAGCACTCAACCAAACCAAATCTTTCTCTTCATTTCCCATCCACTTTGGCTGTATTTTCCCCCATTCCACAAACCTCAATGTTACCTCCACTTTAACTCCCATCCCTTCCCTAATCAAACAATACATATTTATATGGTTTAACAGCACATCTTTTTCAAATACCTTACTGTGTACCTTTAAGAATGACATTGCATGCTCATATTCTTTAGGTTTCTCCTGTGCACTTGGTAATGTGTTGTCCCATGGTACAATCTTTCTCAAAGACCCCATCCACAGCCTCAGAAAAATAACATTTATGTTCCACCCATTTCAAAACATTCCCACATAAATTCAAAACAAAGAAACAATCAATTTTCAAAGGTAAACATATTACCCCTCTCCCCCCTTCCTCCACCCTTCCATACATTAGTTCCCTTTTCACCCTTTCATACCTAGTTTAATTTTGCACCGTACTGGAATTGGGTATACATTTGCAAGATATATCAAACTAGGCAACATATCTGCTTTAATTACCATCACCTTCCCGGATACACTTAAATACCTACATTTCCACCTGTTCAATTTATTTTTAGCTTTTTCAATCTTCTCTTCCCAATTCTTTCTTGTCCCATCCTTTTTATAAAATGTTACACCTAAAATCTTAATCCCATCTTCACACACACTTAACCCACCTTTTAATATCCTTCCTCCCATCCCATTTCCCACAATACATCACCGATGACTTTGATAGATTTATTTTTGACCCTGTTGCATCACTATACAACTCACACAACTGTATTGCCCTATCTATATCACAATCTGTTGTTAACACCAATGTTATATCGTCAGTATACTGAGCAATTTTTAATTTCTGCCCATTACTACCAGGAATATGCATACCCTCTATACAAATATCATTTCTTACAAGCTCTGCAAAAGGCTCAATGAAAACCACATACAATAAAGGTGACATAGGACACCCCTGCCTCACACCCCCTTCTTGTTTTATTCTCCCACTCAAATGTCCATTTACCTTTACCTTACTAAACACCCCATTTATACATAGTTTTAACCCAACCCATAAATGTATCACCAATATTCATTTCCCCCATCACTTTAAACAGAAAATCATGAATAACCCAATCAAAGGCTTTTTAAGAATCTCTTTAAATACCTCCACCATGTCATCTCCAATAATCTCCCAAAAACATTGATAAAATTCCTTAGATATCCCATCGCACCCTGGCGCTTTTCCATTCTTTAAAGAAATCAATGCATTTTTAATTTCTTCTTTTGTGATTTCTTTTTCCAGATCATTTCTCTCAACACTATTTAATTTCTTTTTAATATTATTCAAAAATATCTCACCTTTCCTTTATCTATTCCCCTTTTCTTAAACAATTCTCTATAATACTCTTGAGCATGTTTTAAAAGCCCCTCTTTCCCTTTAACAATCCCATTTTCCCCAAAAAACGCAGAAATATAATTTTTCTTGTGATTTTCCCTTACACTCTGAAAAAAATATTTTGAACATTTTTCATCTTTTTCTTTCTTCTCTACGTTTGAACGGAAAATAAAACTTACTCTCCACTTACTCTTTTTGAATCCCTTCATATTCCTCTAGATTCACATCTTTGTAGATTATTTTGTAAAATGGGCAGCAGCGTGGAGTAGTGGCTAGGGCTCCTTCATGCCTCAGTAATGACTTGAAGCTCCATTTAAACAGAAAAATAGAGAACATGTTTTACTTACTTTATTCTTTGCCATCATTATTGTTCCCTTAAAAGCATCCACAGAACTCTCCACTAGATAATCTGATGGTGCCTCTTCTTTCTGAAACACCCGCCCCCGACTCCTCTGCTTCTGAGCAAGAAAATACTTCCTGCATCCCCGGTGATGAAACTGAAGAAACGGATTCCCCCTCAACAGCCTCCATCTCCTCCAGCCCTTGCTTCTCCAATACATGAATGAATGAATGAATGCCTTTATTGTCACTATACACATGTACAATGAGATTAAGAGCCACTCCTTTTTTCAGTGCCAACATGTACATAAGATAAATAAGATAAATAAAATAAAATAAATATAACAACATAAGATAAAATAAATAGTGCCCGGGGGGGGGAAGGTGAGGGGGCTATAAAGTGCACAGTTCTGAGATGCTATATACCTATACTGTGAAGTCAATGCATGTGTAAGTTTAGAGTGGTTATGACTTTTGGGAAAAAACTATTCTTGAATCTGTTAGTCCTTGTTCTGATGCACCTGTAACGTCTCCCTGAGGGCAACAGGTTAAACAGATCAGAACCAGGATGGGAGCTGTCCTTAAAGATGGTTTTTCCTCTGCTGAGGCAGCGGGAGATGTAAATATCCATCAGGGAGGGGAGAGGGCAGCCAATGATCTTCTGTGCTGCTCTTATTACTCTCTGAAGCCTCTCCCTGTCTGCCACGGTGCAGCTGCCGTACCATACTGTGATACAGTATGTCAACAGGCTCTCAACGGACGAGCGGTAGAAGGTCAGCAGCAGATTGGAATCCAGGTTGTACTTCCTGAGGACCCTCAGGAAGTGTAGCCGCTGTTGAGCCTTCTTGATAATCGCTGTGATGTTGTCTGTCCAGGAGATGTCAGCGAAGATAAGGACGCCAAGAAACTGGAAGGTGTGGACCCTCTCCACACACTCACCATTGATGAAAAGGGGGGCTAGGTCGATGTTGTGCTTCCTGAAGTCTACGATGATCTCCTTGGTTTTCTTAGTGTTTAGAGCCAAGTTGTTCTCTGAACACCAGGCTGCCAAGTTCAGGACCTCCTCTCTGTAAGCTACCTCATCTCCCTTTGAGATGAGTCCGACCACTGTGGTGTCGTCAGCAAACTTGACGATAAGGTTGTTATTGTAGGCCGGACTAAAGTCGTGGGTGTAGAGACAGTACAGGAGGGGGCTCAGCACACAGCCCTGTGGGGAGCCGGTGCTCAGCGTGCGAGTGGAGGAGAGGTAGGGTCCGAGTCTCACCGTCTGGGGCCGGTTAATGAGAAAGTCCTTTATCCAAGCACATGTGAGGGGGGAGGCCAAGAGTGACCAATTTGGTGATAAGAATATCCGGAATAATTGTGTTAAAAGCCAAGCTATAATCCACAAAAAGCATCCGGACGTAGCTCTGTTGCTGCTCTAGATGGCTCAGCGCAGAATGGAGAGCTACGGCGATGGCATCCTCTGTGGATCTGTTTGCGCGATATGCAAACTGATAGGGATTGAAGTCTGGGGGGAGATAATCCTTGATGTGCCGAAGAACCAATCTCTCAAAGCACTTCATGATAACTGGAGTGAGGGCCACAGGACGATAATCATTTAGGCTGGTGGTGGGAGACTTCTTCGGCACTGGGATGATTATGGCTGATTTTAGGCAGGATGGGATGACTGCTTGGGCCAGGGAGAGGTTGAAGATTCTGGTAAAGATGTGGGCGAGCTGGTGGGCACACGCTCTGGGCACCTTACCAGGTACTCCGTCTGGGCCGGCAGCCTTCTTGGGGTTCACTGCCAGGAGCATCCGTCTGACATCGTGCTCCCTCACAGAGAGTAGAGTGGTGCAGGAACCAGGAGGGGATGGGGACAGGGCTGGACTGGTGCAAGAGCCAAATGGGGGTGGAGGCAGGGCTGGAGCAGATGAGTGCTGCTGTTGTGATGTTTCAAAGCGAGCAAAGAAGCAATTTAGCTCCTCTGCCAGCGGCGCACTCAGGTCTCCTGTTGTCGCATCACGGCCTCTGTAGTTTGTGATGTCTTGTATGCCCTGCCACACCTCCCGTGTATTGTTGCTGGACAGGTGGGACTCTATGCTCCTCTTATGGTCCGCCTTGGCTTCCTTAATACCACTTTTCAGGTTGGCACGAGCGGCTCTATCAGAGCTCTATCACCAGACCTGAAGGCAGCATCGTGGGCTCTGAGGAGTGTACGGACCTGGTTGGTCATCCAGGGTTTCTGGTTTGGGAAAACCCGAATGTTTTTGTCCACAGTCACATTTCCGATACAGAACTTGATATAGTCCAGTACCGTTCCTGTGAATGTTTCTAGCTCCTGGTGTTCAAATAAATCCCAGTCTGTCTGTCTGAAGCAGTCCTGTAGTTTGGAAAGTGCATCGTCAGGCCAGATGGTAAAAGTCTTTGTGATGGGCGTGGCACTGCGTCTGAGGGGGGTGTAGGCTGGGGAGAGCAGGAGGGAGAGATGGTCTGATTGACCGAGGTGGGGAAGAGGTGTAGCTCTGTACGCATGCTTAATGTTGGAGTAAACATGATCCAGAGTGTTCTCCCCTCTTGTAGAACACTTGACATGTTGATAAAATTTCGGGAGTACAGTCTTCAAGTTCGCCTTATTAAAGTCTCCTGCGATAATGTGAACACCGTCGGGATGGGCCTGCTGCTGTTCATTTATGGTGTTCAACAGGAAAGAGAGCGCCATGTTCACATTGGCGTTGGGTGGAATATACACAGCCGTAATGATCACTACTGTTCTCTCGGTAGAAAAAAGGGCCGACATCTTACAGACATGTACTCAAGGTCAGGGGAACAGTGTTTATCTGTCATTGTTCCGTTATTACACCAGTTCTCATGCACATACATACAGAGCCCCCCTCCTCTGCTCTTACCGGAGTCCTCAGTCCTGTCCCAACGGAGCAGAGTGCGACCTGCTAGCTGTATGCTAGCATCGGGTATCCTCGGATGAAGCCAGGTTTCAGTGATAATCAAAACACAACAATCACGAACGTAGCGATTTCCAGCTAGTTGTAATTCCAAGTCATACGTTTTATGCACTAAGGATCTAGCATTGGAGAGATACAGGCTCGGTAGAGGTGGCTTGTGTGGTTGTTTTCTTAACCTTAACATAACACCGGACCTGCGTCCCCGCTTCTGCTTCCTCTCCCTCCTCCGTCTGCGCCGCCTCCTAGACCCGACAACAATCCACGGAGAGCCTGGCAGTCTCACTATGTCGTCTGGGATATTGTACGTATGATGAAAGACTCTCGAAATAGGTGGTGCTGGTCACCAATGTCCATAAGGTTCTGGCTTGTGTAGCGGATGTTCGCAGAACCGATAGTGCACAAACAAGTAATAAAAAAATAATACAAAAACAACAAAAAAAAGCACTGAAAAGGAGAGCCGTGAGCCGCTGCGACTATGCGCGCCGCCATCATCTCCGACATAATGGACATCATACCGGTTAGAAAGCTCGATTGTTTGTTTCTTTGCTTGTATTCCTCCGGGTTTTTGTACTTTCTTCTCTCCATCCACCTTCCTCTTTCTCTTGTTTCCACTCTCCTCTTCCTCCATTTCATCCGCCCAGCTTTTCTTCCTACCTTCTTTGGAACCTGTTTCCACAGGGACCCCTTCTTTTCTGCTTTGATCTGGACTTTTCTTAACTCCTTTTCAAGATTCTCTATCGGGGGCAGGGGTGCATCTTCTTCCTCCTCCCTTGACCTCCATTTGCCTCTGGCTGCGTCCTCATAAGATGCGTTCCTCCCAGGACAATCTTTAAATAAATGTCCAGCTTCACCACACAAATTGCATGCTTTTTCATGCCTGCATTCACGTGCCACAAGACCCTTCATGCCACAGTTCATGCAGGACCCCTCCTTAAGAGATTGCTCCAAATGACCGAACCCCTTGCATTTTCTGCAATACATAGGCTGTCTTGAATAAATCAAATACCCCTTATATTTTCCAATAGAAAATTGACGGAGGGTGCCGAAAACCCTCAAAACCATCAGGATCCTCTTGTAGCAGAACCTGGAACTGCCTTTTACCATTCCAAATACCAAATTCATCTCTAATATAACGCACATCAGAAATAATTTTAACATAGTGGCTCAAAAAGGCAGCCACATCCCCATCCTTCACATTTCCATCGTACATATGTACCGTTACAACTCGAAAGTTCATCTTACACATAGATATTACCTTGTAATCTTGAATGGGCTCTTCTTCCTCTTTTTCCTTGCATTTCTGCAACAATCCTCTAAAGAAATTCTCAGTCTTCATTGTAACATCCACATATTTGTCTGTTCCATTCCTTTGGATGCAGAGAATCAGCCGCGGCTCCACCTTCAAAAAATCCAGAATTACCTTCCTGATGCAATCCGATCTCACCGACATATCTTTCTCTTCTTTATCCTTCCACTCAAATCTCACAGTATTTTTGATCATCATCTTCTGGAAATAGCCACTGCCCGCCATCATGCACACCGCCTTCTTTTTCTCTCTGTAGCCCAAATGCTGCGGTCAAGCCACATACACTTGGTCTGAGCCAAGAGGCCGAGAAGCGATGCCCACAATGGTTTTGCCCAAATGCCCCGGGCGCGGCCGCCCGCCGGAGCTGCCGGGGTATTTGCTTCTTGGACTGAGGGGAAAAATGGGAAGAAGAAAAAAACAAAGAAAAAGAAAAAAAGGTGCCAGGCTCTAATTATTAACACGGCTGGCGCTGTTGTGCTCGTTCTGCTTTTAAACCCATGTAGAGCCCCACCCCGAGGGGCAGGGCTAGCCAAAAATTGCATTGATCTCATAAATGCTCCTCTCCATGGAAATCTTTAGTAAAAGGCGAAAGATTTATTCGAACTGAAGAGAAGCCAGAGTGTGGCTTTACTGGCGGCCCAGCCCTTCCGGCCGGCCCAAAGGCTTCTCCTCTACCCGACGGCAAGGCCAAACAAAACAAAACAAAACAAAACAGGGAACTCTTCCCAAAGCGCAAGTGCAGTTCAGTCCCAGCAAAGGGACACTTTGTTGCTGCCGTCTTAAAAGCGAGGGCTCCTTGCCCCACTAAACAGCTCCGTTTCTGCTTTACCGCTGCGCTCATCCTCCTCCCGAGCCAAAAATTGCATTGAACTCATAAATGCTCCTCTCGACGGAAATCTTTAGTTAAATACTCTTTTATTGAGATTTTGCATTTTTTACATTTACACCCATTCTTTTTTCATTCATTTTACATTTCTTTTAACCCTTAGCTGCCGACGCGCTGTAATTTCATAACTTTTGTTACGATGACAAAACATGTCATATCTCAGCCTTCCAACCAGCAATTTTGTTTTTTTAAAGTGTGGGTCATAGCCATGACTACGGGGCTTGTCATGATACCATTGGTTTAGGGCTAGGTTAGGCGGGACATATAATATTTTGATTACAAGGACGCGTCTCTGCCGGCGCCATTGTGACTGAGTGCACAGCAGATTCTAAGTTGTGGATCTCCAGTTTTACAATCCCAAGCGTGCTAATCGACATATCATCTAAACTGTAAGTACTTGGGCTAATTAGTCATATTGTTGTTGCTTTTTTCAACTTTATATTCGTTTTTTTGGTGCTGAGTACATCTGCAGTGTTTTTTTTTTCGTTGTGTGCACGCTTGCTTGCTGGGCAGGGCTAACTTTTATGACTGCTGTAGACAAGAGTAACTACTGTACCAACATCACGTTTTTTTCTTTCTTAAACATCTTTCTTATAGTTAGTTTCATATATGTTTTTATTTTAGACTTGTTTTTCCATTTTCTGAACTTGTTTCTCCTCAGGAGAGAAGGCAAAACTAATAGGTCTATCGCATGTGATGCAAAGTTAGGTGTTTGTGTACATCTGTGTTTTACTCTTTCTAGTCGATTCATTATTTATCTGTAGTCATTATTATTATTTAGTATGCATCTATTATTTTCTTAACTTATTTTTTTATTCGATGTGTAAAAGAATGAGGAATAAATCTCGTTTTTTATTATTGGTTTAGTTTTTATTTTTACATTGTGTATGTAGCCTGTAAAGAACAAAGACATTTAGCTGTAGTTATTATTATTATATAGCCATGTATTTATTACTAGTTTACTGTGTGTAAAGAACAGAAAACATTATTTAGCTGTAGTTACTATTATTATTTAGCCATGTATTTTATTATTAGTTTACTTTTACTTTGTGTGTGTATGAAGAGTCATTATTATTAGTTTACTTTTTATGTGTGTGAAAAAGGATGGAGGAGAATATTATTTATTAGTACTGGTAGTATTATTATTATTATTATTATTATTATTATTATTATTATTATTAATATTAATAATAATTGGTATTTATTTTGTTTAATGTTTTATGTGGGTGTGTGTAAGCCAGAAAATGGATGGAGACAATCAGCTCTAGCATCTGGTTCAGTCACTGAAGAGGAGGAGGGCCCTGACTGAGGAAGAGATCGAGGGCATGTACACCACGGAGGAGGACCTCCTTGATGAAGAGCTGCTGCTGCAGGAGGATGAGGAGGAGAGTGATCTGGAGGAGCCCCAGCCCAGCACTTCAACTGCAGGGTAGTTTTGAAAATAAATAAATACAGCACAATATGGAAGGTTTTTTTTGTCTCCCTCCCTCCCAAATAAAATTCTTAATTTCAAAGTTTTATTTGTAAAATAAAAAAATAAACATTTTACTTGATAACTTGTGTGTGGTTTCTTTATTTTTATACTGAAATATAATTGTATCTCAAACAGGGCAACAGTGTTTCCAGTCTCACTTTTTGCCAAGTTTTAACCCTTTGCCATTTTGGAGGTTGATTTTTGTAAAATACTATGCATTGCAAAACCTTATATAGCTCTGCAACTGTACAAGATATTTCAATTCTGATTTCAGATTTGAAATCCTTGACAAATTGTGAAGATACAATATACTGCAATTTTTTTTTATATGACACTTGGAAAGAAGTTGAAATTGGCAATTTTTTAAAATGTTATTTATTATTTTACATTTGCCATTCGGAGGTTGATTTTTCATTCTAAAATACTATGCATTGTAAAAGCTTATCTAGCTCTGCAACTGTTCAAGATATTTCAATTCTGATTTCAGATTTGAGATCCTTGGAAAATTATACTCTGTAAGTTTTTTTTTATATAACACTTGGAAAGAGGTTGAAATTGACAATTTTTAAAAATATTATTTATCATTTTTCATATTTTGATAATTTTTTGGGGGGTGTAGCTCATATGAAAAAAAAATCATCCCACAACAAAATAAATTACATCAATGGAAAGATCTACTTAATGTCTTTCTGTAGGTGTATTGGGTTTTAATTTCTGATTTAAGGTTCCAAAACCACAAGCGTTTAAACAGAAAGTGTTCATATTTATGACCGAATATGGTCATTCCCTATAGGCAGCATAGGGATAAAGATGACATTCATGCATACAGACATACATTTTGTTTTAAAAGCATTTAAAATACATTTAAAAACACCAAGACAATCATGTTTTGTACATGGTTAAAACAGACACAGATTAAAATCAACATGATAAAACCTGTGCTGCTTTAAAAGTGACTGGAAAAAGAACCATCTATAAAAAAAAAAAACAGTGCTTGTGAGGGCCAGGGAGTGCGCTCTTAAAAAGGTTCAAATGGTGAACATAGAACAGAACAATAAAACTATAAAACTAAAACTAAAAGGGACAGGGACAAAGGGATGGTGTATAAAACTGTGTGTTAAAATTCTAAAATTTTAAAACACTTAAAATGTAACTTTAAATAGTTGACCTTAAAAAATATTTTAGATACATAAAAACAAAACAAAACAAAATCAAATAAAACATTCAAAATAAATCAAATAAAACTCCATAAAACTGAAACAAAAAGACTACATAAAACCAGGGCACCGTTCAAGAACGGTCATGCCAGCTAAAAAGGGCAGAATGCTGGCATGACAAGATAAATAAAAGGCTTAGCGGTGTCCCATAGTCCCGCTCCTAGGAGCTAGCGGTTCCAGTTTTTTCCTTTATTCCATCTTCACGTCCTGAAGTCTGGCGATCCTCCAATCCGCGCAGGCCTTGTCCTTCCCGAGGGTCCGGATGTCCAGAATTACAAAGTCCTTGATAAGAGTTTGTGCCCTTCTGGTCGTGGTGATAGTGTCTAGCTCCTGCTTGTGATAGACACAGACGTTACGGCCCTCCCACAGGATCTGCTGGACAACATTGATGACACGCCAAACGCACTTAGCTGTGCTGGTAGTGATTCCTCCCGCAGGCCCATGGAGCACAGTCTCAGCGGTCATCTTGGCCGTGTCAGCAAACCTGTTTAGCCAGACACTGCCAGCCACATCACACTCCCAGAAGATATGGGCTGGTGTTTCTCTCTCGCGGCACTTTGCATAGGGGCATGTTTCTAATTGGGCTAGTCCCCTCCTGAACATGAACGCTCAAGTGGGGAGTGAACTGTGGACTGTGTTCCATACTATATCCTTCTGGACATTACTGAGGCAGCTGTGAGACACATTCTCCCAGATTTTTTGGCTTTGGGTGAGGCAGAAAGTAGCTACTTTTTCAATTTCCTGGGAACCGGCAAGATATTTAGTTACAGCCTTGTATTCCCAGGAGGCCAATTTTGCTTTATCTAAGCCCAATTTATATATAGTGTCCCTTAAAGTTCTATAATACAATGGGGGGTCCCAGGAGTACGGCACGGTGTTGTCAATAGTGCAGAGGCCCAAGGCCCTGAGACAGGTGGCAAAATAGAAACGATTCATGTAACATACCTTCCTGTCCAGGGCCTGGATGTTCTTGATAGTTTGCGTGAGCCCCTGCACTCGGGTGAGCTGCACAACGTCCGGGACCCCCTTATCTCCCTTCTTGTCAGCTTTACTCATGGTGGCTCACTTTACCCACTCCATCTTGCTGCCCCAGATAAAGCAGTGGATAATGCGGTCCACCACTTTTTTGGTGGTCCTGTCTGGGGGAAAGATTTTTCCTACGTAAAAGAGGATGGGGAACAGTATAGACTTGGTTATTAATACTCTACCCGTCATTGTTAAGGATCTTGTGCTCCATCCGCCAATCTTTTTACGGACCTGGTTAATGGCTGCCGTCCAGTTCTAGGCCCCTGAGCTACTGTTCTCGAAAATGAGGCCCAGAATCTTGATTTTGTCCTTTTTGACAGGGTACATGTCCGACAATTCCCTATCTACTTGCCAATTTTTAGACACGTAGACTTCTCTCTTGGACTTATTAATCACTGCCCCGGTCGCCGTGCAGTACTTCTCAAGGATATTACTAATCCGAGGTACCGACGATGTGTTGGTGCAAATGAGTGACACATCGTCCATATATGCTGTTGTTTTGACCTGGAACCTGTTAGATCCAGGCAGCTGGAAACCAGTTATATTGGTATCCCTACGAATTGCCTGCAGGAGGGGTTCAATGCACACGACATATAGCAGTGGGGATAGTGGACAACCCTGTCTGACACCTGACTGGATAGATATTTTACCAGTCAGGTGTCTGTTCACCAAGACTCGGGTACTAATGTTTGTATAGATAGTTTTAACCCACTCCCTAAGTCCAGGAGCGAATTTCATCTGGTCCATCACTTTGTACATATATTCATGGCTTACCCTATCGAACGCCTTCTCCTGGTCAAGGTTGAACAGGCAGAGGGGATGGTTCCGTTCTCTAGAATAAGCCAGAATGTCCCTTGTTAACATTAAAATATCGGTGATGGACCTCCCTGGGACACCACAAGCCTGTTCGGGGCCAATGACCAAAGGGAGGTGTACTTGTAGCCGGAGCATCAGAGCTTTGGCTAGTATCTTGTAATCCACGCAAAGGAGGCTGATTGGGCGCCAATTCCGTAGATCTTTAACTTCCCCTTTCTTATGAAGGAGAGTAATTACACTCTCCCGCATAGAAGGGCCCAACCGCTTCTCCCTGTAGACCGCTCTGTAGACCTCCGCTAAATGGACTTTAAGCGTGTCCCAAAAAAGATGGTAATACTCACCTGGGATGCCATCTGGAGGCGAGAACTACCGGTCTTACCGGTGTTCATGGTCTTAGCCGCCTGGGTGAGCTCCTCTAACGTGAGTTCTGGGTCCTTCTCCTCCTCCTCGTCCCGCACTGAGTCAGGCTCCAACTGGCTCAGGAACCACTCTATCAAGGTGTCATCTGTAGCTTTGATGTTATATAGGTCCCTATACAAGTTCTCTACCACTTTTTTAACTCCCTCACTATCCTCTACTATTCTCCCACTGCTGTCAAGCATGGAGGACATCAAGTGCCGCTTCTCCCTCGTTTTCTGGAAGAAGAAGCGGGTACACTTTTCATCTTCCTCCATTTTTTGCACTTTTGCATTGTGCATGACCTTTCGTTGTTCCTCCCTACAAAGCACTAAGATCTAACTTGGTCTGGACTATCTTGTCGCTTACAGGGAACCCCTGAAGCTGTAGCAGGCTCAGACGCTGGAGGGCAGCATTTAGTTCTCTTAGTTCTCATTTTGACCATCTCCCACCACTCTATAGGGGAGTTGAATAGGTCACGCAAAGTGGTCCACTCAACAAGCCTGCTCTTTTGGCTGCAGCTATGGAGGGGTCGTCGAGTAAGGAAGTCTTTAATTTCCAAACCCCTGACCCCATCTGGTAGGCCTGAGGGACCTGCAGTGTTACCTGCAGGAGCCTATGGTCAGAGAAGAAGATGGTCTGGGTGTCTACTGCCGTCTTCGTAAGGGAGCTGGTATGCAGGAAAAGATCTATGCGGGAGAAGGAGGTCCCAGATGAGCTCACCCAGGTAAAGGGAGGCACCAGGTCCTTACCTGCATTACACAGGGAGAAATCAGATATTTCGGAGGACAAAACTCTACTAGAGCGGTCGTTGCGTGGCCTGCTCCGGTCTACGTCCCTTAGAGCACAATTGAAGTCACCTGACACGATGACGGGTACGTTCCCCAGCAGGAGTGGATGCAGCTGTGGAAAAAATTGAACTCTTTCGTTTTGCTTAGTGGGTGCGTAGACATTGATCAGTCTGAGGGGGGTGTTGTTGTATGTCACATCCATGCTCACGATTCTACCAGGTTCTACCTCCCTGCTGCTGCGGGAGATAATAAATGGGTTTTTAAACAGGATACCTACTCCGTCAGCTCTGGCTATGTTGGAGCCTGACCAGAAGGAGTCCCCCAGGGTCCAACTCTCCTTCAGGTCCCTATAATCAGGGCTCGACGAAATACCACACTCCTGCAGAAAGATGATATCTGCTTTCAAGTTGGTTAGATAGTTTAGTACATCAAATCTTTTTTGTGTCTCCCTGATGCTCCTGACATTAACAGACACTCATATCAGGGCCATCAGGGTAGCTAACAAGAAAAGGAGTCTCTGCGTCCACCCCATAGTGACTATGATTTGGAGGTCGGGACACTCTTCCTACTCTTAACTCTACGCTTGCTTCGAGGGGGCTTGGGCTTATTTGCAACTCCCATCACCCCTGAGAAGGTACTCACTGCTGCCTCATCCAAGAAGGCACCGTCTTTGTATTCATAGTACGTGGAGTTGTATTGGCTATTCAACTCCCCACAAGGTAAGTCTGGTGGAACTTGCTCAGGGCCCCACGGAACTTGTGGGTCAGCTTTGTCCTTGGGGGAGGGTTATGACAGATAGCCTTTTATTATTATTATTATTTGTTTATTTAGCAGACGCCTTTATCCAAGGCAACTTACAGAGACTAGGGTGTGTGAACTATGCATCAGCTGCAGAGTCACTTACAACTACGTCTCACCCGAAAGACTGAGCACAAGGAGGTTAAGTGACTTGCTCAGGGTCACACAATGAGTCAGTGGCTGAGGTGGGATTTGAACCGGGGACCTTCTGGTTACAAGCCCTTTTCTTTAACCACTGGACCACACAGCCTCCTCTGGCTGTTACCGTCTGTTGAGTTTGAGCTGTTAGCCGACTTCTGGCTTACCGCTTGCAGGGGTATTCCCATGTCCTCCAGTGTTGCATCTAGGAGGACCTCTAGGGGGCCCCTGGTTTTGCCCATACAAGGGAGGGGGTCAAGGATGCTTTGAAGGGAGGCCCTTCGCTTGAAGAGGGTCATTGCTACCGAGGGACTGCTGGTCAAGGAAGGTGTTGACCCTGACCTCTCCCTCGGTGCTTTAGTGAACACCTCTTCTGCGAGGTGTGCTAGGGTCTGTGTAAATGACTGGGAAGGCTGGCTGGGGATGCCCTGGCTGGCTGCTACCTGCCCACTAGGGGGCAGTGTAGCCGTCCCACTCACCTCCGTCTCTGCCTGCGAGGGCAAGACTGGGGACTTTGTGTGGACATTAGCTGGTTTTGGGTCTTTGGGGGCAACCTGCAACTTGCTGTCTTTGGTCTTTATCTTCTTTCTTCCCCCCCTCGTCTCTACCCTTTCTTTCCCTACCCTCGTTTGGTTCTTCATTCCCTTCCCCTCCTCACTTTCACTGTCGCTTTCGCTTTCCTCCCCCATGGACTCAATCCTTATGGAGTCATAACGAGAGTCGGGGGGAGTGCTGGCGCTGAGAGGGCCCTACTCAGAGGGGGGGGGGAGGGGTGGGGGCGGGCGCTGCTGGGTCCGGGCTCCCTCCCTGCCTTGTGTTCTGTATCAGAGGAGCTAGTAGAGTGGCTGTTGTACTCTCTCTCTGGGCTGGGGGAAGGGGTCCTCGTAAAACGGGACATGTCTCGGGGGCGGGGGGGTGAGGGGGGTGCTGGTGATGATGGTGGTGCTGGAGTCTGGGTTCTTGATACTGTTGGTGGTGATGTGGACTGATCTTTGTTATTTGCTCCCTCTTCCTGCTCAGGCCTAGGCTTGTTAGTATTTGCCTTACTGGCTCTGGCCATGTTGGCATAGGAAGAGGTGCAGTCCTTAAACAGGTGCCCCTTCTTTCCACACAAATTGCACTGCCTCTCTTCTCTGCAGTGGCTGGTCTCGTGGGGGGCACCGCAGTTCCTGCACTTCACTACAGTACATGCGGCGGCCAGGTGTCCTAATTCCCCACATTTCCTGCAGAGTTTTGGCATCCCATTATAGAATACCAGCCCTCTGTTGGGCCCTAACACTATGGAGTTTGGAATGTGGCGGACGCCTCCAGTGCCCGATGGATCAATATTGAGGCGTACCAGCCACTTTCTGGCTCCTGTCCAAACCCCATCTTCGTCAGTAATTTTTCTCCCTTCTGATGACACCCTCCCATACCGGTTAAGCCATGTTATAATGTCATAGTCGCTAACAGCCTCATTGAAAAATTGGACAGTAACAACTTACATTTCTCTGTCTGTCAGTGCATCCACACAAAATTATTTGTATGGGGCGAGATATTTATTCTCCCCCCAAAAGGACCACATTTCTTGTAATTTTTGGGGGTTCCTAAAACTGACCTCAAACACTTCCTTAAGCCCTGGCAATTTCACCAAACAATTTAAGTCAGAAGGGGAAAAACCCATACCCCTCTGAAGAATGGTCCGGCTGAACTCCAGTCTCGTCAGTCTTGGTTCCGTTTCATCTTTCTTGTTTCTTGTGAAGCGCACCGCATTGTGCCTCCTGGTCTCCTGGGTTGGCCGGAACGCCATCCTTCAGCTGGTTCCTCCGATTGTGGTGGGAGAAGCCTCTTTCTCTCTCTGCGAAAAAAAGACAACGTAAGCAGCAAATCTGGGCAGTTGAAGGAACTATTACTTTAGTCCCTGAGGAGATGTCACCTCGCAAGAGGGACCCCCCCCCCCCAGGTGAACGGTGTCCTTCCCTGGTGGAATAGGGGGCACTGCTTGGAACCGAGACCTTGCAGTTAGAATCTTGGCTGAGACGCCTCCTCGGGGTCCGGGGCCGACCTCTGCTCCTCCCAGATGGCGCCCTCTGCTGGGCGCCGCCTGCTCTCTTGGTCTGGATTTCGATTATGATCAAGGGCTGGGGATGAGGTCGTCTAGGTCATCAAAGGGTCCTCAAAGGTTTTCTGGATGGTAGGTCCTCCTTCTCTCGAACTCCAGGAACGTCTGGAAAAACTGCTCTAAACAGTCAACAACATCTTGGAAGACCCTCGACCTGGATTGGGCAAGCCAAAACCAGACTGAGCATTAGTCTCCCAAAAAGTTGCCGAGCTGAAGAGAAGCATGTCAAAAATAAAAAAGGTCTGCTCCTCTTCTCTCGAAGAAACCCCACAGACCCTCGGCGGGAGCGGGCAATGCCACTACCCTCTGAGCCTTAATCCTTAGAAAGATTTACTCGAACTCGAACTCGTCAGAGTGTAGCTTTACTGGCGACCCAGCTCTTCCGGCCGGCCCAAAGGCCTCCTCCGCTACCCGGCGGCAAGGCCAAAGAAAACAAAACAAAACAGGGAACTCTTCCCAAAACGCAAGTGCCGTTCGGTCCCGGCAAAGGGGCGCTTTGCTGCTGCCACCTTAAAAGCGAGGGCTCCTTCCCCACTAAACAGCTCCATTTCTGCTTTACCGCTGCGCTCATCCTCCTCCTCCCACGAGTGCAAGGCCTTCTGGGTACACTGGCCTGCCTGCCTACCTGCCTGCCTGCCTTATTTGGAACAAACAAAAAAACAAAAAAAAACTAAATTAGCAGGAAAAAATACAACCCAGAAAAAGGGAGAGGGAGAGGCTGGCTCTCTCTCCTGTCTGTCTGTCTCTCTCTCTCTCTTTTGACCTTTCTTGTGCACCGTTCCCGGAGGTACTGCAATACCGGGTCAATGTGTGGAGTGGACGGAGCAAGCCTCGGTTCCATCTCCTGCTTCCAAAAATCAATTTAATATAGACGGGTCCCCCTATGGGGGACGTATCAGATATTAAAGTGATAAGAACAGATTTTTTTTTTATTAGAAAATTGCTCATACAATACACAATAATCTTTCAATACACTTAATACAATCCTATAATTAACAATTCATTACATGCCTTAACCTTCCCCATTTGTCCTCACAAAAGTCTTCCCCTTACCTATTTTTATCCATTTTAATGACATTTTTTAACTTCCAGACAAACAAAAAATAAGCATCTTCTGGTTCTGTTGCATCCTTTTTCTTTTTAATGCACACATTCCTTTTTTCCCACAAAACCAGCTTCCCCAAACTAATGATAGACCATACTGCTCTAAACACTTTCTTTGGCAATTTCAACACCCCCTCCCCATACAAAATACTCTTGCTATTCAAAATTATATTGTCACAAACCATATTGATAAGGATAAAGCACATTCCCCCAAATTCCTTTGCGAAAACACACTCCCAAAACACATGCAGAACAGTTTCTTCTTTTTTACACTGGGCACTCTGCGTTTACAGCACAGTGATGTCTATATAATCTTTCCTTCACTGGCAGTCTGTTTAAAGCACACAGCCACCCCAAATCTTTGCACTCATTATCCAGCCATTTTGGCTGTATCCTTTCCCAATTGACCAATTTCAGATTGTCCTCATACCTCCCTTCCCAGCTTTCTCTTATAATTTCATACATTTTTTATGACCTAACAAGACCTCTTTTCCCATTTCTTTTATATGAATCTTTAAAAAGGACATTGCGTACATGTAATACTCGGGCTTTACCTCTGCATTCAGCACTGTATTATCCCAGGATATTATCCCTCTGAAAGCTGATCCAAACCATAACCGAACAAAATAAAATGACTTGTGTTCTGTTCCCTTTAACAGTGTCTTGTACACCTGATTAAGAAAGAAACAATCCAATTTTATGACAGGCATGGAATGTCTCTCCCTCCCTTTGCTACCTTCCCATACATCAATTCCCTCTTCACACTTTCATATTTGCCACCATATAAAGGAAAATATCAACCTAGTTAAGATTATTTTACTTATTGCGTTAATTGGGAACACCCGTACCAAATAAACCAATGTTGGCAATATATCTGCCTTTATTACCATGATTCTCCCACTAATGGTCAACCTTCTACTTTTCCACATATTTAATTTCACTTAACATTTATCAATTTTCCCCTCCCAGTTTTTCTTTATCCCATCCCTCTGAAAAAGTGCACCCCCAAAATTTCTAGTCCATCCTTACACACAGTTATACCTCCCCTGCTGTCCGTCCTCCCTTCCCACTTGCCACAGTACATCATAGAGGATTTCTCCAGATTAATCTTTGACCCCACTGCTTCTCCATAAGTTTTTAAAAACACAATCGCCCTATTTATGGCCCAATCAGAACATTAAAACAAGCTAGTGTCATCTGCGTATTGAGCAATTTTAACCCTTTTCCCGTTACTTCCTGGGATATGTACCCCATCTATATCTTTGTCCCTTCTTATAAAATTTGCCAACGGCTCAACACATAGCACATATAATAACGGTGACATCGGGCACCCTTGCTTCACCCCACCTTCTTGCCTTACCCGTTCACTAAAGAAACCATTAATTTGCACCATACTAGATGCTTTGTTATACATTGTTCTGACCCAATTCACAAACGTTCTGCAATTCATTCTTTCTAGGACAGCAAACAAGAACTCGTGACTGACCCTATCGAAGGCCTTCTCCTGGTTGACGCTCAACAGGCACAAAGGTAAGTCTCTTTCTTTTGCCCAGCTGATGACATCTGTAGTTAGCTGTAAATTGTAATTTGTGGACCTATTCATAACCCTGCAAGTCTGGTCCTTATTAACTAGACAGGGCATCACCATTTTCAATCTGTTTGTCATCACTTTACCCAAAATTTTATTATCTACATTTAACAAGGTGATAGGCCTCCAATTTTTTAGTAGCTCCTTATTTCCCTTTTTATATATTAAACTTATTAACCCCGACCTCATAATTTCCGGCATCACTCCGTCAACCAAAACCTCTTTATACACCTCAGTTAAATAATCTCCTAACATATCCCAAAAACAAACATAAAATTCCTTTGGTAATCCATCACATCCAGGAGTTTTATCAGCTTTCAAGGACTTCAATGTCCTCTCTATTTCATCTTTGGTTATGTCTTTTTCCAGAAGTGTTCTTTCTTCATTATTTAACTTTTTGTTTATATTATTTAACAATTCCTCTGCTTTTACATTATCTATCTCTCTTTTTTTAAATAACTCCTAATAAAACTCCTGAACATGCTTTACGATATCCTCTCTTTTGTTAATTTTCCCCATCCCTGTTTCCAATTCAGAAATTACAGCTTTCCTTTGTTTTTCCTTAATGCTTTGAAAGAAAAATTTGGAACACTTTTCATCATGTTCTTAAACTTACTTTAAAACGCACCCTAATTATATCATGGTCAGATGACCAGTTTGGAAAAGACTCAAACTCCCCTTCAATAATGCTATTTGTTATAAAGAAATAATCTAAACGTCTTGATAATCCAGACGAATTTCTCCAGGTATGACCTGGGTCTTTTGCATTTAACTTCCTATAAATATCAATTAAGGAGAAGTCTGCCAACAAACTACTAATATATTTGGCTGAAAAATCATCATCCCCCTCCGCCACACCCCTCCCATCCAAGGAGATATTAAAATCTCCTCCCATCACTACTATTCTATTAGTGCTCAATATATCCGGTACATTATTAAACATTTCCAAACATGAAGATCTATTGGTAGGTGCATAAACATGAATTAATCTGTACCTCACCCCATCACCACATTCCCATCTACATAAATGATTCTACCAGGTTCAATTACCATTAAGCTCTCAATTTTAAACATATCTCCTTTGAAAATAATTCCTACCCCATTAGAGAAAACCCTCCCAATGCTCCATTTGGATGGACCTAATGACCAGTCTGCAGTATATTTACCAACATTGTCATCATTTTTTAAATGGCATTCTTGCAGAAAGCCCACATGAAAATGTAAGCTCTTCAAAGATAGAAAAAAAGAGTTACGCTTGACAGAATCTCTTAGTCCTCTTGTATTTGCAGATATTATCTTGAGAACCATGATAATTAATTAGTTTTTAAACAGGTATCTTGTAATCCATAAGATTTCAACAGACTAAGTTACATTCACACCTATTCAGGTTGGTCCATCATGCTCTTTACTCTCTTCAGGTGGATCACCCATATCAGATCCTTTCTCCATGCCTGTGACAGCAGCGAAGTTGTCTACCCTATCTTGACTCAGGTAAGGACCCTTCAGCCCCTCACTCATCTGTGTCTCCGACACCTCCTGTATCTCATCAGCACTCTCATCTGTACCCTCCTGTGGCAAAGTGGCTAGTGAAGGGGAACAGGTGTAGCGGTGATGCGATGCAGGAGTGACAGGCAGACAATGGTATACAGTGGAAAAGGTGCTTTATTTATAATCCAGGTCTGGTGACCGTCAAATAATAAACTCCCGGCTATACACACCAATGTGTAAAGCACGGGGATAACGAAACAGGGCACAGTCCCGAACAAAAATGAACACACGGTCACCAGTCCTGGGTGAGTGCAGTCGTGCTGGTGCTTAGTGCAAACACAAGTATTTTTTGTGACGGTAGTGCAGTGGTGTTCCGGATTGTGCTGACCCTCGGCGACAGCTCCGGAGATGTGCTCTAACTGTCTGGTGATGTAAAAACACAAACAATTACAACACAGACAAACACAACACAAAAACACGTAACACGTCTCTATTTATTATTGAGAGCTCCTCTCTCAGTCCTTCTCTCTCTCGCGCTTTACCCAAAACGAAGGAAAAGAACAGCGTTACCCTGGCCCCTATATGTAATCCCACATGATATCTAGGTAAACGGTTGCAGCTGCCTTATTACTTGCAGCTGCCCCTCGTTTACCTGTCAAATCAATACGGTCTTACAACAGAGTCTCGCTTCTTTCCAGGCTGACCCACTTCCCGGTCCCGGAAACGAACTGTCAGGCCAGCCCTTCCAGATACTTCTCCTCCCGTTCTTTAGCGCCCTCACAGGTCGGGAGGAAGATTTATCACCAGAACTCATTGTATTTCTGTCACACCTCCTCATTAATCAAAGCCTCATAGCTCCCCCCAATTACTGCAGGTATAGGAGGAGGAGCTTCAATGATCTTCATTTTATTCACACCTCTTCAGTTTCCATCATCTTCCAGAGCCTTCCTTTTGCTTTTGCTCTTCCCTTTCCCCTCCACAACAGTAAACTCCATTTCTTCCTCAAGTTGTTTCACTGTTTGTTCCACAAGTTCCTCAGCTTCTCTATTATCTGTACTCCCTAAGTCACTTATCATACTTATAGGATCAAACAGCTCTGCAATGTCATCATACTCGTTCTCTCCTTGGAGAGGAAAATTGACTGAAGAGGGACCGGCTACCTCTCCATCACCCTCTGCTGTTTTCTCCTCTCCAGCTACTTGCTTCTCAGAGCCACTCCCTTCCACTTCCTCTTCCTCTTCCTGTCGGCCAGGTCTCATTCCTGATGAGCCCCTCCTCACCATTTCTGCAAAGGAAAACCTTCTCATTGTGTAGTTTCTAAAAAAGTGGCCTGCCACACCACAAGCGTTGCATTTCTTCTCCTCTTTGCAGTCTCTGGCCATATGCCCACCCTTTTTACAATTTTTGCAGAAAATATCTTCTGTGCAATTCTCCTGCACATGGCCGAAATGTTGGCATTTTCTGCAAAAAAGGGGCTGGCCTGCATAATATAGGCTTCCCCTTACTGAGCCCAGTGAAAAGTTTTTTGGCGAATGCAAAACTCCACCAATGCCATCTGGGTCATTTCTCAGTCTTACTAGAAAAACTTGTTTCCCACTCCAAATTCCGAATTCATTCAATACTGGTGCTCTATATTGCACAGAAGT
This sequence comes from Acipenser ruthenus, assembly GCF_902713425.1. Taxonomy (NCBI): domain Eukaryota; kingdom Metazoa; phylum Chordata; class Actinopteri; order Acipenseriformes; family Acipenseridae; genus Acipenser; species Acipenser ruthenus. Next base: position 13,409,461 of record NC_081201.1, on the reverse strand, counting down.
GCAGTATCTAGAGAGAAAACAAACAATGTACTCCACCTTAACATATGCACTAAAACATATGCACAGTCACTAACCTTGTTTCTCTAAAGAAGAGAGGCCAGCAGTTAACTTCAACCAAATCCGGATCATTTTTTTTTCTTATAATCCTCCTAGAAATCCAAACACGTGCTCTCCGCTGCAAAAGTGATGTCAAAATATCCAACATGACCATCGATGGCACTATTCTAAATTTCTTGCCGAGGAAATCCTTCACCACAAATCTCAATGTAATTCTTCTTCTTGTTTCATCATCTTTTCCAAAGCACAGCCGCACTGTATTCTTCATACGCATCCCCTGCCGTGGAATCGTATACTCCATCTCCTCCTTCGCGTTCTCTCGATCCAAGCTTAAACTTGATCTGAGCCAAGAGACCGAGAAGCGATGCCCACAATGGTTTTGCTCAAACGCCCCGGACGCGGCCGCCCGCCGGAGCTGCTGGGGTACTCGCTTCTTGGACTGAGGGGAAAAATGGGAAGAAGAAAAAAAAAAGAAAAAGAAAAAAAAGGTGCCAGGCTCTAATTATTAACACGGCCGCCGCTGCTGTGCTCGTTCTGCTTTTAAACCCATGTCGAGCCCCACCCCGAGGGGCAGGGCTAGCCAAAAATTGCATTGAACTCATAAATGCTCCTCTCCACGGAAATCTTTAGTAAAATACTCTTTTATTGAGATTTTACATTTTTTACATTTACACCCATTCGTTTTTTCATTCATTTTACTTTTCTTTTAAAGATGACATTCATGCATACAGACATACATTTTGTTTTAAAAGCATTTAAAACACATTTAAAAACACCAAGACAATTGTGCTTTATACATGGTTAAAACAGACACAGATTAAAATCAACATGAAAAAAACCTGTGCTGTTTTAAAAGTGACTGGAAAAAAAGAACCATCTATAAAAAAACAGTGCTTGTGAGGGCCGGGGAGTGCTCTCTAAAAAAGTTCAAAAGTGAACATAAAACTATAGATCTAAAACAGGGACAGGGGAAAAGGGACAGTGTATAAAACAGTGAGTTAAAATTCTAAAATTTTAAAACACTTAAAATGTAACTTTTAATAGTTGACATTAAAAATCTTTTAGATACATAAAACAAAACAAAACTAAATCAAATAAAACATTCAAAGTAAATCAAATAAAAGTCCATAAAACTGAAACAAAAAGACTACATAAAACCAGGGCACCGTTCAAAAACGGTCATGCCAGCTAAAAAGGGCGGAATGCTGGCATGACAAAATAAATAAAAGGCTTAGCGGTGCCCCGTAGTCCCGCTCCTAGGAGCTAGCGGTTCCAGTTTTTTCCTTTATTCCATCTTCACGTCCTGAAGTCCGGCGATCCTCCACTCCGCGCAGGCCTTGTCCTTCCCGAGGGTCCGGATGTCCAGAATTACAAAGTCCTTGATAAGAGTTTGTGCCCTTCTGGTCGTGGTGATAGTGTCTAGCTCCTGCTTGTGATAGACACAGACGTTACGGCCTTCCCACAGGATCTGCTTGACAACATTGATGACACACCAAACGCACTTAGCTGTGCTGGTAGTGATTCCTCCCGCAGGCCCATAGAGCACAGTCTCAGCGGTCATCTTGGCCGTGTCAGCAAACCTGTTTAGGAAGACAGAGACAGAGAGCCAGACACTGCCAGCCACATCACACTCCCAGAAGATATGGGCTGGTGTTTCTTTCTTGCGGCACTTTGCATAGGGACATGTTTCTACTTGGGCTAGTCCCCTCCTGAACATGAACGCTCGAGTGGGGAGTGCACTGTGGACGGTGTTCCATGCTATATCCTTCTGGACATTACTGAGGCAGCTGTGAGACACATTCTCCCAGATTTTTTGGCTTTGGGTGAGGGAGAAAGTAGCTACTTTTTCAATTTCCTGGGAACCGGCAAGATATTTAGTTACAGCCTTGTATTCCCAGGAGGCCAATTTTGCTTTATCTAAGCCCAATTTATATATAGTGTCCCTTAAGGTTCTATAATACAATGGGGGGTCCCAGGAGTACGGCACGGTGTTATCAATAGTGCAGAGGCCCAAGGCCCTGAGACAGGTGGCAAAATAGAAACGATTCATGTAACATACCTTCCTGTCCAGGGCCTGGATGTTCTTGATAGTTTGCGTGAGCCCCTGCACTCGGGTGAGCTGCACAACGTCCGGGACCCCCTTACCTCCCTTCTTGTCGGCTTTACTCAAGGTGGCTCGCTTTACCCTCTCCATCTTGCTGCCCCAGATAAAGCGGTGGATAATGCGGTCCACCACTTTTTTGGTGGTCCTGTCTGGGGGAAAGATTTTTCCTACATAAGAGAGGATGGGGAACAGTATAGACTTGGTTATTAATACTCTACCCGTCATTGTTAAGGATCTTGTGCTCCATCCGCCAATCTTTTTACGGACCTGGTTAATGGTCGCCGTCCAGCTCTGGGCCCCCGAGCTATTGTTCTCGAAAATGAGGCCCAGAATCTTGATTTTGTCCTTTTTGACAGGGTACATGTCCGACAGTTCCCTATCTACCTGCCAATTTTTAGACACGTAGACTTCGCTCTTGGACTTATTAATCACTGCCCCGGTCGCCGTGCAGTACTTCTCAAGGATATTACTAATCTGAGGTACCGACGATGTGTTTGTGCAAATGAGTGACACATCGTCCATATATGCTGTTGTTTTGACCTGGACCCCGTTGGATCCAGGCAGCTGGAAACCAGTTATATTGGTATCCCTACGAATTGCCTGCAGGAGGGGTTCAATGCACACGACATATAGCAGTGGGGATAGTGGGCAACCCTGTCTGACCCCTGACTGGATAGATATTTTACCAGTCAGGTGCCTGTTCACCAAGACTCGGGTACTAATATTTGTATAGATAGTTTTAACCCACTCCCTAAGTCCAGGAGCGAATTTCATCTGGTCCATCACTTTGTACATATATTCATGGCTTACCCTATCGAACGCCTTCTCCTGGTCAAGGTTGAACAGGCAGAGGGGATGGTTCCGTTCTCTAGAATAAGCCAGAATGTCCCTTGTTAACATTAAAATATCCGTGATGGACCTCCCTGGGACGCCACAAGCCTGGTCGGGGCCAATGACCAAAGGGAGGTGTACTTGTAGCCGGAGCATCAGAGCTTTGGCTAGTATCTTGTAATCCACGCAAAGGAGGCTGATTGGGCGCCAATTCCGTAGATCTTTAACTTCCCCTTTCTTATGAAGGAGAGTAATTACACTCTCCCGCATAGAAGGGCCCAACCGCTTCTCCCTGTAGACCGCTCTGTAGACCTCGCTAAATGGACTTTTAGCGTGTCCCAAAAAAGATGGTAATACTCACCCGGGAGGGCAGCATTCAGGTGTTTATATTTGGCCCTCCTTTCTTTTGCTTTCCTCTTGCCTGCTGCTATGAAATAACCCTTAGTTCTGATTTTGACCATCTCCCACCACTCTATAGGGGAGTTGAATAGGTCACGCAAAGTAGTCCACTCAACAAGCCTGCTCTTATAGGCTGCAGCTATGGAGGGGTCATCGAGTAAGGAGGTGTTTAATTTCCAGACCCCTGACCCCATCTGGGAGGTCTGAGGGACCTGCAATGTTACCTGCAGGAGCCTATGGTCAGAGAAGAAGACGGTCTGGGTGTCTACTGCCGTCTTCGTAAGGGAGCTGGTATGCAGGAAAAGATCTATGCGGGAGAAGGAGGTCCCAGATGAGCTCACCCAGGTAAAGGGAAGCACCAGGTCCTTACCTGCATTACACAGGGAGAAATCAGATATTACGGAGGACAAAACTCTGCTAGAGCGGTCGTTGCGTGGCCTGCTCCTGTCTACGTCCCTTAGAGCACAATTGAAGTCACCTGACACGATGACGGGTACGTTCCCCAGCAGGAGTGGACGCAGCTGTGGAAAAAATTGAACTCTTTCGTTTTGGTTAGTGGGTGCGTAGACATTGACCAGTCTGAGGGGAGTGTTGTTGTATGTCACATCCACGCTCAGAATTCTACCAGGTTCTACCTCCCTGCTGCTGCGGGAGGTAATAAATGGGTTTTTAAACAGGATACCTACTCCGTCGGCTCTGGCTATGTTGGAGCCCGACCAGAAGGAGTCCCCCAGGGTCCAACTCTCCTTCAGGTCCCTATAATCAGGGCTCGACGAAATACCACACTCCTGCAGAAAGATGAGATCTGCTTTCAAGTTAGCTAGATAGTTTAGTACATCAAATCTTTTTTGTGTCTCCCTGATGCTCCTGACATTAACAGACACACATATCAGGGCCATCAGGGTAGCTAACAAGAAAAGGAGTCGCTGCGTCCACCCCATAGCGACTATGATTGGGAGGTCGGGACACTCTTCCTACTCTTAGCTCTACGCTTGCTTCGAGGGGGCTTGGGCTTATTTGCAACTCCCATCACCCCTGAGAAGGTACTCACTGCTGCCTCGTCCAAGAAGGCACCGTCTTTATATGCACAGTACGTGGAGTTGTTTGGGCTATTCAACTCCCCAAAAGGTAAGTCTGGTGGAACTTGCTCAGGGCCCCTCGGAACGTGTGGGTCAGCTTTGTCCTGGGGGGGGGGGTTATGACAGACAGCATTCTTTGGCTGTTACCGTCTGTTGAATTGGAGCTGTTAGCAGACTTCTGGCTTACCGCGTCCAGGGGTATTCCCATGTCCTCCAGTGCTGTATCTAGGAGGACCTCTAGGGGGCCCCTGGTGTTGCCCATACAAGGGAGGGGGTCAAGGATGCTTTGAAGGGAGGCCCTTCGCTTGAAGAGGGTCATTGCTACCAAGGTACTGCTGGTCAGGGAAGGTGTTGACCCCGACCTCTCCCTCGGTGCATTAGTGAACACCTCTTCTGTGAGGTGTGCTAGGGTTTCTGCTAACGACTGGGAAGGTTGGCTGGAGATGCCCTGGCTGGCTGCTACCTGCCCACTAGGCGGCAGTGTAGCCGTCCCACTCGCCTCGGTCTCTGCTTGCGAGGGCAAGACTGGGGACTTTGTGTGGACATTAGCTAGTTTTTGATCTGTGGGGGCCACCTGCAACTTGCTGTCTTTAATCTTTATCTTCTTTCTTTTCCCCCCATCGTCTCTACCCTTTCTTTTCCCCACCCTCGGCTGGTTCTTCACTCCCTTCCCCTCCTTCTCACTCTCACTTTCACTGTCGCTTTCGCTTTCCTCCCCCACGGACTCAATCCTTAAGGCGTCATAACGAGAGCCGAGGGGGAGTGCTGGCGCTGAGAGGGCCCTACTCAGGGGGGGGCCGCTGCTGGGTCCGGGCTCTCTCCCTGCCTCGTGTTCTGTATCAGAGGAGCTACTGGAGTAGCTAGTGGAGTAGCTGTTGTACTTTCTCTCTGGGCTGGGGGAAGGGGTCCTCGTAAAACGGGACATGTCTCGGGGGCGGGGGGGTGAGGGGGGTGCTGGTGATGATGGTGGTGCTGGAGTCTGGGTCTTGGATGCTGTTGGTGGTGATGTGGACTGATCTTTGTTACTTGTTCCCTCTTCCTGCTCAGGCCTAGGCTTGTTAGTATTTGCCTTGCTGGCTCTGGCCATGTTGGCATAGGAAGAGGGGCAGTCCTTAAACAGGTGCCCCTTCTTTCCACACAAATTGCACTGCCTCTCTTCTCTGCAGTGGCTGGTCTCGTGGGGGGCGCCGCAGTTCCTGCACTTGACTACAGTACACGCGGCCGCCAGGTGTCCTAATTCCCCACATTTCCTGCAGAGTTTTGGCATCCCATTATAGAATACCAGCCCTCTGTTGGGCCCTAACACTATGGAGTTTGGAATGTGGCGGACGCCTCCAATGCCCGATGGATCAACATTGAGGCGTACCAGCCACTTTCTGGCTCCTGTCCAAACCCCATCTTCGTCTGTAATTTTCCTCCCTTCTGATGACACCCTCCCATAGCGGTTAAGCCATGTTGTAATATCATAGTCGCTAACAGCCTCATTGAAAAATTGGACAGTAACAACTTTCATTTCTCTGTCTGTCAGTGCATCCACACAAAATTCTTTGTATGGAGCGAGATATTTATTCTCCCCCCAAAATGACCACATTTCTTGTAACTTTTGGGGGTTCCTAAAACTGACCTCAAACACTTCCTTAAGCCCTGGCAATTTCACCAAACAATTCAAGTCAGAAGGGGAAAAACCCATACCCCTCTGAAGAATGGTCCGGCTGAACTCCAGTCTCGTCAGTCCTGGTTCCGTTCCTCCTGGTCTCCTGGGTTGGCCGGAACGCCATCCTTCAGCTGGCTCCTCCGATTGGGGTGGGAGAAGCCTCTGGACGTCCGGGTTGTCTCTCTCTACGGAAAAGAGACAACGTAAGCAGCAAATCTGGGCAGTTGAAGGAACTATTACTTTAGTCCCTGAGGAGATGGTCGCCTCGCAAGAGGGACCCCCTCCCCAGGTGAACGGTGTCCTTCCCTGGCGGAGTAGGGGGCGCTGCTTGGCACCGAGACCACGTAGGAAGAATCGTGGCTGTGACGCCTCCTCGGGGTCCGGGGCCGCCCTCTGCTCCTCCCAGATGGCGCCCTCTGCTGGGCGCCTGCTGCTCTCTCGGTCTGGATCTCGATTACAATCAAGGCCTGGGGATGAGGTCGTCTAGGTCCTCAAAGGGCCCTCAAGGTCGTCTGGATGGTAGGTCCTCCTTCTCTCGAACTCCAGGAACGTCTGGAAAAGCCGGAACCGCCTGAAAAAGAAAAAAACTGGAACCGCCTGAAAAAGAAAAACTGCTCTCAACAGTCAACAAAATCTTGAAAGACCCTCGGCCTGGATTGGGCAAGCCAAAACCAGACTGAGCATTAGTCTTCCAAAAAGTTGCCGAGCTGAAGAAAGCCAGTCAAAAATAAAAAAAAATTCTGTTCCTCCTCAACCGAACAAACCTCTCACAGACCCTCGGAGGGAGCGGGCAATGCCACTACCCTCTAAGCCTTAGTCTTAGAAAGATTTATTCGAACTGAAGAGAAGCCAGAGTGTGGCTTTACTGGTGGCCCAGCCCTTCCGGCTGGCCCAAAGGCCTCCTCTACCCGGCGGCAAGGCCAAACAAAACAATGCAAAACAAAACAAAACAGGGAACTCTTCCCAAAACGCAAGTGCCGTTCGGTCCCGGCAAAGGGGCGCTTTGCTGCTGCCGCCTTAAAAGCGAGGGCTCCTTGCCCCACTAAACAGCTCCGTTTCTGCTTTACTGCTGCTCTCATCCTCCTCCTCCTACGAGCGCAAGGCCTTCTGGGTACACTGGCCTGCCTGCCTGCCTTATTTGGAACAAACAAAAAATACAACCCAGAAAAAGGGAGAGGGAGAGGCTCTCTCTCTCTCTCTCTTTTGACCTTTCTTGTGCACCGTTCCCGGAGGTACTGCAATACCGGGTCGATGCGTGGAGTGGACGGAGCAAGCCCCGGTTCCATTTCCTGCTTCCAAAAATCAATTTAATATAGATGGGTCCCCCTATGGGGGATGTATCAAACTGATAACAGATTTTTTTTTTTTTTTTTCTTTTTGAAAAAATTTTATTCAATCAATAAAATTCAAAATAACATCAATCCATACTTGGTTACAACAGACCAATCACATCACACGTAAATTATTTTCAAGAATTACAAATCAATTACATTTTTCCATTTTGCTTTTGCTGCATGAAAACGCCATCTATCCACCTCTAGCTGTATATGTCTTTTTATCTTAAATCTTATACCCCTAATTAAACTATCAGGGCACATGCTGTTATTATTTTTCACTAAACTGTTTCTGTTTCCCCAAATTTCAAATTTAATTAAACTGATCAAAAACCATAATAAAAAACATTGTTCTTTGGATACTTCCCTACCCCAAGCCCATACATAACAATATCATAATTACATACAAAGCTCGGCACCAGTAAATCAGACAAAACACCCACCCTCTCCCACACTTTTTCTGAAAAAGAACATTCCCATAGCATGTGTTTCTGCGTTTCTTCAGTCATACAGCTGCTTCTTGGACAAAAAGGGTTCCTGGTTAGGGAATGCCTGTGCAGAACCTCTCGTACACTGGGACCCTCCTATGTGCACACAACCAATTAAAATCACACAGTTTATTATCCAAGCCCTTAGGTTGGATCTGTACCCAGGCTTTCTGAGGTGCCACTGAAAAGAAACTATCATAAAAACCTGAAAGAGACTGACCATAAAGCATCCTATGCAACAGACAGGGATCTTTCTCCTTACAGGCTGGGTTAGCCTTTGACCATACCACAGCATGTTCATACCAGGCGGGCCTGGTCTCTGCCTTAGGAACACTGTTTGATATGGGGATCAAATGACGCATAGGAAAAGACAACCAGAATTTTACAAAAAACTGATATTTGTGGGAAACATCGCCCACCAAAGCAATACACAGAGTTGTAAAAAAAAGACTAACTTCAAAGGTATGTGCGGTACATCTCTACCTCCCTCGTTTATAGGCCTGTACATTATGTCCCTTTGGATGTATTCATACTTGCCTCCCCACAAAAACTGAAACATCATCCTTGTAACTCCCCTTCTCATCCTGCCAGGCAAAGGAAATATATAAGCTAGATATACCAGCACAGGCAGAACTAAGGCTTTTCTTACCAGCACTTTTCCTTTAAAAGTAAGCTTCCTGCTTTTCCAAAGCACTAGCTGCCTCCTCACCTTCTCTAGCCTCTCCTTCCAGTTCTTGACTTCTGTCCCAGTGCGATAAAAAGTGACCCCAAGTATTTTAATCCTCTCTATACATAACTTGAGATTAAATTTTACATCTTCCCTATTGCGCCATGTTATTGCGCCATGTTAGTACCTCCCCCTTACTACCTGGTATCACCACACCCCCCACCCTCTCGTCTCTCCGCAGAGCCGCCGCAAAGGGCTCTACGAACAAAACATAAAGAAGAGGGGAGAGAGGACAACCCTGCCTTACTCCTGATTCCTGCCTAACTTCCCTCCACAAATGCCCATTCACATTTACCCTACTAAAGACTCCATTGTACATAATACCCAACCAACGCATAAAATGTTCCCCAAACCCAAATGTTTTTAATACCTTAAACATAAATCCATGATGTACCCTGTCGAACGCCTTTTCTTGGTCTAGGCTGACTAGCATAAGAGGCAACCCCCTATCCTCCACCCAACCGATAACATTACGGATCAGCTGTAGATTCCACTGGGCAGACCTACCCGGGATCCTACAAGTCTAATCCATGTGCACGATATGGGGCATAGCTCATCCAAGTCTACTAGTAAGCACTTTTGCTATTAATTTATAATCAGTATTCAACAGGGTAATGGGCCTCCAGTTACAAAGGTCACGCTTCTCTCTTTTTTTACATAAAAGAGTAATAATACCTTCCTTCATAGACCTCCCTAACTTGCCTTGTTTAAAATTGCCCGTGCCACCTCTAAAACATCCTTTCCCAATACATTCCAAAAAGCCAAATAAAAATCTTTCCCCAGCCCATCTGAGCCAGGCACTTTCCTGCTCTTCATCCCCTTCAGGGCTGCTGTCAGCTCTTCCAACTCAATTGGCTGCTCTATCTCCTCCACTACTTCCTCCGGCACCCTGGAATGTAAATGAGCCAAAAAGAGGCTCCCCTCCCCCTTGCTCACATGCCGGACCGAAAAGAGATCCTCATAAAAAGAGCTGGCACAATCCAGCACCTCATTCGGCTCTGAAATCTCCCTACCATGCTTGTCCAGCAAGCAAGTGATTACCTGCCTTCCTTGCCTATCTCTGATCTACCTAAAGAAAGAATATGTGCAAGCCTCAGTGTTGAAAAACACTTCCCCTTGCCTGCGAAACAAAAACTGTGTGGCCTTCAAAGTAAAGATTTCTTTTAACTGATTTTTTACTTCTCTGTAGTAATCCCAATTTACATTGTGTCCCCTATTGCCTATTACGTGCAACCCCTCTAAAATCCTCTGCAATCTAGGAGGCTGTGTGGTCTAGTGGATAAAGAAAAGGGCTTGTAACTAGAAGGTCCCTGGTTCAAATCCCACCTCAGCCACTGACTCATTGTGTGACCCTGAGCAAGTTACTTAACCTCCTTGTGCTCCGTCTTTCGGGTGAGACGTAATTGTAAGTGACTCTGCACCTGATGCGTAGTTCACAAATCCTAGCCTCTGTAAGTCTCCTTGGATAAAGGTGTCTGCTAAATACACTAATAATAATAATAATAATAATAATAATAATAATAATAATAATAATCTAAAGATCTCTTTCCTTCCTTCCCTTGCCTTTACCTTACAATACCCTTGAGAAAACACCCTCATTCTCCTCTTCACCTCCTCCCACCATTCTACTACTGAACTAAAATATGGTTTTAGCCCCACCCAAAACTGATAATGCCCAAAGAACATCTCTTTAAACTCTTTCTCCTCTAATACCTTATTATTAAATTTCCAGAATCCTTTCCCAAACAAAGGAAATTTAATTAAAACAGTCAGAGAAATTAAATCATGGTCCGAAAACCACATAGGAAAAATAGACCCAGACTGTAACTTAAGAGTCTTGCTTACAAAAAAATAATCTAACCTGCTACTGGACCCTCTGGAATTCCTCCACTTTAAATTTTGAAAAAGAATCAACTAAATCAAAAGTAACCAAGAGAGACTTTAGATTAAAACTAAAATCTGTGTCCTGAACTGCATCTACATTAATATTAAAATCCCCACCCAACACAACAACCCTATTTGTAACTAATAAATCCCCCAACCCAGCAAATAGTTCTCCCCTTTCTGACCTAAGAGGACTTGCATAAATATTAATAAATCTAAATTGTACACCCCCCACACACACAATCAGCATCCACCATTAAGACTCTCCCTGGTACTGGTGAAAAGTATTTCACACTTTTATATCTTATACCTCTGTCGACTCCTCTTCCCGAACAGCATCTGCATAAGTTGTTTGCCTCATAGGACACTGTTTAAACAAATGTTCCTCTGAGTTGCAGATGCTGAATTTTTTTGCCACTGAACAGTCGACAGATAACATCCTCACAAGAGGCAGCTAAGTGCCCAAATCTACCGCACTTCTGGCAATACTGAGGCTGCCCGCTGTAGAACAGGTAACCTCTGTTCGGCCCGATGGAAAAGTTGGCCGGCGGGTGCTTAAAACCATCATAACCTTCTTTATCATGCTTTAAGTTCACACGGAATTGTCTCTTGCCTGTCCAGATCCCATTCTTATCTCTGATTAGTACTCTACCAGAAACAGAATAACAATATTGGGATAAAAAGAGTTCAATATCATAATCACTGACATAGGGATTAAACATGTGAACAGTCATTATTCGATGGTCTTGATGCCACAAAGACTCCATAGTATAAAAAGACAAAGGTTCCACTGCTGACTTTTCTTCATAGATTTTTAAAAAGGTTTCAAACACCCACTTTGTCTCAAATGTTACATCCAGAAATTTCTGATTGTTGTTTATCTGCAGACAGAAAATCTGAACAGGCAAAAGTCTCAGCTGCTCCATAAGTACCTTCTCCACGAACTGGTCCCGATCCAAGAATTCTTCTTTATTCTCCTTCCATTTAAAACACAGTGTTCTATAGTCCAGCCCCATGGTCCGACCTGGTTGAAGATTTCGCCGCCATCTTCCTATCACCTTCTCCTGAGATCGAGCTGCGGTCAAGCCACACACTGTATCTGAGCCAAAAGGCCGAGAAGCGATGCCCACAATGGTTTTGACCAAACGCCACAGGCGCGGCCGCCCGCCGGAGCTGCCGGGGTACTCGCTTCGTGGACTGAGGGGGAAAAATGGGAAAAAGAAAAAAAAAGAACAAGAAAAAAAAGGTGCCAGGCTCTAATTATTAACACGGCCGCCGCTGTGCTCGTTCTGCTTTTAAACCCATGTCGAGCCCCACCCCGAGGGGCAGGGCTAGCCAAAAATTGCATTGAACTCATAAATGCTCCTCTCCACGGAAATCTTTAGAGAAATACTCTTTTATTGAGATTTTACCATTTTTTTCCATTTACACCCATTCATTTAATTCATTTTACATTTCTTTTAAAGATGACATTCATGCATACAGACATACATTTTGTTTTAAAAGCATTTAAAATACATTTAAAAACACCAAGACAATCGTGCTTTGTACATGGTTAAAACAGACACAGATTAAAATCAACATGGAAAAAACCTGTGCTGCTTTAAAAGTGACTGGAAAAAAAGAACCATCTATAAAAAACCAGTGCTTGTGAGGGCCAGGGAGTGCTCTCTAAAAAAGTTCAAAAGTGATCAGAAAACAGAACAATAAAACTATAGAACTAAAACAGGGACAGGGGAAAAGGGACAGTGTATAAAACAGTGAGTTAAAATTCTAAAATTTTAAAACACTTAAAATGTAACTTTTAATAGTTAACATTAAAAATCTTTTAGATATATAAACAAAACAAAATCAAATAAAACATTCAAAATAAATCAAATAAAAATCCATAAAACTGAAACAAAAAGACTACATAAAACCAGGGCACCGTTCAAAAACGGTCATGCCAGCTAAAAAGGGCGGAATGCTGGCATGACAAAATAAATAAAAGGCTTAGCGGTGCCCAGTAGTCCTGCTCCTAGGCGCTAGCGATTCCAGTTTTTTCCTTCATTCCATCTTCACGTCCTGAAGTCCGGCGATCCTCCACTCCGCGCAGGCCTTGTCCTATCCGAGGGTCCGGATGTCCAGAATTATCCTTGATAAGAGTTTGTGCCCTTCTGGTCGTGGTGATAGTGTCTAGCTCCTGCTTGTGGTAGACACAGACGTTACGGCCCTCCCACAGGATCTGCTTGACAACATTGATGACACGCTGTCACAAAGACGGCCGGAGTGGGTGGTGTCAGACCAGAGCCAGGAAATAAATAAACAGAGAGATGTGGTTTGGTGAAGCTGGGCGCGTGATTGCGCTCAGCATTTAATAATTAAACAGAACAGAACAGAAAATAAAAGGTTTGAACACAAAACAGGACACGGCACTTGCGCCAAAATAAATAGACAAACAAAAACAGACTAACACTACAAAGGGTGCACGGACAGACACACAAACAAACACGGTGAGTCTATAAACACTCATTATTTATGTTGTTATCTTTTACTCCTCTCTCTCCCGTTCTCCACTCTCGAACACCCAACCCCGAGTGACAGAACTGTGCATCTATATATACTGTTGTGCTGGGATTCAATTACTAATTAATTACTCACTTGAATCCCAGCACGTGAATTAGTTAAGTGTACTCCCGTGACCACACATTACATTTTACCAGCACGTGAAGTGATTTGTGCCCTCCTCGTGCCTAAATACAAATCTACATTTTCAAATACACGTGAAACACAGACCCATTTATATCCCATGTACCAATGACTATATGGGCTGGTGTTTCTCTCTTGCGGCACTTTGCATAGGGGCATGTTTCTACTTGGGCTAGTCCCCTCCTGAACATGAACGCTCGAGTGGGGAGTGAACTGTGGACGGTGTTCCATGCTATATCCTTCTGGACATTACTGAGGCAGCTGTGAGACACATTCTCCCAGATTTTTTGGCTTTGGGTGAGGGAAAAAGTAGCTACTTTTTCAATTTCCTGGGAACCGGCAAGATATTTAGTTACAGCCTTGTATTCCCAGGAGGCCAATTTTGCTTTATCTAAGCCCAATTTATATATAGTGTCCCTTAAGGTTCTATAATACAATGGGGGGTCCCAGGAGTATGGCACAGTGTTATCAATAGTGCAGAGGCCCAAGGCCCTGAGACAGGTGGCAAAATAGAAACGATTCATGTAACATACCTTCCTGTCCAGGGCCTGGATGTTCTTGATAGTTTGCGTGAGCCCCTGCACTCGGGTGAGCTGCACAACGTCCGGGACCCCCTTACCTCCCTTCTTGTCGGCTTTACTCAAGGTGGCTCGCTTTACCCTCTCCATCTTGCTGCCCCAGATAAAGCGGTGGATAATGCGGTCCACCACTTTTTTGGTGGTCCTGTCTGGGGGAAAGATTTTTCCTACATAAGAGAGGATGGGGAGCAGTATAGACTTGGTTATTAATACTCTACCCGTCATTGTTAAGGATCTTGTGCTCCATCCGCCAATCTTTTTACGGACCTGGTTAATGGCCGCCGTCCAGCTCTGGGCCCCCGAGCTATTGTTCTCGAAAATGAGGCCCAGAATCTTGATTTTGTCCTTTTTGACAGGGTACATGTCCGACAGTTCCCTATCTACCTGCCAATTTTTAGAGACGTAGACTTCGCTCTTGGACTTATTAATCACTGCCCCGGTCGCCGTGCAGTACTTCTCAAGGATATTACTAATCTGAGGTACCGACGATGTGTTGCTGCAAATGAGTGACACATCGTCCATATATGCTGTTGTTCTGACCTGGACCCCGTTGGAACCAGGCAGCTGGAAACCAGTTATATTGATATCCCTACGAATTGCCTGCAGGAGGGGTTCAATGCACACGACATATAGCAGTGGGGATGGTGGGCAACCCTGTCTGACCCCTGACTGGATAGATATTTTACCAGGCAGGTGCCTGTTCACCAAGACTCGGGTACTAATGTTTGTATAAATAGTTTTAACCCACTCCCTAAGTCCAGGAGCGAATTTCATCTGGTCCATCACTTTGTACATATATGCATGGCTTACCCTATCGAACGCCTTCTCCTGGTCAAGGCTGAACAGGCAGAGGGGATGGTTCCGTTCTCTAGAATAAGCCAGAATGTCCCTTGTTAACATTAAAATATCGGTGATGGACCTCCCTGGGACACCATAAGCCTGGTCGGGGCCAATGACCAAAGGGAGGTGTACTTGTAGCCGGAGCATCAGAGCTTTGGCCAGTATCTTGTAATCCACGCAAAGGAGGCTGATTGGGCGCCAATTCCGTAGATCTTTAACTTCCCCTTTCTTATGAAGGAGAGTAATTACACTCTCCCGCATAGAAGGGTCCAACCGTTTCTCCCTGTAGACTGCTCTGTAGACCTCCGCTAAATGGACTTTTAGCGTGTCCCAAAAAAGATGGTAATACTCACCCGGGATGCCATCTGGACCTGGCGTCTTACCGCCAGGGTGAGCTCCTCCAGTGTGACTTCTGGGTCCTTCTCCTCCTCCTCCTCCTCCTCGTCCCACACTGAGTCAGGCTCCAACTGGCTCAGGAACCACTCTATCAGGGTGTCATCTGTAGCTTTGATGTTATATAGGTCCCTATAGAAGTTCTCTACCACTTCTTTCACTCCCTCACTATCTTCTACTATCCTCCCACTGCTGTCGAGCATGGAGGACATCAAGTGCCGCTTCTCCCTCGTTTTCTGGAAGAAGAAGCGGGTATACTTTTCGTCTTCCTCTATTTTTTGCACTTTTGCATTGTGCATGACCTTTCGTTGTTCCTCCCTACAAAGCACTGAAAGATCTAGCTTGGTCTGGGCTATCTCGTCGCTTACAGGGAACCCCCGAAGCTGAAGCAGGCTCAGACGCTGGAGGGCAGCATTCAGGTGTTTATATTTGGCCCCCCTTTCTTTTGCTTTCCTCTTGCCTGCTACTATGAAATAACTCTTAGTTCTCATTTTGACCATCTCCCACCACTCTATAGGGGAGTTGAATAGGTCACGCAAAGTGGTCCACTCAACAAGCCTGCTCTTATAGGCTGCAGCTATGGAGGGGTCGTCGAGTAAGGAGGTGTTTAATTTCCAGACCCCTGACCCCATCTGGGAGGTCTGAGGAACCTGCAATGTTACCTGCAGGAGCCTATGGTCAGAGAAGAAGACGGCCTGGGTGTCTACTGCCGTCTTCGTAAGGGAGCTGGTATGCAGGATGAGAACTATACGGGAGAAGGAGGTCCCAGATGAGCTCACCCAGGTAAAGGGAGGCACCAGGTTCTTACCTGCATCACACAGGGAGAAATCAGATATTACGGAGGACAAAACTCTGCTAGAGCGGTCGTTGCGTGGCCTGCTCCGGTCTACGTCCCTTAGAGCACAATTGAAGTCACCTGACACGATGACGGGTATGTTCCGCAGCAGGAGTGGACGCAGCTGTGGAAAAAATTGAACTCTTTCGTTTTGGTTAGTGGGTGCGTAGACATTGACCAGTCTGAGGGGAGTGTTATTGTATGTCACATCCACGCTCAGAATTCTACCAGGTTCTACCTCCCTGCTGCTGCGGGAGGTAATAAATGGGTTTTTAAAGGATACCTACTCCGTCGGCTCTGGCTATGTTGGAGTCTGACCAGAAGGAGTCCCCCAGGGTCCAACTCTCCTTCAGGTCCCTATAATCAGGACTCGACGAAATACCACACTCCTGCAGAAAGATGAGATCTGCTTTCAAGTTAGTTAGATAGTTTAGAACATCAAATCTTTTTTGTGTTTCCCTGATGCTCCTGACATTAACAGACACACATATCAGGGCAATCAGGGTAGCTAACAAGAAAAGGAGTCGCTGAGTCCACCCCATAGCGACTATGATTGGGAGGTCGGGACACTCTTCCTACTCTTAGCTCTACGCTTGCTTCGAGGGGGCTTGGACTTATTTGCAACTCCCATCACCCCTGAGAAGGTACTCACTGCTGCCTCGTCCAAGAAGGCACCGTCTTTGTATGCACAGTACGTGGAGTTTTTTGGGCTATTCAACTCCCCACAAGATAAGTCTGGTGGAACTTGCTCAGGGCCCCTCGGAACGTGTGGGTCAGCTTTGTCCTGGGGGGCGGGGGTTATGACAGACAGCCTTCTTTGGCTGTTACCGTCTGTTGAATTGGAGCTGTTAGCCGACTTCTGGCTTACCGTGTCCAGGGGTATTCCCATGTCCTCCAGTGCTTTATCTAGGAGGACCTCTAGGGGGCCCCTGGTTTTGCCCATACAAGGGAGGGGGTCAAGGATTCTTTGAAGGGAGGCCCTTCGCTTGAAGAGGGTCATTGCTACCGAGGTACTGCTGGTCAGGGAAGGTGTTGACCCCGACCTCTCCCTCGGTGCATTAGTGAACACCTCTTCTGCGAGGTGTGCTAGGGTTTGTGTTAATGACTGGGAAGGCTGGCTGGGGATGCCCTGGCTGGCTGCTACCTGCCCACTAGGCGGCAGTGTAGCCGTCCCACTCGCCTCCGTCTCTGCCTGCGAGGGCAAGACTGGGGACTTTGTGTGGACATTAGCTGGTTTTGGATCTATGGGGGCCACCTGCAACTTGCTGTCTTTGATCTTGATCTTCTTTCTTTTCCCCCCCTCGTCTCTACCCTTTCTTTTCCCAACCCTCGGCTGGTTCTTCACTCCCTTCCCCTCCTTCTCACTCTCACTTTAACTGTCGCTTTCGCTTTCCTCCCCCATGGACTCAATCCTTAAGGCGTCATAACGAGAGCTGAGGGGGAGTGCTGGCGCTGAGAGGGCCCTACTCAGGGGGGGGGGCCGCTGCTGGGTCCGGGCCCCCTCCCTGCCTCGTGTTTTGAATCAGAGGAGGAGCTACTGGAGGAGCTAGTGGAGTGGCTGTTGTACTCTCTCTCTGGGCTGGGGGAAGGGATCCTCGTAAAATGGGACATGTCTCGGCGGCGGGGGGGTGAGGGAGGTCCTGGTGATGATGGTGGTGCTGGAGTCTGGGTTTTTGATGCTGTTGGTGGTGATGTGGACTGATCTTTGTTACTTGCTCCCTCTTCCTGCTCAGGCCTAGGCTTGTTGGTATTTGCCTTACTGGCTCTGGCCATGTTGGCATAGGAAGAGGGGCAGTCCTTAAACAGGTGCCCCTTCTTTCCACACAAATTGCACTGCCTCTCTTCTCTGCAGTGGCTGGTCTCGTGGGGGGCGCCGCAGTTCCTGCACTTGACTACAGTACATGCGGCCGCCAGGTGTCCTAATTCCCCACATTTCCTGCAGAGTTCTGGCATCCCATTATAGAATACCAGCCCTCTGTTGGGCCCTAACACTATGGAGTTTGGAATGTGGCGGACGCCTCCAATGCCCGATGGATCAACATTGAGGCGTACCAGCCACTTTCTGGCTCCTGTCCAAACCCCAGCTTCGTCAGTAATTTTTCTCCCTTCTGACGACACCCTCCCATAGCGGTTAAGCCATGTTGTAATGTCATAGTCGCTAACAGCCTCATTGAAAAATTGGACAGTAACAACTTTCATTTCTCTGTCTGTCAGTGCATCCACACAAAATTCTTTGTATGGAGCGAGATATTTATTCTCCCCCCTCTCCTGGGTTGGCCGGAACTCCATCCTTCAGCTGGCTCCTCCAATTGGGATGGGAGAAGCCTCTGGACGTCCGGGTTGTCTCTCTCTGCGGAAAAGAGACTAAGTAAGCAGCAAATCTGGGCAGTTGAAGGAACTATCACTTTAGTCCCTGAGGAGATGGTCGCCTCGAAAGAGGGACTCCCTCCCTAGGTGAACGGTGTCCTTCCCTGGCGGAGTAGGGGGCGCTGCTTGGCACCGAGACCACGCAGGAAGAATCGTGGCTGTGACGCCTCCTCGGGGTCTGGGGCTGCCCTCTGCTCCTCCCAGATGGCGCCCTCTGCTGGGCACCGGCTGCTCTCTCGGTCTGGATCTCAATCACGATCAAGGGCTGGGGATGAGGTCGTCTAGGTCATCAAAGGGTCCTCAAAGGTCATCTGGATGGTAGGTCCTCCTTCTCTCGAACTCCAGGAACGTCTGGAAAAGCCGGAACCGCCTGAAAAAGAAAAAAACTGGAACTGCCTGAAAAAGAAAAACTGCTCTCAACAGTCAACAAAATCTTGAAAGACCCTCGGCCTGGATTGGGCAAGCCAAAACCAGACCGAGCATTAGTCTTCCAAAAAATTGCCGAGCTGAAGAAAAGCCAGTCAAAAATAAAAAAAGTCTGTTCCTCTTCCCTCGAACAAACCTCTCACAGACCCTCGGAGGGAGCGGGCAATGCCACTACCCTCTAAGCCTTAGTCCTTAGAAAGATTTATGCGATCTGAAGAGAAGCCAGAGTGTGGCTTTACTGGCAGCCCAGCCCTTCCGGCCGGCCCAAAGGCCTTCTCCTCTACCCGGCGGCAAGGCCAAACAAAACAGAACAAAACAGGGAACTCTTCCCAAAACGCAAGTGCCGTTCCGTTTCTGCTTTACCGCTGCGCTCATCCTTCTCCTCCCACGAGCACAAGGCCTTCTGGGTACACTGGCCTGCTGACCTGCCTGCCTGCCTGCCTGCCTTATTTGGAACAAACAAACAAACAAAAAAAAACCAAAAACAAAACAAAAAGAGCGGTAAAAAATACAACCCAGCTCTCTCGCTCTCTCTCTCTCTCAGGTTTGTGGGTAGTGGGAGGAGCTTGAGTGGTGGTGAGTACCGAGGTGCTGTGAGTAGGAGCTCTGGAGGACTTTTAGGGGTTTTTTTCTGAATAAGCGAGTTAAAAAAATTATAAGTGTTTTGGGGTTGTTTTTTCCGTGAGCTGACTTTTTGTCAGCTTGTGGCATATATATGTGGTCACAAGTAGAGGGGTTTGGGTCTATGACCTGCAGACATGGGTTTAAATGTATTCCTGATGATGCAGTGTCTGTTGAAGAGTGTCTGCTTGCTGTGGGTAAAGAGATTGGGGCTGAAAATATTAACCCTTTGCGGTCCATTGTCGGACTGGGTCCGACATTGCAATTATTCCTCACAGGTCCTTTGTCGGACTGGGTCCGACATCATTATAGCAATGCAATAAACGGGTGTTTAGTCGTTTTTTCTCCGGAAAAAGCCAAGAAAACCATTCAATTGCCGAGTGGTAGCGACAGGAGCCGAGACAAGTCGGAAAAAAAAAAAAAAAAGGCGTATTTCATGAATAGTCATACATGGTATCAGGTATCAGGTATCAGATAATGGGCGTTCATAGTAAACAAGCTGGCTAAGTGTGTCAGCGCACTGAGACTATCATGGACATTTGCAGAGCTTTTTTCAGATGTTATAGTAATAAAATAATGACTTGGATCGCATTATTCAGGAGTTTGGTGATAAAACGAGTGATCTGGAGATGATCGATCGGTATGTACGACTATTATTATTATTATTATTTATTTCTTATATAGCTGAAAGCTATAGCAAACAAAAGGCTGGGGCGGGGCTGGAGATGCCTAGTGTGTGCTTTGTTGATATGCAGGGCCATTTAAACCCGTTTGACTGTGAAAAAAAATACTTTTAAACAGCGCGTATAAAATTAACTGCGCGTGTGAAAATAAATTAGACCTGGCGAGCCTGACGCGCGATTAATAAATGGACCGCAAAGGGTTAAGTCAGCCTCACGAATGAACAAGGCCATAGTGGTTTTTCTCAGCCAAGAACAAATGGTTAACAAAATTGTACAGAGTGGGCTCTGGGTGAGAGAATCATTTGTGTCTGCTTTACCTTTATCTACCCCTTCCAAAAAGATTATGATATCTAATGTGCCTCCATTTATTAAGAATGAAGTATTAGAGAGAGAGTTGTGTCGGTACAGCAAAATTATGGCCCCAATAAAAATGGTCCTGTTGGGGTGTAAAAACCCTGATTTTAAAAACGTCATGTCTTTTAGGAGACAAACTTTTCTGCTAATGAAAAGACAGGAAGATGTTTTAGACCTTTCAGTAAAAATCACAGTAGAAAGCAAGGACTATATTATTTATATTAGTTCAGAATCAATGAGATGTTTCCACTGTGGGGGATATGGTCACTTAAAAAGGGCTTGTAATAGAAAAGAACCTGCTGACGGTGCGGACAAGGATGGTGGAGCCGAGATTGCTCAAAGGGCACAGGAGGAGTCGGGGCTGAAGAAGCTGGAACCAATGCCGCGGAAAAAAAGATTTGCCGGGGCAGATACTGACAACCACGCTCTGCTGGCGGCGGAGCCAGCGGGAGTAGTATCTGCCAACGAAGCTGAGATAGAAAATGGAGAAGAGCCGTTTACATTAGTGGCGAAAAAAAAAAGATCACGAAAGGACCAAATATTGGAGACCCCCCCCCCCCCCGTGAGCGGTGAGGGGGAGTCAGTATGAGGCCCTGTGTCCGTCTCACACGGCAGCACCGAGCCTCCACTCGGGGCTGCGGGGAGAGGGAGCTCCGAGTCTGAGATCCCCGGCGGCGATGGGTCTCTACCTGCTGTCACGGTGGATCAGGGCTTGGGGACTGGTGGTCGAGACGGACCCGGATCTCAGTCTGGGTCTGTGCTGGCTCCCGGTTCAGGGAGGGAGGTGAGTGGCAGCGCCGGGTCTCAGCCCGCCGTGGCTACCGTTTCTTTCCTGGCTGACTCCCTGCCTCAGCAAGAGGGAGGAGGTTGCTGTTGCAGACTATGATACAATGGAGGAAGCAGAGTTTTCTGTCGGCGAAGATCTTGAAGATGACGGGGGGCTGTCCGACTCGTTTCTAGTAATGTAGTGATGAAAAAGTCTACAATGGAGGAATTCAATCAGAAAAAATGCTTCAGACTTTCAAAGTCCATTAGTGGCACAAATCGCTTGTTACTGCAATGCGTAAGGAAAACCAGGTTTTAATATGGCTAGTTTTTGTAATAGAACTTTTTCAAAATGTGCTGTTTTTTCTGTTTTATATTTAACAATATCGATGACATTATTTCAGATTGGATCTCGAGACATAAAGAAAAGAGCGCTTTTGTTTGAGTTTATTGAACAGAAGGGAGCGAGTGTTTGTTTTTTACAATAGACGCACACTGATTCAGAGAATCAGAATCACTGGGTTAGGGATTTGAAGGGGGAGGTTATCCTGAGCCATGGTACTAATGTTAGTGCTGGGGTAGCGATTTTATTTTCTCCAGGGATTACAGTCAAACCGAGTTTAATAGAGGAAATTGTGCCGGGACGTCTTTTAAGAGTGGAGAGGAAAATTGGGAATATTCTGTTTAACTTTTTTAACATATACACTCCTAATATAGGAAAGGAACGTGTTGATTTTTTAAAAAAATTGTATAAGGCACTTTCTATGTGTAGCTCTGAGAGTGTTGTGGTATTGGGAGGTGATTTTAACTGTACTCTAAATCATGTAGTTGATAGGAATCATGAAGAGCCTCACTCGCAGTCAGGGGTGGAGCTTTCCAAGGCTTTGACTGCTTGTAAATTGGTGGATGTATGGAGGATGCTCAACCCCACAGACAGACAATATTCATGGTTAAAGGTGAATTCAGATCAAATTTCTGGAGCAAGATTAGACCGGTTTTACACCTCACAGCACAGTATGAATAGGATTGTTAGGAGCAGTATTTCTCCAAATAGTCTGTCTGATCACCATTATATCTCTGTTGTATTTTCCCTGCCTCTACCCACACATCACAATTCTTATTGGCATTTTAACCCTTTGCGGTCCATTTATTAATCGCGCGTCAGGCACGCCAGGTCTAATTAATTTTCACACGCGCAGTTAATTTTATACGCGCTGTTTAAAAGTATTTTTTTTCACAGTCAAACGGGTTTAAATGGCCCTGCATATCAACAAAGCACACACTAGGCATCTCCAGCCCCGCCCCACCCTTTCGTTTGCTATAGCGTTCAGCTATGTAAGAAATAAATAATAATAATAATAATAATATTCGTACATACCAATCGATCATCTCCGGATCACTCGTTTTATCACCAAACTCCTCAATAATGCGATCCAAGTCATTATTTTATTACTATAACATCTGAAAAAAGCTCTGCAAATGTCCATGATAGTCTCAGTCAGCACTCAGCCAGCTTGTTTACTATGAACGCCCCATTATCTGATACCTGATACCATGTATGACTATTCATGAAATACGCCTTTTTTTTCGACTTGTCTCGGCTCCTGTCGCTCCCACTCGGCAATTGAATGGTTTTCTCGGCTTTCTCCAGAGAAAAAACGACTAAACACCCGTTTATTGCGTTGCTATAATGATGTCGGACCCAGTCCGACAAAGGACCTGTGAGGAATAATTGCAATGTCGGACCCAGTCCGACAATCTACCGCAAAGGGTTAATTGTAAATTACTTCAGGATGCCAATTTTAAAGTTGTTTTTTTTCTTTTTGGGAGAGTTGGAGACAAGAGATTGTGTTTTATGATTCACTGAGACAATGGTGGGATATTGGCAAAGTCCAGATTAAGATTTTCTCGCAGCAATATACAGCTGATAGCACTAAAGCTTTGAAGCAAGCTATGAGTGTGTTAGAGAAAGAGATCTTAGATCTACAGTTGAGTCTGGATGGAGAGAGCAGGACCGAGCTAGGACAGAGATTGAAAGAAAAGAAGCAGTGTCTGGGCAGTCTGCTGGAGCAGCGGGTGCAGGGGGCGCTGGTCAGGGCCCGGTTCACACAGATGAAGGATATGGACGCTCCCACTAGTTTCTTTTTTGGGCTAGAGAAGAAATCTGCTGAGAAAAAACAGCTACACTGTTTAGAACTGCCAGGCGGAGTGGAAATGACCAATCCAGAGGAAATCCGCAGAGCTGCGGTGCGTTTCTACACCCAGCTGTACCAGGCCGAGGAGTGGGAGGAGCTGGCAGCCGAGGAGTTGTACCAGGTCCTGCCCAGGCTGTCAGACACTAGGAAGCTCAGCTTGGACGCCCCCCTGTCTTTACAAGAGCTTACAGTCGCCGTCCAGCAGCAGAGCAATGGGAAATCGCCAGGGTTTGATGGATTGCCTATAGAATTTTATAAGTGTTTTTGGACAATGATTGGAGAGGATTTCTTTAAAGTACTGTTGGAAAGCATTGAAGGAAAGGAACTTCCACTGAGCTGCCGCAGAGCTGTTGTAACTTTGCTGCCAAAAAAAGGAGATCTCTGCAACATAAAAAACTGGCGTCCTGTAGCTCTCTTATGTTCTGACTATAACATTTTTTCAAAAGTATTAACAAATCGTTTAAAAGATCACTTGGATGCATTAATCCACCTGGACCAAACATACTGTATCCCGGGCAGATGTATTTTTGATAACTTGTTCATGATCAGAGATATTTTAACTGTAGCAAAACTTTTTTATGTTAATATTGGGCTTTTTTCTTTAGATCAGGAAAAGGCTTTTGATCGGGTTGATCATAATTATCTTTTTTAAAACATTGCAAGTGTTTGGTTTTTGGGAGAGGTTAATTTCATATGTGAAACTGTTATATAACAATGTGTTTAGTGTGTTGAAAATCAATAATGTTCTCAGTAGGCCTTTCCCAGTACATCGGGGAATCCGGCAGGGTTGTGCACTCTCAGGGCTGCTTTACTCGCTGTCTATAGAGCCTCTGTTACATGAGCTGAGGAAACATCTGAGTGGGCTTGCAGTGCCAGGAGTGTCCAACTCTCCAGTAGTGAAACTCACAGCATATGCTGATGACATCACAGTTCTGATAAAGAATGGTCAGGATATGAAAGCTCTCCCAACATTTTTGAATAAGTTTGAGAAGGCGTCTTCAGCTCGTATTAACTGGGATAAATGTGAAAGTCTGTTATCTGGAGATTGGCGGGGCACGGGGCCTCCTCAACTTCCACAGCAGCTGCAGTGGAACCGTATAGGGATTAAGGCACTGGGGGTGTTTTTTGGGAATGATGATTTCATGAAAAGAAACTGGGAGGGAGTGATAGAGAAGGTGAAGGGGAAGCTGCTGCCCCAGCTCTCTTTCAGGGGGTGTGTCTTGATTTTAAACAACCTGGTGGCCTCAATGCTTTGGCATAGGTTGGTCTGTTTAGATCCACCACAAGGGTTTTTAGAGGCTATTCAGAAATGCTTAATTGATTTTTTTTGGGGTGGTTTTCACTGGCTTAAACCTGCGATTTAATACCTACCAATAAATGAAGGTGGGCAGGGGTTGATGAATCTGGTCAGCAGAGTGGCAGCGTTTCGGCTGCAGGCAGCACAGAAGCTGCTTTACTCTCCAGACAGTGTGGGCTGGAGATTCTTTGCTTTTTCCATCCTCCATACAGCAGGAAGGATGAGTTTTGACCGGCACCTGTTTTTATTGGAGAGCAGCAGATTGAGGTCTTTTAACTTGCCTTCTTTCTATGAGAGTGTGCTTAATGCTTGGAGCATTTTTAGAGCCTCACAAATAGAAGATTCTTTGTGTGATTTTTGGTTAATGGAAGAACCCTTATTTTTTAACCTGCTGTTCCCCTGTCAGGCTTTTTCCTCAAACAGCTTGTTCTCTACCTTTACAAGGGCTGGAGTTACTGGCTGGGGCATTTGATGGATCTTAACATTTTCCAGTGGAGGACTGGGGAGCAGGTAGCTGCACAGGTGGGCGTTTGCTCAGTCCGAGTCATTCATAGGCTCCTGAAGGAGTTGGGAGACTCATTTTCTCCAGGGTTTGCACTCTTGATAAATTGTTTTTTAACAAAGTGTCAGTTGCCAGAGGAACCGGCCGTGTTCCCTGACCTGGCTATGACTCCCTGGGTCTGTGAGGGGAGGGAAGAGCAGGATGGGAAGCTGCTGTCATTCAGGAATTTTAAAAAACTTTCTTTTAGTACTATGGAGAAAAAGCAGCTGTATGGAGTATGCCTTAAGGTGTATGTTTTTAATCAGCTTAGGGATTTGCCGGACACTGTCTGGAGAGGACACCTGTCTGTCCCCGGTTCTATCTCTCCTGTTTGGAGGTCCTTTTATAAACCCCCTATTCCAAAGCACTCAGGGGATTTGCAGTGGAGGATCCTACACAAGATCATAGCCACCAACTCCTTCGTTAATAAGATTGATCCCCAAATAGTAGAACAGTGCCCCTTCTGTGAGGAGAGGGACACTGTTTTTCACACCTTCACTGAGTGTCTGAGACTCACGCCCCTGTTTGATTTGATTAAGAACATATGGGTCACTTTGGGGTTTGAGTTCTCACAGTTGTTTTTTGTTTTTGGTTTCAGATATTCAGCCAATAGAAGAGCCACTTGCTGCTTGGCAAATTTTATTGTAGTTCAAGCGAAACTGGCCATACTGAAGTCTCATAAAGCTGGGGGGGGGGGGGGGGGGGGCTGGAGCGAGTAATGTGTTGAGTATTTGAAGGGTGTTGGTGGTCAGCAGGATAAAAATTGATTTTGCTTTTTACAAACTGACCAGGGATTTAGAGAATTTTAAAATGAAGTGGGGGATTTACAACGCCCTCTGTGAGGTCAGCAAGGAGGAGGAATTACTTCTCAATGTGTAAAAATTGATACTAAAGAGTTTTTGTGGTATAAGCATTGGGATTTTGTTAGTGGAGGGAATACTTTTTTATTTAAAAAAATAAATAAAGTTTTGTAGTGTTCATTGTTTTTAATAAAACGCTTTTCTTAGTTAGGTTTTGATTGATCCCCAGAGCCAGAGAGATGGTCTGTTTGTTTTTATTTTTTTACTTTTAATCAAAGGTTTTTTGTAAACTATTGATTTAATAAAGGAGTACTAAAAGTCAGTCTCTCTCTCTCTCTCAGGATTGTGGGATTGTGGGAGGGGCTTGTGAGCTGAGAGCGGTGTGTTTGAATAGTGCAGGTCTGTTCTTACAGTCTTGGTTTTACTATTATTACACGCTTAATTTAAAAGGAATTTTATGAGTTTCTTTTAAATATATATATTTATAGCATTTATTTATTTATTTATTTATTTATTTATTTATTTATTTATTTATCTATCTATTTATTTATTTATTTATTTATTTATTTATCTATTTATCTATCTGTTGGCCTTGCCGTTTGGGAGGCTAAGTTAGTTTGTGTAGCCCGAGATGGGCTCACACTCCGGCGGTACATGGGTTCAGGTGTGTGCCCGACAATGAAGTTTCCGTGGAGGACGTTCTGTTATCGGTCGGTAAGTCAATTGGTTTTAACAATATAAAATCTGCTTCACATATGAATAAGGCCATTGTTGTGTTTTTAAGTCAAAAAACACTGGTAAATAAGATTATAGAGGAAGGATTTTCTGTCAATGGTGCTTTTATTTCTGCTTTACCTCTTTCAACTCCTCTAAGGAAAGTGGTTTTATCAAATGTCCCCCCTTTTATTCCAAATGCAGTGATTGAAAGAGAATTGGCAAGATACAGTAAAATCATGTCCCCGATTAGAATGATTCCGCTAGGCTGTAAGAACCCCGAGGTGAAACATGTGTTGTCTTTTCGTAGACATGTGTTTGTATTGCCGCATAACCCGGGGCAGGATCTTAATGTAGCCTGGAGGTTTATTATAGAGGGGAAAGAATGTGTTATCTTTGCAACCTCGGACACAATGAAATGTTTTCATTGTGGCGAAGAAGGGCATATGAAGCAAGCCTGCCCTAAGCTCAGATCAGCGGCTGCGGCGGAGGGCAGCGCTGAAAGGCAGGGGGCTGGTCAGGTTGAGGGTGTTCGGGGAGCACAGGTGGAGGAGTCGGCGGAGACGCCCATGCCTGCGCCCCGAGTTAAGAAGAGGATTGCTGCGGAGGAGCAGTCTACAGTAGCGGATCCTCCTACAGAGTCAACCGTACAGGAACCCCCTGCCGATCCGGAGGGGAGCTTTACTGCTGTGATTAAAAAAAAGAAAATGCAGAAAAGATCTGAAGCAGTGGTCGTGGGGGAGTCTATCTGGAGCCCTGTGGCGGCTCACAAAGGTAGCAGCGAGCCTCAACTCGCTGCTCCTGGGGAGCCAAGCCACGGCTCGCTGGTTGGTGGTGATGCGGGGTCTCAGCCCAGCGCTGCCGCCGTAAGAGAGTCAGGGCCGGGGGAGAGCGGCAGCGACGGTGGTGATCAGGCCGTGGCTGCTGAGCTTCCCCATACAGGGAAGGAGGCTAGTGGCAGCGCTGGACTAGCATCCAGTGATGCCATGGCCCTGCCCTCAGCAGAATCCTCACGGCCGGAGGAAGATGAGTCGGGAGCCAGAGAGGAGGATTCGGCTGAGGAATGGGAAGCGTTCGCGGGAGAAGACGAGGATGAGGGAGAGCTCTCTTACACCTCGATGCTCTCCGACATCCAGGTCAGTCAGCCCAAAAAAAAGAAACTGTATTCGCTTGAACAGTTTATTAATTTTATGGATTGCACAAAGGGTAAAAGGGGAGTTGAAATTCTGCTTTTCTTTCCTGATTTGAAATTGTTTTTAGTCTCTGCAAATGTACTGTTAAGAAAAGCGAGTTTAGAGGAATTTGACAGGAAAAAGAGGTTTCGTTTGAAAAAGTTTGTAGCACTGCAAGGAAAATGGTTGAGCAATCAAAAGGTTTTTAATGGATCAATTCAATTTTAAAGCTTTTACCCTTGTTTTTTGTATTTATTTATTGCCATTTTATTTTTCTTCCTTTATGAATAAGTTTTTATTTAGTTCTTTAAATATAAATGGTTGCCGTGATGATTTTAAGAGAGCCCAATTATTTAATTTTATTGAGTTTAAAAAAGCCAATTTTATTCTATTGCAGGAGACCCACTCTGACAGCAGCAATGAAGCGCTCTGGCTGTCAGAGTGGAAGGGGAAGGCGATTTTAAGTCACGGCTCTAATGTTAGTGCGGGGCTCGCAGTTTTAAGTAGACGTGGTGTCTGTAGAGGAAGTTGTACAAGGGAGGCTTTTAAAAATTGAATTAAAATTAAATGGTGTTTTTATTGATCTTTTTAATATCTATGCTCCTAATTTGTATAAGGACAGGATTTATTTTTTAAAAAACTCAACCAGGTTTTAGAGAAGTGTGATCCAGTGCATTTTATTTTGGTGGGAGGGGATTTTAACTGTACGCTGGATTTTAATTATGACAGAAATCATGATGAACCCAATCCCCAATCTGCGAGAGAGCTGGCTGGCGTGCTGACAAAATTTGATTTAGTTGACGTCTGGAGGAATTTACATGATCGATCTAAACAATATACTTGGATTAAATTAAATAATGGTCAATTGTCTGGAGCACGGTTAGATAGATTTTACACCCAAAAGCACCACCTTAATAGAATTATTGGCAGCAGTATTCATCCCACATCTCTATCTGATCATCACCTCATCACAGCTGTTTTGTGTTTACCCCCTGCACAGCACTCCAAATCCTATTGGCACTTTAATATTAAATTATTACAAGACACAGTTTAAGGAAACATTCAAACTATTTTGGAATAACTGGATAAAAGAAAAGAGATGTTTTTCTAATTTGAGACAGTGGTGGGATGTGGGGAAAATCCAAATTAAAATATTCAGTCAGCAATTCACCCAGAACGTCACTAGTGAGTTGAATGCAGTGGCCAGCCAGCTAGAGAATGAGATTTTAGAGATTGAGAGAGAGCTGGGCGGTCAGAGCACGGAAGGGGCTTATCGCAGCTTGAAAGAGAGGAAACAGCGCCTGGGCAGCCTGCTGGAGGAGAAGGTCAAGGGGTCCCTGGTAAGAACAAGATTTGTGGAATTAAGAGACATGGATGCCCCCACGACCTTCTTCTTCAGCTTTGAGAAGAAAGAAGCTGAAAGAAAACAAATGCTTACACTGAGGCTGCCCGAGGGGAGAGAGGTCTCCAGCCCTGCGGAGCTTCATCAGGCCGCGGTGACATTTTATTCAGAACTGTACCAGGCTGAGGGCTGCGGCCAGCAGGAGACAGAGCGGCTGTTGGAAGGTCTCCCTCACCTGGGTGAGGAGGAAAGCCGCGGCCTGGACACCGTCATCCCACTGGAGGAGCTCACAACCGCCGTCACACAGCTCTCCAATGGAACAGCACCTGGGCTGGATGGGCTGCCCGCTGAATTCTATAAACATTTCTGGAGTTTAATTGGAAATGATCTATACCAGGTGCTGAATGAATGTGTGGTGGAGGGAGAGCTGCCGCAGGGCAGTACTGACTTTACTACCCAAAAAAGGAGACCTCTGTGAGCTGAAGAACTGGCGTCCTGTGTCGTTGCTGTGCTGCGATTATAAGGTATTTTCCAAAGGTCTGGCCGGCCGTCTTAGGGAGTGTATGGATACTGTGGTGCACAGTGACCAGACATACTGTGTACCAAAACGCTCAATTTTTGATAATTTGTTTTTAATCAGAGATCTTTTTAATGTATCTAAGCTTTTTAACTTAGATTTTGGGCTGGTGTCGCTTGACCAGGAGAAGGCTTTTGACAGGGTAGACCATGGCTTTTTATTTCGCACCCTAGAGGCATTTGGTTTTGGTCCTGTTTTTATTTCTTATATTAAAATTTTATATTCTAATATTTTTAGCCTTGTCAAGATGAATAATTGTCTGAGCCAGCCCTTCCCAGTGCAGAGAGGGATTACACAGGGCTGCTCTCTGTCGGGGATGCTCTACGCCATCTCCATTGAACCGCTGCTACACCAGCTGAGGGAGCGTCTCGCTGGCCTGGCCATACCTGCCTTCCCCTCCGCCCAGCCCGTCCGTCTCTCAGCGTACGCTGATGACCTGAATGTGTTTGTAACCAGCGATAAAGACATGGCGGTGCTGGAGTCATGCATGAGGGGCTTTGGAAGAGCCTCCTCAGCACAGGTGAATTGGGCTAAAAGTGGAGCGTTCCTCGCAGGGAGCTGGATGAGAAAGTCTCCTCCTCCCATGCCACAGATGCTGGAGTGGAAAAGAACTGGATTAAAAGTGCTGGGGGTATACTTAGGAACTGAGGCATTCATGCAGCAAAACTGGGAGGGGGTGCTGGAGAAGGTAGCAGGAAGGCTACAGAGCTGGCAGTGGCTTCTAAACCGCCTCTCCTTCAGGGGGAGGGTCCTTGTGATTAACAACTTGGTAGCGTCCATGCTGTGGCACAGATTAATGTGTCTGGACCCTCCCCCAGGGCTGCTGGAGCAGGTCCAGAAAAAAATAGTTAATTTTTTTTGGGATGGAAACCACTGGCTGAAATCAGCAGTACTTTACCTGCCCCGAGACGAAGGAGGGCAGGGACTGATTGACATCCCCTCCCGGGTCGCTGCGTTCAGATTGCAGGCAGCCCAGAGACTGCTGTACACCCCTGAGCTGAGCTGGAGAGGCATGGCTTTGTCCCTCCTCAAGAGGGTTGGGGGGCTTGGCTTAGAAAGACAGCTGTTTTTAATGACCCCCAGTAGTTATTAGAACTGAGCTGGAAAGCTTTTACAGTAACATGTTAAATGCCTGGCCATACCTGCCTTCCCATCCTTAAGATTTTAAGGACAGATGAAAGCCTCTGTACATGTTTTATTTTTGAGGAGCCTTTGCTTTTTAATAGAATTTTTAACATTGATGCTTTTAATTCTAAACAGTTTTTTTTAGTGTTTTTACAGGCCGGAGTCACCACTCTGGGTCACCTGGTAGACTGGACTGAGTGGCGATGGAAGAGTGGGGCCGAGTTGACTGCAGTGTTGGGTCTGCACTCAGTGCGCTTTATAGAGAAGGTGCTGAGAGAGATCCGAGCCTCCCTGAGCCCAGCAGTGTTGGAGTTCGTGGCGCGGTGCTTCTCAGAGAGGCAGGCCCCGGAGCGTGAGCCGGATTTCCCCTCAGTGCTGCTCTCCCCTGCGCTGCCGGAGGAGGAGGAAGAGGGGGGGGAGCGACCCGGGATGCTGTTATCCCTCGATGAAGAGACCAATTTACAGTTCCACTCTGCAGAGAAGAGGCAGCTGTACGGCACTGTGGTTAAGACCCGGCTATCACAGACTTAAAGACCTGACTGATACCAAGTGGAGGACTCACCTGGCGATGGAGTAGTCTGTGCGGCCGTCCTGGAGGGTGCTGTACAAGCTGCCTCTGCCCAAGCGCTCCGGGGACCTGCAGTGGCGAGTGTTACATGGTATTGTCGCCACGAACCACTGGCTGAGCCGAGTTGACCCAGCTGTGGGGGAGCGTGCCTCTTCTGTCCCGCCGTGGAAACTGTTTTTCACCTTTTTACAGACTGCCCACGACTCCGGCCTTTTTTTATTTTTCTAGAAGGCCTGCTGATGAACCTCGGGGTGCATTTTACTAAAGAGTTATTAATTTTAAATTTAAGTATTCTTTTAAATATCGTCATCGGTGTGCCCTGATTAATTTTCTCCTGGGTCAAGTGAAGCTGGCAATTTTAAAATCCCGTAAGAACAGACTATCTAGCACTGGTATAGATGATGCCCTGTGTGTTTTTAGAGTTCTGGTTGTAACCAGGGTAAAAGTTGATTTTTCTTATTACAGCATGATGAATGACATGGATAATTTTATGATGAGGTGGTGTATTGAGGATGGGGTGTGTGCAGTGGGTGAAGATGGTATGCTAATTTTTTATTTTTAGAATGCTTCAGTTATTTATCAGTGTTTTTTATCCTTGTTCTATTATGACCAGTGCTGGAATTGAATAGTTTTATTTATGTTATTTTAATGTTTTTGTTGTTTTTCTTTTATGTTGTTCAATAAAGGGATTTAAAAATCAAAAAAATCTCTCTCTCTCTCACTCTTTTTTGACCTTTCTTGTGCGCACCGTTCCCGGAGGTACTGCAATACCGGGTCGATGGGTGGAGTGGACGGAGCAAGCCCCGGTTCCATCTCCTGCTTCCAAAAATCAATTTAATATAGACGGGTCCCCCTATGGGGGACGTATCAGATATTAAACTGATAAGAACAGATTTTTTTTTCTTTTACTGCTCAGAAATTAGTCTCACTATTTTCTCAGAAATTAACAGACCACATATCTTCATCACAGTTTTCCCAATTATTCATTTTCACATTATTAAATTTTATTTACACAAATTTCCCTTCCCAGCCTCCCCCATCCTTGATTAAATGCTACCTCCCCCATCTTCCTGTTTTCCAACTTATATTCTAATTTCACCTGTGATTTCGCTTCACAAACCAACTGTGCTACCGACTTCCCTTGTTTCTTTTTTTACACTGCTCATTCCTATCCCTCCACACAATTTCTTTCCCAATACTAATAATTCCCCAAATTACTCTCCCAACTTCACTCCCCATCCCTTCCAACCCTTCCCCCCATACTATAAATTCAGGACTTAGATCAAGATTTCCTTTAACTAACCTTAAAAACTTTTTAATTTCTCCCCAGAAGCCATTAACCAGATGACAACTCCAGAAGGCATGCCATACCGTCTCTTCCTGCGGACACCCCCTTGGACACCTGCCGTTGAGAATCTGACCTTCCCTATGCAATCTTTCCCTGACAGGTAACCTATCTAAGGCCGCCAACCAATTCAAATCCTTTATTTCATTTGGCTGATTTTTTAATTGTATTGCCCCCCAATTAATTTTCCTAGCACCCACCTTCCTCACCCCCGATAGTAGCATTTTTTCTTTTAAAACTTTATAGATTTTCTTATGCTCCTCTACCAAATCATCCTTGAGCACCTCTGGGTGTGCTCTTAAAAATAGTGACACCTTTTCATAGTGCCATGGTAACTGCTCAGCCTTTGGTCCCACATTATCCCATGACACTAAACCTTTAACTAAAAAAGCCTCCCACAATTTCATAAAATAATATGTCTTATGCCGTACCTTTTCCTTTAGTATTTTCACTATAAAACATACAAACAAAATCTCCAATTTCAAAGGATTAGACACTATACCCCTCTTCAATCTCCAAATACATGTGTTCCCTTTTAACCGGTTCATACCTGCCTCCCCAAATAAAGGAAAACACTAACCTTGTTAAAATCAATTTATACTTAGTTGGAACAGGAAAGACTAGGGCTAAGTAAATCAAACCTGATAAAACATCAGCCTTAACAACTAACCCCTTACCCGTAATACTAAGCCACCTAGTTTTCCATAAGCCTAATTTTTTCTTCACCCTTTCAATTTTTTCCTCCCAATTCTTTCCAGCTGAATCGCTGTTATAAAATTTAACTCCCAGAATTTTTAGCCCATCATTGCAAATAGAAAAACTGTGCCTTGTCTTTCCTGTTCCTCCAACCACCACAGTACATTATTGCAGATTTTCCCACATTAATTGCAGACCCTGTAGCTTCACAATATAACCACAACACCTCTACTATCTTGTCCAAGCCTCTATCTGTGGTGAAAAAAACAGTAGTGTCATCTGCGTACTGAGCCACTTTGGCCCTCTCTCCACCCCCCCCCCCAGGGATATGCACCCCTTCAATCCCTTTCTCTTACCTTAACATCTCTGCCAAAGGTTCAATGAATAATACATATTACAATGGAGAAAGAGGACACCCTTGCCTAACCCCTCCTTTCTGCTTCACTGAGGCACCTAGAGTTCCATTAATTTTAACCTTACTACAAACATTATTGTATAACACCTTCACCCAGGCCTCAAAATTAACCCCAAAATTCTTTTTCTTTAACACTTTAAACAAAAAATTATGATTCACACGATCAAAAGCTTTTTCTTGATCCAAACTTAAAATCCCCAATGCCAAATCCCTATCTTCTGCCCAACTAATCAGATCTCTTATTAAAGATAAATTGTAAGACCCCGTCCTGCCTCTCACCCCACAAGTTTGGTCCTCACGCACCACAACTCCCATCACTTCCTTTAATCTGTTAGTTAATTATTATTATTATAATTATTATTATTTATTTCTTAGCAGGCGCCCTTATCCAGGGTGACTTACAATCGTAAGCAAATACATTTCAAGTGTTACAATACAAGTAATACAATAAGAGCAAGAAATACAATAACTTTTGACAAACCACAATTCAATAATACAGCAGATAATAGTGATAGTTACATCAGGATATGATTAAATAGTGATAGTTACATCAGGATGTGATTAAATACAAAATACTACAGGTTAAACACTTGGCAGATTACAGTATTCTGAAGTACAGGATTAAATGCAGTAAAATAGGGGGCAGATAAGAGCAAAATAAAGCACATTTAAATAAAGGGTGATAGTGTCTCAGGATACAAACAGAGGAGTTCTACAGGTGCTGTTTGAAGAGGTGAGTCTTAAGGAGGCGCCGGAATGTGGTCAGGGACAGGGCAGTCCTGACATCTGTAGGAAGGTCATTCCACCACTGCGGAGCAAGGGTGGAGAAGGAGCGGGCTCTGGAGGCAGGGGAGCGTAGCGGAGGTAGAGCCAGTCTTCTAGTGCAGGCGGAGCGGAGAGGTCGAGCGGGGGTGTAGGGAGAGATGAGGGTCTGGAGGTAGCTGGGTGCAGTCTGGTCAAGGCATCTGTAGGTTAGTACAAGAGTCTTGAACTGGATGCGAGCGGTGATCGGGAGCCAGTGGAGTAGCGTGGGCGAAGCGAGGCAGAGAGAACACCAGGCGGGCAGCAGAGTTCTGGATGAGCTGGAGCGGACGGGTGGCTGACGCAGGGAGGCCAGCCAGGAGGGAGTTGCAGTAGTCTAGGCGGGAGAGTACCAAGGCCTGGACCAGGGGAACAGGGCCCAAAGATGCACCAGCACCAGCACCAACGGCAGCATCAACACCATCACCAGCACCAGCATCAGCGACAACACCAGTATCAAAGCAACCACTAGCACCAGCACCAGCGACAGCTCCAACACCAGCAACAGACCCTTCCTCTGTGAGTATCTCTGCTATCACCTCTTCAATGTCCCTAAGTGCATCTGAATATTTTTTTTGTCTTTGTGGACACTCCTTAAACATGTGCTCTCTAGACCCACATAGGTTACATGCTTTTGAAACATTGCAGTCCTTTGCCATATGTCCTGCTGTCATACAATTCTGACAAAAAATTCTGACACCTCTCTGGCATGTGTCCTGTCTGTCCACATTTTCTGCATGTCAAAGGTTGTCCTGCATAATACAAGTACCCTTTATTTGCTCCAATAAAGAAAGTAGCAGGAGGGTGCACTATCCCACCTGCTGGACTTGGTTTTAGCCTCACCACATACTGTCTCTTCCCATTCCATAGCTCATCCTCATCTTTGCTTTTAATTCCAATCCCTATTACCTCACAGTATTGCTTTAGGATTATACATGTGCACAGTCAGGATTCGTGTTTCTCTTGCAAAAAAAGGTTCAATCCAAAAATCCTGAATAGGATCTTATCACAACAATACAATACTGCTCACAATTACAATACTACAAAAGTCAATCATTTCCAAACAATGTACTTTACAATAATCTTCACTATGGTTACATCACATAATCCTCGTTCATTATGCATGCAATATAAACATGACAGTAAGACATCATACTTTCTAACAGTTTAAAAACCACAGTAAAACATCTTACATACATCAACAATTCTAATGCACAAACAAGACCATAGTCAATTAATTGCAAAAAATAAAAACACTTTAATACAGGCAGGTGCAGTAAAACTCTTTAACACCGTATTCTCTCAATTGTGAAAACCAGAGCATGCGTTAGAAATAATTTGCTTCACCCCCTATTGTGAGCCCCCTAACCAACCCCAGACAGGCCCGCAGGGGCACACCAGCTGCCACGCCACTTCTTCCTCGCGCTGTCATGCCCTTCCAGTAGCTCATCCCGAAGCTGGTACTCGCTGAGACTGCGGCAGGCCAATTTCATGCACTCCTTCCCATCCATGTATTTCTTCTTGAAGACCAACACGTTTCTTGTAGCCCACAGAGCATGATTGACACAATTCATGGCAATCCATAGACACACCCCATCCTTCTTATTTGTTTTGCTCGGGGTTATACCGTACAAGACGTGTTTGCTCTCCAGTTTGTCATAGTCCATAAAACTCCCGATCAGCCCCCTTGCCTCCTTCCAAACTCTCTGGGCTTGCCCACAGTCCCAGAGTAGGTGTTCCACTGTTTCTTCTGCCCCGCAGCCCTCAAAAGGGCATCTCGGGTTCTTGGCCAGCGATCTTCGGTGCATGACAGCTCTTACCGGAAGAATCTGGTGTACCACCTGCCAAGCCTGGTCCTTGTGTCGGGTCAAGAGGCTCGGGTGAGCCACCTGTCGCCAAATTCCTTCCACAATCTGTAGGTGAAAAAAGACCTTCTGAGGTTCTTTCCAAGTCTCTGGTTCAATTTCTGTTAAAACTTGTGTCTTTAAAGTTTTCTTTATCTTTTTATAGCAGTAAGGCAAGTCTTCTGACAAGGGCACCGACAAGGAAGGGTAAGACATTTTAAAAGCTCTTAAAGTTCCCCCCAAATAAAACTTTACAAAACAGGCAGCCTTCCACTTCCCGAACAAACACAAGTTCACATGAACCCACATGAACCTTAGCAACAAGGTTTGCGCCAAGTCCAGGATCCCCTTTCCTCCACACTTCACACTCCTGTACACAACCTCCCTTCTTAGCATCTCGCACTTCATTCCCCAGAAGAAGCACATCACTTTTCTTGTTAAAATTCTTAAAACATCTCTAGAAGGTGGGTACGCAACAGCCACATACAATAGCATTGGTAAAATCGCCACCTTTAAAATTAGTCTTTTACCTTCGAAAGATAGTTCCCTGAGACTCCACAGACCCAGTTTCTGGGACACCTTTCTCGTCACCTCTTCCCAGCTCTTCTGTCCCGACCCCTGTGCATTCACCTTGATTCCCAGCATCCTAATACAATCGGTTTTAAAACACAAATCTATGCTGGGTAGTCTGCCCCACCTTCCAAACAGCATACACTCACTCTTGGTCCTGTTCAGCTTTGACCCCGATGCACTGCAGAAGTCTTCGGTCCGCTCCAATGCCTTCACAATGGAAAGCTCATCTTGACAGACTATCGATACGTCATCCATGTATAGCACACACTTTACTTGATCCCCTTTGCTTCCAGGTATAAACAGTCCACTGATTAACCTTTCAGCCCTGATTGCATTTGCTAGTGGTTCCATACAACAAATAAATAAGAGGTGATAAAGGACAGCCTTGGCGCACCCCACTCCGAATCTTAACTGGTTTGGTCGTGCTCCCATTTACCAAAATAACACTTTCGATCTCGGAATACAAGATTTTAACCCAATTCACGAACCTGATCGGAAACCCCATTTTGGACAATACACCAAACATGTACTTGTGTGCAATCCTATCGTATGCCTTTTCTAAGTCTAAATTCAGGTTGCAAAGCGGGAGCTCCCTCTCCCTGGCATAACAGATAGTGTCTCTCATGAGTATCAGACTGTCCATTATCCTCCTCCCAGGGACTGCACATACCTGGTCTGGATGGATGACTGTACCGATCTTTGCCAGTAGCTTGTAGTCTGTGTTCTGCAGGCTGATTGGACGCCAGTTCTTTGGGTCTTCTCTGTCACCTTTTTTGTATAGGAGTGTGATGATTCCCCTCCGAAAGGAAGGGGCCATTTCCCCAGCATTACAAATCTCTTTGAATAAAACTAATAAATCAGATTTTAAGACATCCCTAAATTCAATATAGAATTCTATTGGCAGTCCATCGCCCCCTAGTGTTTTATTCCATTTAAACGATTTGGCTGTACTTTCCATTTCTAAAACAGTAAAATCCACACACATACTTTCTGTTTGCTCCTCCTGTAAAACCTTATTAATATTTTTTAAAAGGTCATTACATTTCCCCTCGTCTATTTCTTTCTCTTCATACAGCTGCCCATAAAAGTTTTCTACCACCTCCAGTATTCCCCCCTGCTCTGTCCTTGTTTTTCCATCTTCCCCCTTCAATCCCGGCATGACTTACTTTCTCTCCACCACCTTTTTAAAAAAGAACCTTGTACATTTCTCATTATTTTCCAGGCACTCCACTTTACTTAAGAATATGACCCTGTCACATTTCCTTTTAAACACCTCTTGTATTTTCCTTTTTCTTTCTGCAATCTGCTGGAAAACCTCTGCCCCCGCCCTTGCCTGCGTAAACAACCTTTGCAGCTTTGTTTGTAGTATTTTGTACTTCATTTTTACCTTTTGCACCTTACTTCTACTTTCATCAACAAAAAATTTCTGGGTCTTTGTTTTCGCCATCTCCCACCACTCTGCCTCTGTGTTATAAAATCCTTTTAAGCTCCTCCACCCCTCATACCATTCTTTGTACCTTTTTTTAATTCCTTTCTCTCTTAACAGTTTTGTGTTTAGTTTCCATATTCCACTTTTGTTTTCTACCACCACCCCTAAATCGAACTTCCCACTCACCATCAGGTGGTCAGAGAAAAAGAACGGTGTCAACACACATTGTGTACATTTTATATTCCCTGTCATAAAAACCATATCAATTCTTGATTTGCTTTTCCCCTGGGGGCTAAACCAAGTGAACCCTCCCTTGACATTTAAGGATCTGTACACATCTATTAATTTAAAATCTTTTATGATCTGTAATAACAGCCCAGATGTCTTGTCTAATTTAAAACCTTTCAACCCCTCCTGCCTATCCTTTTGAAGATAGGACACAGTTCCAGTCCCCCCCCATTAAGATTGGTAAGGTTGTGACTAAAAAAGGTCTTAACCTATTAAACAAAACAAATCTCTCCTCTTTGTCCGGTGACACATAAA
Source organism: Acipenser ruthenus (assembly GCF_902713425.1). Lineage (NCBI taxonomy): Eukaryota > Metazoa > Chordata > Actinopteri > Acipenseriformes > Acipenseridae > Acipenser > Acipenser ruthenus. The sequence goes on along the minus strand of NC_081201.1, from coordinate 13,370,377 downwards.
CATTAATTAAGATCAGCTCTTTCCTCCCATATAAAACTCTCGCCATTAATGCCCTTCCATCCATTATAACCATGCTTTCTTTTATTGTACACTTCTTAGTTTTCAATAAAATTGCCACCCCACCCCAAAATGCCTATTTTCATTTGTTCCGGACCACACTGACTCCCCCACCGTCCACCTCTCCTCCCAATGCTTATATTCTTTACTAAAACCAATTCCACATTCCTGCAGAAACACGATATCTGCATCGATTCCTTTCAAATAGTCTAAAACAGACATACTCCTAACTGAGCTAACTATGCTCCTGACGTTCACAGAAGCCACAGATAGATTCATAAACATCAGAAGATATAAAATACACACAGTCATCTCTACTACTTGTGTAAAGACCCTGCCTGTATCACCTTCTCAAAATTCCTCTCATTCTCACTCCCCATGTACTCTTGTCCCCCATAATCCTGTTTCCCCAGAGAAAACATCCTCTCACTTAAAGGAGAGTCTATAGTGGGAGAGGAAGCCAGAGAAACACTCTCACTTCCCTTTTCCTGATCCCTCCCTTCTGTCTCTATTTTCTTTTTACGTCCCTTTTTAATTTTCCCTCTCTTCTCCTCCTCTTGCTCCATTTTCCTCTTCTCTATTTTCTTTCCCTTCCCACTGACCTTTTGTCCTGTCCCCACCTCCACTACACTCCCTGTATCAGACACGTCCCCCTCCGAACCTTCCTCCATTTCACTAAATTCTGTTTCACTATCCTCCCCCTTTTCTTCAAACATCTCATTTGCATATTCATCCTCTGCCCTTGTCCCACTTTGCTCTCCCACTTCCTTCCCTTCCCCCACAGTCACACCCCTTGTATTTACATTCCCCTCCCCTCCCACAAACACCCTCTCTCCCTCTCTCCCCTTCATTGTTGCATCATCACCCTTCCCATCAGCCCTTTCACCGCTTCCTCCACCAATCACCTCCCTGTGTGCAGTTTGAAACTCAACTGCTTCATCCTCAGATTGAGAAACACACAAATCATCCTCCAACAAAGAAGCTGCTTTACTGGCTTCGTCCTTTGCCAGTTCTATTCTCTCCAGCTCCTCTTATCTTTGCTTGTTCTAACCTTATTCGCAAAAGAGTTTGGGCACTCCCTGAAAAAATGGTTCTGACTTCCACACAAGTTACAGGCCCTCCTCATTGTGCATTCAGAGGCCACATGTCCCAGCTATTTACAAATATGGCATGCTATTTTATCACAGGCTACTGCCAGGTGCCCCATCTCTCCACACCTTCTACAGAGTTTTGGCTGGCCCGGATAGTGGCCAAACCCCCGGTTTGCCCCCAATGCAATATCTGACGGAATGTGCTTAAGGCCTCCATACCCTGGCTTTGTATGCAGCTCCACTAGCACCCTCCACGACCCATTCCATATTCCGTCCGCATCCTCTACTCTAGCTGGAGCCCTCAATACGTTGCAGTACCTGCACAGCCATGTTCTTACATCTGCCCCTTCTACAGACTCATTGAACATTCTTACCACCACCACCTTTCGTCTATTGTCCGACAAAGCCCTCACCTCAATTCATTGCTCAGTTAACAGCTCATACTGACCCCAAAACCGTCTCAACACCGCCTCTGAGCTAAAACTCACCTCCCACACATTCCCCTTCCCCACAGAAATAATACAATTCACCTCACATGGATCAAAACTAAACAACTTCTGCAAAACATTCCTTGTAAACTCTAATCTACTCAACTCTAACTTCCCTTCACCCTCTAAATAACCCTGTCTCACTGCATACCTAACACAGTTAAAACGCCTCACACCAAACATATAGGTAGACATCTTAACAGAAAAGTAACCAAATATACAACAAAAAACACAATAAAGGAAACCCCGAAGGGCCCTACCCCCAAAACGCAAAGACTCCTCTCTCTCCTCTGTTCTTTCTCTCCTTTCCACCAAAAAAGACCCCGGGGCACCTGGGAAAAATACTAACAAAGAAAAAGTTCGCACCAAAAACCACCTTCAGTACTTTTTCAAAAACGCCTAGAAAGCGCAATCACTTCACAAACAACTGCTGCGGTCATGTCACATACTTAACCTTAGCCAAGAGGCCGAGAAGCGATGCCCACAATGGTTTTGACCAACAAATTAGGCTGTCTGCAATCTTCCTCCCTGGTACCGCACACACCTGGTCGGGATGGATTACAGAACCGATGACACTCCGTAACCGTAATGTTATCACCTTTGCCCACAATTTATAATCCACATTCTGCAAAGACACAGGCCTCCAGTTTTTAAGCTCCTCTCTCTCCCCCTTCTTGTACAGAAGAGTAATAATTCCAACTCTAAAAGACCAAGGCATTTTATCAGAATTCACAATACACCTTAAAACTTCAAACAAATCGTTTTTAATCACCTCCCAAAAACTCGAATAAAACTCTATTGGTAACCCATCATTACCAGGGGTTTTATTTAACTTAAAACTTTTCATGGCCACGGTCAACTCCTCCTCCGACAGGTCTCTTGCCAATCCTTCACAATCCTCCAAACACACCACCCTCTCCACCCCCTCTAAGATCCTCTTCACCTCCCCCTCATCTATCCACTTTTGCTTTATCTAAGCCCAATTTATATATAGTGTCCCTTAAGGTTCTATAATACAATGGGGGGTCCCAGGAGTACGGCATGGTGTTATCAATAGTGCAGAGGCCCAAGGCCTTGAGACAGGTGGCAAAATAGAAACGGTTCATGTAACATACCTTCCTGTCCAGGGCCTGGATGTTCTTGATAGTTTGCGTGAGCCCCTGCACTCAGGTGAGCTGCACAACGTCTAGGACCCTCTTACCTCCCTTCTTGTCGGCTTTACTCATGGTGGCTCGCTTTACCCTCTCCATCTTGCTGCCCCAGATAAAGCGGTGGATAATGCGGTCCACCACTTTTTTGGTGGTCCTGTCTGGGGGAAAGATTTTTCCTACATAAGAGAGGATGGGGAACAGTATAGACTTGGTTATTAATACTCTACCCGTCATTGTTAAGGATCTTGTGCTCCATCCGCCAATACCACACTCTTCACATAATGAGCAATGTATCTTTTTTTTCCCCTTACCCATAGCATTCTAAGGTCATCAGTAATCTTTGTAAAGGGATCATATTTGCAATAATATTGAACATTTAACAAAGTATTTTTTTTTTTTTAGTATTCATGAATACCAAAAGTGATTTATTGAGATTCTTGTAAGAAGAAGAGTTCTCTTGTAACAAGAAAAAATGCTTAGTTATACCAGCTGTACAATAAAAAAAATCTTAATTTCTCTTGGTGTAAGAATTCTACCAAAAGCGATTTCTTGAGATTCTTGTAAGAAGAAGAATTCTCTTGTAACAAGAGAAAAATACCTATTTTTGCCAGTTAACACATTTTTTTCTTGTTGTAAGAAACTGAACTTAATTACAGCAGTCATTTCTTACAACAAGAAACATTTAACTTAACATTAAATAAAGCTGGAAAACAGTACCTTCATTTCCAGGTTATACATCAAACTGAATAATTTTATGTGCAAATGTCGAGGCGTTAAAAATTAAAGGAATGCATTTTAACGGAGTTAGTTAAGTGAAACAGAAAAAAAACAGATAAACACTGGTTCAAAAACCATTTATTTTTAACTTTTAAAACACAACAAATAGCCATGTGCACAGAGCAAAACATACAAATAAGAAGTTTAAAGGTACATAAATGTGAGAGTTTCCTTATAAATTAAATGAGGGATATGCATTTTGGTTCAAGTTAAAATTGATTAAACTATACAATGCAATACAACATCATAACAACTAATGATGGGGGGGGGGTAGACAAAATGAAACAAATCCCCCTAAAGCAGACAAATGTTTAAAGCAAAACAAATCAGATCAATGTTTTAACAGAGTCTACGGCCATTGTCCTTGCCCCCTCCCTAGCACCATGGATCTGGAAAGCTCCACATGTATAAGAAAGGCACCTATCGAATGAGACCAGGGAAAGGAATATGGAGGCTACCAACAGAGCGCCACCATTCATTTGGCCGCCGTGAGACCTGCCGAACAAATCCATTTCTTTTGTATAGATGAGTCATCATCTAACAATAACACTGAGAGAGAAAGGGATTTCTCTATCAAGAATAGTAGAAAAAGTAGCAGAAACCTGCTCCAAAATATAGCCTCAGGACACTCCCATAACACATGTAGAAAGGTGCCTATGAAACCCTAGGGACACAGCTCACACTTTTGTTTTAATTAAAGGGCAGCCCCTCTGTGAACTAAATTCAATGGTAGAGGCATGTTTCACTTTGCTTAGTGCCAGCTACACATTTTCAGTCTGCTACTATGAGTGTGTAGGACCAGCAATGATGTGGTTGGAGTCAGCATTCCTTGGAGATGAGAGGGTAAACACCAAGGACATGACCTCATGCAAGAAGTCAATTCAAAGTTATTTAGATTTCAAGGAAAAGCTCACAAGTCCATGTTGCAGTTTCTGGTAAGGGGGGTTATACAGTATCATTTATAATTATACTTAAGCGATACAGCCCTCTGACGCAGTCTTTAACGTTTGATAGGTGACCACGACTGGAGTTATACGTCCTGATCCAAAGGTGAGGGCGCTAACGAAAGACAAGGCCATCTGTCAAATGTAAGAGCCCGCATAGAGAGATTTTCAGACAATGGCTAATGGACATCACAAAAACATATCTGTCCAACATAATTGCATGTTTCACTGCATGTTTTTTACTGTATGTTCAAATGTATTATTTTTATATTGGGTTTAAAAGAGTAGAAAAATATGTTAAATCAGTTTGATTATAATATATTAGCATGTAGATTGTTAAGTATTTTAGTATTTTTACAAATGAGGTTTTAATTTAATTATATGTAAGGTAAAAAATATTTATGCAGGTTTTGCATATTGCGTGATTTGTTTGTATTTATTAAAGCTATTAAAACAAAATGTGTATTTTATATTAGTAAAAAATAGTTATGTTTATATTTATTAAAAACATCCAAAATTTTATTTTGATGGATCAATAAATGGAAACATAAATTTAATACAATACCCCATTGTTGTTATTTTTGATTTATTTTGTTTTGCTTGTATCCATATTAATAAATATCTTACTTTGATTTTAGTCTTTTCCATTTAGTTAAGAAAGTCTTTTAAAAATAAGAATACATTCTTGAGTTAAGAGGGCAATCTTTTTCAGAAAAAAAACCTTTTTTCAAGAAATTGTTCTCTTGAGAGAAGAAAACAATCTCGTTTCAAGAAATCAGGTAATTTGTTTCATTAGAACAATTACTTAACACAAGAAATAACTTATTGAGAGAAGAAAACAATCTCTTGTTTCAAGAAATCAGGTAATTTGTTTCATTAGAACAATTACTTAACACAAGAAATAACTTCTTGTTTCAAGTAAATTTTGTCTTGAATTGACATTACCATGGGATGAGAATACATTTCTTGAGGCAAGAGAAATTCACCAAGAAAAAATTTCTTGGCCCATGGATCTTCAGGGAAGAAATTTTGTCTTAACAGAAGAAAAAAACCTCTTGTGATAAGAAATGACTTTTGGCAGTGCAGTATTATTAGCATTACAGAAATGGGGATTTTTAACGTGAATTCTAACATGATTTTCAGCTTTAACATCACAAATTAACATTTTCAGTGAATTAAAGCAAAAACAGATTCATAAATAACAGTTAGGGCACTGTCAGACTTTTGTGATTTCAGTTTTTACCGTTTTGAAAAATGTAATGAGGTTGATTGAAATGAACGTACACCGCAGGCACAGCGAACAACACACAAGTGTAAATCTACATTATTATTATTATTATTATATAAGCTACATACAGGCTTCTACTGTTTTTCCATTCGGTTTGAGAAAAAAATATATTGTTAACTTTAACAACGGGTTGAAGAAGTTAAAAAAAAAAAAAAAAAACTTTTTTCATTTTCCACTCCAACAAAACAAATTGCTTTTTTTGTTTCTCTGTATTAGTCATCGGCAGTCTACGGTAATATGCGTCACAGTTAAAGTTCCACATTTTCCCTTCAAATATGTAATCTCAAACGTAATGCTCTACTGCCAAATGAAATGACCTGTTCTTATTAGCAATTTCAGTTTTTAGTTATGGCTTCCCTTCAGAGTTTTTCAGTATAATCTAGCGTGGCAAATTGAGTCTTAATCAGCCGATCAACTGCGTTATGCTGCATTTCACATTTGACCCCTTCACAAGACAAGCACCAAAATAAAACAATAACAACATATAGTGTGTTTCTTACCACTGATGCGATGCAAAAGTAGGGAACTCTGAAAAAGACCTAGGAGTTTATGTTGACTCAGAAATGTCTTCATCTAGACAATGTGGGGAAGCTATAAAAAAGGCCAACAAGATGCTCGGATATATTGTGAGAAGTGTTGAACTTAAATCAAGGGAAGTAATGTTAAAACTTTACAATGCATTAGTAAGACCTCACCTAGAATATTGTGCTCAGTTCTGGTCACCTCGTTACAAAAAGGATATTGCTGCTCTAGAAAGAGTTCAAAGAAGAGTGACCAGAATTATCCGGGGTTTAAAAGGCATGTCGTATGCAGACAGGCTAAAAGAATTGAATCTATCCCATTCAAAATCCTAAAACCTATAGACAATGTCGACCCAGGGGACTTTTTTGACCTGAAAAAAGAAACAAGGACCAGGGGTCACAAATAGAGATTAGATAAAGGGGCATTCAGAACAGAAGATAGGAGGCACTTTTTTACACAGAGAATTATGAGGGTCTGGAACCAACTCCCCAGTAATGTTGTTGAAGCTGACACCATGGGATCCTTCAAGAAGCTGCTTGATGAGATTCTGGGATCAATAAGCTACTAACAACCAAACGAGCAAGATGGGCTGAATGCTCTCGTTTGTAAACTTTCTTAATGTTCTTATGTTAAAAACTAAACAAAGCCATTTCAATCCTGTCTCCTACATTACCAGCACATACAGCTGCTTACAGCAGCGCTTTAGAAGGGGGAGGGAGGATGTGGGTCGCTCCTCCAATTAAAACCTGTGCTCAGATCACGTCATCTGCCACTGCTAACACTCTGTTTAATGGGAGAAGGGAGGCTTGCCTCCCTTTGTAAAAAACAAAAAACAGAAGAGCCCGCTCCTCCAGGACCAGAACACCATCTGGCACTGCTAGTGCTGTAAGCACGTGTCTCTGCAGCCAGAACTGCTGTTCATGTAGCAATTTTGAATCTAAGGTTTAGGTTAAAATATTGTTGTATTTTATTTTATTGAAAAATAATATAATTAGGGCTTCTGTTTTTCGGTTTTTATTAATTGTATTTTTTGGTGCTTATTTTTAGCTATTTTCGAGTTTTATGTAAATTAGTTTTTTTCGGGGCTTTCGTTTTTGATATACTGTATTAAATTAGTGTTTTTGGTTACTTTACAAAATGCTTCATTCTTTTGGGGTTTTTGTGTGTAGGCATTTTTTTACATTTTGCCACAATTGTGTTTCAAATCCTCTGTGTCTTAACTGTAATACAGCTTTAAATCCCACTAACAAGCCTCCATCCTGACTGTAACCTCATTTTAAATCTTGCAAACGGAGTCTCCAATAGAAATGTAGGAATGTGCTGTCACTCAGTAGTTGGGGTGGGTTTAAAGTATTCAGAACGAATCAATGACAGATGTAAGTCAGGAAGGCGGGACATTGCCCAGCAGCACTGGGAAATGTATTTATTATTATGTTTGTAGTAGGTTTTATTTTTTAATGGGAAAAAAGGTGAAGTCAAAAAGAACTGATTAACCATTTCCACCATTTTTCCGGTGTTTTCCGGTGTTTATTGGCTATCCACCAATTTATTTATTTTTTGTAACGGGGGTGTTTTATTGGTTAAAACCGGAAATCAGGAGCCCTAATTATAATGCTATAACAAAGAAAAAATATATATATATTAGTGTATTAAACATCGGGTGTACCGAGCGTCCTTACTTAGTACCATGCGCACCGAGCGCAAGAAGCACCAAGTGCGGAGGGTGCACTGAGCACTGTTTATACCAAGCACTGGGGCACTGAGCGCCGCATGCCGTGTGTGTCGAGTGTGCTAAGCACCGAGGGCACAGGGTGCACTGGGGCACTATGCACCTAGTCTGGTGTGCACCGAGTGCACTCAGCACCGGGGGCACCGTGAGCCGCGCTCACCACTTGCACCAGTCACTGAAGCACTGAGGTGCTATGCACCGAGCGCATCAAGTGCACTGAGCACCGCGTGCACCAGTTGTACAGAGCACCATGCATATCAGGCACTGATTGAACCGTGTATTGTGTGCACTACGTGCACCTTGCACTAGAGCTATAGTGCCTGGCACTGAGCATCGTGCCTACCAAGCACCGTGCGCAACATGCGTCCGTGCACTAGCGCAGTAGCGCTGGGCACTGAGCACTGTGTGCACTGTGCGTACCGAACACTGCGCGTCTGTGCACCGAGGGACCGAAGCACCGGGGGGCTGCTAAAAGACAGAAGAAGAAACTCAAATTGGAGAGTCGGTGATTCCAGGAAAGTGGCAAGCCGGCTTTCAGAACAAATGCATGGAAATACAACTCGACTCAGAAGCTATCAACACGCTCAGCTAGACATAGAGGTCTTACCTTACCATCTTGAGAAGGAAAAAGAGAAATGGCTTTCTCAGGATGACGGTTTTAAACCCTCGGTGGGCGGGACCAAGTGCATCATCCCAGGAAGTGGCCTATCGGCAACTCTGGTATAGAGAGCTCAGCAATACCTACCCAATGGGCAGGCATATCCCATATGTAATGTAGTTGGTGGTCGTCTTCGAATTGAAAGGGAAGCAGGTAATCACTCAAAAATGCTTCACACTTTCCAGACACTGGCCAAACTAGCAAGGTAAATGTTACGTATAGTGATCAACGTTTTGTTTTGTTGTGATCCTGTTTTCTGTTACGAGGAGAGTAATAAACGAAAACCAAAATGATTTATTTTCTCTGTGCAACGCCCCCTTTTTCACATTTATTTCTTCAACAGTTTATTTAAGTTAAGTTTGACACTTTTCACTTGTGTGCACAGCTTAAAAAACAAAACAAAAAAAAAACTCAGTAACTCTATTACTTTATGAAAATGTGTAATTTGCCACTTTGCTTATTGCGAAGAAACTACAATGGCAGGGATCAAAAAAAAAAGAAAAAGAAAAAAAAGCGATGTCTACTTTTGTACTGTTTCTGCCTGAAATACACACATGGAAAAGTCTATAAGTTTTAACATCCTCTGCTTTACAGTTAATTCAGTGGAGCAAAATAAAGCCTTGAGTTTTATATATAGTTTTAGGATAAATAGTATTGGAAAATCGCTTTCTTTTCGCTAGATTTAGGGGAATTGTGCAGCATGTGATTGGAACATGAAAGTGAAAGTAGTTTTTATATTCATTTAATTTAAATACGTTAGCAATGTACTTTAGCTTAGGTATTGTATTAGGGATTGATTAACCTGCGTTTGACCTGGTGTCAGAGCATTTTTTGTTTATTCCTGCAAAACACCAGATTTTTGTCGCCGGTTTATTATATAAAGTCACGGGAAGTTGAGAGGGGCTGCTGTAAGTTTTAAAATGAGAAACAGTTTGGCTTCATTATAGAAATACATGAAAAACTTAAGTGCATATTTGTCATGTATGACCAAGTTGTTAAAATGGTGGGGGTGGAGCAAGTGTTATTATTATTGTGTGCACTAAATATTTTTTAATATATTCACGGTTATTATTAATGTGTTTAATTTTTATTGTTATAATTTTTGTGTGCGAAGTTTCTTTTTTTTTTATCACTGCGTGGTTTGTTTTTGTTGTATTCACTAATTGTTAATTAACATGTTTGAACACCACACCTGAGACCAGTTTGGGATCCCTGACTCCCGACTCCCACAGTTAATCATCTCCGGTGTTTTCACCTGCCCTAATCTAGCCCTCACAGACAATAAAAAGAGTGCTTTGACTCACAAACTGCAGAGAAAAATGAATGAACGGTGACAGAAGAAGAAGAAGAAGAAGAAGAAGAAGAAGAAGAAGAAGAAGAAGAAGACGACGACGACGACGACGACGACGACCCGTAGGTTGACAACAGTGTGGGAACAGAGCTGTAGAAAGGAAAGAACAACATTTCGTGGATGAAAGAGTACGAAGATTGAGAGAGACGCGACTCAGGCAGCACACAGGGAAGTAAAATACAAAACAAGCCGTATTGTTGCTCATGTTTGGCTGCTTAAGACGCTGACCGATGTTATTCTCGTGATTTAAATACTGTGACTTTTATACCCCCTCCCGTGACAAACCGGGTGGAAGTGCTTGGAATAAGCAGAGACTGTGTTTTAATTCCTTTTTTTTTTTTTTTTTTTTTTTTTGATAGACCAGCTGAGTGAAGTTTGACTATGCAGTAAATCTGTGTAGGGACTAAAATCTGTACTTATACATGTTGTGCTGAAGACCGATTTTCTGGTGCTAGAGTGTGTGCCGGGATCCGCGTTGTTGCCGACTGGAACTGTTATTGCTGCACGGAAGAATCCGTGTGCGTTCTTGGAGGCTAGAGTGAGCTGCGCTGAACATGGACTATTTTTTCTAGAGTCCTCTGTAGGCACGGGTGTAACGAGTTGGGCCTTTTTTTTCAGCTATTAACGGGACCGGGACAGAGACTCGTGAGATTGAGATTTATTTTTCTTTTCTTTTGCATACTAAGACTTTTAGTCGGACAAGTAGTTGCACCATGATTTAGTGGACTTTATTCAATTGTTCTGCCAAATATTGATCTTATCTTTTTAGTTGCTATACTCTCGTTATTGAATGATGTGTTTTAAAAATGTGTACTAAGTATGCTATCCTGTGTTAACCAGATGAGCAAGAAAAAGTAATAATACTGTATGTTGTGACTGAAGTTTTTATATTTTAAAGAATTTTTTCTGTACTAAATAAAGCATATTTATAATTGTATCTTGTGTGGAGTGTGTTGTGTGGTCCTGGGATAAAAAAAAGAACCTGCAAAGAAGGATTTGGATAAAAGTTTATTAAGTATTAGATTTAATCACGAAAGTATTCATATTTCCGGACCTGGTGCCCGTATATTCCACCATGTGGCGTAGTTTGGCTACCTTTAGCAATTCAAATAATTATACTTACTTTTGACTTAATTGTCCTTCGTGACAATATGTCTATCTATAGCAAGGAAGTCCCCAGTATTTGTGTTGTATATTTATTTTAAGACTAAATATTTCTAGTGTAAAATCTGACCTGCAGCAGCTGCATGAACCCAGCAGAGTCACGAGTATAGTCATCCGGATCATCTCCGATAGTCTTGACAAAGCAATTTATATCCCATACTCTGTTATAAATAATGACAGATTTAGTGCTATGTATTATGAATATTTTTGCCGCCCCAAGACCTGAATAAAACTGCTTATCAGAAACTCTCTCGGTCTAGAATGTTGTGGTTGGCTACAGAACCGCGGTTCAGCCAATAGGAACTAGCGTCAGCAGTATCTGGGTGAAATAGTGTTCCCTTTCAAGTCGAAAATAACCATCAAGGTATGGGACATTGCCGTCAGGCAGTAGGGATAGGCTGAACTTTATGTCAAAGCTGCCGATAGGCCTCCGCGCAAGCTGCCGTGTAAGCCCGCCCCCCCCTGGGAGCTTACTATACGCAACGCGCGGAGAGTCACTTCCTCTTTTGCCTTCTGCCTCAGTAGCGGTAGGACTTAGAGCTGTACACTGATTGTACTCCATAAGCTTAGGCTTGAGAAGCTGGTTTTTTCCCCTTCTCTGAGTTTATTTCAGTGATTATTATTGTTATTATTATCGTTGTTAAAATATATATTGTTTTCTTTATATATCTCCTTCTCGCTTTGCTTTTGCATCGCGTTTCTTCGTGGTCTCTCCGTCTTTCCTCTGTTCTTTCTATTATTATTGTGTTTGGGTTTTTTGTATATTATTGTGTATATATATATATATATATATATATATATTGTTTATATATATTGTGTACAAATATTTTTGTTCGGACGCGTGTTGCGTTGGCCTTGGCCCACGCGCATATCTGCATCCTCGGTCTAGCTTAGGCTAGACCGTGCGTGTAGTCTGCTCTGCAGTGTTCCTCCCCACCGCGGCGCATTCCCGCCAAGTGTGTAATTGTTCTACACCCTCTTACTTTATTTGCAGCGTTCAAAAAAAAAAACAAAAAAACAGAGGAAGACAACCACCAACGTGCAAAATCCCCAGCACCATCAGGTAGGTATTGCACAGCATCAGACACCGTACCAGCACTTAGCGTCTCCGCTTGGCAGGTCAGCTGACGCGTAGGCGTCTGTGCTAGCGTTCCACGCTTGGTACTCGCGCTTCGGCGCTTGCGCTCCGGCGCTTTTGGTGTCAGCGCTTGTGCGCTTGGTGCAGCGCTTCGGCGCTTTGTGCAGCGCTTCTGCGCATGGTGCTTAGTGCTTCTGCACTTAGGGCTCAGTGCTTGACGCTTTGACGTTTGGTGCACATTCCATCAGCGCTTGGTGCTTGGTGCTCGACGCTTCGGTGCTCGACGCTTCGGCGCTCGACGCTCGGTGCTCGACGCTTCGGCGCTCGACGCTCGGTGCTCGACGCACGCACCATCGATGCTCGACGCACGCACCTCCGCGCTTGACGCGGCGGCACTCGACGCACGCACTTCAGGTGCTCGACGCTTGGTGCCCGACGCTTCGGCGTTCGACGCACGCACCTCGGCGTTTGATGCAGCGGTGCTCGACGCACGCACTTCGGTGCTCGACGTCAGTGCTAGACGCTTCGGCATTCCACGCACGCACTTCGGTGATCCTCGCTCGGTACTGCTCGTCAGTGCTTGCGAAGGCTACACACCATGTCTGGGTTCCACCGTTGCGTGACCTGCCAGGCCAAGTTGCCTGCCAGCGACCCACATGAGGACTGCGTCGCATGCTTGGGGCCGGACCATGCTGCATCTGCCCTGGCAGATAGGGCATACTGCCAGCTATGTGCGGGGTTTCAGACGCGCACCCTTCGCCAGAGAGCTAGGAAGACGGTTGGAGTTCGTTCCCCATCCTCGGGCTCGTCCCACACCGTCTCGGCCCCACCGTCATCTGTCATCTCAGCTCCCTCGGAGCCCATCCTCCCAGCTTACAGCTGGTCAGAGGTCTCCAGCCAGGCGTGCTCGGGAACGTTCCCGCAGTCCCTCCTCTCGCGGGGCGCGCCCCCGTCGGGAGTCTCGATCCAGATCTCGATCGCCTCGCCGGAGAAGGCACTCTCTCTCCCCTCGAAGGGGTAGGCGTTACCAGGACACATCTGGAGTGACTGAGCTCACCTCCAAGATGTCACAGTTCATGGAGCTCATGATGGGGCAGCAATCCCTCCTCATGGCCCTAGCGAATGTGGCGCCTCGGGCCCCAGAGCTAGCAACCGGACCCATCGCTAGTCAGCCGATGGTTCCTGCACCAGTGCCTCACGACCAACCCCAGGAAGTAGAGTGGGACGTCGATGCTGTCTCAAGGGACGCATCTGACGCTGACCCGCTCTTTGAAGACACGGAGCCTGAGGTGGCATCCCAGCACTCTGGGCAGGACGACCCGGAAGTGCTGGATACTAATGGCCCTATCTGGTCAGTGGTGGAGAGGGCAGCCCGTCACTTAGGCGTGGACTGGCCTGCGTTAGAGCCAACACGACGCTCTCTATTTGAGTTGCCATCGGCTCCGCCCCTTCAATCCAGGATGCTCCCGGCATTCCCGGATTTTATTAAGGAGGTGCAGTCCACCTGGGGGGCCCCGGCCTCCGCCCCTGCAACTTCTCGCAAGGCTTCGGCTTTCACCATGCACGGGGCGAGCAAAGCTGGGTTAGCGTCCTTTCCGCCAGTGGGCGCCGCGTTCGCCGCGCTAGTAAAGGCGCCGACATTATCGGGGCTGGCCAAGGACCCCTCCTGCCCTAACAGGCAGTGTAGGATTACGGAGGCCCATCTGAAAAAGGGTTATGCCGCGGCTACAGAGGCAGTTAGGCTGTCTAACGTGGCCAGCCTCCTGACGGTCTACCAGGCGGCGCTGATTCGCGATCTGCCTGAGTCCCCATCTGTTGGACTTAGGACCGAGCTGGGTGTAGTTGCGCAGCTTTTGGTTAAGCTGGCTCAGCTGAATGCGCGAGCACAGGGCAGGAGCATTGCTTCCCTCGTAGTAGCAAGGAGGCAGCTATGGCTCTCACAGGCCAGGGTACAGGAGCCTGATAAGACCCCATTGCTTGATGCTCCTATATCCCCGGGGCACACGTTTGGCCCAGCGGTGGAGGAGATGCTGCAAAGCTCTGTCAAGGCGCGTGAGGCGTCGCAGCAGTTGGCAAAGATGTGGCCAAGCAAACCCTTCCAGCCAAGGCGGCCACAGGAGCGCCAGTGGCGCAGGGCACCGCCGCAGCAGCAAGCGCACCCGCAGGGCAGAAAAACCGCCCCTTTGGGGGTTTCAGCATGCAGCCAACCCGCGTTTGCAAGACCGCAGCGCGGAGGGTGGCGCCCTAGAGGAGGTGGCAGACTGCGTCCTCGTGGCTCTGGCCAGGCCCCTCGTGAGCGAGCGCAGCCTAAGCAGCCCTGAGAAACCCCGGCAGCCGTTAACCCACCCCTACACTGTTCCACAGCTCCTGTTCTGGCAACAATGCACCAACGACATCTGGGTGCGCAAAACTATACTCACCGGGTACACCCTTCAATTCCGGTTAAACCCCCCCCCCCCCCTTCAGGGGAGTGGTGGTAACTGCAGTGAAGGACTCGGTTCAGTCCTCAGCTCTAAATGCAGCAATACAGGCATTGCTCAAGAAGCGTGCCATTCAACTGTAGACCCTGCTCAGACCGACCAGGGGTTCTACTCCAAGTACTTCCTAGTGCCAAAAAAGGACGGCGGGCTCCGCCCTATTTTAGATCTGCGACTGCGGGTGTTGTCGTTCAAGATGCTTACGCACAGGCACATTGTCCAGTCTGTTGGTTGCTTTGGGCACAACCGCATTTAGCCTCTCTGCTTGCGGTTCACCTACCGGGCAGAGTCAATTATGCAGCGGATCTCCTGTCCAGAGGAGGTCCTCTTGCAGGCGAATGGCGTCTTCACCCTCGGGTGGTAGAGCGCATTTGGGACTGGTTCGGCACAGCGCAAGTCGATCTCTTCGCTTCGCGAGAGACCACGCACTGCCCCTATGGTTCTCGGTGAAGGACCTCGACAGCCCCCTAGGAGTCGATGCACTGGCTCACGAATGGCCGCCAGGGCTCCTGTATGCATTTCCACCGATTCCGATGCTCCCCGCCTTCTTGGAGAAGGTCAGGGTAGAGCAAGCGACAGTGATTCTGATCGCTCCTCGGTGGCCTCCGAGGATATGGTTCCCGAGTCTGGTGCAGTTGTTGCACGGTCGCCCGAGGGAGCTCCCTCTGCGAGCGGACCTGTTGTCCCAAGCCCAAGGAGGGCTATGGCACCCAAACCCCAAACTCATGCAGTTATGGGCTTGGCCCCTGAGCGGGAGCGCCTGTCAGCCTTAGGGCTTTCGACGGCGGTTATATCCACCATTCAGAGTGTGAGAGCGCCCTCTACTCGGTCGCAATATGCGTATAAGTGGCAATTGTTTCAGAGTTGGTGTCTGGCTGAGGGCCATGACCCGGTCTCCTGCCCTATGGCAGTGATATTACAGTTTCTGCAGAAGCTGCTAGATGAGGGGAAGTCTCCCTCTACACTTAAAGTGTATTTGGCCGCTATTTCGGCTTGCCATGTACGCATTGACGGGTTATCACCTGGTTGCCATTTTCTGGCATCTCAGTTCCTAAAGGGCACAAGACGCTTGCGGCCTCCAAGGTCGACCAGTTTACCGTCATGGAGCCTTGATGTGGTGCTAGAAGCCCTTACCAAGGCACCGTTCGAGCCTCTCCACAGTGTGGACATGAAGTTTGTGTCTATAAAGACTGTGTTTTTGCTATCAGTGGTATCAGCAAAACGCGTGGGCGAGTTACATGCACTTTCGGTGCATGCATCATGTACTCGTTTCGCAGGAGACGGTTCTAAGGTCTCCATGCGTCCAAATCCGGCCTTTTTACCTAAGGTCATATCCCCGTTTCACATGAACCAACCAGTCGAGTTGATAGCGTTCCATCCTCCTCCATTTTCTTCCCCAGAGGAAGAGCGGTTACACATGCTCTGCCCTGTGCGGGCATTGAGGTGTTATATTGACCGCACAAAGACTGTGAGGCAGACAGAACAGCTGTTCATATGCCATGGTTCTAAGACTTTGGGTCAGCCGTTGTCTAAGCAACGCCTTTCTCATTGGATAGTGGATGCTATTCAGTTAGCATATGATTCTATGGGCCTTCCGCCACCAGGGCAGTTGAAGGCACATTCCACTAGGGGTATGGCAACATCCTGGGCCCTCTTTAGAGGGGTGCCGATGTCTGACATTTGCGCTGCAGCTAGTTGGGTTACACCGCATACATTTACGAGGTTCTACCGGTTAAATGTACTGGAATCCTCTGCTCCGTCATTTGGAGCATCTGTGTTGCACTCTATGACGCCTCAGGTTGCGGACGTCTAGAGTGGTTGACAATATGGTGTGACTATTCCACCTTGGGACAGGTGTCATTGCGAGCATAGACGCTGAGGCGCAGCTCCGCATATGTGTAGATGTACTGCCTACGCAGTTGCGTTACGACGTAAGTCTGTCCTACTGCCGAGAATCCTCCCTCGCGACGGCTTGGGTACACTGTTCCCATAACTTGATGGTTATTTTCGACTTGAAAGGGAACGATAGGTTGCGGATGCAACCCCGGTTCCCTGAAAGAGAAAATAACCATCAAGCCGCGAGGTCGCTCTGGAGGCCTTCACGGCCTGAAGGGCAAAAGAGGAAGTGACTCTCCGCGCGTTGCGTATAGTAAGCTCCCAGGGGGGCGGGCTCACACGGCAGCTTGCGCTGAGGCCTATCGGCAGCTTTGACATAAAGCTCAGCCTATCCCTACTGCCTGACGGCAATGTCCCATACCTTGATGGTTATTTTCTCTTTCAGGGAACCGGGGTTGCATCCGCAACCTATCGTTTTCAGGTTTGTGGCTCTGAAGTGAAACAGAATTGTGTTGAAAAGAAAGCTAACATACCTGTATGTATGGCAGCAGACGATCAAGTTTCACAACACTGGGGTTTATATACGGTATGGCAAGCCTGTATGGAACTCGATAACCAGGAAGTGTGGATTTATCAAAATACATTAGCGTGATATTTAACAGCATAAGCACACTGACGAATGAAATGCTGACGTCCGTTTCGTTATTACTTTTTTCAAATGTTCAAATACCAATGGGAATAAACCATATACCAGTAATGGTAAAATAATAAGTCTGGGAGTTTTTAAAAAAAGTCCCATTAAAGTGAATGAAGATGGACAAAAAAGGGACATAAAGCTTAATGGTTTAAAAAGTATAAAAGATATCAAAAAGTTGTATGTAAGCACACTATTCCCGACCGGTCTACATGTTTTAAAGTTTGAACGACGTTTGTAGCTTAAACGGTGTAAGAGGAGTAGCGTGCCAAAGAGTAATAAGAAATATGACGTCGAAGATTTAAGTGGGGACTCTTGCTTCACAAGCCCTACTAATAATAATACAAATTAGAATTCCTGATTTTTAATATTATTTATTATTTTACTATTACTGGTATATGGTTTATTTCCATTGGTATTTGAACATTTGAAAAAAGTAAACATTAAAATAAATAAATAAATAAATAAACAAACACCAATATAAGTAATAAACTACACCAAAGTGTGCATATTAAGCCTGAATCGTATCGAGGCTTCTAAAGGCAGGTACATCGTCAGAAAAAATAGCAGGAAAAAAAATGTAATCGTGATATTAAATTGAAAGACAGTAGCCTACTACACACATCAATCACACGTCATAAGTAAAGAGACAGTGAAGATGTTGAAAAGCACAGTATAGATATCAGCGGGACTTGGGGATTCATGTACGCACACAACGAGGGATTAAATTATGTTATTTTGCGGCACAGCAATGTGTAAAAGAGCCTGGATAAATATTATTACTATGATTTTATTTTTTTTTACCTTAGCTGGCTACGGCCTTGAACACTCACTTTAAATATTTTACACTGACAATGTGCTTGTCCCTAAAATTGAACTCGACTACACCTTATGAAGTATATGAAATGCTACATGTACACATAGGTTCACATTTGTATTTGTTATGCACTCTGAAATAATAATTTAAAAAAAACATTTATCAGTTTCACACAAATATAATCGTTACACATCAACAGTGGAAAGGTGTGCCCTCGCCGTACTCATGTACCATATTCTATTTTCCTTTTCTTGTGTCAGATAAGAAACATAAGAAAGTTTACAAATGAGAGGAGGCCATTCAGCCCATCTTGCTCGTTTGGTTGTTAGTAGCTTATTGATCCCAGAATCTCATCAAGCAGCGTCTTGAAGGATCCCAGGGTGTCAGCTTCAACAACATTACTGGGGAGTTGGTTCCAGACCCTCACAATTCTCTGTGTAAAAAAGTGCCTCCTATTTTCTGTTCTGAATGCCCCTTTATCTAATCTACATTTGTGACCCCTGGTCCTTGTTTCTTTTTTCAGGTCAAAGAAGTCCCCTGGGTCGACATTGTCTATACCTTTTAGGATTCTGAATACTTGAATCAGATCACCGCGTAGTCTTCTTTGTTCAAGACTGAATAGATTCAATTCTTTTAGCCTGTCTGCATACGACATGCCTTTTAAACCCGGGATAATTCTGGTTGCTCTTCTTTGCACTCTTTCTAGAGCAGCAATATCCTTTTTGTAACGAGGTGACCAGAACTGAACACAATATTCTAGGTGAGGTCTTACTAATGCATTGTAAAGTTTTAACATTATTTCCCTTGATTTAAATTCAATGCTTCTCACAATATATCTTGTTGGCCTTTTTTATAGCTTCCCCACATTGTCTAGATGAAGACATTTCTGAGTCAACATAAACTCCTAGGTCTTTTTCATAGATTCCTTCTTCAATTTCAGTATCTCCCATATGATATGTATAATGCAGTATTGCCTGCATGCAGTACTTTACACTTTTCTCTATTAAATGTCATTTGCCATGTGTCTGCCCAGTTCTAAATACTGTCTAGATCATTTTGAATGACCTTTGCTGCTACAACAGTGTTTGTTTATTTTTGTGTTGTGTGCAAATTTAAGTTTGCTTACTATACCAGAATCTAAATTATTAATGAAGATGAGGAATAGCAGAGGACCGAGTACTGATCCCTGTGGTACACCACTGGTTACCTCGCTCCATTTTGAGGTTTCTCCTCTAATCAGTACTTTCTGTTTTCTACATGTTAACCACTCCCTAATCCATGTGTATGCATTTCCTTGAATACCTACTGCGTTCAGTTTGAGAATTAATCTTTTATGCAGGACTTTGTCAAAAGCTTTCTGGAAATCTAAATAAGCCATGTTGTATGCTTTGCAATTATCCATTGTCGATGTTGCATCCTCAAAAAAATCAAGCAGGTTAGTTAGACATGATCTCCCTTTCCTAAAACCATGCTGACTGTCTCCCAGGATATTGTTACCATATAGGTAATTTTCCATTTTAGATCATCTTATAGTTTCTATAAGTTTATATATAATAGAAGACAGGCTTATTGGTCTGTAGTTACCTGGTTCGGTTTTGTCTCCCTTTTTGTGGATGGGGTATTATGTTTGCAATTTTCCAGTCTGTCAGTACAACCCCTGTGTCAAGAGACTGTTACATGATCTTGGTTAGTGGTTTGTAAATAACTTCTTTTTTTTCTTTGAGTACTATTGGGAGGATCTCATCTGGCCCAGGGGATTTGTTTATTTTAAGAGCTCCTGGGCCCTTTAACACTTCTGCCTCTGTTATCCTAAAGTTATTTAAAACTGGATAGGAACAGGTCGACATGTGGGGCATGTTGTCCCTGTCCTCCTTTGTAAAAACCTGTGAAAAGTAATCATTTAATATATTTGCTATTTTTTTTTCTTCATCTATGATTTTGCCATTTGTGTCTCTTAGACATTTAACCTCCTCTTTGAATGTTCTCTTGCTGTTATAATATTGGAAATTGGAATTGGTTTTAGCTCCTGTGACAGGGTGGCTTTGCGGTGACGTCAGGTCAGAAGCAGGAAGGAAACAAACACCAGTACTGCAGATTCAAAAATAAAGACGCAGCGGTGCCGTTTATTTAAATAATACAAAAATAAAATAAATATTTTAAAACACAAAACAAAGTGCTCATAGAGCAAACAAAAAGTTCAAATAAAACAAGTCACGAACACAAAATAAAAACAAAACAGCACAGGTCAGGCTGGGCAACTGCTGTCACTGTTCCTGTATTAACATTTAAGTTTTGTTTTCTCTCTCCTCGCTCTCTCCGCTCTCACTCCGAATACACCCACCACGAGTGCAGAGAGCTGTAGGTTTATATATTGTGGCGGAGGGGTTTAACTAGCTGGCAATTATTCTATTACCCCTCGGCCACAATCTGCACGAGTTTTATAAATTACTGTGGATGGGGCTACCTATCCACGCTACCAAACAATACAAACAATGCGGCTACGCGTCATTTAAATACATTTCTAAATAAATAAAATAACAAAACACCGGTGCTTTGCCGTCATATAAATACAGATAAATAATAAAACAAATACAAAACAATAATCTGCACAGGGGCGGAGGGGGGGACCCCGTTCAAAAAATAAATAAACACACACACACGTACAGGGCTCCTCGCCCTGTTACATATCCCCCTCCTTGTGCAAAGCACACATGGCCCAATGGCCACCTCCCCCCTTAGTCCCAAAGTCCCGGCTAACAGTCCCGGCCCAGGAACAGGGGAAGCAAG
Source organism: Acipenser ruthenus (assembly GCF_902713425.1). Classification (NCBI taxonomy): domain Eukaryota; kingdom Metazoa; phylum Chordata; class Actinopteri; order Acipenseriformes; family Acipenseridae; genus Acipenser; species Acipenser ruthenus. Next base: position 13,349,468 of record NC_081201.1, on the reverse strand, counting down.
GTGTCTCCGGGGGCTGGCCACGGCGGGATGTCTTCCTCCCACCCAAACAGCTGTAGCATCCCGGTGGACCGTGCACAGGCGAACTGGCATCCCCGGGCGATGCACGCAGGACACCACGTGTGACAGGGTGGCTGTGCGGTGACGTCAGGTCAGAAGCAGGAAGGAAACTGACACCAGTACTGCAGATTCAAAAATAAAGACGCAGCGGCGCCGTTTATTTAAATAATACAAAAATAAAATAAATATTTTAAAACACAAAACAAAGTGTTCACAGAGCAAAATAAAAGTTCAAATAAAACAAGTCATGAACACAAAATAAAACAAAACAAAACAAAACACAGGTCAGGCTGGGCAACTGCTGTATTAACAGATATTTCTGGACTTACAGTATTTAAATTTTACCCAATGAAGAAAAAAATGTGTAGGGAATGTTAGGAATTCTTGCATTTTTTAGAATTTAAAGTGGTCAAGCTTTGCTAAGTATATATTGCCATGTCGTTGTAATGTGGGTGAACAATTAAATAGTAAAGAAGAAAATATTTTAAAGTATAACTGTTATTACTCTTCAAAATGTTCTTGGGAATTCACGGCAGCATTTTGGGTGTAGTACTTTGATAATCTTGTTCAGCCAACACCATTTTCTCTCGCAGGATGTGCTCCATTCTGTGGGCATGTTAGGAATTCTTAACTCAGTTTATGGAGGTAATTATTCAAATATTTAAAGAGTCTACGCCTATATAAGTGTGTGTATATATATATATATATATATATATATATATATATATATATATATATATATATATATATTTCTCCATTTGGTTGTATTGTTTTATGAACGATTACATAGTTAGGAAGGAAGTATTTTAGACAGTTACTCAAAGCGGTGCATGTGCTCGCTGTCCGACAAGACAAAGCGTAAGTAATTTTATTTTTATTTGTTCCTAAAGTAGGCTGCTATAAAGAAGTGTGAAGGAATTAGACTGGTAACAAACGGCATTTGTAGAAGTAAGACTTGAGTATGGTAGTGTTGTGTAACACTAGCTTTAATTAAATAGGATTATGGGCTGTATTTTGTAATTTCTGTTGTAAAGCCTGGTAGAAAATGGGTAAGATGTGGTTTAACTGCACATTTCATTATATTTGTATTGTGTGCTAAATTTAGTCTAACATGTTTACATGTAAGTACTGTCACAGACATTCGAATACATTGAGAAGTTACGTAGATCATTACAGGTTTCATAAAAATGAAGCACATTGTGGTATCATTGGTTGTATGAGTGATTTCCTTACATCCAATGCATTCAAAAGCCGCATTTACTGCAACCATACAGAGTACTTTCCCAGTCCACAGGTAAAGAGTGTATTGGGTTAATTTCAATGTGAGAATGTTTTATGCGAGAAACAATGTAAAGATCTAAAAGATCTCCTTGCACATCTCAGAACGCACATGACAGAAGGTCAGAAAGTAAAATTGCCCTTCAGTGGTTTCAACAGAACTTTTAAAGTGAAGTCATCCTTCAGTGCACACATTTCTAGACAGCACAGGTATTGGTCTTTAGAACAAGTATCCCCTGCATGGGTTTTCAATCCCTCATACCAAAACCCCTTCAGTGTGACCAGTGAAAATGACGCACCAGATCATTGTGTTGATGATAGATTGGCTGTTGAGTTACCAGACAATGTTACAGACTTGTACCTTAGAAATCTTTGTATGTTCTATATGAAACTACAGGCCAAATATCTTATTCCATTGTCTACTGTTCAGATGATAGCAGAGGAGATGAATCATTTAAATGAACTTGGACAGTTACATGTTCAGAAGCATCTAGAGCTGACCCTAAGAAATGACACTTCATTATCTGAGTCTGATATTTGTGGGGTTGTAAGGAAACTCAAGAAATATGATTTACATGCAACATGCAGTGCTTCTCTTTCTACAGCACATGCCAGACAGCAATATTTCCACAAGCACTTTAACTATGTACATCCACAACGTGTGTATTTAGGAACAGATAGGCCAAGTATGCACAATACATTCCCTTGAAAGAGACTTTACAGACTTTGCTTAAAAACCCTGCTGTATTACAAGAGTGTGTCAAGTCTACAAACGATGACGCAGCGTGTAATGTTTTGTGCAACATATATGATGGATCTGTTTTTAAATCAAATGTACTTTTTCAGGAGTCAGACTTAACACTGAAGCTGATTTTGTACCAAGATGCATTTGAGGTAGTTAACCCATTGGGATCTGCAAGGGAAAAGCACAAAAATACTAGGCGTGTACTTGACTTTGGCGAATTTTGACCCTCACTATCAATCAAACATTGATCAAATGCAACTGGTACTCTTGTGTAATGAGAAGGATTTAAAATACTGTGGACATGACATCGTTTTCTCCAAAATGCTTTCTGATTTGAGAGATTTAGAAGTAAATGGACTGGTAATTTCCTCTGAACATGTTTTCAAGGCAACACTGTTCTGTATTGTAGGTGACAATTTGGGATCCCACTGCGGAAGTTTTACAGAAAACTTCAGCACTAGTCAGTACTTCTGCAGATACTGCCTTGTAAAGAGAGGTAAGGACAATCTCAGTGAGGTTGGTGCTGTACGTATCGTTGAAAGTTACAAACAGGCAGTGAAACATATGCAAGATAGTGATGTCTGTGAAACTGAAGGAGTCAAATTGAACTCCGTGTTCAATTCACTGAAATATTGTCATGTTTGTCAGCCAGGGTTACCCCCTTGCTTGGGTCATGATCTATTCAAGGGTGTTGTTTCCTATGATCTGGCTCTGTACTTAAAGTACTTCATCAAGCAAAGGAAATAGGAGGATTTCACAGTTCCATTGTCTGGAATCTGATGCTAACACAAAACCTTGTGAAGTTAGTACAAATGGTGATCGGATTGGTGGTCAAGCAGCACAAAACTAGTGTCTTATTAGACTTTTGCCAATCATTATGGGTGACAAAATATCTGATGATCAAGACAATGTGTGGCAGCTTACAATGCAGCTCAAAGAAATTGTTGAGTTAGTTTGTGCTCCAAAGATTTCTATGGCTCAAGTAACTTTCCTTGATATCCTTATCCATAAGTATCTGGAAACCAGAAGGGAACTGTTTCCTGTTCAGAATTTGAAACCAAAGCATCACTACATCCGACACTATCCTGCTTTAATTCTTAAATTCGGTCCTCCGATTTTGGTCAATGCGGTTTGAGAGCAAGCACTCTTATTTTAAGAGATGTGTACGTCGCTTTCAGAACTTTAAACATGTGTCAAACACTTGCTGAAAGCCATCAGCTTCTGCAAGCAGATCTTAATTCAGGTTCCTTCTTTGCACCCGTTTTGCAAGTTAAGGATGGTTCTCCATTCCATGTACAGTTACACAGTGACGCAGTACGTGACGCCCTGAGAGCCTGCGACTTGAGTGAGATGGATGTTGTTGTGTCTACAGAGATTCAATTGAAGGAGACTGTTTATAGAAAGGGCCTCTTCTTACTTGCTGGTCAAAATGAGAGTTCATTAGTCTTTGGAGAAAATGAATTTGTGTTAATCCAGGGAATTAACCTAGTATTCTTTCTTGTAGCTCTTCACGATTCTTCATTTTTACCACAGTTGGGTGTGTATGCCTTAGAAACTGCAAGCAGGTGCTGTGACAGGATGGCTGATGTGGTGATGTGTGTGACGTCAGGTTCCAGGAAAGCAGTACACCAAAGGCAGAATGCGGGGCAGTTTTTTTATTAAACAAAATAAACTTTTCAAAACACAAATAAAAGGGCACAAGGGCCAAACACAAGAAAACTAGAATACCGGAAATAAACAGAACGAATACCTTAACCAAACAAAGGTAGCAGTCGTTTTCTCTCACTGCTGTCTATCTCCTCCAAACTCTCTATCTGTTCCTTCTCCTAACTCCAACCAAACAATGAGCCTGGAGCTGGGCTTATATAGCAGGTGGTTAGGAGTTAATTGCACAATTAACAATCAATAAACTCCTGACCACCTGCACCTGAACAATCATCCCTGGATGGGAATTAACCCCATCCTAGCCAAACACTATTACAACTGCATTTGAACCAATACACAGTCGTTTTTCAAAACAGAAGAATATACAAAATACAATCAATAACAGTAAATCATAATACAAATATATAGGGGGAAGCGGGCACCCTGTCACAGGTGCATACAGTGTATAAATGCTGAACATCTTCCTGGTTTTAATGCATCACCTGCTTATAACACATGTGGGAGGAAAGTAATTTCTTTGAAGCATAGTGTTGCATAAAGCACCTTTCAACTGAGACATTTCACCCTTGTTGGGAGCCTTACACCTATTTTAATTTGTCTGTGTCCAATTCAGAACTTTTTTTTTTTTATTCCTAGTGGTGCTTTATTCAATTTCTATTTTTGATCTTGGTTCAGAACAAAACTTAGAGCCATTTATTATATATTGCCATTTTAATTTTTAAATTAGTATATGCTAGTTAGATGTATATTGATGAAAAAACGCAAAACATTTGTTACCTGCTGTTTTATGTTTGCATGAAAAGTTTTAATATCTGTGGCCTTAAGTATGACAGGGAGGCACCCACTAAATGGCATAACCAAACATTTGAAATATAAAATTAGTAGAAAATGATATACTGTAAAATGTAGAAAGCTAATAAGTTTACTTATTGCAGAATAGTTATTTTTTTCAATCAAAATGCAGACGGTAATATACACCACACATTTACATATGAATATATATTTCTGTATTTTATTTTAATTGACAGATGGAACAGGAAAGCACTGGGGATTCTATTTTAATCTCCCACATTAGTTCTGTGTTGCCAAACCTTACCACCTGTGTGCTGAATTCTGTTTTGGACACACTCAAAAACCTGGGTGTAGAAACCCTGGATGATTTCAGATTTGGAATAGATGATGATCTCCTGATGGTCCTCAAGCCAATAGAAGTTCGAAAACTCCTAGCGAGCTTTACAGTCACATGTGAGTATATTACAGTCTTCAAGTGCTTAATTGGCAGTACATCATATATATAAAACCTGCATTTTGTATTTTGTCTCTTGCCTATATCATTGTGTATACTTTTATTTAGAATTGTTGAATGAGAGAAAATAATGTGGCAATTACATCACATAATCCTTTAATAAACGACAGAAATGTTTACTGTTTGGATGTACATACATTGCTTATTGCTAATTTAATTAATAAAAGGCTGGTTAAAATGAACTAATTGTGTATTACGGACACTTAACCAATTACAAAACCTCTAATAAGGTAATTTTGTAAGTTTAAAAAAATCTGGAATGTGTGTAAAAAAAAAAAAAAAAAAAAAGGTATGAAATAACTTAATGTTTTTTCTGTAATTCTGAAGGTGAAACCATGATTTCCAGTAGTCCGTGCTCATCCAGAACAGAGATCAACAGTCTACAGCCCAAGGTGCTCTTTTACACAGAGTTATATCGAGTTGGATGAATTGCTTTCAGCTTTGAAAGCTGACTGGTTCCTTCGGTTTGAGATACCATGGTGAGAAAAACTCTCTACTGACCTCTTTTACAAGTTAGAAAGGCCATCACCAAAGCAATGCATAGAAATAATACGACTCATTATTAATGAAGTCACAGGGGTCTGGAAGAGGCCTCCAAAGAAACATCTTACAGATCTAGCAAGGAGAATTGTGGCCAAATATCCTAAATCTTTGCAGGATCGAAGGCCACATAGTTGGAAGGGGATTTGATTCCTTGGTAAAACAGCTGCAGAGCAGATAATGTGAAGCGTACAGTTTTCTACCCCCAAAAGACAGTTTTAACACAGTAGTGGAGCGACACAGAAGAAGTTCCTGGAAAGGAACGAGCTTTACCTCAAGACACTTCCGGTTGCATAAACTGGGATCCCGAGCACCTGCCAATCACAGAGACACTCGCAAGTCAAAAACAGCAACAAGAAGAAATGAAAACCATGTTAAGAGAAAGACACTGGGATACACAGAGCATCACCAAAAAAATGATGGCAACATACTACACTATCCATCATCCAAGGTATGGAGGTAAGGAGGGAGTGGCCATTTCTGTTTGAAATGCCAGGATTACAAGCACACTTCAGGGCTCGTACAGCAGGTGTACAATTAGAAGGGACATTTTGAGACCGTAAAAAATAAATCACACAGAATTCTGGCCTACATGGACACTCTCAGCAATGAGAAACAAAGAAACCCTGGCACAGATCGAAGTTGCAAAGAACACAAAGTCTAAATTACCGGAGATGCCAGGGTTGGTTTTGCTGCGGCTTGCTTACTTTGGTGAAGATGACAAGCAAATGTTTTTCCAGGTGGATGACACTTGCTTACCTTCAGTGCCAACATCTGATCTGCCTGCATCATACCTTGCATTATTTTCTGTGGTATGTGTTTTGGTAATCCATGCATTTGTTTGACATATGCTGAATAGTTTTATTTTATTTACTTTTGGCTGAGGAATAAGGGGACGAAGTATAATCTGAATTTAATTAGCATTTTTAGTATCCCAGAGAAATGACTGAAGAGAAATGCTTTTGAACAATCTGATTACATCCCAATTACATTTTAATTAATTGTGTAAGGTTCATGAGCAGATTTGCGTGTTTTAATTTTATAATGTTTCTTCTCGCATAATAAATAACTTAGTTTGAGTCCAAAAATCATATCCAGATTATTTAAATAAATAAATGTTTTGTACACAACTCTTGCTAGAATTACCTGGAGCATTATATAAACTGCTAAGGAATGATTTAATATGAAAATTCAGCAGCCCTAAGGCTTTCTGTAAATTATATGATTAATTGTAGCGGGTTTGAGTGTTTTTATGTACGTATGTTTGAAAATGTTTATCTTCAGAATGAAAATGAGAAGTCAATTTAACAAAAATATCTTGAATTCTATTTTTTTTCCTGCTGCAGGAGATTCCCTTCTGACTACATCCCGCTTCATGCTGAGCATTGATAAAGTTGTCGTTACATTTCCCATCATCCTCCCAATCACTGGTGAATCCATCTCATTCACATATGTGAGCAGGAAAAAAAAAACAGAACAAGAGAACGCTGCAATTTAGAAGTGTAAAAAAGTGTTTGAGATATTAACATAATACACACACCTTACCTAAACAGCTGTAGCAACACATGGGAACATGTAACACACACACACACAAATAAACCCCTTTGTTACCCTTTAAGAATATATAAAATAATTGCATTTTCTTTTCCTTTCTAATAGATGCATCTTCAAAATAAATCCAGACAAAGGGACGAAGGTCGAACGGAAGCCACATAAGAGGCAATATGCTGTGAATCCAAGAGTTCTTTCCCTCATTTCTGCAATTGCTGATTTTGAATGGAGAGAATAAAACGCAATTGTTATGTCAAAGGTAAGTAATCTTGCAGTACGTTGTAATGCCAGGTATATCTTATTTATAGATGATATAAGCACTCTGAAATATGGGCTCCTGAGTGGCATATCTGGTAACGGCCTCAACCTTGAGTGCAGGATAGGAGAGAGCGAGGTGGTCTCCTGTGCCATTGTCCAGCATGGCAGAGAGTTTGCAGTAGGGGTGGCACACAATTGGCCAAGCATCACTGGGGTGGGGAGGGTTTGAGTTGACTAGGGCTCCCTCAATTCAAAGAGCTCGAGCAACTCCTGTAGGTTCAGGGTGTTGGCAGTTTCCAGCTACATTGAATCCTCCGATCAATGTGTTAGTTGGGCTGATGGCAGTTCTGGGTTTGCTGTGTGAAAAAAAGGTATGGCTTTGACGTATGTAACGGAGGACACATGCTTTGTCTCATACCTCATGAGAGGCACGGGGTAGTTGAATTGGTGATTCCAAATTAGGGTGAAAAGAGGGAGAAAAATAATTGGCAGTTATTTAGAAAAATATATATACAGTATATATCTTTTTTTTTTAAAAATCTAAGCCTGTTTCATTTTTTTTTTCTCGTTATACAGGTTTTCAGTCACCAGCATGTCAACTTCAGCACAAAGCAGCTTCTCCACATTTGACTCCTAGGCCTGATCAAAACTTTGACGACCCACCAATCACACTTTACAAAATGGAATGTTAACGCTTTTTGGTTTTATGAGTAGGAGAAATTGGATATTTACAAAAACAACAAAAAGCGATAACATTCTGTTTTGTAAAGTGTGATTGGCGGGTCATCACAATGTTTTTTCTGGATCAGGTCCTGGCCCTAGCCTGCTCTCTCAAATAGCAATTTGAACACTATTTAAAAGCAAAAACACCTGTTGCGCTACTGACCCCATTATTACGGCTGTGAAAGAACCATGGACTTGTTCATGAGAACTGTCTGAGTCCAAGGCCTGGATCAGTATTATTGTGGAAAACATTTGGTATCTGTTAATAGTTGATTTGTCTCTAGAAATATGCTAAGAAAGTGAGGGCACAGTTCGGTAGCCAGTTTTAGTATATTTAATATGGTTTTATTGTTTTACTGTGTACTAGGCTTACCATTGTTGGTATCCTAGCAGCCGGTATCTTAACATTTAAAATAATAACTCAGCTTGAGCTTGAGGAGTGATGGAGCATTTTTTGTCAATTCCTGCATTTTCAAAAGGTTGTAGCGGCTCCATGACACAGAAGCTCTCTTGCCTAATGAATATGTATATTGTATTTGCTCAATAAAATGCTCAATGAAAAGTTGTAATAAAATTCTGAAAGCTTAAGGAATAGTTGTTGATGTATTTTTTCTTCTGCTGTTTAACACTTGTAAATTAACAAAAAGTGTAAATTAACTAATAATTAAGCACATGTTTGAGATTTTACAAATCATACAGATACTATAACCTGAAAATGAATGCATTCCATAGTAAAATGACTAAACTTAACATTAATTATAAAATATATAAACAACCATTCCACAGAAGTAAACTGTTAATTTAAAGTGTATAACTTATTTATTAACGAAGATTGAAGTAAAATGAAAGGGAAAAGCATTACAGATTTCTCAATTAACAAAATAAGTATGTACAGACGTGCTCAAATTTGTTGGTACCCCTCCACAAAAAACGAAGAATGCACAATTTTCTCTGAAATAACTTGAAACTGACAAAAGTAATTGGCATCCACCATTGTTTATTCCATATTTAATAGAAATCAGACTTTGCTTTTGATTTTTTATTCAACATAATATTGTAAATAATAAAACAAATGAAAATGGCATGGACAAAAATGATGGGACCCCTAACCTAATATTTTGTTGCACAACCTTTAGAGGCAATCACTGCAATCAAACGTTTTCTGTAGCTCTCAATGAGACTTCTGCACCTGTTAACAGGTAGTTTGGCCCACTCTTCCTGAGCAAACTGCTCCAGCTGTCTCAGGTTTGATGGGTGCCTTCTCCAGACTTCAAGTTTCAGCTCTTTCCATAGATGTTCGATAGGATTCAGATCAGGACTCATAGAAGGCCACTTCAGAATAGTCCAATGTTTTGTTCTTATCCATTCTTGGGTGCTTTTAGCTGTGTGTTTTGGGTCATTATCCTGTTGGAGGACCCATGATCTGCGACTGAGACAGAGCTTTCTGACACTGGGCAGTGCGTTTCGCTCCAGAATGCCTTGATAGTCTTGAGATTTCATTGTGCCCTGCACAGATTCAAGGCACCCTGTGCCAGGTGCAGCAAAGCAGCCCCAAAACATAACCGAGCCTCTTCCATGTTTCACTGTAGGTATGGTGTTCTTTTCTTTGAAAGCTTCATTTTTCGTCTGTAAACATAGAGCTGATGTGACTTGCCAAAAAGCTCCAGTTTTGACTCTTCTGTCCAAAGGACATTCTCCCAGAAGGATTGTGGCTTGTCAATATGCATTTTAGCAAATTCCAGTCTGGCTCTTTTATGTTTTTCTGTCAAAAGTGGAGTCCTCCTGGGTCTTCTTCCATGAAGCCCACTTTCGCTCAAAAAGCGACGGATGGTGCGATCAGAAACTGACGTACCTTCACCTTGGAGTTCAGCTTGTATCTCTTTGGCAGTTATCCTTGGTTCTTTTTCTACCATTCGCACTATCCTTCTGTTCAATCTGGGGTCGATTTTCCTCTTGCGGACGCGCCCAGGGAGGTTGGCTACAGTTCCATGGACCTTAAACTTCTTAATAATATTTGCAACTGTTGTCACAGGAACATCAAGCTGCTTGGAGATGGTCTTGTAGCCTTTACCTTTACCATGCTTGTCTATTATTTTCTTTCTGATCTCCTCAGACAACTCTCTCCTTTGCTTTCTCTGGTCCATGTTCAGTGTGGTGCATGCAATGATACCAAACAGCACAGTGACTACTTTTCTCCATTTAAATAGGCTGAATGACTGATTACAAGATTGGAGACATGTGTGATACTAATTAAAGAAACTAATTACTTTGAAATATCACTATAATCCAATTATTTATTATCTTTTCTAAGGGGTACCAACAAATGTGTCCAGGCCATTTTAGAATATCTTTGTAGAATAAGCAATAATTAATCTCTTTTCACAGCTTCTTTGCTTTATTCTATGACATACCAAAGGCATGCAAGTATACATGATAAAATAGCTTTTAATTTCATCACTTTTCAGGAGGAATGAAGCATTATTTCAATGAGCTGTAAGGGTACCAACAAATTTGAGCATGTCTGTAAAACTAGGGTTAGATAACGTTATTAATGTTTTTTTAAAGCGAATTCTACAAAGTTTTGCAGTAGAATCACATAGAATTATATTTTATGTTTTTTTACAGTACATTTACGGTTGTAAACTGTAGTGTTTCAATAAAAATAACTATTTATTTTACAAATGACACCATAATTCAATGTACAGTTCGGATTATTATTTTACAGTTATTCACTGCAACGTAGAATTAGTATGTATTCCATAGTAATAAGTGGGTCCAAACTTCTCCCACGCTGAATAGCCTCCTCCTGTTTGTAAACTTTCTAATGTTCTGAAAAGAAATAATAAAACAGACTGTGAAACCATTCACATTTGGCCTCCTTTAAATTAAAGTTGGTGTGAAGGCTCTAGCTGCTGTGGTTGGGGAGATAAAGCCCTTTTAGGCGTGTCAGATGCTGTGTGCATATATGCGATATGTTATTGCTTTTCACAAATTATTTTTAGGATTCACATGTAAAACAGAGGATGTGAAACAATTCACAAATGGTATCCTTTAAATTAAAGTTGGTTTGAGCATTGTAGCTGCTGTGGTTGGGGAGATCCAGCCATTTTCATTAATGTCGGGTTAGCATGAGTCGAATATCAAACGTCAAGCTAACTTTACCGCGGTCATCTATAGGATTATTTTAACCTCACAGAAACGTGTAGGAATACAACATGAAAAAAGTCAGAAAGTGTGCTTTAAATTCTTGAAACAATTACAAATATACCTTGCAAAGAAAAAAAATCACAACGGAGTCGAGCAGGAGGTGCAAACTATGGGCATAGCCTGCTCAACTGGTAAAACGCAAAAAATTCAGTATTACCAACACTTTTCAAAAAGAATAGGCTGCAAAACAAATGACAAAGATAATGCAGTAAGTCACAGCGCATATGGTTTATTTTATAGATGCTGTGTATGATTAAGTGATTATTAAATTTATAGCCTTCAGAAAAAAATAATGCTAACACCAAATTTGTGGAAAACATTTTGGGTCAATTGCAGCGTACCAGTCGTCCGCATCAAGTGGACTAAAAAGCGGTCTGTCAGATCTGTAGGCCCTACTAGTTAGTCCTGATTGCAGCGTACCAAACAGCAAGTGGTTTAGCTAGTCTGAAGAAGTGGCGGACTAACCCATAATAAGCCTCTAAAGTGCAGATAGAAATTCACAATTTAAAAGGTGTAAAGACAATCTCAGAGATCTTGTACATCGTCATTACAAACACTTGATTAAAAACATTGAGGATATTGAAACACCGGCAAAAAAGTCAGAAATATACATATAGGCCTATTAATGATAAAACTTTATATTAGGCTACATTATGCGTGATTCGGACAAACATTTAAAATACATATTTATAATCTATATCGATAGGCCTAATTGTACTTGTTTTTGTGCACATTCCACACGAGCATTTTAACTCGCCGGTACTCTAGCAGAAATTCTAACTGCTGTCCTCAACTTCATTAACAGCCACTGTACTACTGTTAACACATGTGCAGGAAACTGCACACTGCTCAAGCCAAAGTAGTTTCATACAATAGACATCAGTTGTAACATAAAATTACCATGGACGGGGGGACGAATCTCAATATATAATTATACCTTATAGCTTTTGCATATATAATGGCTTTTTTGTTATTAGATATTTTTTATTATACTAACATTGTTCCATTTCTTTTAAAAAGGTTTTTGGAGAGTAAATTTACATTTATATAGAATTTGGCCAACAAGATCTAGAGATTTACCAGAAAGATTTCATTTTGGTCTGTTTTCACATATTTTGTTATTCCGAATAAGATGTATCCCAAATTTAATTTAATTTTATTATTTAACTTTTTATGTATATAGTTGGTTAGGTCAGTCCAAAAAATATTTGAGTAACTACAGTTCCAAAATAAATGAGCCGTAGATTCACAATGAATATTGCAGAAGGAGCAGTTATGGTCAATGTCAGGCAAAGGGCAAGAAGCACCTTTGGTTGCACTCTGCAAAAGCATTCTCACAGCACTGGGAATGGCATCAAAACAATAGCATATTCCTTAACTGTGACAGGAAAAGGAAATTTGGATAAAAACTCTGCATAACTGAAAAGTTGGCCTGTAGGGTTAAGAAGTTGACTAAGAGTATATTCTTATCAAACCAATTGGGAAAAAATACTTGTATCTAATATCTCTGTTGTTCCAAATGAAATATTTATGAGGTGAGAAGTTGTTTATAAATTAGAGACCAGCATAAAATAATCTGTTTATGGAAATTTGAAAGTTTATAGGAATTTTATTAATATCATAATTACATAAGAGTATGAAATTTAAGCCACCTAAATAAAGACGTGGGCAGGAATAAAGTTCCAAATTGAGGTAGGATTCTTAAAAAATAGGTTTAATCCATTTAATTTTAAAAGTTTTGTTTAGGGAGGAAAAGTCTAAAAAGTTTAGACCCCCAGATTTATAATCATTCATTAAAAATGTTTTTATATAGTGGGTCTTGTTTTTCCAAAAGAAATTAAACAATATTCTATCATTTGTTTGCATATTTCATCAGAAACATCAAGCGGTAGTGCCGTGTAGATCAATCTGGATAAAGCATCCACCTTAGCCACTAAACTTCCTCTCAATGATAAATCTCTTTGGAGCCATACATTGAGTTTTTGTTGTACACTGATAATGAGTGGGTTAAAATTTAGGGAGATTCTTGAGAGTTGGACTTTATTAATGTTGATTCTCAGGTACTTTACATTTTCTTTTACAGGGATGCCATAAATCTCTGCATCTGTACATTTATTAACAGGGAGAAGCTCACATTTATTTATATTGAGGAACAAACCAGAAGCTTTTGAAAAGAGGAGCATTGCATCAATAGCTTTTGATACTTGTGTTTTGTCTCTTAAAAAAAGTGTTGTGTCATCAGCTAATTGACTAAAATAATTTTATTGGCAACTGAAATTCCTTCTATGTGGCTTTTCTTAATGTGAATTGCTAATAGTTGCATGGCTAATAAGAATAAGTATGGAGAAATAGGGCAGCCCTGCCGAATACCCGTTTACATTGAATCGTTGAGAGGTTCCACGTTGTAATTTGATGGAGCAATTACCATTTCTATAAAGGGTTTGAATGGCTTTAATGAAGCCTTCACCAAAACCAAATAGATCAAGAGCTTTAAAAATAAAATGATGCTCAACAGTGTCGAAGGCTTTAGCACACTTTTCAAGCCGTACTGGAAGCACTGCTTCTCAATGATGTAATGCTTTTATCCAGTTCCAACCAACCAATCCTGTTACAGCTAAAAAGAAAATACATCATTAATATCGCGCAAGCGCAGTGAACTTCAGTAAAATGGAGATAGACAAGTTGAAGGTGTTTGCGAGAGCACATTGACGAAAAAAAGAATTGTTTAAAATGGAAGATTGACCCTGAATATTTTGATTAGAAGAGCTTTCACTCCCTGAGCCAGTATGCAAAGCATTTTGATTTCGTTAGGTTGAAGTCGGATCTAGTTGGGATGTACAGTACGTCAAAGCTACTCCAATTGATAATAACATTACCAGCAACAAAGCTACTCCAATTGATTACCAGCCACAACGGTGTCAGTTGAGAGATCGTGTTCTGCACTGAAACGGATAAAAATGTACACTCGCAACAGGACAGGACAAGCCAGGCTTTATTCATTGGCGTTGCTTTGTATCGAGAAGGAGAGACTGGTGACATTGCAAAGGACGACTGACTTCCCTTCTTCTGTTATAGAGGTTTTTGCAAAGAAAGGGAGAATCATTTTAATTTGTAAATGTAAAACATGTTTTCCAGTTCCCCATGCTTATAATGTACAATTCACCACTGGTAATATGAAACTGACAGTCTATGGGGTTGTTTACTTGCCAGCTGATTCCTTATAGTCTATTGTTTTCAATAGGCTACGTGACTTAGCTTATATGGCGATGCCTTATTGTAAAACGTGTTTTACCGCTGTTATTTAATTTCATTTGCCATAATACATGTGAACCCGACGTGCTGTCATTAATTTTGAATTTAAGGCATAACTTAATAAAGTTACCTTGAAAGTTTTAGAAGTAAACATAACATAATAAGCTCAGATAGCACACATATTCTGGCCCAGTACTGGCCCGACTATGGCTGTGATTCTGGCATGGTCCCGGCAGCCAGGCTCAGCCCGATTCCATTTCAAATAATGTAACCAGCTTTGAATTATAAATTTTAATCCTAAAAATATGTCTCTCAGTATTAAAACGGCTACTCATGAGCATTAAACTCAAAACTAGGTTAAGATAAAGGATCCATAAAACTTCCCTGTCCCCACAGAAAAAAAAACTATGTAATTGGTTTTACCAAAAGCAATTCAAGTGTACATTCATTATTTGTTACATTAATACATTAAAACATGAAAATTGTAAGACTACTGGGCCAGTAGTACAGTGCCTTTAGGGTTTTTTCATGTATTCAAGAAATGAAAGTATAAGACACACGTAGTGAATAAACAACACAATGTATTTACAATTTACAATTACATGAAGTGAAAAAACATTACAAACAAAGATTTTAAACATTCAATTAAATTAATGACAAATGCAGAACAAATGCATAAAAAATAATAGAAAAAGGTGGTTATTTACAGTGGGCTGTTAGCAATGACGGCCTGGGAACAAAATTCAGCCCTGGCATTTATCGTTGGCGCCAGCCCACACATACTCATTGACGGGGGGAGGGGGGGCGGCGTTAGGGGTTTGCGGGATCTCTTCAAGTGGGGGGATGTATATGACTGACGTGTATTTCGTGCACATCTCGTGGCATTTGCCAGATCGTCCAGATGGCCAGTCCGGGCCTGGCTGTTAAGAGTCTACAGTTTTTTTATTTTCTCTTGCTCTTTTTACGATCGCCTCAATTTCCTCATCCGTTACTTTGGACGTCAGGCTGTTCCTCCTAACAGAACCTATGGAAATGCAAAAAATAGAATAAATAAAAAAATTATATAAAGTGAAAAATTCACCTCAGGGCAGTGTTGGGGAAGCTAATTTGAAAAAGTAAATAGTTACTCCCCCCAATAATGACTTGCTAAGCTGGAAAATATTTAACTACATTTAAAGCTACTTGCTTGCTACTTTTAAAGCTACTTTTACGTTCTTATAAAAGTATTAAACAGAGGATATCAAGCGTTAATCACAGTATTTTCTAAATACTCTGTTGTACAGTATTTAATAACATTTAGTAAGGGAAACTCTTGTTGATGCCACATAAAAATAACAATTCAAAACGGGAAACTGACAAATTATTTAGCTTTGAAAGAAAAATGTCCTTGCCAGTGCGACGTAAGTGAACAAAACAGCTAAGTGTTTTGATTGCAATAACTTTTGCTACTCACATTCAAAAGGTAGTTATACATAGATGCACTTTATTTATTTATATTTAATATAAGAAGGACATGTTTTTTTTTATTTTAATTGTCCATAGAAAACACAAAGTGGTCTAAATACCCCCAAAAATCTACTTTTTCATTATCAGGAATAAAATATTTTTCATATTTAGGAATAAAATGTCTAAAATCCTAGGGCAGCAGTGTAGAGTAGTGGTTAGGGCTCTGGACTCTTGACCGGAGAGTCGTGGGTTCACTCCCTGGTGGCGGATACTGCTAAGAAATAAATAATAATAATAATAATAATGAAAAGTAAACTTGCAGTAGACCCCCCCAGCTGTGGCAGAACCAACGGCGTCCTAATAGGGGATGTTTGATCTGTAGTGATCAGAATCATACTACTCACCAGCACTGCATACGGCATAGGCTGTGTTTTAGACGTTATGGGAGTGGTCATCGTAAAGAACACTGCCCTCAAATAGCGTCGTCCTTGTTAACCCCACAAGATGTTACAGGAAACGCTGTTGACCCACAGGTTACAGGAGTTGGGGCTATAAGAACTCGATATATCATTGTCACAAAGACGGCCAGAGTGGGTTGCGTCAGACCAGAAAGGAATCCAAACACAGACAGAGACGGTGGTTGTGATGAGCTGAGTGCAATGGCTGCACTCAGCGTTTAATAACAAATAAAAGGTTTTAAACAGTACACAAAACAGGACAAGGCACTATATGCCAAAATAAAAGGACAAACAAAACGGACTAGACAGTGCACAACACACAGACGAACAAACACGGTGAGTGAAAACACTTTAACTATTATTCTTCTTCTTATTATTACCTCCGTCTCCAATCCCGTTCTCCACTCACCGAACACCTAACCACCAGTGAGTGAAAATGTGTCTCTATATATACTGTTGTGCTGGGATTCAATTACTAATTAATTATTCACTTGAATCCCAGCACGTGAATTAATTCTGTGCAACCCCGTGCTCGCATATTATATTTTAAATGCACGTGCGTGATCTGCAATCCCGTGCCTAAATACAAATCTACACTTTTTAAATACACGTGAAACACAGACCCGTTTATATCCCGTGTACCAATGACTATACACCAACATTTACACACGCAACATACACAAATGCACACAGGGACGGGGCACATTGCCACATATACCCCCCCTTGTGCGCAGCACACATGGCCTCAACGGCCACCTCCCCCCTTAAAAATCCAGCAGTCCAGGACAAAGTCTCGGGCTGGGAAGGGAGGCTTCAGTGGGCCCATGGCTGGCCATGCTGTCAGCACCCCTGCCGGTAGTGGCACGGCTGACAGCCTGTTGGTCCCGTCCTGCAGCGAAAAAGCTGCGGGGGCAGGTGGTCCCCCGACCTCCCCCTTCTTCGTAGCCGGCAGCTCCCTCCTGTGGGGCTCCGGCCACAAGAACTCCTGCAGCGAAACTGCTGCTGGGGAAAGTGGTCTCCAGACCTCCTCCCCCTTCTTCGTGGCCGGCAGGTCCCCTTTCTGGGGCTCCGGCCACCGTACTCCCTGCGGAGGTACGGGCAGCAGAGGCAGCTCCTGCTCCTCTGCTCCGGGCGGTGGTGGAGGCAGAGGCAGCTCCAGCTCCTCTGCTCCTGGCGGTGGTGGAGGCAGAGGCAGCTCCTGCTCCTCTGCTCCTGGAGGTGGTGGAGGCAGAGGCAGCTCCTGCTCCTCTGCTCCTGGAGGTGGTGGAGGCAGAGGCAGCTCCTGCTCCTCTGCTCCTGGAGGTGGTGGAGGTAGAGGCAGCTCCAGCTCCTCTGCTCCTGGCGGTGCTGGCTCCCTCTGCTGTGGCGGCTGGGCATGTGCACGCCGTGCTGCCTTCAGCAGCATAGCGAGAGGCTGCTGGGGGACACCAGCATCCTGCCCTTCTCCCCCCCAAAAATTTTCAGGGGGTTGAGCCTGTAACTCCTCCCCATCTGGCTCTTGGGGCTGAACCAGCAGGCATTTTCCCTCTGCTGGTGGCTTGGGTCCCAGGGCTGTGGAAGCCCCGACTTGCCTCCCTTTGGGCTGTGGACGCACCAACTCCTCCCTTTTGGGCTGTGGACGCCCCGACTCCTCCCTGTTGGGCTGTGGACGCCCCGACTCCTCCCTGTTGGGCTGTGGACACCCCGACTCCTCCCTGTTGGGCTGTGGACGCCCCGACTCCTCCCTGTTGGGCTGTGGACGCCCCGACTCCTCCCTGTTGGGCTGTGGACGCCCCGACTCCTCCCTGTTGGGCTGTGGACGTTCGGGCTCCCCCCACTCAGGCGTAGGACGTTCGGGCTCCTCCCACTCAGGCGTAGGACGTTCGGGCTCCTCCCACTCAGGCGTAGGACGTTCGGGCTCCTCCCACTCAGGCGTAGGACGTTCGGGCTCCTCCCACTCAGGCGTAGGACATTCGGGCTCCTCCCACTCAGGCGTAGGACATTCGGGCTCCTTCCGCTTGGGCTCCTCCCATTTGGGCTGTGGAGGCTCAGGCTCCTCCCATTTGGGCTGTGGAGGCAAAACCAGCAGGCATTCACCCTCTGCTGGTGGAGATGGGGACAGCAGGTACTCACCCTCTGCTGGTGGAGATGGGGACAGCAGGTACTCACCCTCTGCTGGTGGAGATGGGGACAGCAGGTACTCACCCTCTGCTGGTGGAGATGGGGACAGCAGGTACTCCTCTGCTGGTGGTCCTGCTACCTGGGCTGCTGTTCCATTTATGGTTGCCTCCAGGTAGTTGAGGACAAACTCCACACCCTCCTCCAAGGTGTGTGTTCCTCCTGATAAGCCTCCCATCTCTCACTGTCCATCATCCACAGGGCCCGGACGACCATGGGCAGAGACTGGGCCTCCAGCCCAGCATTCTCCAGGAACCAGCCCCGCAGTTTGATGGCGTCTTCTGTCATTGACTCTTTTTTTTTTTTTTTTCCCCCAAAACAATATTTGTAATCCCTTTTTTTTTTTTTAATCCAGACCCCTCCTGGTCTGACGCTTGGAGGCGCGGCTATCCCACGATGACACCACGTGTCACAAAGACGGCCAGAGTGGGTTGCGTCAGACCAGAAAGGAATCCAAACACAGACAGAGACGGTGGTTGTGATGAGCTGAGTGCAATGGCTGCACTCAGCGTTTAATAACAAATAAAAGGTTTTAAACAGTACACAAAACAGGACACGGCACTATATGCCAAAATAAAAGGACAAACAAAACGGACTAGACAGTGCACAACACACAGACGAACAAAAACGGTGAGTGAAAACACTTTAACTATTATTCTTCTTCTTATTATTACCTCCGTCTCCAATCCCGTTCTCCACTCACCGAACACCTAACCACCAGTGAGTGAAAATGTGTCTCTATATATACTGTTGTGCTGGGATTCAATTACTAATTAATTATTCACTTGAATCCCAGCACGTGAATTAATTCTGTGCAACCCCGTGCTCGCATATTATATTTTAAATGCACGTGCGTGATCTGCAATCCCGTGCCTAAATACAAATCTACACTTTTTAAATACACGTGAAACACAGACCCGTTTATATCCCGTGTACCAATGACTATACACCAACATTTACACACGCAACATACACAAATGCACACAGGGACGGGGCACATTGCCACAATCATCCACAGAAGTGTCTCCATATTGGAAAAGCAGGTTGGTTGACCTGATTGAACGATATGAGGATGTCTTCTCCAAGCATAGACTAGACTGTGGGAAAGCTACTAATTTTGTGCATCGTATTCACTTGATTGACAATCGCCCTTTCAGACTCCCATACAGAAGAATGTCACCTGGACATTATCATAAATTGAAACAGGTTTTGGATGACATGGAGGAGCAAGACATAATACGAAAGTCGTGCAGCGAGTTTGCCTCTCCGCTAGTTTTAGTGTGGAAAAAGTCTGGAGAAATGAGGGTGTGTACTGATTTCCAATGGTTGAATGCCCATATAGTAAAAGATGCACACCCCCTTCCTCACCAATCTGACATTTTAGCTGCCCTTGGGGGTAACGCTTTATTCTGTACAATGGATTTAACTTCTGGCTTTTACAACATTCCTCTTCATAAAGATGATCAAAAATATACTGCATTTACAACAACATTGGGACTGTACGAGTATAATAGGTTACCACAAGGCTTATGCAACAGTCCAGCGGCTTTTATGCGTATGATGCTCACTATATTTGGAGACCAGAACTTCAGTAGTCTTCTGTGCTACTTGGACGATCTTTTGGTATTTGCTTCAAATGAAGAAGTGGCTTTAAGTAGATTGGAGATGGTATTTAGTAGGCTGCGTGAGAATAACCTTAAGCTTGCTCCTAAAAAGTGCTATTTGCTGTGTAGGTCTGTGAAGTTTCTTGGGCATGTTATCAGTCAGGAGGGTGTGTCCACTGACCCCGAAAAAGTCAGAGCAGTAGCTGCTGTTAAGAAGGAAGATTTAATGGAAGCAGATGGACAAACACCTTGCCAAAAGAAGATCAGGTCTTTCTTGGGAATGGCAATATACTACCAACATTTCACACAGGGATGCTCAGCAATTGCTAAACCACTTTTCCAGTTGACTGGGGGCCCAAAGAAGAGGAAGGTGACAGACAGGAATAGGAGAGCTCTAAATAGTGGTATCAGGAGGTTAACTCCAGCTGATTGGACACCTGCATGTGATCAAGCTTTAGAACTACTTAAATTTGCTTTGCTAGAGCAAGTTGTACTGGCACACCCAGACTTTAATCGCCCATTATACTAGCAGTAGATGCTTCTTTTGATGGAATTGGTGCTGTGCTATCGCAGGTTCCTGAGGGGGAGGACAGAGCACGCCCAAGCTTTTGCCAGTCGGTCACTAAATCAAGCGCAGTCTAAATATCCAGTCCACCGGTTGGAGTTTTTAGCTCTGAAGTGGGCCGTATGCGAGAAATTTAGCCACTGGCTAACTGGTCAATTTAGACAATAATCCACTTACCTATATTCTCACAAAACCGAAGTTAGATGCTTGTGAACAAAGGTGGGTGGCGAAATTAGCCTCTTATGAGTTTGATTTGAAGCATGTGCCAGGAACCAAAAATGTAGTAGCTGACGCATTAAGCCGAGAACCGTTTGTGAAAATGGGCATAAACTATCGCTTAACCAAGGAGTCATACAAGGGCCTTTTGAAAGAGGCATCCCAAGTGAGTAAAGGTGGAGTACATAACATGTTTAAATACTCAAATGAGCAAACAAACCTTCAGTTGCTTAGTAGTGCTCCAGTGAAGAAGGGGAGTTGTTCTTTAAGTAAAAATAACATCTCAGCAGTGTTAGAGAGCCAATTGGAGTGGGAAACCTGTTCTCGAGTCCGAGCTTCCAAGCTGGATCAAGGGGCTCTTCAAGTCATCCTGCCTGGTTTGGATATGTTACCAGCTTATTCTAGAGAAGAGCTTCAGCGCAAACAATGGGAAGATGAGGTCCTTTCAAGAATCCTATATTATTTAGGAAGGCAAAAGAGACCATCTAGGCATGAAAGGTGCAATGAACTGTAAGAATGTTAAGGCATTGGGATAAGTTGGCAATAATTGAGGGAACATTGTACCGAGTTTCAAAGGACCCTGTTTCTAAAAAAAAAATGGTTCCAGTATGTTGTCCCCTCAGAGTTGCAGAAAGTTGCTTTGGAGGGAGTTCATGACAAGGCAGGCCACCAAGGAAAATCGAGAACTGTCTATTTGGCCAGGCACAGATTCTTCTGGAACAACATTGATAGGGATGTAAGAGAGTATGTGTGCCACTGTAAGAGGTGTGTCCTTAGTAAAACTCCAGAACCTGAAGCCCGAGCTCCTTTAAAATCCATCAATATGTCTGCCCCATTAGAACTCGTTTGTTTGGACTTTTGGTTGGCTGAGGATTTGAGTGGTGATTCTGTTGAAGTACTTGTTATCACAGACCACTTTACTAAACTAGCGCATGCCTTCCCTTGCGTGAACCAAACTGCTAGACAAGTTGCCAAGAAACTGTGGGATGGGTTCTTTTGTGTGTACGGATTTCCTGCTCGCATACATACGGACCAAGGCACCAATTTCGAGAGTAATCTCATTAAAGAACTGATGGAGGTAGCTGGGGTCCAGAAATCTCATACCACTCCTTATCACCCTATGGGCAATGGGGGTACTGAAAGGTTTAATCGAACCCTTGGCAACATGATCAGATCCCTTCCTCCTCGGGCCAAACACCGCTGGCCCCAAATGATCCAAACACTGACATTCGCATATAATTGTACAGCTCATGAAAGGACTGGGTTTCCACCGTTTTATTTAATGTTCGGCAGAACCCCGCAGTTACCAGTTGATGTTATATTGAAAAGTGTCTCGCAAGATGATGGGATTGTTGACTATGAGGGCTATGTGACACGTTTGAGAGAAGATTTACAGGAGGCTGTACGTGGCCCAAAAACATGCTGAGAAAGGGCAGAAACGCCAAGCTGACGGTTACAACAAAAAGGTTAGAGGTGCACCTGTGGAATTGGGAGACAGGGTCTTGCTGGCTAACAAAGGAGAGAAAGGAAAAAGGAAGCTGGCGGATAAATGGGAACCTGTATTGTACACAGTTGTTGAGAAGAACTCTCAGATTCACACTTACAAGATTAAAAATGTGTCAACAGGGCAGGAGAAGGTTGTGCATTGGAACCTCATTATGCCTGCTAACTTCTTACCACTGGATTTGGAAAAGGATAGTGAAACCACTGAATTGTCTACTTTGTCTGAAGATGAACAGGACGTACCAAATGATGGTCAACAAGAAAGGGAAATCAATATTCCAGAGGAAGATCAGAGCAGAAGGACAAGTGAATGGATTGAACAGTTGCCAACAAACCGGGGGCATGAGGGGGGTAATGAAGATTTCAATCATGAAGCTTCGAAGGTTGACGAATCTTCAAGTCAAAGGACAGATGAGCTGGGTGGACAATCAGATTGTTTTTCGGCTTGCTCTGATCAATCCCATGTAACAATAGAGAGGAGTATCGAACAAACAAATCGAAGCAATAGTTGTCTCTCCACCTCAATTGTAACAGGGTATGTTAACTTAGCTAATGAGGCATACCATGAGGATGCTAATAGTACTGTTCATTCAGCTCCATCTATTGGCTCTTGTGATGGTAGCACAGTCAAGATTCCTATCAGAGAGGGGGTAGTTAGAACACGCTTTGGTAGACTAATCAAACCAGTTAACAAAGATCACTAACCAAGAACATGTTAGGGTAGCAGGGTCAGTTCACAAGTTTGTTGATACTATTTCAGGAATATTCAAAAGTTAATTTGAGTTGTTGTATTTCTGTTTGTTTTTTTTGTCAAGTTATACAGAACATAAAGCTGGAGTAAAGTAGGAGTTGGATTTGAGATTTGTGTGTGATCTGTACCGTGTCAAGTTGAAAGAGGGCTGTGTTGTCGGCATTGCCTTGGTCTGGACTGTTTGGGTATTGAGCGCTACTCCTATACTTTCCAATTCTTAATTGAAGGTCTTAAAGATGACTCAACTTGTAGGGATGGTAATTCATCCATTTAGAATTCTAATGGTCAGGAAGACTGGCAAAAATAACTCTTACTTTACTCCAGGTTACCGTGCATACAATTGTAGAAGTAAGTGAGATTTATGGGGGGTGAATGTAGTGGAGAAGATATAATGTTTATATATTAATAAATCTCACTGAAACGCCAAAGTACTGTTTATTTAATGCACTGAACTTTGTTTTTGTTCATTAGATCAATAAAGTTGTATACAAATTGCATTCTGGGAAAAATAGTGGGTGGTGTATTGTGAGTGAGATTGTTTTTCTGCCTCTCTCAATATGGCTTCCTGCTGAGAGGTACGTGTTATCTTTCTCTCTAAAAGAACGTTTTTGTCATCTGATCACTCAATGTGATCGTATATGTTTTATTTTGTAACCACTTAATAAAGTATTTGCTGTGTATAAGAAAAACAATGAACATGTAAATTAGAGAATTTAGCTTTGTTAATTTCTTTTTGTTAACATGTGCTCTACCGTTTTGTTTTATATAGAGCTGGTTCAGTGTAGACTGCTACACAAAAATAGGAGGAGTGGCAAACACTGTTGCAGCAGCAAAGGTCATTCAAAATGATCTAGACAACATTCAGAACTGGGCAAGCACATGGCAAATTACATTTAATAGAGGTAAGTGTAAAGTATTGCATGCAGGCAATAAAAATGTGCATTATAAATATCATATGGGAGATAATTAAATTTAAGAAGGGAACTATGAAAAAGACCTAGGAGTTTATGTTGACTCAGAAATGTCTTCATCTAGACAACGTGGGGAAGCTATAAAAAAGGCCAACAAGATGCTCTGATATATTGTGAGAAGTGTTAAATTTAAATCGAGGGAAGTAATGTTAAAACTTTACAATGCATTAGTAAGACCTCACCTAGAATATTGTGTTCAGTTCTGATCACCTCGTTACAAAAAAAGGTATTTGCTGCTCTAGAAAGAGTGCAAAGAAGAGCAACCAGAATTATCCCGGGTTTAAAAGGCATGTCGTATGCAGACAGGCTAAAAGAAGTGAATCTATTCAGTCTTGAACAAATAAGACTACGCGGCGATCTGATTCAAACATTCAAAATCCTAAAAGGTATTGACAATGTCAACCCAGGGGATTTCTTTGACCTGAAAAAAGAAACAAGGACCAGGGGTCACAAATGGAGATTAGATAAAGAGGCATTCAGAACAGAAAATAGGAGGCACTTTTTTACACAGAGAATTGTGAGGGTCTGGAACCAACTCCCCAGTAATGTTGTTGAAGCTGACACCCAGGGATTCTTCAAGAAGCTGCTTGATGAGATTCTGGGATCAATAAGCTACTGACAACCAAACAAGCAAGATGGGCTGAATGGCCTCCTCTCATTTGTAAACTTTCTTATGTTCTTCTTATGTTCTTATGTAGTTAGACACATTAAGTAGACTAACTTTGGTACACTGCATTTGACCCCGGAGCCCATTGTTATCACAAAAATGGGCAGGCTATGTGCGCTTGAAAGTGTTGTATTTACTACAAAGTCAAGCCTCCCATTGATCATGTTGAGAAAGTTACACAACTACATTACCCAACGCACACTGGACTGCAGATTGTAGCATTCACTAGACTACTGCAACTCCCTCCTGGCTGGCCTCCCTGCGTCCGCCACCCGTCCGCTCCAGCTCATCCAGAACTCTGCTGCCCGCCTGGTGTTCTCTGCCTCGCTTCGCCCACGCTACTCCACTGCTCCGCTCACTCCACTGGCTCCCGATCACCGCTCGCATCCAGTTCAAGACTCTTGTACTAACCTATAGATGCCTTGACCAGACTGCACCCAGCTACCTCCAGACCCTCATCTCTCCCTACACCCCCACTCGATCTCTCCGCTCCGCCTGCACTAGAAGACTGGCTCTACCTCCGCTACGCTCCCCTGCCTCCAGAGCCTGCTCCTTCTCCACCCTTGCTCCGCAGTGGTGGAATGACCTTCCTACAGATGTCAGGACTGCCCAGTCCCTGACCACATTCCGGTGCCTCCTTAAGACTCACCTCTTCAAACAGCACCTGTAGAACTCCTCTGTTTGTATCCTGGGACACTATCACCCTTCATTTAAATGTGCTTTATTTTGCTCTTATCTGCCCCCTATTTTACTGCATTTAATCCTGTACTTCAGAATACTGTAATCTGCCAAGTGTTTAAACTGTAGTATTTTGTATTTAATCCTATCCTGATGTAACTATCACTATTATCTGCTGTATTATTGAATTGTGGTTTGTCACACTTGTACTTTGCTTGAACAAAAGTTATTGTATTTCTTGCTCTTATTGTATTACTTGTATTGTAACACTTAATGTATTTGCTTACGATTGTAAGTCGCCCTGGATAAGGGCGTCTGCTAAGAAATAAATAATAATAATAATAATAATCATTCTGCGCAGATTGTGTTTAGCCAATGATCTTCTAAGAACGATCTCCGTGAACGCACCATTTGGTTAAATTGGTCAGGCACAAATCGTAAAAATGTCGAACTAAAAAATGATTCAACAGAAAAGACCAAAAAGGAAGAAAAAGTTGCTTTAGAAGACATCCGGAAAAAATAAATAAACCAAACAACCTTGAAATAAACTGTGGAGATAAAGGTAAGTCTGTTTTTTTTATTTGTTCTGATGTTGGTAAAATTTTCACTAATATGAAGGCCTACCTTCATATAAAATAAATACAAACCTGTACCCAATGGCAGTTTCTTTTTTTGTCAGATGGTTCTTCCTTCGTTCTACTCATAAAAAAAAAGCTATCAAGGACTGGATTGTAATTTGTGGTTAACGGGTGTGTCAAAGTTTTGACTCGGTTCAGGCTTAAATATGTTTGTTAAGTGTTTTCAAATTTTAGAATTAACACACAGTTTTCTGTTTTATGTTCACTTTTGAACTTTAAGAGAGCACTCCCCGGCCCTCACAAGCACTGTTTTTTATAGATGGTTCTTTTTTTCCAGTCACTTTAAAGCAGCACAGGTTTTATCATGTTGATTTTAATCTGTGTCTGTTTTAACCATGTACAAAGCACAATTGTCTTGGTGTTTTTAAACGTATTTCAAATGCTTTTAAAACAAAATGTATGTCTGTATGCATGAATGTCATCTTTAAAAGAAATGTAAAATGAATGAAAAAAGAATGGGTGTAAATGTAAAAAATGTAAAATCTCAATAAAAGAGTATTTTACTAAAGATTCCCGTGGAGAGGAGCATTTATGAGTTCAATGCAATTTTTGGCTAGCCCTGCCCCTCGGGGTGGGGCTCGACATGGGTTTAAAAGCAGAACGAGCACAACAGCAGCGGCCATGTTCATAATTGGAACCTGGCACCTTTTTTTCCCATTTTTCCCCTCAGTCCAAGAAGCAAGTACCCCGGCAGCTCCGGCAGGCGGCCACGCCCGGGGCGTCTGGGCAAAACCATTGTGGGTATCGCTTCTCGGCCTCTTGGCTCAGATCAAGTGTAGGTGGCTTGTCCGCTGCGCAGATCGTGAAGCGATCGGTAAGGTAAATGGTTGAGTAATTGGTGGCAACGTTGGTTGTCTGGTATCTGGTAGCTGGTGTTCAAGGAAGGAGGGCGTTTTTTTGGGCCTCAAGGTAGAACTCGGCTATCTGACAGGTAAGGGGGACCTTTTTGAGGGCACCTTATCTGTTTTTGTGTTTGTTTTTTTTTGTGTTTGTTTTTTTTTTGTTTCCTTGTTTGGTGTTTTTGAAGGTGTAAAACAAAATGGCAACTCAAAGGTTTGGAGTTCACCGACATAATTGTATAAGGATTGGTGTGAAGGAAATGTGTCTGACTGGTGACGAGAAGATCGAGTTTAACCATCTCGAGTTTTCTCATCAGATTTTGCAAAAGGAATTACGGTTTTCATCGATAGATTTGAATTGCATAATTACTGTGGGGAAGGGGAACACTTGGGATGTGAGTTTTGAGTCTGCAGAGAGTCTGGAAAGGTGCCGGAGGGCTTTTGTCACCCAGTACTTAAAAAAATTTACAGTCACTATACTAACGGACACGTCTAGCAGAGATGCCAAGTGCTACAATTCTGCCGTAGCAGCTACTATTTTGGAGGGTAAAATACGGTGCTACGACGAAGGGCTTGATACTACGAAAAAAAAAATATATAGATATATGTATGTGTGTGTGTGTGTGTATATATATATATATATATATATATATATATATATATATTATATATATATATATATATATATATATATATATATATATATATATATATATATATACGTATAGCCTATAAATATACATACAAACCATTGTTTCAGCAGGCTACCATGTGTGTGTTTTCTTGTCTATATATATATATATATATATATATATATATATATATATATATATATATATATATATATATACATATTATTCTTCATAATATATTTCACTGGCATTTTACCTAACGTACTAAAAGTGGTGAGCCGGGTTGCTTAGCAACCAGTGTAGGGGGTCCTAGAGAAACTGCCACGCAAATGTTGCCGTATACAATCGTTCAGGTTTCATCACCAGCCAGATATAAAAAATGTCCTACTCTCCTCCGTCTAAAAGAAGTCGACTATCCTGCCAGAAATAGACAGAAATACACTACAGAATGGCCTTTTATTAAAACAAATAAAATCTCTGACTCGCATGCCTACTGTGAATATTGCCAGACTGACTTCTCAGTGAAACACTGATTGCATCGTTCATGTAGGTACAAAAAACATTAACCATTTGCAAAATCTATTGGAAATCATAAATCTATGTGTGAATTTGTGGTGTTTACAGGCAAAGATAATGCAGTGATAAAGGTAGAGACTCTTTGCAAACTTTATTGTTGGGTGGAGATTTGGAGGGAGCTAGGGAAGAGCAG
Source organism: Acipenser ruthenus (assembly GCF_902713425.1). Classification (NCBI taxonomy): domain Eukaryota; kingdom Metazoa; phylum Chordata; class Actinopteri; order Acipenseriformes; family Acipenseridae; genus Acipenser; species Acipenser ruthenus. Next base: position 13,321,052 of record NC_081201.1, on the reverse strand, counting down.
TTCTTAGATCCTGATAGGGGAAATGCAAAAGACTAATAATGATGTTTAATTCTAATCTTAATTGTTAGTGGAATGGTTCTGAATATTGTTAGTGTGAATGTATGGAGTATTGTGAGTGAGTTGAGGTGTAAGAGTGTGTTTGAGTATTTAAAGGATGTGAGTGCAGATGTGTTTTTTCTTCAGGAGTATGGGATTGGGTATGGAAAGGATTATGGGGGAATGGAGGAATTATGGGTGCATGGAGAGTCTGTGTGGTCTGGAATGAATGAGAACAGGAATGCAGGAGTGGCTATTCTTTTTAAAAACAGAAAATGTATAATTAAGGAAACAACTGTGATACAGGATGGAAGAGCTTTAATGGTGAACGTGGTGTGCAATGGGAAAGAATTGAAATTGGTGAATGTGTATGCGCCGACTGAGAAGAATGAGAGGTATGAATTGTTTGAGAGTTTCAGTCTGGTTTTAAATTCTGCGGTTCCGGTTGTCCTTGGGGGGGACTGGAATTGCATAAGGAGTGTAACAGATAGGAAGTCAGAAAGTAAGGAGATTAAATTAGATACAACGTGTGGACTTTTAAATAGGATAAATAAAGATTTTAAACTTTTGGATTGTTACAGAATCCACCACCAGGGGGAGTGCTTTACTTGGAGTAATGCTTCTGGTAGTAGGAAATCCAGAATTGACATGTTTTTAATATCTGAAGGTTTGAAGTGTAAGGACTGTTTTATTGAACCGGTGTTTTTTTTTCGGATCATGCACTGTTGAGTGTTGTGCTGGAGATGGGAGAAATAATGTTTTTTGGGAAGAGAGTGTGGAAATTAAACGTGGAATTACTAAAAGATAAAGAAAGATGTAAAAGATATAATTATTATTATTATTATTGTTGTTATTATTTAGTTCTTAGCAGACGCCTTTATCCAGGGCGACTTACAGTCGTAAACAAAAATACATTTCAAAAATCACAGTACAAGTAATAATACAATTAAGAGCAAGATAAATACAATGACTTTGGTTCTAGCAAGTACAAGTATGACAAAATATGATTCAATAACGGAGCAGATAACAGTGTCAGTGATAGTTACATCAGGATATAATTAAATACAAAATATTACAGATTAAATAACACTTGACAGATTACAGTACTCTAAAGTACAGGATTAAATGCAGTAAAATAGGGGGCAGATAAGAGCAAGTAAAGCGCATTTAAGGAAGAGTGATAAGTGTCCAGAGGGAAAAAAAGAGGAGTTCTACAGGTGCTTTCTGAAGAGGTGAGTCTTGAGGAGGCGCCAGAAGGTGGTCAGGGACTGGGCAATCCTGACAGCTGTAGGAAGGTCATTCCACCACTGCGGGGCAAGGGTGGAGAAGGAGCGGGCTCTGGAGGCAGGGGAGCGTAAAGGAGGTAGAGCCAGTCTTCTAGTGCAGGAGGAGCGGAGAGGTCGAGTGGGGTTGTAGGGAGAGATGAGGGTCTGGAGGTAGCTGGGTGCAGTCTGGTCAAGGCATCTGTAGGCTAATACAAGAGTCTTGAACTGGATGCGAGTGGTGATCGGGAGCCAGTGGAGTGAGCGGAGTAGTGGAGTTGCGTGGGAGAAGCGAGGCAGAGAGAACACCAGGCGAGCAGCGGAGTTCTGGATGTGCTGGAGCAGATGGGTGGCTGACGCAGGGAGGCCAGCCAGGAGGGAGTTGTAGTAGTCTAGGCGGGAGAGTATCAGGGCCTGGACCAGGAGCTGGGTGGCGTAGTTGGTGAGGAAGGGTCAGATTCTTCGGATGTTGCTCAGGAAGAATCGGCAAGTGCGTGCCAGAGTGGAGATGTGCTGGGAATAAGAGAGGCAGGGGTCCAGGGTGACTCCAAGGTTCTTAGCTGAGGAGGAGGGAGAGAGTGTGGTAGATTCCAGAGGAACAGAGAGAGAGAGATCAGAGGAGGGGGAGGAGGAGGGAAAGAAAAGGAGGTCAGATTTAGAGAGGTTGAGTTTGATGTGATGCGAGTGCATCCAGAAGGAGATAGCAGACAGACAGGTAGAGATACGGGAGGGGATGGTGGGGAAGGAGAGGAAAATCTGAGCATCATCAGCATAGAAATGGTATGAGAAGCCATAGGATGCGATGAGGGGGCCCAGGGAGCTGGTGTAGAGAGAGAACAGGAGAGGACCCAAGACTGACCCTTGGGGGACTCCTGTTGAGAAAGTGCGAGGTGTGGCGGTTGCTCCTCGCCAGGTTACCTGGTAAGTGCGGTTGGAGAGGTAGGAGGAGAACCAGGCCAGAGCAGTGCCAGAGATTCCCATGTCAGCGAGAGAGAATAGTAGAATAGAGTGATCGACAGTGTCAAGGGCAGCAGAGAGGTCGAGGAGAATTAGGACAGAGGAGAGAGGCAGCTCGGGCAGAGTTTAGTGAGTTGGTGAGAGACAGGAGGGCGGTTTCAGTGGAGTGAGCAGAGTGCAAGCCAGATTGGAGAGGGTCGAGCAGAGAGTGGTTGGACAGGAAAGCAGAGAGCTGGCGGTGTACAGCCCACTCGAGGGTTTTGGAGAGGAAGGGTAGGAGGGAGACAGGATGGTAGCTCTGGAGGGAGGTGGGGTCGAGGGTAGGTTTTTTGAGGAGGGGAGTGATAGAGGCTTGTTTGAAGGCAGAAGGAAAGAGACCAGAAAGGAGAGAGGTGTTGAGAAGGGAGGAGATGAAGGGAAGTAGAGCAGGAGCAGCAGCTTGAAAGAGGTGGTGGGGAGGGGGTCCAGGGCACACGTGGTGGGTTTGTGACCCTGGAGCAGGGAGGAGAGGTCAGAGTCTGAGAGGGGAGAGAAGGTGGAGAAGGAGGGTGAGTTAGTAGGGGATGCAGTGGGTGTAGGGGTTGGAGCAGGAGGGAGTGCGGGGGAGGAAGAGGTGTTAAAGTGTTTGCGGAGTGTTATATAAGGAGTGTTATGAGGGGTGGAGGTCTTTGAGAGACATGTTTAATGATGAGGCTGGATGGTGGGAGATGGTGAAGGAGAAAACAAAAGGGTTCTTTATAAAAGAGGGTTTTAAAAAGGCTAGAAAATTAAAAGAACTAATTGGAGTGTGGCAAAGGAAATACAGGAGGTAAAGGAAAGGATAAAGGAATTAATGGAAAAGAAATGTAAAAGGATGATTATGCAAAGTAAAATGGAATATTTAGAAAATAACCTGTTTGAGGTTTTTTTTAAAAATGTATTTGAGAAGAGGAAGGTAATAGAGGGTCTCAAAGGAGAGGATGGGGTTATAAGGAAAGAAAAAAGGGAAATGAGTGCAATTGTTGAAGAATTTTATGGCGTTTTATATGATGAAAAGAATATTAAGAAGGAAAGTTTTGAGAAAATGGTCAATGGTATTTCTGAGGTGTGGAGGACGATCAAAAGGAATTTTTTATTAAAGAAATGAGCCTGGAAGAAATGGAGAGTCCAATGAAATCTTTTAAACAAGGGAAAACGCCGGCAAGTGATGGGTTGCCCATAGAATTTTATAGGGAATTTTGGGGTCTTTTAAAGAAAAATGTGTTACTTTTGTTTAAAGAGATGTATGAGATTGGGGAAATGCCCCCTTCCCCAAGAAGAGGTGTCATTTCGCTCTTATATTAGAAAGGAGAAAGGGAAGACATAAGGAACTGGAGACCGATAAGCCTGTTGAACAGCGACTACAAGCTCTTGAGCAAAATATGGACGGAAAGAATGAAGCAGGTGATTGGCACTGTCATCCATGAATACCAGGTATGCGCAGTCCCAGGTAGGAGAACAATGGACAGCCTGATTCTCATGAGAGATACTATCTGTTATGCCATGGAGAGGGAACTCCCGTTTAGTATCCTGAATTTGGATTTAGAAAAGGCATACGATAGGATAGCGCACAAGTACATGTTTGGTGTACTGTCTAGAATGGGGTTTCCAATCAGTTTCGTTAATTGGATCAAGATCTTGTATAGAGATATCGAAAGTACTGTTTTGATAAATGGGAGCACGTCAAAAGCAGTTAAGATTCGGAGCGGACTGCGCCAAGGCTGTCCACTGTCTCCTTTCTTGTTTATTTGCTGTATAGAGCCGCTAGCTATAAGCATAAGGGCTAATAAGCAAACCTGTGGGATGTTTATTCCTGGTAGTGATGGGAAGCAAGTGAAATGTGTGTTGTAAATGGATGACGTGTCAATCATCTGCAGAGAAGAGTTTTCTATTGTGAAGACCCTAGAAGCAACAGAAGAGTTTGGTGAGGCGTCGGGATCCAGAATCAACAGGAAGAAGAGTGAGTGCATGATGTTTGGGAAGTGGGGCAGAGTACCCAGTATAGGTCTGTGTTTTAAAGAAGATTTCATAAAGATTTTGGGGGTTCACTTTTATAGGACGGGCTCAGGAATTCAGAATTGGATTATTTTAAAGAACAAAACTGCACAAAAGTTGGGTTTGTGGGGGTTGCGCAAACTGACGTTCGACAGAAAGTGTTTGGTTTTAAAAGCAGTGGTTTTACCTGTTTTACCTGACAGAGGTTCGGTGTGTAATGTCTCCTTTTTTAACTCACAGATTGTGGAAGAAATTTGGCAAGAAGTGGCTCATCCAAGCCTTATGAATCAGCACAAAGATCTGGCGTGGCAGGTGGTGCATGAGATCCTCCCAGTAAGGGCGACAATGTACCGACGACGACTGTTGAAGACCTCAAGATGTCCTTTTAAGGACTGTGAGGCAAAAGAGACGGCAGCGCTGCTGCTCTGGGACTGCAGGCAGGCCAGGGATCTGTGGCATGAAGCTGAAGACATTCTGGGTGTTTTTCTAAACAATGGAACTGTCCAGAAGGAAATGGTCCTGTATGGGACGAGTCATGATGCTATTGAAAGGAATAAATGGAGACTGTTGTGGATTTTAATTAACTGTTTAAGTCTGCCCTGTGGAGGGCGAGAAACTTGTATGTTTATAAAGACACTCTGTTGGCCTCGAGAAAGGTGAAGAGGTTGGCCTGTCAAAGTCTCAGGGACTATCAGATCAGAGATGCGCTGCGTGAAGGAGTGGAGTCTGCACGGAAGAAACTGAGCCTTTGCTGGAAGCTGCCTGCCACCTGGAATTGTGCCGATGCATGAGCTTAAATTAGGGGGTGAAGCATGTTGTTTAAAACATGTACAAATTGTTTTTACTGGTTTAATGTTTTTTTGTTGTAAATGGATTTTTAATATATGTATTTGTTTTCTTAGTTATGAACGAATTGAAAATATATGTCCTTGGGTTTATTGTTGTAAATGGTTTTATAGACTTGTTACAAAGAGATTGCTAATATAGTTTTGTTTTTATTGTTATTGTGTGATTTTTAAGTGATGATTATTTATTGTAAATGATAATAAAAACTTTTAAAAAGAAAAATCTGTTCTTATCAATTTAATATCAGATACGTCCCCCATAGGGGGACCCGTCTATATTAAATTGATTTTTGGAAGCAGGATATGGAACCGGGGCTTGCTCCGTCCACTCCACGCATCGACCCGGTATTGCAGTACCTCCGGGAATGGTGCACAAGAAAGGTCAAAAGAGAGAGACAGACGAGAGAGAGAGAGAAAGAGAGAGAGAGAGATTTTTTCCTGCTCTTTTTTTTTCAAATAAGGCAGGCAGGCAGGCAGGCAGGCAGGCAGGCCTGCCTAACTGATGGACAGCCTGCTCTGCTCACGCAGCAGGCCAGTGTACCCAGAAGGCCTTGCGCTCGTGCGAGCAGGAGGATGAGTGCAGCGGTAAAGCAGAAACGGAGTTGTTTAGTGGGGCAAGGAGCCCTCGCTTTCAAGGCGGCAGCAGCAAAGCGCCCCTTTGCCGGGACCGAACGGCACGTTTTGGGAAGAGTTCCCTGTTTTGTTTTGTTTTGTTTGGCCTTGCCGCCGGGTAGAGGAGAAGGCCTTTGGGCCGGCCAGAAGGGCTGGGCCGCCAATAAATCCACACTCTGGCTTCTCTTCAGCTCAAATAAATCATTCTAAGACTAAGGCTCAGAGGGTAGTGGCATCGCCCACTCCCTCTGAGGGTCTGTGAGGGGTTTGTTCGAGAAAAGAGGAGCAGGCTTTTTTATTTTTGACTTCTCTTCAGATCGGCAACTTTTTGGAAGACTAATGCTCAGTCTGGTTTTGGCTTGCCTAATCCAGGCCGAGGGTCTTCCAAGATTTTGTTGACTGTGTTGAGAGCAGTTTTTCTTTTTCAGGTGGTTCCAGTTTTTCCAGACATCCCTAGAGTCCGAGACAAGGAGGACCTACCATCCAGATGACTTTTGTTGACCTTTGATGACCTAGACGACCTCATCCCCAGCCCTTGATCATGATCAAGACCGAGAGAGCAGCCGGCGCCCAGCAGAGGGTGCCATCTGGGAGGAGTAGAGGGCGGCTCCGGACCCCGAGGAGGTCTCAGTGCCAAGCAGTGCCCCCTACTCTGCCAGTGAAGGACACAGTTTACCTGGGGAGGGGGTCCCTCTTGCAAGGCGACCATCTCCTCAGGGACTAAAGTAATAGTTCCTTTAACTGCACAGATTTGCTGCTTACGTTGTCTCTTTTTCGCAGAGAGAGACAACCCGGACGTCCAGAGGTTTCTCCCACCCCAATTGAAGGAGGCAGCTGAAGGATGGCGTTCCGACCAACCCAGGAGACCAGGAGGCACAATGCGGTGCGCTTCACAAGAAACAAGCAAGATGAAACAGAACCAGGACTGACGAGACTGGAGTTCAGCCGGACCATTCTTCAGAGGGGTATGGGTTTTTCCCCTTCTGACTTGAATTGTTTGGTGAAATTGCCAGGGCTTAAGGAAGTGTTTGAGGTCAGTTTTAGGAACCCCCAAAAATTACAAGAAATGTGGTCCTTTTGGGGGGAGAATAAATATCTCGCTCCATACAAAGAATTTTGTGTGGATGCACTGACAGACAGAGAAATGAAAGTTGTTACTGTCCAATTTCTCAATCAGGCTGTTAGCGACTATGATATTACAACATGGCTTAACCGCTATGGGAGGGTGTCATCAGAAGGGAGGAAGATTACGGATGAGGATGGGGTTTGGACAGGAGCCAGAAAGTGGCTGGTACGCCTCAATGTTGATCCATCGGGCATTGGAGGTGTCCGCCACATCCCAAACTCCATAGTGTTAGGGTCCAACAAAGGGCTGGTATTTTATAATGGGATGCCAAAACTCTGCAGGAAATGTGGGGAATTAGGACACCTGGCGGCCGCATGTACTGTAGTCAAGTGCAGGAACTGCGGCACCCCCCGAGACCAGCCACTCCAGAGAAGAGAGGCAGTGCAATTTGTGTGGAAAGAAGGGGCACCTGTTTAAGGACTGCCCCTCTTCCTATGCCAACATGGCCAGAGCAGGTAAGGCAAATACCAACAAGCCTAGGCCTGAGCAGGAAGAGGGAGCAAATAACAAAGATCAGTCCACATCACCACCCACAGCATCAAAAACCCAGACTCCAGCACCACCATCATCACCAGCACCCCCCTCCGCCCCCGAGACATGTCCCGTTTCATGAGGACCCCTTCCCCCAGCCCAGAAAGAGAGTACGACAGCCACTCCACTAGCTCCTCCAGTAGCTCCTCTGAAACAGAACACAAGACAGGGAGTGAGCCCGGACCCAGCAGCGGCCCCCCCTGAGTAGGGCCCTCTCAGCGCCAGCACTCCCCCTCGGCTCTCGTTATGACTCCATAAGGATTGAGTCCGTGGGGGAGGAAAGCGAAAGGGACAGTGAAAGTGAGAGTGAAAAGGAGGGGAAGGGAGTGAAGAACCAGCCGAGGGTGGGGAAAAGAAAGGGTAGAGACAAGGGTGGGAAAAGAAAGAAGATGAAGACCAAAGACAGCAAGTTGCAGGTGGCCCCCTGTCACAAAGACGGCCGGAGTGGGTGGCGTCAGACCAGAAACAGGAACACAAACGACAGAGAGATGTGGAGTTTGGTGGAGCTGAGCGAATGCTTTCGCTCAGCATTTAATGAATAAACAGACAGAAAATAAACGGTTGTAACAAAACACAGGACACGGCATTTGCGCCAAAATAAATAGACAAACAAAACGTACTAAACACTTAACAAACGGTGCACGGAGAGACAAACAAACACGGTGAGTACAAACACTTATAGAATATTATTTTCCTTTACTTTACGTTCTCCTTCTCTCTCACCCGTTCTCCACTCTCGAACACCCAACCCCGACTGCAAGAAATGTGCGTCTATATATACTATTGTGCTGGGATTCAATTACTAATTAATTATTCACTTGAATCCCAGCACGTGAATTAATTCTGTGCAACCCCGTGCTCACATATTACATTTAACCAGCACGTGAAGTGATTTGTGCTCTCCTCGTGCCTAAATACAAATCTACACTTTTTAAATACACGTGAAACACAGACCCGTTTATATCCCGTGTACCAATCTATACACCAACATTAACATACGCACCATACATACAACACATAACACACAAATGCACACAGGGGCGGGGCACATTGCCACATATACCCCCCCTTGTGCGCAGCACACATGGCCTCAACGGCCACCTCCCCCCTTAAAAATCCAGCAGTCCAGGACAAAGTCTCGGGCTGGGAAGGGAGGCTTCAGTGGGCCCATGGCTGGCAATGCTGTCAGCACCCCTGCCGGTAGTGGCACGGCTGACAGCCTGCTGGTCCATGCTTGCAGCAAAATTGCTGCGGGGGATGCTGGTCTCCTGACCTCTCCCCCTTCCTTCGTAGCCGGTAGCTCCCTCTTCCGGGGCTCCGGCCACAGTCTCTTCTGCAGCACAAGTGCTGCAGTGGGAGCAGGTCTCCGGACCTCCCCCATGATCTCCGGCAGCGAAACTGCTGCAGTGGGAGCAGGTCTCCGGACCTCCCCCACTATCTCCGGCAGCGAAACTGCTGCTGGGGTTGGTGGTCTCCAGACCTCCTCCCCCTTCTTCGTGGCCGACAGCTCCCCTTTCTGGGGCTCCGGCCACCGTACTCCCCGTGGTGGAGGTACGGGAAGCAGAGACAGCTCCTGCTGTTCTGCTTCTGGCAGTGGCGGAGGCAGCTCCTGCTCCTCTGCTCCTGGAAGTGGCAGAGGCAGCTCCAGCTCCTCTGCTCCTGGCGGTGGTGGAGGCAGAGGCAGCTCCAGCTCCTCTGCTCCTAGTGGAGGAAGCGGTGGAGGTGGCGGAGGCAGAGGCAGCTCCTCTGCTCCTGGCGGCGCTGGCTCCCTCCGCTGTGGCGGCTGGGCTGGTGCGCGCCGTGCTGCCTTCATCAGCATGAATAGAGGCTGCTGGGGAACACCAGCCTCCTGCCCCTCTCCCCCCCAAAAATTTTCAGGGGGTTGAGCCTGTAACTCCTCCCCTTCCGGCTCTTGGGGCTGAACCAGCAGGCATTTTCCCTCTGCTGGTGGCTTGGGTCCCAGGGCTGTGGAAGCCCCGACTTGCCTCCCTTTGGGCTGTGGACGCACCGACTCCTCCCTTTTGGGCTGTGGATGCACCGACTCCTCCCTGTTGGGCTGTGGACGCCCCGACTCCTCCCTGTTGGGCTGTGGACGCCCCGACTCCTCCCTGTTGGGCTGTGGACGTTCGGGCTCCCCCCACTCAGGCGTAGGACATTCGGGCTCCTCCCACTCAGGCGTAGGACGTTCGGGCTCCTCCCACTCAGGCGTAGGACGTTCGGGCTCCTCCCACTCAGGCGTAGGACATTCGGGCTCCTCCCACTCAGGCGTAGGACATTCGGGCTCCTCCCACTCAGGCGTAGGACATTCGGGCTCCTTCCGCTTGGGCTGTGGATGCTCAGGCTCCTCCCGCTCGGGCTGTGGACGCTCAGGCTCCTCCCGCTCGGGCTGTGGAGGCAAAACCAGCAGGCATTCACCCTCTGCTGGTGGAGATGGGGACAGCAGGTACTCCTCTGCTGGTGGTCCTGCTACCTGGGCTGCTGTTCCGTTTATCATTGCCTCCAGGTAGCTGAGGACCAACCTCACACCTTCCTCCCAGGTGCTTACGGTCTGTTCCCTTGCATAAGCCTCCCATCGTTCCCTATCCATAAACTGCAGGAACCGGACGACTACTGGTATAGACTGGGCCTCCAGCCCAGCATTTTCTTTTTTAAATCCAAACTGCGGTTCCTGCTCTGGTCTGAGTCCTGGAGGCGCTGTCGATCCCACGCAGGACACCACGTGTCACAAAGACGGCCAGAGTGGGTGGCGTCAGACCAGATGCAGGAAATAAATAAACAGAGAGATGTGGTTTGGTATAAGCTGGGCGCGTGATCGCGCTCAGCATTTAATAAACAGAAAATAAAAGGTTTTAAACACAAAAACACGGGACAAACAAACACGGTGAGTACAAACACTTATAGAATATTATTTTCCTTTACTTTACGTTCTCCTTCTCTCTCACCCGTTCTCCACTCTCGAACACCCAACCCCGACTGCAAGAAATGTGCGTCTATATATACTATTGTGCTGGGATTCAATTACTAATTAATTATTCACTTGGATCCCAGCACGTGAATTAATTCTGTGCAACCCTGTGCTCACATATTACATTTAACCAGCACGTGAAGTGATTTGTGCTCTCCTCGTGCCTAAATACAAATCTACACTTTTTAAATACACGTGAAACACAGACCCGTTTATATCCCGTGTACCAATCTATACACCAACATTAACATACGCACCATACATACAACACATAACACACAAATGCACACAGGGGCGGGGCACATTGCCACACCCCCATAGACCCAAAACCAGCTAATGTTCACACAAAGTCCCCAGTCTTGCCCTCGCAGACAGAGACGGAGGCGAGTTGGACGGCTACACTGCCCCTTAGTGGGCAGGTAGCAGCCAGCCAGGGCATCCCCAGCCAGCCTTCCCAGTCATTAACACAGACCCTAGCACACCTCGCAGAAGAGGTGTTCACTAATGCACCGAGGGAGAGGTCAGGGTCAACACCTTCCCTGACCAGCAGTACCTCGGTAGCAATGACCCTCTTCAAGCGAAGGGCCTCCCTTCAAAGCATCCTTGACCCCCTCCCTTGTATGGGCGAAACCAGAGGCCCCCTAGAGTTCCTCCTAGATACAGCACTGGAGGACATGAGAATACCCCTGGAGTAAGCCAGGAGTCGGCTAACAGCCAAAGAAGGCTGTCTGGCATGCTGCCCTCCAGCGTCTGAGCCTGTTACAGCTTCGGGGGTTCCCTGTAAGCGACGAGATAGCCCAGACCAAGCTAGATCTTTCATTGCTTTGTAGGGAGGAACAACGAAAGGTCATGCACAATGCAAAAGTGCAAAAAATGGAGGAAGATGAAAAGTTTACCCGCTTCTTCTTCCAGAAAACGAGGGAGAAGTCAACAACATATCATTTACCACTTGAATCAGTGCCGTCTCGGTGCTATGACAAGGCCTGAAACCTGACTGAAATTTCTCAGAAATATTCTGTGCAGCAAGAAATCTACAGTGCATTGCATAAGTATTCACCCCCCTTGGACTTTTCCACATTTTGTAGTGTTACAACCTGGAATTAAAATGGATTTAATTGGGATTTTTGCCATTTGATTTACACAACATACTTAACACTTTGAAGGTGCACAATATTTTTTATTGTGACACAAAAGTTAATTAAACCAAAAAAAAAGGTATTTGTTGGTTGCATAAGTATTTACCCCCCTGAGTCAATACTTGGTAGAAGCACCTTTGTCAGCAATTACAGCTGTGAGTCTTTTTGGGTAAGTCTCTACCAGCTTTGCACATCTGGATCCTGCAATTTTTGCCAATTGCTCAAGCTCTGTCAAGTTGGATGGGGACCGTTGGTGAACAGCAATTTTCAAGTCTTGCCACAGATTCTCAATCGGATTGAGGTCTGGGCTTTGACTGGGCCATTCTAAGACATTCAGGTTCTTGTTTTTAAACCACTCCAGTGTAGCTTTGGCTGTGTGTTTAGGGTCATTGTCCTGCTGGAAGGTGAACCTCTGCCCCAGTCCCAGGTCTCTTGCAGATTGAAACAGGCTTTCCTCTAGAATTTCCCTGTACTTGGCTCAATCCATCTTGCCCTCAATCCTGACCAGTTTCCCAGTCCCTGCCGATGAAAAGCATCCCCATAACATGATGCGGCCACCACCATGCTTCACCGTGGGGATGGTGTTCTCAGGGTGATGAGCAGTGTTGGCTTTGCACCACACATAGTGTTTTGCGCTAAGGCCAAAAAGTTAAATTTTGGTATCATCAGACCAGAGAACCTTTTTCCACATATTTGCTGTGTCTCCCACATGCCTTTTGGCAAAATCCAAACAGGATTTGAAATGTTTTTTTTGTCAGCAATGGCTTTCTTCTCGCCACTCTTCCATAAAGCCCAGCTTTGTGGAGCGTCCAGTTTATAGTTGTCCCATGGACGGTTTCTCCCACCTCAGCTGTGGATCTCTCCAGCTCCTTCAGAGTTACCATTGGCCTCTTGGTTGCTTCTCTGACTAATTCCCTCCTTACCTGGTCACTGAGTTTTGGTGGACGGCCTTCTCTAGGCAGAGTCGCGGTTGTGCCATATTCTTTCAATTTTTTAATAATGGATTTAACGGTGCTCCGGTGGATGTTCAAAGTTTGGGATATTTTTTTAACCCAACCCTGATTGGTGCTTCTCCAGAACTTTATTCCGGACTTGTTTTGATAGCTCCTTGGTCTTCATGATGCTGTTTGTTTAGATATGCTCTCTAACAAACTCTGGGGTGTATTTAAATATTATTATTATTATTATTATTATTATTATTATTATTATTATTATTATTATTTATTTATTTATTTCTTAGCAGACGCCCTTATCCAGGGCGACTTACAATCGTAAGCAAAAACATTTCAAGCGTTACAATACAAGTAATACAATAAGAGCAAGAAATACAATAACTTTTGTTCAAGCAAAGTACAAGTTTGACAAACCACAATTCAATAATACAGCAGGTAATAGTGATAGTTACATCAGGATATGATTAAATAGTGATAGTTACATCAGGATGTGATTAAATACAAAGTACTACAGGTTAAAAACTTGGCAGATTACAGTATTCTGAAGTACAGGATTAAATGCAGTAAAATAGGGGGCTGATAAGAGCAAAATAAAGCACATTTACATGAAGGGTGATAGTGTCCCAGGATACAAACAGAGGAGTTCTACAGGTGCTGTTTGAAGAGGTGAGTCTTAAGGAGGCGCCGGAATGTGGTCAGGGACTGGGCAGTCCTGACATCTGTAGGAAGGTCATTCCACCACTGCGGAGCAAGGGTGGAGAAGGAGCGGGCTCTGGAGGCAGGGGAGCGTAGCGGAGGTAGAGCCAGTCTTCTAGTGCAGGCGGAGCGGAGAGGTCGAGTGGGGGTGTTGGGAGAGATGAGGGTCTGGAGGTAGCTGGGTGCAGACTGGTCAAGGCATCTGTAGGCTAGTACAAGAGTCTTGAACTGGATGCGAGCGGTGATCGGGAGCCAGTGGAGCGAGCGGAGTAGTGGAGTAGCGTGGGAGAAGCGAGGCAGAGAGAACACCAGGCAGGCAGCAGAGTTCTGGATAAGCTGGAGCGGACGGGTGGCGGACGCAGGGAGGCCAGCCAGGAGGGAGTTGCAGTAGTCTAGGCGGGAGAGTACCAGGGCCTGGACCAGGAGCTGGGTAGCATAGTTGGTGAGGAAGGGTCGGATTCTTCGGATGTTGCTCAGGAAGAATCGGCAAGTGCGTGCCAGAGTGGAGATGTGCTGGGAATAAGAGAGGCAGGGGTCCAGGGTGACTCCAAGGTTCTTAGCGGAGGAAGAGGGAGAGAGTGTGGTAGATTCCAGAGGAACAGAGATAGAGAGATCAGAGGAGGGGGAGGAGGAGGGAAAGAAAAGGAGGTCAGATTTAGAGAGGTTGAGTTTGAGGTGATGCGAGTGCATCCAGGAGGAAATAGCAGACAGACAGGTAGAGATACGGGAGGAGATGGTGGAGTCAGAGGTGGGGAAGGAGAGGAAAATCTGAGCATCATCAGCATAGAAATGGTATGAGAAACCATAGGATGCGATGAGGGGGCCCAGGGAGCGGGTATAGAGAGAGAACAGGAGAGGACCCAAGACTGACCCTTGGGGGACTCCAGTTAAGAGAGGGTGAGGTGTGGAGGTTGCTCCACGCCAGGTTACCTGGTAAGTGTGGTTGGAGAGGTAGGAGGAGAACCAGGCCAGAGCAGTGCCAGAGATCCCCAGGTCAGCAAGAGATGATAGTAGAATAGAGTGATCAACAGTGTCAAAGGCAGCAGAGAGGTCGAGGAGAATTAGGACAGAGGAGAGAAAGGCAGCTCGGGCACATTTAAGTGAGTTGGTGACAGACAGGAGGGCGGTTTCAGTGGAGTGAGCAGAGCGGAAGCCAGATTGGAGAGGGTCAAGCAGAGAGTGGTTGGACAGGAAAGCAGAGAGCTGGCGGTGTACAGTCCGCTCGAGGGTTTTGGAGAGGAAGGGTAGGAGGGAGACAGGACGGTAGCTCTGGAGGGAGGTGGGGTCGAGGGTAGGTTTTTTGAGGAGGGGAGTGATAGAGGCTTTTTTGAAGGCAGAGGGGAAGATACCAGAAAGTAGAGAGGTGTTGAGGAGGGAGGAGATGAAGGGGAGTAGAGCAGGAGCAGCAGCTTGAAAGAGGTGAGTGGGGAGGGGGTCCAAGGCACACGTGGTGGGTTTGTGACCCTGGAGCAGGGAGGAGAGGTCAGAGTCTGAGAGGGGCAAGAAGGTGGAGAAGGAGGGTGAGTTAGTAGGGGTTGCAGTGGGTGTAGGAGTTGGAGCGGGAGGGGGTGCGGGGGAGGGAGAGGTGTTAAAGAGTTTGCGGATATCTGAAATTTTAGAAGAGAAGGAGGCAAAGTCATCAGGGGAGATAGAGGAGGGAGGAGGAGGGGGGAGGGTTTAGGAGGGAGGAGAAGGTGGAGAATAGTTTACGTGGGTTGTTAGTGGAGGCTTGGATTACAGATTGGAAATAAGCACATTTAGCAGAGGAGAGAGTAGAGTGCGGTAAAGGTCTAGGGCAGCAGGGAGTTTGGTTCTCTTCCATTTCTTTTCAGCAGATCGCAGTGTGATTCTTGCCGAATCAGTTGTTTAATACAGGTGTATTTAATCTGAGATCATGTGACACTTTAATTGCACACAGGTGGACTCCATTCAACTAATTATATGACTTCTGAAGGCAATTGGTTGCTTGCACCAGAGCTTATTTAGGGGTATCACAGCAAAGGGAGTGAATACTTATGCAATCAAGACTTTTCAGTTTTTTATTTGTAAATAATTTTGAAAAATGTGTAGATTTTTTTCCCCACTTCGACATTATGGACTATTTTGTGTAGATCAGTGACAAAAAAATCCTAATTAAATCCATTTTAATTCCAGGTTGTAACACTACAAAATGTGGAAAAGTCCAAGGGGGGTGAATACTTATGCAAGGCACAATATTTAATTGTTCAGCCACTACTCTTTCTAACACTTTGGACAAAAAGGGAAAAGCGGCACTTGATGTCCTCCATGCTCGACAGCAGTGGGAGGATAGTAGAGGATAGTGAGGGAGTGAAAAAAGTGGTAGAGAACTTCTATAGGGACCCATATAACATCAAAGCTACAGATGACACCTTGATAGAGTGGTTCCTGAGCCCGTTGGAGCCTGACTCAGTGCGGGACGACGAGGAGGAGGAGAAGGACCCAGAACTCACGCTGGATGAGCTCACCCAGGCGGTTAAGACCATGAACACCGGTAAGACGCCAGGTCCAGATCAATCAATCAATCAATCTTTGTTTTTGTATTGCTTTTACCGGGGGTCGCCACAAAGTGATTTACATGATAAAAAAAACACATACAAATATATATAATCAGAAAATAGAACACACATATGTAATCAGTTGCCTAAAAAAATGATTAACTGTACAATTGCCTTTTGAGTTCCACTAAGTTATATTTTTTAATTTACATTGAAGTTACCACAACTTAAAAATTTTAAGTAAAGGGTAAGAAAATAAATTAGTAAGCAGAACACAAACACATTAAGTTATGACAACATAATATGTATACATTAAGTGCACTTCAAATGGGAAGTTGTGTTTAATTCAATATATTGAGTTTTAATTAGCAAAATAATTGAGTTCATCATCATACTATTTTAAAGTATAGTTTAATTAAACTTGAAAGTTATATTAACTAAGAATAGTATTTACTGTATACCTTTTTATTTTAAGTTTCATTACTCAAAAAATCAAAGGCAATCAGTTGCCTCCATTTTTTTTGTCAGCCGAACTTATCGGGGTTTACAGTGTAAAAAATAACTAATTGCTGTACTAATGTTCCAGTTTCAGCGTTAATACCGATCACCGTTGCACACTGTTCAGAAATCTTTTTTTATTGTTGTTTTATTTGTGGGGCAGCATGGTGGTGCAGTGGTTACCGCTGCTGCCTGCCTCACAGCTCCAGGGCTCTGGGTTCAATTCCCGGTCCTGGGGGTCTGTGTCTGTCTGTGTGGAGTTTGCATGTTCCCCCCATGTGTTCATATGGATTTTCACCCAAAGTCCAGAAATATGTTGGCTAGGTTGAGTGGTTTGGTCTCTAAATTGTGTTCTATGGTTGTTAGTTGCCTTGTGATGAACTGGCGTCCCTTCCACACTGTGTTTAACTTTAAACACTTTTCAAACATGTCACTGCGTTTATGATTCTAATTGTGTTTAGGAATTAAACACCTTGTGGTGTTTATTTTATAAACTCTTGGCCGTGTTTGATTTGCGACACTTTAAACGTTCGTACACGTTTATAACAGGTATATCAGGTCTCTCGTCAATGTGGTAAACTGACTTTCTCTCTTGCAACTCTAGCTTGTATAGTTTTCAGTTTCTTTGTCTTCTAAATATAGTTCTACCCTCTATTATTATTTGTTTATTTAGCAGACGCCTATATCCAAGGCAACTTACAGAGACTAGGGTGTGTGAACTATGCATCAGCTGCAGAGTTACTTACAATTACGCCTCACCCAAAAGATAGAGCACAAGGAGGTTAAGTGATTTGCTCAGGGTCACACAATGAGTCAGTGGCTGAGGTGGGATTTGAACCGGGGACCTCCTGGTTACAAGCCCTTTTCTTTAACCACTGGAGCACACAGCCTCTCTATAAGGACATGTCTGGTTACATGTTAAATAAATTAGCAGGGTTAACGCCCTTTGGGTTTTCTCCAGAATAGTAGGATGACTGATCACACATGTGAACAATTGAATTCATTCCAAAATATACAAACTGGGCGCGTTAAGTGAGTCAGAGAGAACACTCAGAAAGCACACAGAGCAGATTTAAATGACCTAACGCTCTGCTCCACGAGAGTGCTGAGCCACTTTTAAAAATGAATAATTTGCTTGTTTGTGTTTCTGAGGTGATGGTAGATGTCAGTGTCAGCTCCAGTCATAAGAGACATTGTAAATTCTTGTTTAAAGAAGCATGACTGCGTTGTTGATGATTCAGTAATCTCAGATTTGGTTAAAGAAGTCTGTGAGTCAAACCCCATTAGCTCAGCTTTAAAAGTGGATGGACAACTTGCCACACCCTACAAGAGAAGGGAGTTTCTTAAGAAAACATTTTCTCTGATTGAGCCTGTAGAATATATACTTGATGCAAAGGACGGAAGAACTTTCCAGTATGTTCCTATTCTGCAGTCACTGTTACAAATATTAGGCAAGAGGGACATTCAGGGGGAAAGCTTCTCAAGTCCTCCCAAACTACTCAAGTCTCAGTACTCCCAAACTACTTGCGGGTCTCAGTATGAGTCATTTCGTGATGGGACACATTTCAAAGAAAATGAGTGTTTATCCACAGATGAACTAAGTTTCTTTTCTTCTCTATGTTGATGACATTGAAGTGTGCAATCCCCTTGGAACATCCCGCAAAAAGCACAAAATCACTGCAGTGCATTGGGTGCTAGCGGATGTGCCATCACAGCTTCGGTCTACACTGACATCTATCTACTTAGACATTCTCTGCAAGGCTGTTGATGTGAAAATATGGATATGGGGCAGTGCTAGAGCCACTCTTAAAAGACCTTGGGAAATTGGAAGAATAAGTACTTTTTATTCCTGTCTTAGGAAAGAGTATTAAAGGCACTGTGTTTGGTGTAGCAGCTGATAACTTGGGTGCCCATTCAATTGGTGGCTTTGTGGAAAGTTTTAGTGGATCACATATCTGCAGATTCTGTCTGGGTAAGCATTCAGACTTCCAGGAAAAAGAAGAACTGGAGCATTTCAACCTAGAACAAAACAGGAGCATTCTATACCTGTTCAGTCAGCCTTGGAAAATCCTACTTTACCACATTGTTTTGGTGTGAAAAAGCAGCGTTCCTTAACTGAAAAGCTGAAGTATTTTCACGTTTTGTCTGGATATCCACGATGTGCTCCATGACTTTTTTGAGGGAATCATACCTCTGGAATTGGCATTGTGCTTGAATGTTTTAATCAAGAAGAAATGTTTTACTCTATTTGAACTCAACAAACTAATCTGACAGTTCCCTTACAAGTGGAGTGACAAAACTAACTGCCCAGTCAGTTCCGCTGAACTTAGCCACTCGAAGGACCGTTGGAGGAAACGCTCATGAAAACTGCTGCTTATTGCATCTGCTTCCATTCATAATAGGAACAAACATACCTGTGGGTGAACCGTCATGACAGGTTCTAATGGACCTCAAAGATTTAGTTGAACTGGTGGTTTCCCCACTTCACACAGAGGAAACAATATGGTACCTTGACACCAAGATATCAGAGCACAGGCATAGGTTCTTGGAGGTTTTCCCACAGGAAAAACTTATTCCGGCCCTGCCCCACCCCTTGTTCGCTGTATGTTTAACATACCTCTACATAATAGGAGGCTGTGTGGTCCAGTGGTTAAAGGGCTTGTAACCAGGAGGTCCCCGGTTCAAATCCCACCATGTTTCTGAGGTGATGGTAGATGAGATTGTTTGTGTTTGTGAGGTGATGGTAGATGAAATGGCCCTGTGTGAAGTTATTGTCCCCTGCTGTACCTTGCTGAGTTTGGCGCTATGTTTGGACTGAACCTCATATCTGGCTGTGTTTAATACTGACAATACAGACATTAATAATGAAAATTATGAATAATATTAATACCACAAGCCTAATAATAATACACAAATAACTATAAAACAGCTCTACATTTAAAAAAAAAAAAGAAATTAAATTATACAAATTCAAAAACAACCATTTTTACCATCTTACTTATTAATACACCAGTTCATCCTTGGTGACAAATGTCAATTTGTCAATCCTGCCTGTCATCTCCTGCAGGTGGCCATTCCGCCGGCTCTCTCTGATCACTGATGAGAAATGCTCAGGAGCACTGTGAGCGGCTCAGCAGGAGCGGCACTGAGCAAACCGTTAAGTTGATTCTTTTACTGAGCCGCTCACTTGGTTATACTCAAAGTAGGACAATGACCTAAACTCAAAACAAACATGTAGTTCTTGTGATCATGTTTAGTACTACTTGAATTTCTGGGCTCACACTGCTCAAACAGAAGCATGCTTACAAAATCTAAACATTAAACAATAGCAAAAGGGGCACAGATTAAACACATTTAACAACTATTTAGTGTTATACCTCAATATGTACAAACACTCCTGTTTAGGAATAGAACACTTCTGTTTTACTGTACACATACACACATGCCATTTGTGTGTCTGCCGGGTTAGGCTCCAGCTCTATAGAATAAAGAGGCTATGGATAATGTATTTTATTTGTATTTCTTCGAGTTTTTAATTAATAGTGTAGGGTTTCTATAAACAAATTCAGTTCTGTTCATCTGTGTTTTTAACTAATTAGGGCACACTCGTCTTCAAACTTCATTTTTAAAAATTGTATTCTGTAAAAGAATGACGCAAAAAGAAATATAACAAGTTCAAAATAAATATCCAAATGCTTCCCAAAAAACAAAATGAAATGGCCATTCAAAAAAAAAAAAAATCACTTGTAATTATTCCCGCGAAAACCATTAAATTATACAGCCCTCGCGAAGATGAATCATGGTAGAATCACTTATAGTGATGCTGACACTCATTGGTTCAATTTGAATTTTATTTAGCATGTGTCATCATAATAATAAGATGGCTGTATACCGTTACAAGGTATGAAGTTCAGAATTTAAAAGAAAATATTTTCATTCATTTTGCAGCACTGATAAACACATTTTCATGAGCACAAACAAAACAAACATGACCATTCTGCCTTGTCAAAAAAAAAAAGTAAACAGAGTCTGTAGGAGGATCATCCAACAAATCATTCATAACAAAAGGGGGAAAACAGGACAAAACCAGGACAACTAGCCAACAAAATAAATGGCTTTACAAAACTTTTCAGTTTGATATTCTTCCTAAAATGTAAACGGTGTTTGGCTGATTTACCTCCAATAGTTGTTACTGTAGTTTTATTATTGTACTAGTAAAGGAACAACGTCTTACATAAATACTTATATAACATTATACATACATATAATATACATTATACAACATGGTGGTTTTATACAAAACATACACAATACACTCACATCTTAATCTTCTTTGATGTGATGCGATGTAGTGTGGAGTTGTAGTTAGGACTCTGCATCCTGATCGGAGGTGGGGCACACTGTTGCTGTACCTTTGAGCAAGGTACTTTACGTAGATTGCTCCAGTAAAGAAACCCAGCTGTATAAATGGGTAATTGTATGTAAAAAATAATGTGATATCTTCTAATAATTGTAAGTCGCCCTGGATAAGGGCATCTGCTAAGCAATATAATAATAATATAAAGTAAGCCAGTCTGGGCAACCGGACTGATGTTTTTGCTTTATGTAATCAAACACTGTCAATAAAAATACTGTATGAATTAAAAGCAAAAGAAAACAATTGTCTATCTCATTTCCAAGTCAGTGCACTGCTTTTGCTGCTTTCTATCCAGTGGTTTGAAATGAGGGTGTGTCAGTTCAACAAAGCTTGATAGAATATATGTCAGTGATGAGTATTGTACAATTATTTTTGTTCTGTATCTCAGCAAATGTAGGCAACTCATAATAATTCTTTAATGTAGATTTTATTTTATATCAGTGAATTTCTAAAACTTACGGGGAACACTGAATCCTTTTAGTATTGCTGTGCAGTAGCACATTGGTGTTTGAGTTCTAATTGATAGTTATTTTGAGAGCTTTATTATTATTTATTTATTTATTTCTTAGCAGACGCCCTTATCCAGGGCGACTTACAATTGTTACAAGATATCACATTATTTTAACATACAATTACATATTTGTTACACATTATTTTTATATACAATTACCCATTTATACAGTTGGGTTTTTACTGGAGCATTCTAGGTAAAGTACCTTGCTCAAGGGTACAGCAGCAGTGTCCCCCCACCTGGGTTTGAACCCACGACCCTCCAGTCCAGAGCCCTAACCACTACTCCACTCTACTGCCCACTGCTTTGTATTGAATAAGCTATATTGGCAAGAAGGGAAGTGGCAAAAGGGGGCGTGGCAGAATGTTGTGTTTTAGGAAGGGAGCTAGGAAAGAAAATATAAAAACTGTGGGATTGTAATCTGTCTGCATCCATTTTATTTCTTAATAAAAGTGTACGTTCATCAACACCTCTGAACCCCAAGATTACAATACCATGGAACTGAGTGGTGAGAATTGTTGTCAGTCAACCCACAATAACTATAACTATATATATATATATATATATATATATATATATATATATATATATATATATATACACACTGTATATATAGGCAATTGTCACCAACTTGCTGCAAAACCATGTCCGAGATGTATATCTTTTAAAAAAATACAGAACTAGGACAAAAGATTATAATCACTGCAAAGAAGAAAAGTCATTACAGTACTGCGGCCGAATTATTATTATTTTTTTTTACGGTGATGAAAAAAATCTTTTCGGAATTGCCTAAAATAGCTAAAAATAAAAAGTTTGGACGCATTACAGTAGTGAGATTAAAACTAAAAATGTAAAAAAATATATATGAAAAATTGACATCAAAGAATGGCTTTTCTTCTTTGAAGTAATTATAATCTTTTGCTGTAATTTATTATTTATTTTAAGATACATGGTTTTGCAGCCAGTTGGTGAGAATTATCCATATATCAGTTATTACAAGACTCCCTCCCCTAAACCTCCCGCAGATTATTTGCTCACATTGGGGTGCGTAAAGTGATACTCGCACTCTGCTTAACTTTCATTTTGTCATCAATGACAAAAAAAACTTCATGTGACCGTGGCAGGTTGGGGGGCCCTTCCCCGCCTCGGGGTCCCATGCAATTGCATGGTTTGCAAACCCCTAATGCCGCCACTGAGCACAGCAGGATCAAGGTTACTGTACCCAGGGTGGAATTAGGCAGTGGAGTTTAGCATTGTGAGCGTGGAAGCATTTTTCTTTCTTTTAATATGGACCATCCGCGACAATTTTGGATCGCTGTCATGGTGATCCTTTGTCGAAGGACTGCTGCAAACCATCGTTGAAGAAAAAAATATATAAAATTATATTCCAGAATTCTAACAATAAATCCAAAGCTCAAAAAAAAGAACCACGACTAGTAGAGAAAGTAACAAAATGAATGGTAAACTTGATAAAGAAACAAAGCTTACTACTGCTGGAATTCTGCACTATTTTCAACCTGGCTCCAGTTTGGAACAGACTTGGTTTTTGTCGCTAAATCAGCAACAAGTTGCCAGTAATAACAAGCAAGTTTGCTTCATTGCCGCATCTTTTAAAATCTTTTAAACTGGTCAGGAGTGATAAATACTAATTATATCAATCGTGAGCAGTTCATTTCTCTAGTGGGTTTGTTATAGATCTCCACAGTAACATATTAGTGGTCCTTTAATGGAAACATCATGTAATTTATTCTCTCACGTATGTTGTCACGTTATGCCATGTTCCCTTTTTAATTCTGAAGTGAGAGTAGAGAAACCAACTGAAATCCAGCAAGGCAATGACATATATATATATATATATATATATATATATATATATATATATATATATATATATATTCTGGCCTGTTATTTGTTCAGAGGAGAGCACATAAATATTAAATATGGACTTGAGAGGAAGGATATAGTGGAGAAGGGGGGGGGGGACTATACTATATCCCTCCTCTCCAGTCAATATGTACTATATATAATGTTAAAGCACTACCAATTATGTTATTTTAACATAGAATATTTGTTTAATTACTTCATTTTAAACAGTGAATAGAGCAGAATAAGAAGTAATGGATATATAGATATAGCCTGGGCCAGGCATTCTACCACTCAATTAAGAGAAGTATGCAGCAAATGTATTCTGCTGCATTATAAATCATGCTGCAAAGGGAGCAGAGATACACATTCTAATGATGATAATGTTCACCACACTTTTCTACAGCCTTATTCATTTTATCCAAAGCATCTTTCAGCTTTGCTTCCCACTCCTCACCCCTTTTCTTTAAAACCTCTTCATCATGTCTTATAGCTGTCTCGTACAAAAGCACAGAGATCCCGTTTCGTAAGTGATGTTCCAGGCGCTCACACACTGCCATCATCAATGCCGGATTGTTAAGCTTCGAGTAAACCTCCAGAATGGGATCACTGAATATTTTCTTTTCCCCAACCACCCCCTCATACAGAGTGGTCAGGTTTTTACGTAATTTATACCTGACCACCATTGCTATAAACTTCTTCTCTGCTTCTTCCAAGACCTTTTCATCTCTGGTATTGGCGATAGCCATCATGCAATCTTTAAAAGCTTCAAATGAATTTTCAATATTATAGAGGACAGTATAATACTGGGCTTCCAGGGTCTGAACTTGAACTTGGGTATTCAGGTCTTTCATCTGGTCACAAAGATGCTGACACTTGTCGCTGATATCGCCAAACTGTTTCTCCAGTTTCTTGATTTCGGTGTCGTCAATTTTATTGAGGATTACATTGGGGATTATCTCAAACAACCCAGCAATAGGGAAAAATTGCCCAATAATTGATAATGCAGCCTTTGTCAGTTTCAAACCGGCTATCGCAACATCTTTCCCACTGTTATTCTCCATGTTTTCTTGTTGTTTTTTTCCGGGCAATGGGCAGATTACAGTGTTTCCAAGTGGTCACTGAAAAATAAAACAGTGGTTGATTACAAATGTATGCTTTTGGAATCTCATCATATTAATACTTGTACTGTGATTCTTGAAATGTATTTTTGTTTACGAAGTCGCCCTGGATAAGGGTGTCTGCTAAGAAATAAATAATAATAATAATAATAATAATAATAATAATAATAATAATAATAATAATAATAATAATCATCATCACTTATATTTGTGAAGTGCAATTCCTGTCATAAAATCAGTGATGGCCCTTTAAATATTGGGCTTATTCACCATGCTAATGCCTATAATAATGATAAACGTTAGATACGTTAAACGTTAGAAATGTATGCATGTGGACAAATGTCATATGCATTTGTGCTAAATTATTTGAATTGCTCTAATTAATAGAAAACATATTCTGCTGCAATGTAGATCATGCAACAAAGGGAGCCGAGATACACATTCTAATGATGATGATGTTCTCCACACTCTTCTACAGCCTTATTCATTAAACAATGGTTGATTATTAGTGTATGCTTTTGGATTCATCATCATCACTTATATTTGTGAAGTGCAATTCCTGTCGTACGACATCTCAACGCGCTGTACAAATCCCCAAACAACATTTATATAAAACAATATGAGGGAAAAAAACTAAAAAATTAAGAAACTGTATGTAAAAAAAAAAAAAAAAAAAAAAAAAAAAACCATAACAAGATACATTAAAGCAATTCATCAAACAAGGACCAGGACCGCATATACACAATACAACTGAAGTGGGCTACTGTGCCCAAGATCGCATATTTCCAATCTGAAACACGCATTACTCTGGGGAGTTATTGTAACACGGTAACTAGCAGTACAGGCTAGCAATGCCCTGGGAGACGTATTAATTTTTTTAAATCGCAGGAGCGTATTCAGCAATATTATTATTTACATCTTAGCAAAGCCCCCCTTATCCAGGGCGACTTCTAGTCGTATACGAAAAATACATTTTTAAGAATCACACAGTACAATTATTAATACAATTAAGAGCAAGATACAAACTACAATGACTTCAGTTCTAGTAAGTACAAATGTAAGACGTAATACAATTCAATATCAGAGGAGATAACAGTGTCAGTGATGAAATGCAAAAAACTACAGATTGAATAACACTTGTGGCAGATTACAGTAAAGTACTCTGTAATGTACAGGATTAAATGCAGTAAAATAGGGAGCAGATAAGGGTAAGTTAAAGTGCATTAAGGCAAAGTGAAATAGTGTCCAGAAAGAAAAAGAGGTGCTGTCTGAAGAGGTGTGTCTTGAGGAGGCGCCGGAAGGTGGTCAGTGACTGGGCAGTCAATATTATTATTATTATTATTATTATTTATTTCTGAGCAGACGCCCTTATCCAGGGCGACTTACAATCGTAAGCAAATACATTTCAAGTATCACAGTACAAGTAATAATACAATTACGAGCAAGATAAAAACAATGACTTTGGTTCAAGCAAGTACAAGTGTGACAAAATACAATTCAATAATACAGCAGATGTCAGTGATAGTTACATCAGGATATGATTAAATACAAAATACTACAGATTAAACACTTGGCAGATTACAGTACTCTGAAGTACAGGATTAAATGCAGTAAAATAGGGGGCAGATAAGAGCAAGTAAAGCACATTTAAGGAAGGGTGATAAGTGTCCCAGGGGAAAAACAGAGGAGTTCTACAGGTGCTGTCTGAAGAGGTGAGTCTTAAGGAGACGTCGGAATGTGGTCAGGGACTGGGCAATCCTGACATCTGTAGGAAGGTCATTCCACCACTGCGGCGCGAGGGTGGAGAAGGAGTGGGCTCTGGAGGCAGGGGAGCGTAGAGGAGGTAGAGCCAGTCTTCTAGTGCAGGCGGAGTGGAGAGGTCAAGTGGGGGTGTAGGGAGAGATGAGGGTCTGGAGGTAGCTGGGTGCAGTCTGGTCAAGGCATCTGTAGGCTAGTACAAGAGTCTTGAACTGGATGCGAGCAGTGATCGGGAGCCAGTGGAGTGAGCGGAGTAGTGGAGTTGCATGGGAGAAGCGAGGCAGAGAGAACACCAGGCGGGCAGTGGAGTTCTGGATGAGCTGGAGCGGACGAGTGGCGGACGCAGGGAGGCCAGCCAGGAGGGAGTTGCAGTAGTCTAGGCGGGAGAGTACCAAGACCTGGACCAGGAGCTGGGTGGCGTAGTTGGTGAGGAAGGGTCGGATTCTTCGGATGTTGCTCAGGAAGAATCGGCAAGTGCGTGCCAGAGTGGAGATGTGCTGGGAATAAGAGAGGCAGGGGTCCAGGGTGACTCCGAGGTGACTACAGGCATTTTGTTAGTGGCAAGAACAATTAATGGAAAAAAAAACTATAAAATCAAATGTATTTCATCTAATATGATGTCAAAACACTCATTACGTGTTGATTGTTTGATTATATACTTTTGTCACGTTGTTTAATAAAACGAGTGGATATAAAAATGTATTCCTACTGGAAAACAACGAACGAAGAACTATTTAGAGGCAATAATCAAGATTAGTGTACATTATTTGTTGTAAAGCATGGGTTCTTAAACTATGTGGAGCAGTGTGGAGTAGTGGTTAGGGCTCTGGACTCCTGACCGGAGGGTTCAATCCCAGGTGGGGCACACTGTTGCTGTACCCTTGAGCAAGGTACTTTACCTAGATTGCTCCAGTAAAAAAAAAAAAAAAAAAAACAGCTGTATAAATTGGTAATTGTATGTAAAAAATAATGTGATATCTTGTAATAATTGTAAGTTGCCCTGGATAGGGGCATCTGCTAAGAAATATAATAGTCTGCTAAGAAATAGTAGGTATGAATAGTATGTGAACAAAGTGGGTCGTGAACACCTTTCTACTGGGTCGCATTGTAGGAAAATGTATTGAGTAATTTGTATAAATTATCTGAAGTAAGCCAGTAAAACAGGCAAATTTCCAAGCATCTCACTGGTCCCATTAAGACTTTTGAAATGTATTATTATCCAGGGTGAATTACAATTGTTGCAAGATATCACATTATTTTTACATACAATTGCATTATTTTTACATACAATTACCCATTTATACAGTTGGGTTTTTACTGGAGCAATCTGGGACTGAACCCACAACCCTCCGGTCAAGAGTCCAGAGCCCTAACCACTACTCCACACTGCTGCTGTATGTTTGATATTTTACTTTTTTATATTTTATCATTTTCAAATGAAATGGGTCGCAGCACAAAGGCAGTGAGACAGTGGCTATGTTTCCATTAATATCAAAGCCAATAACATGTTATGCGCATTTGAAAGCGGACAAACTGGCCGAAGTGATGACTTTGTGGGCAGACCTAAAGTTATTCGCATCGAAAACTGAAATACGCTAGAAAAGTTGTTTCTATTTAAAGTTCTGCGCATTAAGGCACCTTAATTCGCATTTTCTGAAAATATCAACTTTCCTAAAACCCTGAGGTCTAGGGTTTTTAAAAGTTTGAATAAATGTACACGTTTTGCGAATTATACCCATTTCCATTGAGCTTGTTGCATTTTTTTTTTTAATCCGTAAACTTGTATCGAATAAATCTACTGCAATGGAAACATAACCACTGTTCTGGGTCCTGACACCAAAAAAAATGTAAGAATCTCTGTTGCAAAGATTCATAAAAACTAGTTTATTATGGCAATATGTTTTCATTAGGTTTTTAACAATTACCATTTTGATATTTTCTTTATTCTATTATGTTGGTTAAGCTGTTGATTTCGTGCTGATATTTTCATATTCTGTATATATATTTACAATTTTTGATCATATTATTATTTACATAAAACTTGTATGTCCTACAGAATTCAATCAAAGAAAATGGTAGTAAACCTCTGTTCTAATAGTATGTATGTATTGTAAAATATTCGCTAGAGTGTTCTGAACAAAACAATATCATTTATAGGTCTCTGCTGCTAAAGATACATTTATTGAAGATTTTCAAAGACAGGAAGGGCAATCACCTAAATATCACTCGGGTCAAAGAATGTTTGTAACTTGCCCAAGCATCATGTTTTTTCAACCAGTATTGTAAGGGCCCTCAAGTCATAACACGGCTTTGTTTCTTTGAAAATAGCATGACAAATATGTCATTATGAAAAAAATGTTTAGCGATTTTATTTTTTTCCCCAAAAAACAAGACTAAATATAGTGTAAAAAATTTAAAAGGTTTGAATGGTTTGTGAAGTCCTGTAAAATGTTCCCCAGAGTGTCATGAAACAAGGACACCAATTTCTAAAAAAAATGGATATTTAGTGACTTTTTAGGAAGAGAGTCAAATTGTCTCTAAAAACATCCGGTACTGTGGCTGTGTTTTCGGAAAAACGTCTGGTCTTCAAACAGGTTAAACCCATTGATACTTGGTTATTTTTTGATCCAGGTTTTAACATGATCACTGTTGCTTGTGCAAAGTGCACTGGGGTCACAGGCCCCACAGAATTTTAAACCCCTCGTGTTTTGGGTTGTGCCATCAGGGCACGCTTGCTGTGAAAAGACTAACATTTTCCTAAAGCCGGACCTGTGATACGAACAACCAATTGAAGAGCTGCATTCTCTGCGGCAGTCAAATTATAACTTAGCCGAGCCAGGACAAACAGTTCTGTTTCAGTTTAATTTCTGCCTGTTTTTATGCAGCTGTCCAATCAGCTGAATTTCGATGTTGCTAATTATACAGAGACTGTTAATTTATTGAGAAATCATACAGTAGGCCTACGTTTACATGCAGGCAGTACTTGGAATACCATGCGTTCTAAATAGCAATACCATGCCATGTAAACAGGGTATTCTGAAATTATTATTGTTATTTTATTTCTTAGAAGACACCCTTATCCAGGGCAACTTACAATTGTCATATTATTTTTACATACAATTACCCCATTTATACAGTTGGGATTTTTACTGGAGCAATCTAGGTAAAGTACCTTGCTCAAGGGTACAGTCCGTTTTCCGAATGGCAATATTCCGAACACATATTCGGAATTGGAATACTAGCCTTTGTAAAGACGTTGTCGCTGCTTCTT
Source organism: Acipenser ruthenus (assembly GCF_902713425.1). NCBI lineage: Eukaryota > Metazoa > Chordata > Actinopteri > Acipenseriformes > Acipenseridae > Acipenser > Acipenser ruthenus. The sequence goes on along the minus strand of NC_081201.1, from coordinate 13,291,965 downwards.
TTTTTTTTTTTTTTTTTAGGTCGTTCCCAATTTTATTTTTATATTATTCTCCCAATTTAGAATGGCCAATTATTTTTTAAGCTCAGCTCACCGCTACCACCCCTGCGCTGACTCGGGAGGGCGAAGACGAACACACAGTCCTCCGAAGTGTGCCGTCAGCTTTTTTTCACACTGCGGACTCACCATGCAGCCACCCAAGAACTACAGCGTCAGAGGACAATGCAGCTCTCGAGCAGCTTACAAGCAAGCCCACAGACTACAGCGGTCGCTGGTGCGCGGTGAGCCGAGGACACCCTGGCCGACCTAATCCTCCTTCCCCCTGGGTGACGCTCGGCCAATTGTGCGCCGCCCCCTGGGAGCTCCCGTCCACGGTCAGCTGTGGAATAGCCTGGACTCGAACTCGTGATGTCCAGAATATAGTGCGCATCCTGCACTCCACGTGGAGCGTCTTTACTGGATGTACCACTCGAGTGCCCCCGTTGCTTCATCTTCTATAGTACTTTTATAAGACGGCGGTGTGACTAACAACAAAACTTTTGCAGAAACTGTACACACATTTATTTACAGTACCAAACTGGTTGCCAACTACATGGAATTTAATTATAGCAGCTTATGATCATTTGTACAGTTGGCGACTTTGTACAGTTGGAGACAGAGAAAGGCAATGCAGCCTGAAGAGCTTGCACAGATGATGGAGCAAGAAGAAAATACAGATGATTTTGGAGGATGATTTTGAAGAATCTAGTGATGAGGAAGTACATTTTTCTCTTATTGAGGACTCTGATGAATCGGAGGCAAGTGACCACGAACCAGATGCACAACCGGAGAGCAAATGGAGACGCGCATCTGTAAGTGCGGATGCTTTCACAAAAATCCCTTTTACTGTGAGAAATAAGGGATTTCAAGGTAATAATACTTTGAGAACTGCACTGGAGATTTTTCAACTTTTCAACTAACGTTTTGTTTACTGAAATTGTGAATGAGACTAATAGACATGCGAGCGTAAAGCTAACAGGACCGCGGCGTCACAATTCTATTTGAAACTCCTGGAAACCTGTTACATTACCTGAGATTAAGGCATTTTTTGGTGTTGTGCTGAATATGGGACTGAATGTAAAAACAGACATAAAAGAATATTTCTCTGAGGAATGGACCGACAGAATGCGGTTTTGATGTATTCAAGAGATCACGTTTCTTGCAGATCTTTTGGATGCTGCACCTTTCCCCTCCCCCACCCAGGTGCCTCAGAGTGCTTTTGTTAGCAGAGGACAGAAGGTCAGGAATGTGGTCAGCTACATAGACACAAAATGCAGTGAGCTATTCATCCCAGGTCGAGACATTTGCATAGATGAGAGCACCGTTGGCTTCAAAGGAAGGATTATCTTCAAGTGCTACAATCCTCAGAAGCCTACCAAGTGGGGTGTGTGTGTTTGTTTTAGCTGACTGTGAAGCTGGTTATGTTTCTGCTATTGTTTCTTACTTTGGCAGCCCAACTACAGACTCCCTGCTGAGACCAGACATGCCGTTTTCATCAAGGATTGTTCTTCACCTGTGTGAAGCATTGCTGCAGACAACAAATGGACATGGCTTTCATTTGTTTACAGACAGGTTTTACACAGGTTACGACCTGGCCATGGAACTGCTCAAAATCAAAATCCATCTTACTGGAACAGTAATGGCCAATAGAAGAGGATTGCCAGCACCAGTGAAGCAAGGCCTCAAACTGAAAAAAAATGAGGCAGTTTCATTCAGCAAGGACAACAATGTCATGGTGGTAGGATGGAAGGACAAACGGCTAGTGCTCATGTTGAGCACCTTCCAAGGCAGTGACTGTGAGAAGGTACAACGCACCATCAAGCGAGAAGAAATTCAAGAGCTGGACAAGCCTTCAGTGATCTGCGATTACACCAGCAAGATGGGTGCAGTGGACCGGGCGGATCATTACTGTGCCAGCTATGCTTTTACAAGGAAATCTCTGAAGTGGGGGAGGAAGATATTCTTTTGGCTGCTGGAAGTAGCAATTGTGAACAGTGCTATCCTGTTCAATTTGATGAAGGTGGAATCAGGACAGCTACCTGTTCGCCATAAAACCTTCAGGAAAGACTTACTGGTACAACTGGTGGGAAATGTGCGCAACCCTGGCTCCAGAAAACGTGGTCGTCCATCATCCACAGACAGAGAGGAAAGACTGAATGAAAAGCCACATTTCATCGCAAAAAATGAAGGAAAGAGCACCAAAGACAGTGCAGTGTGCAGTGACAGAAAGACAAAAGGGGGGAGAAGAGAGACTGTATGGTTCTGCAGAACCTGCTCAAGGCAGCCAGGGTTGCACCCAGGTGACTGCTTTGAAAGGTACCATACCATGGACACATACAGATAATTTCTGTCAGTGTAAATGCCTTTTTTTGTTTGCAGACCTCGTCTGATATAAATAGTTATAAAATTGATGAAAAATTGTTTTTAGTTATTTTGTTTTTGTTTTTTTTTGTTTGGCAATAGTGCAATTGATTTGTAAAAAGTGTTGCACCTGTCTGATTATTCTAAAGGTACTATAATCAATTTTTTAATTTATATATATATATATATATATATATATATATATATATATATATATATATATATATATATATATATATATATAAAAATAATAAAAACATGTTTTTTGTTCACAATTTTGCTACTGGTGTCTTTGTGTAGGGAGCCCTTTGGATTTACACTGCTTTGTTCCTTTAAGCAAATAAAGTCACTTTATTTCAATTTAAACTGCACATGTCTGAAATTTTATTTTTTTTCATAAAAATTAATTGGACCTGACCAGCCTGACAGCCGCACAATAAATGGACTGCAAAGGGTTAAAATGTCTACTGAAATTTGAGTCTCTTAATGAAATGTTCCCAAATACAAAATTTCAAATATTTAGTTTCCATAAAACTTTCTAAATATAATGAAAACACTAACATTTTATTCACAAGTTTCTTAAACCAACAATACCAAATACTGTATACATTATAATTACTGACATGTGTAAAATTGTATTCTTGTGACTGTATGATGTTAAAGAGGAACTAAAATAAAAGATAAACAATCCCACCTTGCTGTCTGAATGTGTTTGGTTATTGTATAATAGTATGCTCCAAAACATCTGCATAATGCCACACTGCCAACGTCCAAAATGTACCAGCGGACCATGCTTGTCTCACTAGTTAGTGTTGCTATATGGACATTTTATAGCTAATGCGCTGCTACATTAGGAGTACTTGTTTTTGGACGTTGGCAGTGTGGCATTATGCAGATGTTTTGGAACATACAAAAGGTGGGATTGTTTATCTTTTATTTTTCATGTAACTGCCAAGTTCCTCTTTAAGTATTAAAATATTTGTATTGTTCTGAATCTTAAAATAAATTTGGCAGATACATAGTTGAATCTGTAAAGATTACGTTATACTTTAAAATCAACAAATAGATAATACATTATAACAAAATGTGTTTGTATTTCTCATGCTTTAAGTAGTGATATGTAAGGTATGAAATGATTCATATCTTATGTGGGCAACATGAATCTGAAGGTTTACCAGAGATAGGAAGGAGCACAGTGGAGTTATTAATAAAAGAGACTTTTCTAAAGTTACTTTTTAAAACACACTTGATGGACAAGGGTGTGGAAGTAAATTTTTTAGAGTTCAAGGACACACCTTTCCAGAAGCATTTAAACTAGAAAGGGGGGAGAAAACAAAAACAGTAAGACAACTATTAAATGTATTTATCTTAATACTAGAAGTCTCAGAAACAAAATGTTAGAGCTTGAAGCTACTGCACTAACAAGTAACTACGATGTGATGGGTGTTACAGAAACTTGGTTGTCTGAGAGTGATGGAGACGAATATAATATTAGTGGGTATACACTGTATAGGAAAGACAGGCAGGACAGAAGAGGCGGAGGGGTAGCGCTATACATAAGAAATAGTCTTGAAGCCCAGGTGTTAAATCAGGACAAAGGAAACAATGCAGAATCAATATGGGTCAGAATAATGGACACAAATTCAAACGGCATAATAATAGGAGCATGCTATAGACTGCCAAATTCAGACGCTGAGCAAAATAATCTGTTATACAATGACATTCGAAATGCGTGTAGAAAAGGAGAAGCCATACTAATAGGGGATTTCATCTTCCCCCGTATAAAATGGGAAAACCCGATGGGGGGCACGACGGATGAAATTGAAATGGTGGAAATGACAAATGACTACTTCCTAACGCAATTTGTCAAGGCACCGACTGGAGGGGAGGCATGCCTTGATTTAGTCTTGTCAAATAACAAAGGCAGAATAACTAAAACAGACATCAGAGATCCATTGGCAAACTCAGAGCACAACATGGTATCATATGAAGTATTTTTTAAAAACCCAAAAGTAATGATTAAAGCTAAGGTTTACAATTTTAGAAAAGCAAACTATGAAGGTATGAAACAGAGACTAACAGAAGTAGATTGGAGTAAAATAGAGAAAACATCCACAGAAAAAGGATGGCTGTTTTTTAAAAATGTAGTTCTAGATGCGCAAAACAATTACATCCCAAAAGTAGACAAATCTAAACCTAAAACAAAATGGCCAAAATGGTTTAATAGATCAATTGAAAAAAATATTCAGCAAAAAAAGGCACTTTACAGAGCGTTTAAAAGGAACCAAAAACAAAGTACACAGAAAGAGTACTTGGAACTGCAAACACAAGTCAAAAAGGAAGTTAGAAAGGCCAAGAGAGAGATAGAAATCAATATTGCTAAGGGAGCTAAAACCAATTCCAAAATGTTTTTCCAATATTATAACAGCAAGAGAACATTCAAAGAGGAGGTTAAATGTCTAAGAGACACAAATGGCAAAATCACAGACGAAGAAAAAAAAAAATAGCAAATGTATTAAATGATTACTTTTCACAGGTTTTTACAAAGGAGGACACGGACAACATGCCCCACATGTCAACCTGTTCCTATCCAGTTTTAAATAACTTTAGCATAACAGAGGCAGACGTGTTAAAGGGACTAGGAGCTCTTAAAATAAACAAATCCCCTGGGCCGGATGAGATCCTCCCAATAGTACTCAAAGAAATGAAAGAAGTTATTTACAAACCGCTAACCAAGATCATGCAACAGTCTCTTGACAGAGGGGTTGTACTGACAGACTGGAAAATAGCAAAAGTAATACCGATCCAGAAAAAGGGAGACAAAACCAAACCGGGTAACTACAGACCAATAAGCCTGACTTCTATTATATGTAAACTTATGGAAACTATAATAAGATCCAAAATGGAAAATTACCTATATAGTAACAATATCAGCGGCAGCAGTGTGGAGTAGTGGTTAGGGCTCTGGACTCTTGACCGGAGGGTTGTGGGTTCAATCCCCAGTGGAGGACACTGCTGTTGTACCCTTGAGCAAGGTACTTTACCTAGATTGCTCCAGTAAAAACCCAACTGTATAAATGGGTAATTGTATGTAAAAATAATGTGATATCTGTATAATGTGAAATAATGTATAATGTGATATCTTGTAACAATTGTAAGTCGCCCTGGATAAGGGCATCTGCTAAGAAATTAATAATAATAATAATAATATCCTGGGAGACACTCAGCATGGTTTTAGGAAAGGGGGATCGTGTCTAAGTAACCTGCTTGACTTTTTTGAGGATGCAACATTGAAAATGGATAATTGCAAAGCATACGACATGGTTTATTTAGATTTCCAGAAAGCTTTTGACAAAGTCCTGCATAAAAGATGAATTCTCAAACTGAATGCAGTAGGGATTCAAGGAAATGCATGCACGTGGATTAGGGAGTGGTTTACATGTAGAAAACAGAAAGTACTAATTAGAGGAGAAACTTCAAAATGGAGCGAGGTAACCAGTGGTGTACCACAGGGATCAGTATTAGGTCCTCTGCTATTCCTAATCTACATTAATGATTTAGATTCTAGTATAGTAAGCAAACTCGTTAAATTTGCAGACGACACAAAAATAGGAGGAGTGGCAAACACTGTGGCATCAGAATGATCTACACAGCATTCAGAACTGGGCAGACACATGGTATTGCATGCAGGCAACAAAAATGTGCATTATAAATATCATATGGGAGATACTGAAATTGAAGAAGGGAACTATGAAACAGACCTAGGAGTTTATGTTGACTCAGAAATGTCTTCATCTAGACAATGTGGTGAAGCTATAAAAAAGGCCAACAAGATGCTCGGATATATTGTGAGAAGTGTTGAATTTAAATCAAGGGAAGTAATGTTAAAACTTTACAATGCATTAGTAAGACCTCACCTAGAATATTGTGTTCAGTTCTGGTCACCTCGTTACAAAAAAAAGGTATTTGCTGCTCTAGAAAGAGTGCAAAGAAGAGCAACCAGAATTATGCCGGGTTTAAAAGGCATGTCGTATGCAGACAGGCTAAAAGAAGTGAATCTGATCAGTCTTGAACAAAGACGACTACGCGGCGATCTGATTCAAACATTCAAAATCCTAAAAGGTATAGACAATGTCGACTCAGGGGACTTCTTTGACCTGAAAAAAGAAACAAGGACCAGGGGTCACAAATGGAGATTAGATAAAGGGGCATTCAGAACAGAAAATAGGAGGCACTTTTTTACACAGAGAATTGTGAGGGTATGGAACCAACTTCCCAGTAATGTTATTGAAGCTGACACCATGGGATCCTTCAAGAAGCTGCTTGATGAGATTCTGGGATCAATAAGCTACTAACAACCAAACGAGCAAGATGGGCTGAATGGCCTCCTCTCATTTGTAAACTTTCTTATATTCTTGTGTTCTTTTTTCTAAGGATAACTACCAATCAGGTGACATTCTGGGTCAATCTCAAATGATTGGCAGATGTTTCAGAACACCTCTTACGTCAATTTTAAGGCTGGGATTTGAATAATTTGAGGTCTTGATTTTTTCATCAATTGTCGACCAGTTATTGAAGAATCAGCTCCACACATTGGAGCTGTAGGAGACGCATTCTTTGAGAAAACCTTTCTTCAACTTAAGAACTTTGATCTGCACTGAAAATTGAACTCTGAACTGAACTGCAACTACAAGAAAATCTCTTGAAGGTGAAACAAATTGTATTTTGATATCATTTTGCAAAGCCGAGGTATTTAACAGGGTAGAGTAGGCTTTTGCAGTTAGAAGATTAAAATCAATCCCCAAGTTACCCCAATCAACTTTTGAGGTTGGATTTTAAAAGAAAACTTCACACTTAGTTCTTGGAAAACTAACTATTTGCATTCAAACTCCAGGACTCCTAAATCAAGATTTACACATTAATGGACTCTTTCCACAACTGGACCTGCCAAACTTTGAGGACATTTCTGCTCTTTATGAGTTAAAAACCCTATCTTATATTCGAGCCAATACAGTAAATAAATAATAAAACACTTATAATAATTCTAACATAACACATATCGTACCGCGAGTGAGTATACAGCAAACTCCCTTTATTAACCTTGTATGTAGACAGCCTCAGCTGATCATACTCAAAACTAGGTCAACAGCTGGCATTTTCCACCGGATTGGCTCATTTTAAGCCCTGAATCTCCTCTTTCCATAGCGACACGAATCATGCAGGTGGCTATTAGATGCCTGAGTAATACTGACATGCAGTTAAATGTGCCGGTGGATTGAAAACAATGGGGTTGAGTTAAAAGGGCTAATATGCACACAACACACAAAAACAAAAAAATGCAAGGAAGGTGTTCGGTTAACAGAGGTGTTCGGAAAATGGAGGTTTTCCTGCAAAAAGAAACCGCATAACTTACAAGTGCAGTGAAGATCGAAGCATTTCACAGCACCAGTCGAGGCAAATAAGCAGCATCGAGGCAAATGAACCGGAAATACTGATATTAATTCTAACATAACACTGACATGGTCGATTCACACGGGACTAAAAATACACACCATGAGTGAGTTTGAAATTTTACAGGAGGTCCCAATGCCTTGTAAAATAAGTGGAGGACCGCTGGAAAAATGATCTGGGGTAAAACAAAATGGATGATTCGCACAGGACTACATTTCACTGATGTCAGTAAAAATTCCAGAGCCAACTGTGTACGCAAGATTACAAGGGTTACAACCATTCGACAAAATATATAGCAATACAATACAACAAGCATGTATTTTCCAGAACAAGGATTTGCATGTGTTTGGTAATGAACTGAATTCATTAAACAAAAACCACACACATCAAAACTAAAAGCAGGAAGTTCAACCCTGGGTCAACTGAGTGAGAACAGAAAACTTTATCAATACCTTTGTCATTTTCGGTTTTATTTTCCATCTCTTTCCCTCACATTAAGCCTTAATTCACATGACAACTCCGAGTAATAGAAGGTAGCGTGCGGTGATTAGTGTGATTTATGTCACCCAGGAAGAGTGCCATTTACTTTATAAAGGGATGATAGTGGATAGAAAAGCAGGTTTCGGACTTGTGATCAAGAAGCCGATGACAGAAGGCTGGTCTGGGCGACCCCCGATTCCTGGAAAACATAAAAGTTAGTACCCCATACTCAGAGCAAGAGTCGAGCGAGAGACTTGGATGCGGATGCTATGCCATATGGGGGAGGCGACAGAGGCCCCAACTCAGTGGGGCCGAACGGATTCCGGATGGAGCCCTTGAAAGAAACTCGGGAAAAGAGAATCCCTATCCCATTGCTGAAAATAGAAAAGATAGCTTACTGCCGGGAAGTGTGTTCACTATCCCATTGATGTTAGTAGGGACACAGTATCCGGCTAAAAGAAAAGAAGGAACGCAATAGGGGAGAGATTAAACTGACAGTAAAGCGCATGAGCTGCAACAGGACAGTTTGTGTGGCCGGGGGTCCCGCTGGTACGAGTGCCTGTAGCGAGTAGATGATATGCCCAGAGGCTAGGAGAAGTGAGATCACTTCCCACCAGCGGGAAACTGGTGCAGGAACGACAGTATCAGAAGAGGATGGAGGACAAACAACTCTCAAGAGAGGGAGGGACATGGAATTGAAGTTCTTATATAGAGAGAATGACAGAAATAAATCAGACGCAGGAAGTATCAGGTTGTTATGGTCACAAGATAAGTATCATATTATAGAAGTAGAACAGATCTGGTGTAGGTAAGGTTGCTAGGGTCACAAGATAGGTATCGGATTACAGTAGTAGAACAGATCAGGTGCAGGTAGAATCAGGATGCTAGGGTCACAAGATAGGTATCAGGTTAAAGTAGTGATTGAGTAGAAGATAGAAACGTGACTCTCCGCTGCCCCCCGAAACACAACCTAAAGATTAACCCTAAATAGTTTGTCAGGTTGGATATAAAATAAGGGCTTTGCTGGAATAATATAGAGACCTATACCAGAGCCGCAACAAGTTAGATAGCCTATCCCACAAATACAACAACACTTATTTTTAAGACACCCCAAAGCTTGTAAGAAAAAAAAGAGAGAAAAAGAAGGCAGATGCATTTTTGTTAATTACGAAAACAGTCGAACTGTTTTTTCTGATGAAAAAAGCTACAATTGAAAAGCAGATGCCCGTGTATATTTAAGAGAAATACTGCTGACGAATAGTGACAAATGTACTGAATTTTTTTTGCGTGACAGGATGCAGATTTTGAGGACACAAGTGGACCCAAAATAAAGTTTTTGTAACCACAAAAGGAGAAGTTGAACTAAAGATTTAGGAAAGTGTATAACAATTATACACTTTCCTAAATGTAGTTGTGACATTGACCATTTAGGAAAGTGTATAATTTTCATTGGTTTTGAAGTACTGAATATGTATGATTTACATTAACATGTAGCCAATAGGCAATTTGCCAAAAGGCGTTGGTTACTTGTAAATGGTTAATTTTGCATCGGTCCTCCTGTAGGGGCTGGAGTTGTCAGAAACAAAAAAAACCTATAAATACCAGATTTAAATAACAGCAAATTGAACTAGACCGACGGACGGAGTTCGATCAAACTTCCTCCTTATCTGTGCTCAGATCGGAGACTGACATCCCCAGTTCATCCCCAGCTCTGACATATTTGTTTGCATTGTGAGTATGGTTTTCGTTACCCATATACTATTTTGCTTTTACATGTTCTGAATTGATTTTAAACCTGGTGTTGGTCTCTGGAATCTCTCAGAATTAAACATAATCATTTATCTCTAATTATACCTAATCTGATATTTCAGGCAAGTTTTAAAATACATTTGTGTTCTACCTGGGTATAACCAAACTGTTAAGCATTTAAATAATGACTGCTAGAAAATTTGATGTTTTTTAGAAATAACTTTTCAAAAGTTTATTTCAAGCAGCATTTCACAGTTTTCATTAGTTTTTGTGTTTTATTCAAACAGAAAATACAAAATCAGTGTGTATTATTTGGTAAATCCTAAAAGTAACTGTTCTATATGATTATGCCTTCCAAATAAATAGTTTTTAACTGTTAGTTAAACTCATAGACACTCGAGACATAGTTGTGGCAATCTCTGTTGGTTCTGATGACTGTTCTGGTGCTCTGTGATTCTAGTGTTCAAATAAAGTTAATAAAGTGCACTTCAGTTGATCCTACATAATGTAACATGGTTTTACTGTAGTTTCTTTGTTTACTATACTTGCTGTAATAAAAACTAACACTAATTTCATAGTATGACTATACATTCAGACTATACAGCAATTTATACTAATGTAATTGCTGTCATAAAAATGTGTTAATACAGAATAGTTATAGCTTGTGATGGGGTGCAGCCTGTTTTGTGTTTTTGTGTTGGTCTTGTTGTGTTTAGGGTGAATGTGAGCGAGTTTGCTGTGTGGATTGGTGAGTGAACGAGTTTGTGGGCGCAATGCAGGGAATGTGCCTGGGCTAATAAGGTTCGAATTGCCCAATAGTCCAGGCACCTGTATATAAGGGGAGTGATTTGGTATGCTAGGTTGGTTGAGTGTTTGGGAGAGAGCAAGAGTGTGTTGGAAAGAGAAAGTCTGAGTTTTTGTGTATTTAGTGGTTTTGTAGTTTGTGTCGTTCTGTTTTGCTATCGTGCCCTTTTGTTTGTTTATTGTTTATTAAAGTTCTTTAATTTGCCCGCACTCCTCCAGGCTGACACTTTTAGCATTATTTGTTTGCCAATGTTTTCAGTTTTATATGTCAGGTTTTGCTGGATTGCAGGGAGAAAAATTGTACATAAGCTAAAACTAAAAATGTATAGGAATGAAATATAAAGCAAGCAGTTTTAGGGAACAAGGATTTGCTGAATTTGGCAACAAAAAAAAAGTAACTAAAAGCAGGAAGCTTAACCATTGGTCAATTGAGGAAGCAGAGAAAACTTTATTCTTTTCCAGGAATTGACGGGGAGGTGGGAGGGAAGATGGGAGGAGCCGAGGGGAGGAGGTAGGGCAGGGTGGAGGGGAGAGGTAGGAGGGGAGTTGAGGTACTTTAAGATTGTTGTGGGAGCAAATTGTATTTATTTTTATGTTTTTATTTAATCGATATTTAACCAGATAAATCATTTGACAAGATTCTCATTTGCAACTGACCTAGTGTGAGCCGATCTGTGCTGTGTTTTTAGGCTAGTGACTGTGGCAAAACGATTTCTTAAAAATAAACTTGGGGCTCCGGAGTCGGAGATCGCTGGTTTGAATCTGGGCTATGCCATTGACGACTATGACAGGGAGTTCCCAGGGGGTGGCACACAATTGGCTGAGTGGGGGTGGGGAGCGCTCAAGTCACCAGCACTCAACCAGCGACTCTTATGGTAGCCGCTCTTATGGTATTATTCTATAGCGAGGAAATTTTTAAATAAAAGTTTTTTTATTTGTTCAAATTCCCTGAATTCCATTGCGGGATGACAGTTATACATAAGAGGTATAGGTATGTTTGGAAATGCTGATCTGTGATTGGCTGCTTTCTCATATGTGATTTATAATAGTTGGTGCAAGTGTCAGTTAATAATGAATTAACTCTACATATATCTCCCAGTGATGCAGCATGATCTGAACGTTGGACGTTCGTATTGGCTGTGTAGGATTTGTAAAGGTGGATAATTATTAGTTTTTAGTAGCAGAGATGGTTTTTTCAGAAGAATGTACCCCTTGTTTTAATATAGTTTGAGCACTGCAGTGAAAGTGTATCTGTTTGGAGCTGACTGAGCTGACGGGTAGCCACGCCTGCCTGTGCTGATGGCCGGTCTCAATGGCCAGGCCACTGTGCTTACTGAGCCTGTATTTTAAGATCTGTGTGTGTTGTCTTCCACCCTGGTCAGGTATCAGCAAAAGGCAGTCATGTGTTTTTAGGGCCAGATAACATCTCTCTCTCTCTCTCTCTCTCTCCTCTCTCTCTCTCTCTCTCTCTCTCTCTCTCTCTCTCTCTCTCTCTCTCTCTCTCTCTCTCTCTCTCCTCTCTCTCTCTCTCTTCTCTCTCTCTCTCTCTCTCCTCTCTCCTCTCTCTCCTCTCTCTCCTCTCTCTCTCTCTCTCTCTCTCTCCTCTCTCTCTCTCTCAGCACTGGTTGTCAACCCTGGTCCTGTGTCTGCTGGTTTTTGTTATTGAACACTTAATTGAACTAACAATTTGCTTAATTAAAACTTTTAAATTGTATGCCTCATAAAGTGTTGGAGATTTCAAGTTCCTTATACAATTATCTGTGCAAAAAAAAAAAAAAAAATACTTACAGGAGCGCTACCCATCTTAAAATAAAAACTAACAAAGGACTTCAACATCATTAATATATATATATATATATATATATATATATATATATATATATATATATAGGTATAGACAATCAAAACCTCTTAATATCACTGAGAATGAGCAAAAAAGTTTACCGTGTGCAAAACTCCATAAACTACCACGAGCCTTTTGGCAATATTAAGTAAGCAATAAGCCATGACAGGGTGTTGGTTTTGGTGTAATAACTACACGCCCAGGATGTAGTAAGGCACGAGGCCGCAGGCCTGGAAGTGCAGTTATTACAGCACAACCAACACCCTGGAGTGGCTAATTGCGCTTAGAAAATGAGTTACTAGTTTTTATAAATATATATATACATATTTTATTTTAACTATGAATAAGGTTTATTTTTTCCTGAATCTATTACAATGCTAGGAAATTGTGTTGTGTGTATGTGAACTACTGTTACTGTCTTTTCCCCCCCTCTGTTAAGCTGCTTGACGAGTTCAGCTGCTTGTACGTGGCTCTCTCTCTTTAACTGCACACTGCGGTCGGAAAGTGGGCGCGGAGAGAATGGCAGCTCTTGAATGGTACATAAATCACAAAAGTACCCTGTTTGACAGGTTACAACATGATTGACTGTGCCTGAAATTCCACAACAGAATGTAGGCAGGATTAATCAATAAGTTCTGACGCGCTGCATCAAAGTATTATGGCCCTGTTGTCTTAAATCATAAAAGAAGATACACATAAACAACAATTCAATACGCGTATCATTTTTAAAATAAGCATTGAGGAGGGGTCGCGTGATAAATATGCTACACTTTCATTGGTCACTTTGGTAATACGTTGCCTAAATCACTTACGCATTGCGTCTATACGTTATGGCCCCAATGGATTGCCCTACGCGGAGATTTCATACAGTTCGCAAAGCATGTTAGTACTCTGGTCAGCCCCTCGGCTTTGTTCCGTGTTTCTAATCTTCAGCAGTCCCAATTTATCTGTATTTATGGAAATTGATGACACATACTAGAGAGTAAAGAGGTTTCAAACACACCCGACAATTTGCTCGCAGGCCTAGTTATTTTCTTCTATTTCGACTGAAGAGAGGTTGGAAATTAAAAGCCTGGAGGCTCATCAACCACCTGACATAAAATAAAAACAACAACAAAGGTGCTGTACTATTAGATCATGGTCTGGTGAGTGAAGAGAAACAAACTTTTTTTCTGTTTCTCATACGTTTTATAATTGGAGGGGATGCAGAATCGACCAAAAATGGAATCAAAGATTCCCAGGTCTTATATAGTATTGTATGTCTTATATCGTATTATATATTGCAATGATATTTAATAATCAGATGCGGAGATGTAATTCAAAGTAAATTGAAAATTCATTAATGAACACAAATCACTGTGGGCTATGACCACGCTAAAACAAATTCTTATTATCCGTATTTCCAAAAAAAAAAAAAAAATCTATCCCTCCAATCCACAGAATACTCTCCTGCTCCTCACACTCCTCTCAACCAACCACCATGTCTCGAGCCCACAAGCATTCCATCTCCCTGGAAACTGCCCCCGCCCCCTCCATCCTGACCAGCCAACCAGATTATTCCGTCCAGCACTCAATAACACACGCACGCAGTACCCTCCGTCCTCATCCAATCCGTCTATGATCCAATCCATAGATGTAGAATTTATAGAAACTACCTAAATGGGCAAGGCCCAGACCCTAACAAACGCACAAAATGTTTCAGATAGTTTTCAGAATATTACGTTTTCTGAAAACGAATTTCGCTATCAAAAGTCAAGTAAACACTGTTTTTGTAAAATATGTCGAATATTCCGAAAGTCAGTTTTCAATTATATTCCACACAGAAGAGAGACATTGTCTGATTGCGCTTGGTCATGTAAACGTACTGAAGGTTTTGCATTAATAGAAGATAAAACGGAAAAAAAGAAACACAGAAAATAACCCTCTTATTTCTTTTGCTCTTTTATACTTCAGTTTCACAGAATGACCCCCCCCCCCCCCACACACACACCTTTGAAACTAAAGTTTCACATTTGCCCCCTTCTGTCACAATGAGATTTGTAATTTGTAGTTTGTAATTGTTTATGAAGAAGATTTTGTCAACACATCATCATGACTTATGCAGCTGCACAAAATCTGTCCATGAGCAACAGCCATTATTCTGAGGACATCTTTGCTGCCTGGACTTCAAACTTTTGAATATATTTTAGTTTTGCTCTTTGTTAAACTTACTTTGAATTGTAAAAATTAAAAACATTCCTCCACAACACAATGACTCATGGCTTAATTCTCATTGGAATACTAAAACTGCTAACAGACCGACTGAAGCCATCCAAACTCATCTGATTTGAGTTTGCAGATTCCACTACCAGATGGGATCAGATGTGCTCAGTTTTAGTTTGACGTCACAATTGTGTTTTTCCCGACTGGGTGTTGCACACTGAAACTGAATTAGACTGACCACAAGTGTATCCTGGTGATTGTAAAATGTGGTGTCTGTAGCCGCATTGCAGTTTACACTGAGAAACATCTGCTTCAGAACCGGTACTGTGCCGCGACTGAGCCACCTCGAGAGACGGTTCAGTGGTGGAATAAAGCTTCACTGCAAATTCCTGGCATTTGCCATTTACAATTAAAGTGATTCCGCATCACAGACACAGCGATTTGCTTCAATGTATACATTCCCTTGTACAGTATACTGTATAGTAGCTCTCAAGAGGATATATTGTACTTGTCTTGTACAGTATACTGTATGGTAGCTCTCATGAGGATATATTGGACTTGTCTTGTACAGTATACTGTATGGTAGCTCTCAAGATGATATATTGTACTTGACTTGTATAGTATACTGTATAGTAGCTCTCATGAGGATATACTGGGCTTGTCTTGTTAGGTATACTGTATGGCAGCTCTCAAGAGGATTATTATTATTTATTTCTTAGCAGACACCCTTATCCAGAGCGACTTACAATTGTTACAAGATATCACATTATTTTTACATACAATTATCCATTTATACAGTTGGGTTTTTACTGGAGCAATCTAGGTAAAGTACCTTGCTCAAGGGTACAGCAGTAGTGTCCCCCACCTGGGATTGAACCCACGACCCTCCGGTCAAGAGTCTAGAGCTCTAACCACTACTCCACACTGCTGCCCCACTGTTCTCATCTTGTACAGTATACTGTATGGTAACTCTAAAGATATATTGGCAGAAAACCACATAGTAACTGAAAGCAGGGACATTACAGTTGATTGAGGGAGTTTACACAACTTTATCAAAACATTACGTTTCCAAGAATTGTTGTTGTCTTGTTGTCCCTTACCTGTTAGCCAACTGGCTTAAAATAAAAACTAACTGTTTTCTTTGTTTTCTTCTTACAGCCATCAAACACCATGGATTGTGTCACTGAACACAACAATTTTCAATTAGCTTTGGAAGTACTACAGCAAGTTATTGAAATGACAGATTCAAGTTTAAAACCATTAGTTGATATATGCAAACCACTTTTGGAGCTTGCGTTAGGTGAGCAACAAAGCAAGGAACAAAAGTTCATGGCTGATGAGTTCTTAAAATTACAGGATGAATTAGAGCAAATTTCAAAAATGGCATCAAAAGTAAAAAAGCAGATTGAAATCAGTGGAGTATATTTGAAATATTCTCCCATTGAAGAAAATCTAAGGGACGCGATAAGGAATGTGAAGGAAATCCAGTCTTACAAACCAGTGAAACAGTCAATGATTGAGGAATTCCTGGATGAATACCCAGATGCTTTAGATATCGAGGATAACCTTAAGAATCTCTACAAAGGAGTGATGGAAAAATCCATTCTGGATATCAAAAAGACAAGCCCTCGCGACATTGACGAGGGCTGTGCTTGCATTTATAGACTGTTGTGCAAAGGAATCTATGCTTTGATGAACCATAAAGTTTATACCAAGCAGACTGAAGACGACCTGAAGGCAACAATGGATGAGTGGTCCAAGAAAGCTGCCGACATTCTGCGCAAAATGAGGGAAGAAATTAATGCCTACCTGAATGATTTTCCAAATCAGGCAAAAGCTGATGTTGAAAATGTCTGTTTGGAAAAGGGAAGCGCTGTTTCTGGGGACATCCTAAAGATGTTAATTGAGAAGTATGGCTGGGTCAATTGGTCAGTGAGGGCTTTCAACCCTTCGACTAATTTTGTCCTTATTTCATCTGGAGAGTTTCATGTGATCAAAGGTGAAGGGCATTTTAGACACAAATATCATAACACGATAATTGTAGTGTCCTATAATATTAACCCACAATCCCTGGTTAAAAGTCAAATTCACCAGTTGATTAAGAGACAAATTAAAAAAGCCAGCATTGAGGAAGCAGCTGAGAGTGTGCGTAGAAGTCTTCCTCACTGTGTGGTGCACATTATCAAGGGTAACAAGACCTGCGCAGCACACAATTTTCCAGTCGAGTATCACTATGAGGGAATCCACAAGAAACGCTTCAAGTGCTGGTCTGTGTTCGTTCATTCAGAATACGCACTTCAGGAAGACTGCAGACCTCTTCAATAAGAGGATGGGATATCCGGTCTCATAGGTGTGCGTGGCGTTTGCATGTGTTCGTGTGGGTTTTCACCTCTTCGTGCTCCGGTTTCTTCCCACCGTAGCAGCTTTAAACTTTTATTTCAATTTCTCTAACATGTCAACTCTTCGACTGCCTTTGTGATCCAACTACAGGCTGCCCAAAAGCTTCTCCAAACTGATTTCAACTCTGAAAACTTTCTTTGAATGGAACAGCATTCCAAAATCTAAATCTCTTTTCACACTCAAGTTATGAGGGAACTATACCATTTAAGAATGATCCATTTTAAGATTTGAAATATTCATTCTAAATTTTGAATTATCAATGTTAAGTTTTTTAATTACCTGTTTTAATTACCTATTTTAAAATGTTTTGATTGTCTATTTTTAGGTGTTTAAGTGTTTATCTATCTTTAGTTTTTGCTTATCTATTTAGACGTAAAGTTTGAATAACCTATTATAAGTTTTTAATAATCTATGTTAAGTTTTAATTATCTATTTTGGGGGTTTGATTATCCATTTGAGATGTTTAAGTGGTTGTTTAGTTATTTTAAGTGTTTAAGGACAATGACATTTGAGAACAATGACTGCAGTTTAAACTGTTACAACAGAATCTGAGGACGTGAGGTTTCCAAAGAACTTTCTGGGTTACTATAAAGAGTACCACATTAAAGTACATTGAGTGCATTATCAAGGACTAAAAGGATAAAAAACACATAAACCAGCCAATCTAGAGGACAATTAGTGTCATAAAAAGAGTTAACCATTGTGTGACAGGGTGACAAAGAGAATAAATGCATCAGCTGTGAAAAACAGACTGACACTTTTACCACAGATATTGTGTGAGTGTTTTTCCTGAAGTAACACGACAGTAAGTAACTGTTCTTGACTACAGAGGTCAAGCAAGACACATTCCAAGGAAACCCTGAATATTGTGAACACCCCCGACGTGGAGTAATACAGGTCGGATAATTCCCACCGCGACACCACTTTAAATTCCTCCCAATGATATCTGTCCTTTAATTTACCTGTATTAAGAGACCACCTGTCTAACATGACCAGTGACCACAATTCTCTTACCCAGCAGTGGACTCAAACCTCTATTAAGCAAACCATTTTTGTCTTTTTTTTTTGTACGTATAACATTATGAAATGGAAAGGAGAACTGGCATGTTCATTGCTTTCACAAAATAAATTATTTGTAAATGCATTAGTATCTAAATGAATGTAATTCAATTACAATGCTTCCTTTTGTTCATATTCCATCTTCGAGTCTTTTACAGTGTATGTTAAACAAACAATTACAGGGAGGCATGTCAGAAACAAATATTAAATCTTTTAAGAGACCATCTGTGTTAAGAAGTCACTATTTGACTGTGCCTTGAGTGCAGGTTTTTTGACTGCACTTTGAAAGCAGGATATTTTTCACTGCTTGGTGGAGCGGAAGTGCCCTCCTGTGGACAACAAGTAACTACATTCTACTACATCTATTGCTCTTTGTAGATTCACAGGTAAACGCTGGTGCTGCTACACTACACATGTTACTTCTAGATAATAGTTTAAATCAGGGTTTCCCAATTGCGGTCCTGGAGGGGCGAGATTCTTCTGGTTTCCATTCCAGCTCAGCTCTTAATTACCTAATTGGCTTGATTGGAACCATTAACCTTTTTTTTCTAAGACCTATACAAATGTTTAAATCGGCCTAATAAGCCCGGTTCCTCAGTGAACAATGTTACTTTCCAGGGTTTTCTTTTGGTGAAATATAGGTAAGCAATAACACGACAGGGTGTGGTTGGAGTGTGTTATCCCGCTTATAAAATGGATACAAAAATACACAGAAAAAACAAAAACGAAAAAAAAAAAACTACAAAAAACGAACAATTCTATTATTTATGCTACCGCTTTGGAGAAAATATAGTCCATCAGACAAGTTTTATGGTGGTTTTGAACATTCCCAACAATAATACAATACTAGGCTATTTTATCTCAGCCGGGATTAAAACACAATTGTAGCCCTGCCCAGCTACTTACCTCGAATGACTGAAGCTAGTTAAAACGTGAGTACATGCCGCCGAGGACGTGCTAGACCCCGTAGAAGGCCGAAATTCAGTTCCAGGCTTCGCAATGCGCTAGGCCGCGATGGTCGACAACTAGTAAAAAGAAACGCATGAAATAATTATGAAAGATGACAAAACCATAGCGACTGTAAACATGTAACCCACTAAAATGAGTGATATTTATTTTTACGCGCTGTATTTAACAGAAATATCAACAAGGCAGCCGATCTTTATTATTATTATTTTTATCTAGCTTTATTACAGCAAACCCTGCTATTTTTAAACAAGAAAATAAAAGTCCAATCGCTTACCTATTAATGAAATATAATACAGGAAGGCGGCAATGCAGGACACTGAAGACACAGCATATCACAGCATATTTGTAGTGTTTTGTAGGACGGTAGCATCTGGCATTCGGTTACACATTGAAAGTAACGTGTAGCATGAATAATAATAATGATTAACAAAAAAATTCATTCAAAATCCTGGCCCTCGGTAAGTTTAAGTGTACGGGAGATGCAACACCCTGCAATTGTTATCTCGCGCTATAATGAATAATGCTACGTCATCGCCTCAACTGTCTCAGTCGGGGATGCTTACTTTAGTTAATGCTGAGAGGTAAGCAAGTGTAAAGCAACGCTATAAAATCAATGTAAAATTCCCAGTATTCATTTTAATCATTAGTATTACCTTAGAAACGCCACCATTTTCTTCATTATTATAATACAGTCACTTCATTTAAATAACTCCTATTTTGTGTTTAGAATAAATATTATTACATTACCGTTTTGCTTGGGGGTTTCCGCGGAAATAAAATATTAATTGTATCGGGGTTTTTTCCGTCATTTAGTTGTAGGGGGCTGTAAAGGACGTTGACATTGTTGGTTTTTTTGCAAAAATAAATGGGCAACCGGAGGTAAGAACTTATCAATCAGGACAATGGCATTTAAATAGTAGGCTACTTCTATTAAACTGTATCCGTTGTTGGTAATGTGGTTTCTTATCATGTGATTTGGTACAGTGATCGGTAAACCGCTGTACTTACTAGAACTGAAGTTACTGTATTTCATCTTGCTCTAAAATTGTATTACTAATTGGACTGTGATTCTTGAAATGTGTTTTTTTTTTTTTTGTATACGACTGTAAGTCGCCCTGGGTAAGCGGGGGTGGGGCGTCTGCTAAGAAATTAATAATAATAAAGTAATAAACTCTGTTGACATATGGTGGTTGGTCCCCCTAAAAATGAATTCCAGTCCTGAAAAAAATCCACTGAGCCATCCGTACCTCTTTGAAATACCCGCAGTGCATCAATAACAAGTTTGAGAAAGAAGTGCAGTAAAATATCTGAAAGAATGCATAAATTAATACAAACTGATTAATTAAACTACAATCATTTCATTTTTTTTTTTTTTTTTTTAGGAGTAGTGGGCACACACTCACAGACCCAGAATTAGGCACAACAAACCATCAATTACTACGATCAGCAATCACAATACAACAGTGTAAAATGTATTGAATAGTTTAAAACAACACCTAACAATAAGAGCAGCAATGTGCAAACATGCTAATAAATACATCCATCCATCCATTATCATAACCGCTCAATCATTTATAGGGAAGACGGAGCCTAACCCGGCAGGCACAGCACTACACCCTGGACAGGACGCCAGTCCATCGCAGGGCACCACATACACACAGACAGACACTCATAGGGCAATTTCGAGTGACCAATCAGTCTGAACACCATGTATTTTGACTGTGGGAGGAAATCAGAGTACCCGGAGAAAACCCACGCGGACACAGGGAGAACCTGCAATCCACGCAGGCAGACAGACAGACAGACAGACCCCTGAGGGTGGAATGAAACCCAGGACCCAGGAGCTGTGAGGCAACAGCGCTGCTAATAGCCTAAATACAAATCATCATAATAAACAAATGCACCAAATCACACAGCTCATCGCAAATAGATACAAATCAATAAAAAAAACAAATGTGCAAAGTGCAGATTTAATTATTAAAGTCAACTGTTCTATTTTATACAAAGCGTGTGAGTTCTGATACAGACAGTGCCGATCATTTTCAAGTTGTAATTATGCACGTATTGTGAGCTGAAGTTGGGTTCTATGCAGGCAATTTTAACAAAATAATCCTAATAAAACACAAAAACAGTACGTAAAAAAGAGGTATGTAAACAAACGGAAGGTAAAACACTCATCGGGGGAACGGCAGACTGTCAGGACAATTACCTAGGGTTACCATATGGCTCCAGATTAACCGCTTTGAGACAGACCAGGATTTCAAAATTCCCCCCGAGACTGAAAGTAATTCCCATAAATGAGCACCTTTTCTGAGATTAAGCCTGTTTTGGTGGAATTGCTTGTGCGCAGCAAACAAGTCCAACTGATCAGCTGCTTCTGATCAGATCTTAATGAACGAATAGCTAATCTATCGATAGAGCAACGAGATGATGATGCTTTGATTGTATTTGCAGAATATTGGCGATTGAATATTAACAAACAGAAAATAAATAGCGACTGGCTGCAATTCATTCTTAGTATAATACAATTATTTGAAACGCATGCAGGTATTAAGCACCATTATTAATTGTAACTAAGGATAGTTCATTTATACATCCATTTATTTAAATTTAGGGGCAAGTCTGAAATCCCGTTCTGTCTCACATGAGTAACCAGCCAAAGTAGTAGTAAACAACTTGCTGTTTTGAAACGGTATATGTTAAACTAATCACCATTTAAGGATTGCAAAACCACTAGCAAAGGCAGAAGCTCACTGGGAGAGAATAATCAAATTGGCTTACTATCCTACAACTCTTTACTGCCACTATACACCACACAAACAACATTGCACAGGAAGCCATGCCGCCACCGCCCCGACAGCCTCCCTTTCTCTTGCATTGTTTCCTGCATTCCGTTTTCTTGCTGCAGGCAAAACCATCCTTTTAAATAGACGGGCGTTCTAAAGCTAAAGTAATTGCAAACTGGTAAACACAAAGTAGCAACCTGCTACATAAAAATGAATAAAAGTCACCTGTCAGCCATTTCTGAACCTATTGAAATGGACACATTTAACAATATAGGGGATTACTTTAAACCGGACCCCAGACCACAGTTTGGGAACCTCACAGCTAAGTAAAGAGGGAGGGGTTTCTGAGATCATTTACAAGCCAGCCTCCTTCGTCTGTGTGCATGTCACAGAACACACTGATGGGATAGTTGCTGGCTGTGTACACCGTGTACAAGTCACTCTGTGTAACAGCAACTGGAGGATGTCTTCAACCATTGAGCTGGAAAATCATTGGGTTGTTGAACGATGTATCATCATGAAAGATGACAGTTATGTTGAAGCCTAGAAACTTTTGTATTGTGTTAAAACTTTATGAAATGTGCTTTTGTATGCTGTTCACAGTTTGCTTCTATCAAGTTAAACTTTAAAGCTGCACAAGGACTTTCTAAACACCCTGTATATACAAAACTCTTGGAATGTTGAGCAAGGCTGCATCCTGTGACCCAAGAGGCCGACTCACTAGGGACACACGCAGTCATCAGTGGTGTTAAGGACAGCTTCAGTCGGGCTGTGTGCTCTGGGCTTTAGGTACAGGGGACCGTGGTCATGGAGAGCTTTATATGTCAGGAGCAGCATCTTAAAATCAGGAAGTCAGTACAAGTCTCCCAATACAGAGGGGATTTGTTCATATCTCTGGTTTCTTGTATTGTATTGGTATTGAATTGATTATCACATGTTCATTCATGTTAATGATAGACTGATAAAGGTATTAGCCATTTAAATATATATATATATATATATATATATATATATATATATATATATATATATATATATATATATATATACAGTCACCTCCAAAATTATTGGCACCCTTAATAAAGATGAGCAAAAAAGACTGTATAAGATAAATAATACCAGTACTGAGTTATATTGTAATTTTCCAACATGTGGAATATATTTGACTTTATTAATGATTCAATGGAATCAACCAAAATTACACATTTCTCAAATTATAAATTTATTTCCAAAAAAAAAAAATGAAGTGTCATAATTATTGGCACCCTTGTTTTCGGTTCTTTGTGCACCCTCCACTTGCAAGGATAACGGCATTGAGTCTTTTTCTATAATGTTTAATGAGATTGGAGAACACATTGGAAGGGATCTTAGACCATTCCTCCATACAGAATCTTTCCAGATCCTTGATATCCTTCGGTCTGTGCTTGTGGACTGCCTGCCCTCTTCAATTGATAACACAGGTTTTCAATGGGGTTCAAGTCCGGAGACTGAGATGGCCATTGCAAAATGTTGATTTTGTGGTCAATAAACCATTTCTTTGTGGATTTTGATGTGTGCTTGGGGTCAACAGAGGGTAGCAGAGAATAGCAGAGAGGCAGCAGAGAGAAGCAGACAGGCAGCACAGCGTAGTAGAGAATAGCAGAGAGGCAACAGAGAGTAGCAGAGAATAGCAGAGAGGTAGCAGAGAGGCAACAGAGGGTAGCAGAGAATAGCAGAGAGGCAGCACAGAGTAGTAGAGAATAGCAGAGAGGCAACAGAGAGTAGCGGAGAATAGCAGAGAGGAAACACAGAGTAGCAGTGAGGCAGCAGAGAGTAGCAGACAGGCAGCACAGAGTAGCAGAGAGGTAGCAGAGAATAGCAGAGAATAGCAGAGAGGCAACAGAGAGTAGCAGAGAATAGCAGAGAGGCAACAGAGAGTAGCAGAGAGGCAACAGAGTAGCAGAGAGTAGCAGAGAATAGCAGAGAGGCAACAGAGAGTAGCAGAGAGGCAACAGAGTAGCAGAGAGGCACAAAGAGTAGCAGAGAATAGCAGAGAGGCAACAGAGAGTAGCAGAGAAGCAACAGAGTAGCAGAGAGGCAACAGAGAGTAGCAGAGAGGCAACAGAGAGTAGCAGAGAGGCAACAGAGTAGCAGAGAGGCACAAAGAGTAGCAGAGAATAGCAGAGAGGCAACAGAGAGTAGCAGAGAAGCAACAGAGTAGCAGAGAGGCAACAGAGAGTAGCAGACAGGCAGCACAGAGTAGCAGAGAGGCAGCAGAGAGTAGCAGACAGGCAGCACAGAGTAGTAGAGAATAGCAGAGAGGCAGCAGAGAGTAGTGATGGAGGATGCAGAGACCCAGAGTTTCTAGGAAGCACGCCAATGGCGCAGTATTTATTTAAAAGTAAAATAAATTAAATACAGAGAGTAAAACACTAAACAAAACATTCTCTAGAAATATCTCAACAGCGAGTGCGGCCCTCTGGGTCGCCGTGCTTCGCCCAGATCGATCCTTTTTCTCATTCAGCTGTTCAGCTGCCTTTTATGTGTACATTCCGCCGAGCCCCGCCATACCAACCACATTAAACCCAGCTGGCGAGGGAGCCGGACGGAGCGTAAACAATAAGACTCTATGTGCAGAGCCAAGCCCTGCCACAAGAGCTACAAAACAAGCTGCAGGATTGAGGCTCTCCAGAACCGGGTTTGGCCACCCTTGTTCTAGACTGCTTTGAAAAAAGGAATTCACAATACTGGAAATGAAACTTACAGTTCTGTAAAAATGAAACTAAACACCATGCACACGAGGTAGAATGGAAACCATTCAGTTGAGATCTGACACACCCCTCTCTGGTTAAAGACCTATAAACTGTAATGACTGAAGCACAGTTATTATTTGTGTCTGAGGAAGGCAGAAAGGCAGAAGTTTTTACAGATACGTAACGACAGTCTCTCTTTTTCTCACACCTCCTTTTGTGTTATCAGAAATGACCCGCAATCTTTATGCAAGGAGCATACTGCTTTCAAAAGGGTTTGTCTTCTCTTTATTTCAGTCTCTGCTAGAGCTGCTGTATTTGTAACCCGCCTGGGTTTAAATAAAAAATGGAATTGATTCTTGAAAATTCAACTCGAGACTTTTTGGTGTTTTCTTTTGTAAACCCAAAATGAAACCAGATCAATATTATGCTGTTTTTTTTTTTTTTAAGAGCACAGGTCCCGTTTTAGAAAACAATCTTGTCTCATGGAACTTCTCTTCATGAAAGGTGGATTTAAAATTCATTTTCCTGCATCTCCAGCTTCAGTAGCACTTTCACTTTTCCAGGTTTTTTTTTTTTTTTACCTTTTTTTTCTCCCCATTTTGGAACAGATCATTGTCTGACTGCTGCAGCCCCACATTGACTCGGCTGGGAGAGGCGAAGACAAGTGCATACATCCTCTGAAACGTGCTTCAAGCCACCCGCTTTCTTTCACACTGCAAGCCCACAGTGAAGCAGCCAGACCTGTCCGGTAGGAGGACTATGCAGATCCGGTTACAACACAACCGGTTTGCAGGTGCCTGGCCACTACAGGAGTTGCTGGTGAGCAGTGAGACAGGGATGATAACCCAGCTGACTTGAGCTCAACCCGCCCGGGCAGCGCCTGCCAATTGTGCACCAACCCCCGGGGAGCTCCCGGCCACAGCCAGCGATGGCATAGCCCAGATCCAAACCAGCAATCTCTGGGCTATAGGGCGGATCCTGCACTTCGGCGAGTGCCTTTACTGGATGCGTCACTCTGGAGCCAACTGTTCCAGTTTTTATATTTTATATTTCAGGCTATGCTAAATTCCCAAACTTGTTAGAGCTAGTGTAGGTGTTCTGTAGGAATTCCTTTCTTTAATGACAAATCTGTAAAACCAACTATCATTTCTTTGCTGAGTTAATGTAATTCTACTACCGGCTGGACCATTCAGTAAGTCAAATATTGCAGCTTTATTCAGGTTTAACAATGCAAGAATTGTGATTTTTTTTTTTTCAATTAGAAAACAAAATAATAAAAAATATTCTCATGAAGAAGAGTTTTACAAACTTTTCTATTAAGTTTCAGTGCAGTGCAGTGTTGAGCGGATGTCAAAGCTTGCTGCAGCCCTACTCACATCCGCTCTCCAGTTCCTCAATAGAAAAGGAAGCGGTCTTTGGTCTGTGGGATCCATAAAAGATTATTGGCTCACTGACGCGGTTATAGCTTCTCCTTTTTTCTCGTCTTCTCTCAATTGCTTCCTTCTGCTCCTGAGCGCTGAACAGACACCCTGAAGAAAATCAGGCCCACTGTAACTGCCCTCCAGGAAAGGTTTATCCCAACAACGTGTCGGCAGAACATTGTTTATCATCTGAGACATGAAGACCAGCTACATTTTAAATGTTATAGTTTATAAATGGGGCACGACCGATATTGATCATGACACAAATCTCAGTGTCTGTATCAGTTGTAGTGAATCTAATGAAATCAACATCCTCTAAACCAGTGGTTCTCAATCCTGGTCCTGGGGACCCCTTGATGTCTCTGCTGCTCATTTCGATCTGAGCTCTTAATTAAATGAACACTCAATTGCTATATATTGCTAAAACCCATTCTAGTCTATGAAGGGTGTGAATAATACTGGTGGCAGCTGTATATAAATGATTCTTGTATTCTATGATGCTATAGCTTTAGTGCACTGTAGTTTAACCACTCGGTCACAAGCAGGGAAATCTGTTATTCATCCACTCCACTCTTTATATAAACAATGCCTAAAACCTTTTGACAAAAAAACAATAAGGATTCACCACTGCGTACTTAAGATGTGTTATGGGTATGGGGAAAAGACACCACCCACAATAGCCTCCTGAGACCAAGCAAAAAAAACTGAAAACTTTTGTTATTTGGCATGTTTGTAATCAAACGAACAATCAATGAAAACATTTTTTTTTACCTGTGCGCTGCAGTGGATGTTGGGATTCACTAACAGTCAATAATAAAGTCCAATTGAACAATGATGTCATCGGTGACCCTGTGTTGACTACCGTGGACCTTTTACTGAACGGAATTGATTTTACTTGTAATTAATATTTAATCTCGTTCAACTGCACTAAAAACTACATGAATACTTCCTTAAATTTCGATGAACTATAATCAATAAGAATTACACCAAATAATAGTTTATACATATATTATTATAAACTTTGCCTTTTGAATTTCATAAAGATTTAAAAAAACGTTTTTGTTCAAACAGGAAATGGAAGTCGTGCTCATGAGAAATAAAACACTGTGACATCATTGGAAAGCCCAGGATGTCCACAGGAGAGTACAACAGGCATATTAACTGGGTAGAATTAAGCAGTTTTTAAAAACACTATAAAAACAAAATATCCACTATAGAGGACAAAAGTAAATGGCCGGGTCTCAGGAGGATATTTGCACAAATAGCATTTTCAATTAAAAGGTGTAACATTCTGGAATTCATTAACAGATGATTTAAAGAAACATGCATGAACTAACTATAAATACCAATACACCTGCTTTACCTCTAATATTGACTGATCAATCATCAATATCAGACTGATGTTGATTTGTGATTTAGTTACTGATTGCTCTACTCTCTTGTTTTCTAGAGTGTGCTTGTTATCTTCTTCTTTCTGTGTTTCCTGAAGACAGCATTTTCCACCGTTAATGACATTTCAACACTTTCCTGAAGACACCGCAGCATTCAGCCCTTTTAAGGAATGTAATGTACTAAGTGTCAATTTTCTGTGTTCCACAGCAAGAAGCATTGTATGGCTGTTTCTAACATTTTGCTCTTAAATGCTAACATTTCCACCACGCTTCAGTTCAGTTCTCTGATGGGGGATACAGCAGGAGCTCTGCTGAGGGGTGTCCTGCCTGTGCCATGGGGGGGGGAGAGACTGTCGGACACAGTTCCTGTGTCATTCAGGGTCTTTGGATAGTGCATTGAATGATAGTGCTTTCCATTATAAACACATATTAAATGAAAGAGGCACTTCTTAAGTACTATTCGCATGGGACTAAAAAACAGGGGGCCTTCAGAATTGGTCAAAAACAAAGGAGGTCCAGTAACTTCCCAGACATGGACTAGAGAAGTCGGTAACATTTTAATTACATTTTTTAAATGAACAGATCACATGCACAAGATTCAAATTCAAAATATTTTAATTAAATAAATCGCATAACACACATGACAAGTGAGTTTGAAAAATGACAGGATGTCAAGATGCCCCGTAAAAAACACAGGACCTCTGTAAAAAAAAGTATCTGGGGTAAAACGAAATGGATAATTCGTACATGACTAACTTTCACTGATGCTTGTAAAAACTATGGAGCTAACTAAAAAAAAATCGTATTCATCACATGTGATAGGGTTTACGTTGTTTACCTCAGCTGAAGCAGGAAGGCAGGCACTCGAGGGCCGTAATGGAGGCACAGAGGCATGGTGAACACGCCGCGCTGGTGCAGTATTTATTTAACAATAAAACAAAAACACACTCGGGGATGTTATCAGCAATGGTAAAACACACCGGGACAACATGTACAGACACTTTTCAAAATAACACTACAACGAAAACGTTGAACAGCTCCTCACGAACACCCCGCATGGCCTTGCAGCAGCCCTGAACATTCTGATCCACTAGTTTTTATAAGCACTCCACCGAGACACACCCACCAGCTTAATCAACAGCTGTCGGGGATTTTGGACAGAGCGCGCACATACACATACTAAAACTAGGGAATCTATAACAAACACACATTGGCAATGTAAAAAAAAAAAAAGTTAGAAAAACGCACAGACGTTTGAAGTGCTGATATCAAACACAAAAGCACAAGAACAAGAACTTGTTCTTAGCCTTATTTTTTAAAGGTCTAAAGCCCAGATTTATAAAAGGATTGCGCTTGTATTACGACCGTAAAACAGGCGCTAAAGGTTCTGATTTTTTGGATGGGATTTCTAAAACACGCACTGGCGGAAACACGCAATTAAGACGTCATTTGTGGGGTGTTATGTCTCTGTGCGCTTTAGCCATTGATGCAGATGTAATTCGGGGGCGTTTTGTAACGAACCCGCTAAAATTGGGAGGGGATTTTGCTATGCTATATCATCTCTATTATTAGAGATATCATTTTTTTGATATTGGTTTAAAATATGTAATGTTAATTATATTACATTAATTTAATTCTGCTATATACATTTTTAAAAACAAATAAACAGACAGGGCTTTATTCACAGCAATAAACAATACATCTATTACGGCCTATGCCAACACATAATGAGAGCTATGTTGCTTGTACTCAGTGCAATACAGAATCAACATGCATTCAGAACCCCAGAGCTCAACAAATAACAACCCCAGTCTTTTTTCTAATGTCTGGAACACACGTATTTTGCAATACCAGATGCCAGAATAGGTATGTAGATATTAAATTACTGAATACATTCTTATTTCACGAGAGGTAGGCTTGACTGGGAGAACCCGGTGGGGAGCATGACGGAATGGTGGAAATGACCAATGACTGCTTCCTAACGCAATTTGTCAAGGCACCGACTAGAGGGGAGGCATGCCTTGATTTAGGTCTTTTCAAATAACGAAGACAGAATAACTAAAACAGAGGACAGAGAGCCAATGGCAAACTCAGACCACAACATGGTCTCATTTGAAGTGATTTTTAAAACCCAAAAAGTAATGACTAAAGCTAGGTTTACAATTTTAGAAAAGCAAACTATGAAGGTATGAAACAAAGACTAACAGAAGTAGATTGGAGTAAAATAGAGAAAACATCCACAGAAAAAGTTTTTTTTTTAAATATGTAGTATTACAGGCGCAAAACAATTACATCCCAAAAGTAGTCAAATCTAAATCTAAAACAAAATGGCCAAAATGGTTTAATAGATCAATTTAAAAAAAATAGTCAGCAAAAACAGGCACTTTTCAGAGCGTTTAAAAGGAACCAAAAACAAACTACACAGAAAGAGTACTTGGAACTGCAAACACAAGTCAAAAAGGAAGTTAGAAAGGCCAAGAGAGAGATAGAAATCAATACTGCTAAGGGAGCTAAAACCAATTCCAAAATATTTTTCCAATATTATAACAGCAAGAGAACATTCAAAGAGGAGGTTAAATGTCTAAGAGACACAAATGGCAAAATCATAGATGAAGAAAAAAAATAGCAAATATATTAAACGATTACTTTTCACAGGTTTTTACAAAATAGGACACGGACAACATGCCCCACATGTCGACCTGTTCCTATCCAGTTTTAAATATTATTATTATTATTATTTATTTCTTAGCAGACGCCCTTATCCAGGGCGACTTACAATAGCAAGCAAATACAAATACATTCAAGTGTTACAATACAAGTCATACAATAAATACAATAATTTTTTTCAAGTGTGACAAACCACAATTCAATAATACAGCAGATAAGTGAAAGTTACATCAGGATATGATTAAATAGTGATAGTTACATCAGGATATGATCAAGTACAAAATACTACAGGTTAAACACTTGGCAGATTACAATATTCTGAAGTACAGGATTAAATGTAGTAAAATAGGGGGCAGATAAGAGCAAAATAAAGCATATTTAAATGAAGGGTGATAGTGTCCCAGGATACAAACAGAGGAGTTCTACAGGTGCTGTTTGAAGAGGTGAGTCTTAAGGAGGCGCCGGAATGTGGTCAGGGACTGGGCAATCCTGGCATCTGTAGGAAGGTCATTCCACCACTGCGGGGCGAGGGTGGAGAAGGAGCGGGCTCTGGAGGCAGGGGAGTGTAAAGGAGGTAGAGCCAGTCTTCTAGTGCAGGAGGAGCGGAGAGGTCGAGTGGGGTTGTAGGGAGAGATGAGGGTCTGGAGGTAGCTGGGTGCAGTCTGGTCAAGACATCTGTAGGCTAGTACAAGAGTCTTTAACTGGATGCGAGCGGTGATCGGGAGCCAGTGGAGCGAGCGGAGTAGTGGAGTAGTGTGGGCGAAGCGAGGCAGAGAGAACACCAGGCGGGCAGCAGAGTTCTGGATGAGCTGGAGCGGATGGGTGGCAGATGCAGGGAGGCCAGCCAGGAGGGAGTTGCAGTAGTCTAGGCGGGAGAGTACCAGGGCCTGGACCAGGAGCTGGGTAGCATAGTTGGTGAGGAAGGGTCGGATTCTTCGGATGTTGCTCAGGAAGAATCGGCAAGTGCGTGCCAGAGTGGAGATGTGCTGGGAATAAGAGAGGCAGGGGTCCAGGGTGACTCCAAGGTTCTTAGCTGAGGAAGAGGGAGAGAGTGTGGTAGATTCCAGAGGAACAGAGATAGAGAGATCAGAGGAGGGGGAGGAGGAGGGAAAGAAAAGGAGGTCAGATTTAGAGAGGTTGAGTTTGAGGTGATGCGAGTGCATCCAGGAGGAAATAGCAGACAGACAGGTAGAGATACGGGAGGAGATGGTGGAGTCAGAGGTGGGGAAGGAGAGGAAAATCTGAGCATCATCAGCATAGAAATGGTATGAGAAACCATAGGATGCGATGAGGGGGCCCAGGGAGCGGGTGTAGAGAGAGAACAGGAGAGGACTGACCCTTGGGGGACTCCAGTTAAGAGAGGGTGAGGTGTGGAGGTTGCTCCACGCCAGGTTACCTGGTAAGTGCGGTAGGAGAGGTAGGAGGAGAACCAGGCCAGAGCAGTGCCAGAGATCCCCAGGTCAGCAAGAGATGATAGTAGAATAGAGTGATCAACAGTGTCAAAGGCAGCAGAGAGGTCGAGGAGAATTAGGACAGAGGAGAGAGAGGCAGCTCAGGCACACTTAAGTGAGTTGGTGACAGACAGGAGGGCGGTTTCAGTGGAGTGAGCAGAGCGGAAGCCAGATTGGAGAGGGTCAAGCAGAGAGTGGTTGGACAGGAAAGCAGAGAGCTGGCGGTGTACAGTCCACTCGAGGGTTTTGGAGAGGAAGGGTAGGAGGGAGACAGGACGGTAGCTCTGGAGGGAGGTGGGGTCGAGGGTAGGTTTTTTGAGGAGGGGAGTGATAGAGGCTTTTTTGAAGGCAGAGGGAAAGATGCCAGAAAGTAGAGAGGTGTTGAGGAGTGAGGAGATGAAGGGGAGTAGAGCAGGAGCAGCAGCTTGAAAGAGGTGAGTGGGGAGGGGGTCCAAGGCACACCTGGTGGGTTTGTGACCCTGGAGCAGGGAGGAGAGGTCAGAGTCTGAGAGGGGCAGGAAGGTGGAGAGGGAGGGCGAGTTAGTAGGGGATGTAGTGGGTGTAGGGGTTGGAGCAGGAGGGGGTGCGGGGGAGGGAGAGGTGTTAAAGAGTTTGCGGATATCTGAGATTTTAGAAGAGAAGAAGGAGGCAAAGTCGTCAGGGGAGATAGAGGAGGGAGGAGGAGGGGGGAGGGTTTAGGAGGGAGGAGAAGGTAGAGCATAGTTTACGTGGGTTGAAGTGTTAAAGGGACTAGGAGCTCTTAAAATAAACAAATCCCCTGGGCCGGATGAGATCCTCCCAATAGTACTCAAAGAAATGAAAGAAGTTATTTACAAAACGCTAACCAAGATCATGCAACAGTCTGTTGACACAGGGGTTGTACTGACAGACTGGAAAATTGCAAACGTAATCGGTAACTACAGACCAATAAGCCTGACTTCTATTATATGTAAACTTATGGAAACTATAAGATGATCTAAAATAGAAAATTACCTATATGGGAACAATATCCTGGGAGACAGTCTGCATGGTTTTAGGAAAGGGAGATCGTGTCTAACTAACCTGCTTGATTTTTTTGAGGATGCAACATCGACAATGGATAATTGCAAAGCATACGACACGGTTTATTTAGATTTCCGGAAAGCTTTTGACAGTCCCGCATAAAAGATTAATTCTCAAACTGAACGCAGTAGGGATTCAAGGAAATGCATGCACGTGGATTAGGGAGTGGTTAACAGGTAGAAAACAGAAAGTACTGATTAGAGGAGAAACCTCAAAATGGAGTGAGGTAACCAGTGGTGTACCACAGGGATCAGTATTAGGTCCTCTGCTGTTCCTAATCTACATTAATGATTTAGATTCTGGTGTAGTAAGCAAACTTGTTAAATTTGCAGACGACACAAAAATAGGAGGAGTGGCAAACACTGTTGTAGCAGCAAAGATGCTTGGATATATTGTGAGAAGTGTTGAATTTAAATCAAGGGAAGTAATGTTAAAACTTTACAATGCATTAGTAAAACCTCACCTAGAATATTGTGTTCAGTTCTGGTCACCTCGTTACAAAAAGGATATTGCTGCTCCAGAAAGAGTGCAAAGAAGAGCAACCAGAATTATCCTGGGTTTAAAAGGCATGTCATATGCAGACAGGCTAAAAGAATTCAATCTATTCAGTCTTGAACAAAGAAGACTACACAGTGATCTGATTTAAACATTCAAAATCCTAAAAGGTATAGACAATGTCAACCCAGGGGGCTTTTTTGACCTGAAAAAAGAAATAAGGACTCGGGGTTCACAAATGGAGATTAGCTAAAGGGGCATTCAGAACAGAAGATGCACTTTTTTACAGAGAATTGTGAGGGTCTGGAACCAACTCCCCAGTAATGTTGTTGAAACTGACACCCTGGTATCCTTCAAGAAGCTGCTTGATGAGATTCTGGGATCAATATGCTACTAACAACCAAACGAGCAAGATGGGCTGAATGGCCTCCTCTCATTTGTAAACTTTCTTATGTTCTTATATATAAGATAAAGGAAGGTTTCACACTATGACACACACACTGAGGCACACAGACACACACACACACACTGAGATACACACACTCACTGCGTTTCCACAGCACGAAGTAATCAACTTTCTCTGTAGTCGGATTCCACGGAATCGGATTTTGCAATCAGAATTCAAGTCTACATGGCAAGTTACCTCAGTATACATAACGCTGATGTAATCGGATTTCGTTCAGGTTTGTATAGGCCTACGTCACCTTTGTTATATTTGTTTATACTTTTTTACGTTGTTATGAAGGCTAAGAAAATAAATAAAACTGTTTAAAAACATAAAAATTATTTAAAAAAAATAAATATAGTATTTTCAGTAGTGTCGAGCAAGATTTGCTGAATGGCCTCCTCTCGTTTGTAAACTTTATGTTCTGTTATGTTCTTATGTTCTTATTTAGCTTCAGCCTCGAGGCGTCTGTGGCTTTACTGGTGATTCAATGTTCTAAAAACGTCAAAGCATGTGACCCCTATCTGGGAAGAAAACAAATAAACAAAATACTATATTAATTTTTTTAAATAAATTATTTTATATTTTATTTTACTTGCAAGACCGACAACACACGCCTCACACCCGAAGCCTGGTACCCTTATAACTCCGCCTCTAACTCCACCTCTACAGTGACGCAAAAAGAAAGGCGTCACATTTGAGAAGGAGAAATATATGCACGGTTGTTGCAAGCACAGTTGCATTTAAATTTTGATAGAATTGTTGTTTGCTTCCTTTTATCTTTGTAATCCTAACTATCGCCATAGACAAGTACATTGGGCAATGAAAAATGCCAATTTACCGAAAACAATAGAAAAATTGATATATTGTTTTCCACTTAAAAGTAACATAAAAATTCAGGTTAGCATGCTGTACATCCGAAGTTACACCAATGATTTAACTTTCATTTTAATAATTATTATTCCTTTGATTACATCGTTTAAATTGTACAATTTTACATAAAAATATATACACTTTTCATATTTTTGTCATCTGTGGTTAATTTAATATATATATATATATATATATATAATATAAAATATTTATCCCCCCCCCCCATAAATTACTCTGGACTTACAGCGGACTGTAAGGTGACATTATATTATAATTTTATGTGTATATCTATGTTGACAGTAGAGAAGTCAAGAGAAAATATAGATTGAAATGAAACAAAAAAAAACGGACTCTTACAAAGTGTTTATCGAATTTAAACATATCTGGAAATAAAACTTCTATATCTAAAAATCTATATTTTCTCTTGACTTCCCTACTATAAATGATCAGAAGTAAACAAGGCTCAGACTTTTAAGTGTGTTTGAAAAGATAGTTGTGACAACTCTGCAGCCTGAAATGGAGAATCCAAAAGCTGCACGACCAGTTTTTCATCTAGCCAAGCACTCTGCATTCCCTGCATAAACTAGTTTGTACTGCCTTGATCTGACTGCAACAGCTCAGGTTACACCAGGCTTGTGTCCCCAGAAAACAAAAGTTAAAACTCACATTTTGCATTGTAATGTGTGTATGTGTGTAAAACACCCTAACATCTCTCTACTCAAAGCATTTTACTCAAATTTGCTATTATTGACACTTTTTCTTAAAGGAATAAAATGTAAGAAGTCACAGCACATATGCTCAATATGTATAGATGTTGTGTATGAGGAAATCGTACTTCATAACTTGCATTTTATGTCAACATTTACAGCTCTGAAAAAAAAAAAGATGCTAATACAAAATGTGCAAAAAATGCTTTGCTAAAGAGTATATACCTATTGCAATATATTGAATATACCTCACTGTACCAATATACATCAGTGTTTTCTAAATTTCACATTAGCTACAGATTATTATTATTATTTCTTAGCAGATGCCCTTATCCAGGACCACATACAATTGTTACAAGATATCACATTATTTTTAAATACAATAAAAACATTTTACACATTATTTTCATCCAATCTCAATGTAGATACACTGATGTATATTAATTGTAGGTTATTAATCATGTTGTAATTTGCTTTTTGTATTTGTTACAAATAACAGCAGTGAAAGGAGGAGTGTCGCCTGAGGTGAAGCGGTGTACCAATGCTGTGGATTGTACCACTGTCCATTTTGCCAGCCAAGCAAATATAAACGCAGTAAACACCACCATTTAAAAAAGGTGCAGTGCAGTGTGATGGTTTGTTATTTAATGGTTTTTACATCTAACATTGTTGAAGGTTGTTTAATGTATTTAGTGAACAATATGCATTTCAAGTAAAATATTGTGCATAAAGTCATTAATACTTATTGTTTACATATGTTTATTTAAATGTTTATAGAGAATGCTCAGGAATACTCACTTGCAAATACAGTAGGCTCCATAATTATTCATACCCTTTATTCAGTGTAAATGAAATGGGGGAATTAAATTAAAACTTGACCCACCAGCTAATCGCAAAGTCAGAATTTAATGGTGGTTGTATTTATTAGTAGAAGAAAGTGCCCACTTATGATAAATCAAACTGCTATTAAGTACATATTTTTAATTTGGTTTTAGTGGATGGGTCTAAATGTTGATTTAATCCCCCCAAAGTTGGTTTTAAAATATCAACAAAAAGCAAGTTTACATTCATTATTTCTTGCTATATCATAAAAACATATCTGTCAAAAATAACTGCATTTTATTTTTTAATATCCAAACTGCATTATATATTTGTAATAAAGTTCTTTTTTTGCAATTTTGATCTCCTTGTTTGTTTTCATAGTACTTCTGACAGGAAAGCAGGACTTCAATCAAAACAGATAAATAAGTGCTTAAATAAAATAAAATAAACCTTCAGACAACTATGAATGAATGACTGTGTTAACATCTACTTTGTCAGGGGTGCATAACTGGGGCAAGAAGGTTTTCATTTTTTGATCCACCTGATTTGAATTAATTTGCTTAATTGGACAAGTTTACCCTTTTATTTGCTCTTAAGCAGTTGGAGATTTACAGACAGCTACAAAAACCTGCTGGACTGACTGCGACTCTAGAGGAGCAGAATTGTGCACCACTAAATGTATATATTATACTTGATGTGGGATTTTGACAATTTATGTGTGGGGAAAATTAAACATGTTCAGTCCAAATGTTTATTAATCGGAGAACATGTGGCTGTCAATAAATGCATTATTACAAATATTAACCATCCATCCATCATCAATAACCACTTCATCCAATACAGGGTCACGGTGAGCTGGAGCTTAACCCGGCAGACACGGTGCAAGGCAGGACTACACTCAGAATGGGACACCATTCCATCTCTGGCCAACTCACACAAGCACACAGAGGGCAATTTAGGGTGACCAATCAACCTGACCAGTATGTTTTTGGATAAGGGGAGGAAACCGGTGTGCCTGGTGAAAACCAACACGAACACGGGGAGAACATGCAAACTCCGCTGAAACGGGAATCAAACCTGGGACCCTGGAGCTGTGAGTCAGCAGCGCTAACCACCACACCACCATGCCAGAAACTATAACCTAATATACATGATAAATCATAAGAGCAAAGATTGTAATCAAGTTCTTCGTTGAGACCCCCAGTGGTTACAGAACTCCTTGTTATTATTATTATTATTTATTTCTTCGCAGATGCTCTTATCCAGGGCGACTTACAATTGTTACAAGATATCACATTATTTTTTACATACAATTACCAATTTATACAGTTGGGGTTTTACTGGAGCAATCTAGGTAAAGTACCTTGCTCAAGGGTACAGCAGCAGTGTCCCCCACCTGGGATTGAACCCATGACCCTCTGGTCAGGAGTCCAGAGCCCTAACCACTACTCTACACTGCTACCCTATGTGAATGTTGTGTATGTAATCAAAAAATCTTCCAATTTTAATAGGAACAGATAAATTCCACTCCCTTTCTACGAATTCATTTTTATACCAACAAACATCACAGATGTGTTCAATGATTATAATCTTTAATACGAGGCTGTAGTTGGATTTTTATATTTCCATCACAGCTTGTTATTTAGGGTTTTGGGTTAGGGTTGGTTTGTCTTCAATTCCACTTTTAGCCACCAACTGTACCTATAGGCAACCACTTTCACTTCAGTACAACTGCATCTGCTGAAAGAGACCCATTTAATCACCACCTCTATGTGACTACATGATAAATTGCTGTATTTTGTGTGTGTGTGTTTCACATATGGACATAAATTGCTATAGATATTTTTTTTAGCTGATGCTTTTATTCAAAGTGACTTGTATTTGTGCCCATTTATAGAGCTGGGTATTTTACTGGAGCAATGTGAAGTACCTGCTTGCTCAAGGGTACAGCAGCAGCGCCCCACCTGGGTTTGAACCCTCAACCCTCCGGTAAAGAGTCCAGAGCCCTGAACACTGGTATATCTAGGTAAACATGTCCAGGGGTGAATATACCCTATATCTAATTCACTTTGTGCATGCTGCAAATTAACAGTTCGAGAAAAAAAAAAATATATATATATATATATATATATATATATATATATATATATATATATATATATATAACTGATTGCACAATGGTTTACACAGGCCTGTATTTTTATTTTACATCTACATTGAAATTGTAATTTCAATTTGTATTTCATTTAGGATATGTAAATACATGGCACAGGGATATTTAGCTATGACATACAATGACATACAATTTTGTAACCATTGTAAGTCGCTTTGGATAAGGGTGTCTGCTAAGAAATAAATAATAATAAATAATACAAACTCCATTGGCATATGTGCCACACAAATCCATGTTGGGCCAGGTTACATGCACTTGTAGAAGGGGTGATTCTTGTGGGATACTCACAGACAAAAAGCAGGTCAACATCATATGACCAAAGGGACTTAAACGCAGGGATAATCATTCAACTTTGATAAATCAATTGGCATATGAGCTTAAAGGACTGAACAAAAACTGGGATGCAAATAATATGAGTGACTACCTGAACTTCAGCTTCCTGTATATTATTGCGTATACCGAGGCTAACCTATACAGACATGTAAGCATGTCAATTTTACATTGTAAATAAGATGAGAATGGAACACATAATTCTTACTTTAATACGATTAAGTAAATGTAGATTGTGTGAAGCTATACCCCTATAAAAATGTTCCACGGTTCTATAGTGTAGCTACACTATTATTATTATGGTTCTACTGCATTATTGTAACACATGGAATTGTACATTGATGGTGTAGGATACATATATTATACAATACAATTGTACTTTCACAGATACCATCGTACCTTGTTCCAAAATCCAGTGGTACATTTTTATAGGGTTCCGTTCTAACAGTATTGTTGGAATAGAAACAAGCGGATAATTGAACAGTTTCCAAAGAAGCGGAGGGCAGTATATTAATCAGAGAGTATGAAGCAATATTTTTAAAATCCGCTGACATCAAGAACATTCCCAACAATGCTTGCAGATTGTCTTTTTTATTTTTTGACATACATTACATACCGCAAATAGTTAACGATTACTGCTTTTGTATTATATGGAAACTTAAGCGTATTAATTAATACTGCCTTTATAAATGTAATGATGATTAAATGGTTTATTTAGAACGCAATGCCGATGTATTCATTATTTGAGAAACATAAATACATATTACATGTTACGACATTGACAATACAGAGAAATGTAGATTCCGTAAACATGGTTGGGATCAGTGCATCAATGTGAGGACTTGGAAATTGCGTCACTGTAGAGGCGGAGTTATAAAGGTACCAGGCTTGGGGTGTGAGGCGTGTGTCGTCCGTCTTGCAAGTACACCCTTCTCTGTAAACTTGAATTCTGTGGAATCCGACTACAGAGAAAGCTGATTACTTCGTGCTGTGGAAACGCAGTGAGTGTGTCTGTGTGTGTGTGTGTGTGTGTGTGTCTCATTGTGTGTGTGTGTCACAGTGCATGTCTGTCTCAGTGTGTGTGTGTCTCAGTGTGTGTGTGTGTGTGTCTCAGTGCGTGTCTCTGTGTGTGTGTCTCAGTGTGTGTGTGTGTGTCTCAGTGCGTGTGTGTCTCAGTGTGTGTGAGTGTGTGTGTCTCAGTGTGTGTGTGTGTGTCTCAGTGTGTGTGTGTCTGTGTCTCAGTGTGTGTGTGTGTCTGTGTCAGTGTGTGTGTGTCTCAGTGCGTGTCTCTATGTGTGTGTGTGTCTCAGTGTGAAACCTTCAAGCTCCCTGTTCAGAATATATATATATATATATATATATATATATATATAAGCGCACTGTTATTGTAACTATGTTGGCAGATGACTTAATTAAGTTTAAAAAATCAAAAGCAATGGCTCAAAGGGATATTAGGAAAAGGAAAAAGGAATATTAGCAGGATTATTGCACTAAAATTCTAGTGATTCTAGTGTAAAGGATGTGTGGAATAAAATTAAGGCAATGGCAGGAAAAGGGAAAGGAAATAAATTATTTCCATTAAAGCAGGATGGAATAATTATAACAGATGATGAGAAGAAAGCCTCTATGCTGGGGTTAGCATTTGCTAAGGTGGGGCAAGATGAGAATTATAATAAAGAATTTTTAGATATGAGGGGACAATTTTGCATAAATAATTCAGTAATAATGGAAGATAGGGAAGATGTCAAAACAAAAATAAATGTCATTTTCAATAGGTGAAGTGAAAGCTGCGATTGAAAAAGGCAAGAATTCCTCACCAGGTGAAGATAAGATTTCTTATATTATGTATAAAATGTTACCAGATAGAAGTTTAGAAATATTATTAAAACTTTAGTGTGGGAGTTGGGGGTGTTGCCTAAAGAATGGAAGAATGCTGTCATCATTCCTATAAGTAAGGCAGCAAAGGATCCGGGTGAAGTGGGATCTTATCAACCAATAGCATTGACGACTACTATATGTAAAATTATGGAAAGGATGGTGTGTGAGAGAATGTGGTATTTTTTGGAAACTAAAAAATGAATGAGTGATTATCAAAGTGGCTTTCGTAAAATTAGATCGACGACAGATCAGTTGGTAAGATTGTCTACTGAAGTCAAGGGAGGACTTTGTGGCGGATCAGAGAGTTTCTGAAGGAAAGAGGATTTAAAGTAAAAATTAAGGGGAAGTTCTCTGAAAGATTTGAGATGCAAAATTGAACTCCTCAAGGAAGTGTTATCAGCCCTTTGCTATTTAATATAATGATAAATGATTTAGTTGAGGATATTTTAGTAGGATCGGTTTTATCTGTAGGTCTGTTTGCTGATGATGGGGTTATTTATAAAAGGAATAAACATATTGAACTAGTTAGGAGGGAATTGCAGGAGACAATGAATAATCTGGAAAAGTGTTGTAAAAGTAAGATGGAAAAATTGGATGCTTTGCAAGCTAAAGCAATAAGGTTGTGTATAGGAGCTGTGAAATCTGCTCCAATAAATGCTATGCAGGTTTTAATAAATGAGATGCCATTGGAACTAAGGAGAAAAATATTGGATAAAGGCTAACTCTCTGCATACAGAATTTCCTCCTAGGAAATGCATGGAAGATAGGTGGATTAATCATTATAAAAAGGAGAGGTGGGAAACAAATGGGGGCACGTTGGGGTATTGGATGCAAAAATGGATAAAGGAATTGGGAATGGAAAATCTGAAGTTGGTAAAGAATGTTAATATAAATGTGTTACCGGGATGGTTGATGGAAAAACCAGACTGTTGTATAGAATAGAGTGAGCAAGTGAAGAAAGGAGGGGAAAAAATTTAATTGAAAAGAAAGTCACGCTTTTGTAGAGGAGAAGAGTATGGAAGCGCTATGTATATATACAGATGGATCCAAGGATGACCCATTTACCCCCCTTAGACGGCTTGCTCACTAAATATCGAGGTATCCCTAGATAGGTTATAACCCCCTCTTTGTAAAAACACTAAATATTTTAGTGAGAAAGCCGTACCCCACAATCAGCAGCACCCCAAAGTGTAGCCCATTATAACCAATACAGAACACATGGGGGCACGTCATTGGATGACCCATTTACCCCCCTTAGATGGCTTGCTCACTAAATATCCCTCTTTGCAGAAACACAAAATATTTTAGTGAGCAAGCCGTACCCCACAATCAGCAGCACCCCAAAATGCAGCCCATTATAACCAATACAGAACGCATGCCAGAAAAATTACAGATCAAGGAGTTGGGCCCGGATCAGCCAAATATTACAGTAAATCAGCAAAGCAGCAACAGGGGGAAATTGTACAACCGGACATTCTCCAGGACATGGTACGAGAAAAAACCCTGGCTGTGTGGGTGTGCAACACGCAACGCGGTCTTCTGCATTCCACGTCTGCTGTTTCGGACAACTGCTTCAGATCTGGCCTGGACCGAGGGGTGAGCGACATGAATCACATCTCGGAAAAGACGAAAAAGCACGAACACGGTAAAACCCATATGCAGAATGTGGTAAAGCTAGCGATGTTGGGCAAAGTTAACATAGCTACCCAACTGAACAGAGTTCCATAAAAAGGTCATTGAGAGGTTTGCCTCCCAGAGAGAGAGAGACGGGCAAAGTTTCTTTATAGGTAAATGCCTGACTGTTTCTGATCCTCACCTGTGTGATTCTGTGTCAGCTGAGCAAAATAATTAATTTACACACACCATCACTCTCACACACTCACTCTCAATCACTCAATCACTCACACTCAATCACTCACTCACTCTCACATACAGAACACATACTAATACAGTAAAAATGTTGGTGATGTTTAAATGTTTGAGTTATTTGAGTTTTTGCACATGTTTGAGTTATTTATTTTGGATTTATTTATTTGAGTTCATGTAAATGTTATTTATTTGAGTTTATGTAATTGTTTGAGTTATTTATTTCAGTTTTTTATAGTGTCAAGTTGAAATTTTGATAATGTTGATATAGCCTATGTTTAATGGCTATAGCCTATGGTTAATGTAATGTGAAGTCGATAAGTTAAATGGAAACAATGTAAATAGTTTTAATGTAATAATATATTTGTTTTTTTGACCCATGGGAGTGTGTATCCGTTTGTGTGTGTGTGTGGGGTGTGGGGGGGGGGGTTGTCAGGTTTCTGCCCCACCTTACAAAAAACCCACCAGCCGCCACCGACGGGCACGCTAAATATAAAGACCCTTGCTAGACTAGGCTGCCCTTATAAACATTTTTATAAAATATGTATATACAGTGCCTTGCGAAAGTATTTGGCCCCCTTGAACTTTGCGACCTTTTGCCACATTTCAGGCTTCAAACATAAAGATATGAAACTGTAATTTTTTGTGAAGAATCAACAACAAGTGGGACACAATCATGAAGTGGAACGAAATTTATTGGATATTTCAAACTTTTTTAACAAATAAAAAACTGAAAAATTGGGCGTGCAAAATTATTCAGCCCCCTTAAGTTAATACTTTGTAGCGCCACCTTTTGCTGCGATTACAGCTGTAAATCGCTTGGGGTATGTCTCTATCAGTTTTGCACATCGAGAGACTGAAATTTTTGCCCATTCCTCCTTGCAAAACAGCTCGAGCTCAGTGAGGTTGGATGGAGAGCATTTGTGAACAGCAGTTTTCAGTTCTTTCCACAGATTTTCGATTGGATTCAGGTCTGGACTTTGACTTGGCCATTCTAACACCTGGATATGTTTATTTGTGAACCATTCCATTGTAGATTTTGCTTTATGTTTTGGATCATTGTCTTGTTGGAAGACAAATCTCCGTCCCAGTCTCAGGTCTTTTGCAGACTCCATCAGGTTTTCTTCCAGAATGGTCCTGTATTTGGCTCCATCCATCTTCCCATCAATTTTAACCATCTTCCCTGTCCCTGCTGAAGAAAAGCAGGCCCAAACCATGATGCTGCCACCACCATGTTTGACAGTGGGGATGGTGTGTTCAGGGTGATG
The DNA here is from genome assembly GCF_902713425.1 of Acipenser ruthenus. Classification (NCBI taxonomy): domain Eukaryota; kingdom Metazoa; phylum Chordata; class Actinopteri; order Acipenseriformes; family Acipenseridae; genus Acipenser; species Acipenser ruthenus. The sequence goes on along the minus strand of NC_081201.1, from coordinate 13,248,244 downwards.
AGCTGTGTTGCTTTTACGCCAAACATAACGTTTTGCATTGTTGCCAAAAAGTTCGATTTTGGTTTCATCTGACCAGAGCACCTTCTTCCACATGTTTGGTGTGTCTCCCAGGTGGCTTGTGGCAAACTGCAAACGACACTTTTTATGGATATCTTTAAGAAATGGCTTTCTTCTTGCCACTCTTCCATAAAGGCCAGATTTGTGCAGTATACGACTGATTGTTGTCCTATGGACAGAGTCTCCCACCTCAGCTGTAGATCTCTGCAGTTCATCCAGAGTGATCATGGGCCTCTTGGCTGCATCTCTGATCAGTCTTCTCCTTGTATGAGCTGAAAGTTTAGAGGGACGGCCAGGTCTTGGTCGATTTGCAGTGGTCTGATACTCCTTCCATTTCAATATTATCGCTTGCACAGTGCTCCTTGGGATGTTTAAAGCTTGGGAAATCTTTTTGTATCCAAATCCGGCTTTAAACTTCTCCACAACAGTATCTCGGACCTGCCTGGTGTGTTCCTTGTTCTTCATGATGCTCTCTGCGCTTTAAACGGACCTCTGAGACTATCACAGTGCAGGTGCATTTATACGGAGACTTGATTACACACAGGTGGATTCTATTTATCATCATTAGTCATTTAGGTCAACATTGGATCATTCAGAGATCCTCACTGAACTTCTGGAGAGAGTTTGCTGCACTGAAAGTAAAGGGGCTGAATAATTTTGCACGCCCAATTTTTCAGTTTTTTATTTGTTAAAAAAGTTTGAAATATCCAATAAATTTCGTTCCACTTCATGATTGTGTCCCACTTGTTGTTGATTCTTCACAAAAAATTACAGTTTCATATCTTTATGTTTGAAGCCTGAAATGTGGCAAAAGGTCGCAAAGTTCAAGGGGGCCAAATACTTTCGCAAGGCACTGTATATCTATATATATATATATACAGTGCCTTGCAAAAATATTCAGACCCCTGACCAATTCTCTCATATTACTGAATTACAAATGGTACATTGAAATTTCGTTCTGTTTGATATTTTATTTTAAAACACTGAAACTCAAAATCAATTATTGTAAGGTGACATTGGTTTTATGTTGGAAAATATTTTTAAGAAAAATAAAAAACTAAAATATCTTGCTTGCATAAGTATACAACCCCTGTGCTGTGGAAGCTCCCAGTTTACACCGATGAAAGAAATTGCCCTGACGAGGACACAATTACCTTACCATTGGCCTCCACCTGTGAACCATTAAAGTTGTTGTCACATTTTCTGGATAAAAACCCCACTGTTGAAGGATCATTGGTCAGGCTGTGAATCTGAAGGAAAATGAAGACCAAAGAGCATTCTACAGAAGTTAGAGATAAAGTAATACAAATGCATAGATTAGGGAAAGGGTACAAAATAATATCCAAGTGTTTGGATATCCCAGTGAGCACAGTTGGATCAATAATCAGGAAGTGGAAGCTGCATCACACCACCAAGGCACTGCCAAGAAAAGGCCGTCCCTCAAAACTCAGCGCTCAAACAAGAAGGAGACTTGTGAGAGAAGCCACAGAGAGGCCAACAATCACTTTGAAGGAGCTACAGAGTAATGGTGGAGTAATGGTGCACCAGTCAACCATATCAAGAGCTCTGCATAACACTGGTCTGTATGGGAGGGTGGCAAGAAAGAAGCCGTTACTCAAAAAGTACCATCTGAAAGCACGTCTGGATTTTGCCAGAAAGCATGAGAGTGACCCAGCTGCGATGTGGGAAAAGGTTTTGTGGTCAGATGAGACCAAGATAGAGCTTTTTGGCCAAAACTCAAAGCGCTATGTGTGGTGCAAACCTAACACTGCCCATGCCTCAAGACACACCATCCCTACAGTTAATTATGGTGGTGGCAGCATCATGCTGTGGGGATGCTTCTCATCAGCAGGGACTGGGCATCTTGTTAAAATTGAAGGAAGAATGGATGGAGCAAAATACAGGGAAATACTGCAAGAGAACCTGCTTCAGTCTGCTAAAAAACTGAAGCTTGGGAGGAAATTCACCTTTCAGCAGGACAATGATCCCAAGCTCAAGGCCAAAGCAACATTGGAGTGGCTCAAGAACAAAAAGGTGAATGTCCTACAGTGGCCCAGTCAAAGTCCTGATCTCAATCCCATTGAGAATCTGTGGCACTATTTGAAAATTGCGGTCCACAAGCGTCGTCCAACCAACCTGAACAACCTGGAGCAAATCTGCCAAGAAGAATGAGCCAAAATCACTCCGACACTGTGTGCAAACTGGTACATACCTACCCCAAAAGACTTAAAGCTGTTATTGCAGTGAAAGGTGGCTCTACCAAATATTAATGTGTGGGGGTTGAATACTTATGCAAGCAAGATATTTCAGTTTTTTATTTTTCTTAAAAATATTTCCCAATATAAAACCAATGTCACCTTACAATAATTGATTTTGAGTTTCAGTGTTTTAAAATAAAATATCAAACAGAACGAAATTTCAATGTACCATTTGTAATTCAGTAATATGAAATAATTGGTCAGGGTTTATAGCAGAAAGTCTAAACTGTTTTTCTGATCGTTTTATGGGGTATTGCCTGATTAGCCCCCCCAGTGCGCTATTGGCTTGTTGTTGTACGTTTTTGTGAAAATAAAATTAATGATACAGAATATGATGATAATTGCATAAAATGGGCACCGCTTATGTAGGCTACTTACTAGTGAATTCATTGCCTGCTTTGAGAAGTATGAATCTGAATCAGTCTGGAGAGTTCATAAATTGACAACATCCGAATCCCAAAATAAAAATCCCCCGCCCCAAGATTGTTGCAATAATTATGAATAATTGAATTCGCTGTTTCTCGTACACTCTGCACCGCGAAAGCCAATGATCACAATCGGGAAGACGAGAATAATTTCCCTCTCTGACGTCACCAAGCCGATTAGTCACGGAAATACCCAAGCGTGAAAAATTCACTTTTTAGCCTAAAAATGAACCATTTCTTTTTCCTAAAATTGAAAAAAAAAACGATTCAAGTCTGTTTTAGAGGTATAAAAGAGTAGTTTGTCATAAAGTTAGGTCGTGGTGTTTGGGTTGACCTCTAACTTTGCGACAGTTCATTAATTCTCTCTATATAAGAACTTCAGGTCCATGTCTCTCCCTCTCTTGAGAGTTGTTTGTCCTCCATCCTCTTTTGATACTTCGTTCCTGCACCAGTTTCCCGCTGGTGGGGAGTGATCTCACTTCTCCTAGCCTCTGGGCATATCATCTACTCACTACAGGCACTCATACCAGCGGGACCCCCGGCCACACAAACTGTCCTTTTGCAGCTCATGCGCTTTACTGTCAGTTTAATCTCTCCCCTATTGCGTTCCTTCTTTTCTTTTAGCCGGATACTGTGTCCCTACTAACATCAATGGGATAGTGAACACACTTCCCGGCAGTAAGCTATCTTTTCTATTTTCAGCAATGGGATAGGGATTCTCTTTTCCCGAGTTTCTTTCAAGGGCTCCATCCGGAATCCGTTCGGCCCCACTGAGTTGGGGCCTCTGTCGCCTCCCCCATATGGCATAGCATCCGCCTCCAAGTCTCTCGCTCGACTCTGGCTCTGAGTATGGGGTACTAACTTTTATGTTTTCCAGGAATCGGGGGTCGCCCAGACCAGCCTTCTGTCATCGGCTTCTTGATCACAAGTCCGAAACCTGCTTTTCTATCCACTATCATCCCTTTATAAAGTAAATGGCACTCTTCCTGGGTGACATAAATCACACTAATCACCGCACGCTACCTTCTATTACTCGGAGCTGTCCCGTGAAATGCTTATCACTATTCTACATTTCGGTGAGATTAAAATAAATTGGAATGCAGGCAAGCCAGTAGTGTCCACACGCAAACACATGCACTGTGGATTATGAAGTATTTGTTGTTTTTGTTTTTAATGCATATCACAGCTTGTTATTGTACGGTTTTGTGAGATTAAAGTACATTGGAATGCAGGCAAGACAGCATTATTGTAACACAGGGAATTGTACATTGATGGTGTAGGATACATATATTATACAATACAATTGTACTTTCACAGATACCATCGTACCTTGTTCCAAAATCCAGTGGTACATTTTTATAGGGTTGTCTTTTTTATTTTTTTACATACATTACATACCGCAAATAGTTAACGATTACTGCTTTTGTATTATATGGAAACTTAAGCGTATTAATTAATACTGCCTTTATAAATGTAATGATGATTAAATGGTTTATTTAGAACGCAATGCCGATGTATTCATTATTTGAAAAACATAAATACATATTACATGTTACAACATTGACAATACAGAGAAATGTAGATTCCATAAACATGGTTGGGATCAGTGCATCAATGTGAGGACTTGGAAATTGCGTCACTGTAGAGGCGGAGTTATAAAGGTACCAGGCTTGGGGTGTGAGGCGTGTGTCGTCCGTCTTGCAAGTACACCCTTCTCTGTAAACTTGAATTCTGATTGCGAAATCCGATTCCGTGGAATCCGACTACAGAGAAAGCTGATTACTTCGTGCTGTGGAAACGCAGTGAGTGTGTCTGTGTGTGTTTGTGTGTGTGTGTGTGTCTCATTGTGTGAGAGTGTGTGTCACAGTGCATGTCTGTCTCAGTGTGTGTGTGTCTCAGTGCGTGTGTGTCTCAGTGTGTGTGAGTGTGTGTGTCTCAGTGTGTCTGTCAGTGTGTGTGTGTGTGGCTCAGTGTGTGTGTGTCTGTGTCTCAGTGTGTGTGTGTCTCAGTGCGTGTCTCTATGTGTGTGTGTGTCTCAGTGTGAAACCTTCAAGCTCCCTGTTCAGAATATATATATATATATATATATATATATATATATATATATATATATATATATATATATATATATATATATATATAAGCGCACTGTTATTGTAACTATGTTGGCAGATGACTTAATTAAGTTTAAAAAATCAAAAGCAATGGCTCAAAGGGATATTAGGAAAAGGAAAAAGGAATATTAGCAGGATTATTGCACTAAAATTCTAGTGATTCTAGTGTAAAGGATGTGTGGAATAAAATTAAGGCAATGGCAGGAAAAGGGAAAGGAAATAAATTATTTCCATTAAAGCAGGATGGAATAATTATAACAGATGATGAGAAGAAAGCCTCTATGCTGGGGTTAGCATTTGCTAAGGTGGGGCAAGATGAGAATTATAATAAAGAATTTTTAGATATGAGGGGACAATTTTGCATAAATAATTCAGTAATAATGGAAGATAGGGAAGATGTCAAAACAAAAATAAATGTCATTTTCAATAGGTGAAGTGAAAGCTGCGATTGAAAAAGGCAAGAATTCCTCACCAGGTGAAGATAAGATTTCTTATATTATGTATAAAATGTTACCAGATAGAAGTTTAGAAATATTATTAAAACTTTAGTGTGGGAGTTGGGGGTGTTGCCTAAAGAATGGAAGAATGCTGTCATCATTCCTATAAGTAAGGCAGCAAAGGATCCGGGTGAAGTGGGATCTTATCAACCAATAGCATTGACGACTACTATATGTAAAATTATGGAAAGGATGGTGTGTGAGAGAATGTGGTATTTTTTGGAAACTAAAAAATGAATGAGTGATTATCAAAGTGGCTTTCGTAAAATTAGATCGACGACTGATCAGTTGGTAAGATTGTCTACTGAAGTCAAGGGAGGACTTTGTGGCGGATCAGAGAGTTTCTGAAGGAAAGAGGATTTAAAGTAAAAATTAAGGGGAAGTTCTCTGAAAGATTTGAGATGCAAAATGGAACTCCTCAAGGAAGTGTTGTCAGCCCTTTGCTATTTAATATAATGATAAATGATTTAGTTGAGGATATTTTAGTAGGATCGGAAGTATCTGTAGGTCTGTTTGCTGATGATGGGGTTATTTATAAAAGGAATAAACATATTGAACTAGTTAGGAGGGAATTGCAGGAGACAATGAATAATCTGGAAAAGTGGTCAAATAAATGGGGCTTTAAAATATTAGTGGGAACTTGTAAAAGTAAGATGGAAAAATTGGATGCTTTGCAAGCTAAAGAAATAAGGTTGTATGTATTTAGGTTGAAATGTATTTGCTTACGATTGTAAGTCGCCCTGGATAAGGGTGTCTGCTACGAAATAAATAATAATAATAATAGTAATAATAAGGTTGTGTATAGGAGCTATGAAATCTGCTCCAATAAATGCTATGCAGGTTTTAATAAATGAGATGCCATTGGAACTAAGGAGAAAAATATTGGATAAAGGCTAACTCTCTGCATACAGAATTTCCTCCTAGGAAATGCATGGAAGATAGGTGGATTAATCATTATCAAAAGGAGAGGTGGGAAACAAATGGGGGCACGTTGGGGTATTGGATGCAAAAATGGATAAAGGAATTGGGAATGGAAAATCTGAAGTTGGTAAAGAATGTTAATATAAATGTGTTACCGGGATGGTTGATGGAAAAACCAGACTGTTGTATAGAATAGAGTGAGCAAGTGAAGAAAGGAGGGGAAAAAATTTAATTGAAAAGAAAGTCACACTTTTGTAGAGGAGAATAGTATGGAGGCGCTATGTATATATACAGATGGATCCAAGGATCCAAAAACAGGAAGAGTGGCAGTGGCGTATTATATCCCGGAATTAGATATCTGACCACTTATCAGTATATGTTGCAGAAATGGTAGCTATACTATTTGCAATAGTTAAAATAGCTGAAATAAAGCCTATAAAAGCAGTCATATTTTCAGATTCATTAAGTGTTCTTACTGCATTAAAAGGGGAGTTTAATAATAGAAGAGATATCCTGTTTGAAATAATGCAACAATATAAGGAACGTACAATAATGGGGATCGAAGTGATTTTAATTTGGATTCCTGGTCACTCTGGCATTCTGGGCAACGAGATGGTAGATCTGGCAGCAAGATGGAATATATACATAGCGCCACCATACTCTTCTGGCAGCAAAAAGTGGGTTAAAGAGAGGAAATTGATATGGTGATTCCTCTGGGATCGCAGGAAATGGGAGGCTATGTGAAAAAAAAGAAAGAATGGCAGGAGAGATGGGATGAAAGCATAAAAGGAAGGTTTTATCATAATCCAGAAAGAGGTGAATAACAGTTGGGTGAACAAAGAGTTGGGAAGGAAAGAGGAAAGAGCATTGGATAGGTTAAGGATTGGGCATAGTTCTTTAAATGAACATCTATTAAGACTGGGGAAACATGAAGATGGAAAGTGTGAACAATGTAAAGTAGCTGAAACAGTAGAACATTATTTATTAAAGTGTGAGAAATATGAGGAGCAGAGAAGGAAAATGGAGAGGAGGCTGAGGGAAATGGAGGTGTATGAGGTCAACATAAAGAACTTGCTGGGAAAAGGGAAAGAGGAAGGGAGACTGAATAGAGAAAAGATACTGACGAAATATATAAAGGAAACAGGAAAAGAAGGGAAGTTATAATAAAGATGACAGAAAAATAAAGTACAACAAAGACAGACAAAGGACTACAGATAGAGGGCGCTAATCATCTAAAATAATAGATGGAATGCGCCCTATAGATTAACCAGAAGAAGAAGAAGCAGCAGCTCAGGGCAGTCAATGTTTGGCCAAGGATGAGAACGGTTCCTGTGTGATCCTGGGATTCAATCAACGTCAGCTTCTTGCCTCATCTGCCAGCTACTTTGAGGGTATTGTACCTTTTATTTAAAAGAGTGTTGTGTTGTGCAACGTGTAATTATTATGACGGTGGGTGAGTAAAATCAACATTGAGAGATTATTGTTTATCTGCCATAAATTGAAGACAGTTGTATTTGTTGAGGGAACAAAGGGGACACTGCAAGCTTAGCTCTGTTTGTGTTTGCCATGTGGACCTGCCGCCACACTAACAGGGGAAAGGGGACACTGCAAGCTTAGCTCTGTTTGTGTTTGACATGTGGACCTGCTGCCTCACTCCCAGGGGGGAAAGGGGACACCAGCTTGGACTTCTCCTAATACTTACCCAGGCTGACCACCAGAGGTCAGCCTATCGCCACTTTGGATTCCTTACCGCCGGGGCTTCTAACCGGTAGGGGCCACCCTTGGCCCACACGGATATTGCTACTGTTTCTCCAAAATATACCCTTTCAGAACTTCTTTCCAGTCAGAATATAGATCGATAACGCTATCTACTATTATGCATTAATAGTAGTGGGCAGCAGTGTGGAGTAGTGGTTAAGCCTCTAGACTCTTGACCAGAGGGTTCAATCCCAGGTGGGGGACACTGCTGATGTACCCTTGAGCAAGGTACTTTACCTAGATTGCTCCAGTAAAAACCCATCTGTATAAATGGGTAATTGTATGTAAAAATAATGTGATATCTTGTAACAATGGTAAGTCGCCCTGGATAAGGGTGTCTGCTAAGAAATAAATAATAATAATAATAATAATTAATATTATTCAAGTTTAAATAAACTGTTCTAATCTTCTGCAGGACAGTAGATTGTTGACACAAGGTGTTGGACTCACACTAAGGCAAGCTACTGGTGGCAATGTAAATGTGGGAAAGTGTTCTCTAATCCATGGGGGAAATGCGTTTGGAAAGAAAACTGATGTTAAGTGAATTAAACATATAGAACAGGTTTAACTTAGTTTTTAAAAAAAAAATGTTACTCAAACCTTTTACATATCCAGTTCACATAATAAACAATTCTAAAATCAATATCACTGCATGAATCATTTATAACATGATCCTGTTAATATATCGGATATATCATGAGATTGATTCTGATGAAGCAGGTCACATATATTCACAATACTGTACTGGCATTACCATGTTGTTATCCCTTTAAACTGGGCTGATTCTGTCAAACAAAAACTAAACATTGAAACAAATCTGCCTCAACAGGAGAGACGATATATAATTATTATTAGTTTCCCCGGTATTGAAGGCACAAACACTAATTATTATCACTGATTACTGGTTTTATCCAGCATGAAACACAGATCTGAACCGTGTGTGCTGAGCTATAGGCTATTCAGTGTCTCCCAATTCAGTAAAATGGAACGTTCGAAAGCAACGCTGCCAAGCACTGACGTCAGACAGAAGGGACGTCAGACCGTTATCTTTATGGTTTAATTTTGGTAAATCTAGGACCCCCCCCAAAAAAATATAAATACCCTGTTGCACATCTACACTCCCAGGACTATGTGTATGCCAAGCGTGGCTGCTTAATTGGCAAGACCTTTTGAGATACAGGTGTATAAAAAAGCGTCTTCATTTTTTTTTTTTTTTTTTTTTTTAAACAGCTGTTCTTTTCGCCACTCCTTATCTCAAAAAGTATTTCACCCCTTAATGCTGCCCCGTTCACAGGGTTTATGAACCTGTCAATCTGACCACACACACCGATTTTCATGCATATCAGTGGGGACCCGCACAGACATAATCTTGGGTGAATGCTGCTGATTCATAGTAGGCTGTAGTCCTTGTAAATATGGTTTAGCTTATAATCGTTGATTGCGTAACTATTTCATGACATGTTAATAACTAAATATTGGCCTCTGGCAAAATATTTAAATCAGAAAACAAACATTTTTGATTCTGACAAATTTGATCTGCCAGAGTTCCAAAGAAAAAGGGTGCATGAGAAAAAATGTATTCAAGGAACTCTGTTCACAAAAGAATGCTTAACAAGGCTTGAGGCTTTTACAGGGTGTCATTACATATTTATGCAAATCTTTACAAATACGTCACAAGGCAGTCTACAGGAAAGCAGTCAGATAGGCATATAGGTAGATAGGTAAGTAATTCTGCTTATACTTAAGTGTAGGTACGTGCAGCAGGATCAGATAATAATCAAGCATATGTTTAATGAAATAAGTGACAGATAAATACAATAAATGGCATTTTTTGTAATAATTAAAGGTAGATCATACTAGTTTCTTTTGAAACTAGTAAACTGAAAGTAAAAAAGTCCCCTACCTGCATCCACAAATATGAGTACAAAAAATAAATAGCCCATGAGACTCTGTATGCATACCCTGTACTGTACTTTCTTTTTAATTGTAATGCAATTACACACATGATCTGTATTTCAATACAAATGGCAAATCTGTAATGGCAGATAGTTCTATGTCACTTTTAATTATTAAATACTAACTTCAATACTAAAAAATAAAGTAGCTACTGATTTACCAACATGAAGCACATGTAATTCCATACCACAGTTTGTGAATTATAATCCAAATCCATTAAAGTTATCCACTGAAAACAAAATGCTGGAACAGTAGTTCACATTTACAACCAAACAAATGATTTAGCTCTGCACTGTAGCTACTGAAATAAATGACAAAACACATGAAAATCTCTTGTTAAGCTGAAGCATCTTTTGTACAATACAATGCATATTTTTCCAGTATCCTTTATTTTTTGTACTCATATCTGTGGATAATAGGTTACTCAAAAACTTTTTTTTATCATTTTTTTCTTTATTTTTACCATATTTTCTCCCCAATTTGGAATATCCAAATGTTTTTAAGACCTTGTCTCAGCGCTGCAACTTCCCGTTTCGACTCGACAGAGACGAAGACTATCATACGCGTCCTCCGAAACGCATGCCGTCAGCTGTCCTCATCTTTTCACACTGCAAGTCGGCAGCTTAGCCAACCGGACCTGTCACGTGGGAGGAAACGCAGTTCCGCCAGCAACTCCCAACCAACTCGCAGGCGCCCGGCCGCCTCAGGAGTCACTGGTGTGCGGTGAGACAAGGATTACCCTGCCGACCTAAGCCCTCCCAACCCGAGTGGCGCTCGGCAAATTGTGCGCCGCCCCCTCGGAGCTCCCAGCCACGGTCGGCTATGGCATAGCCTGGATTCGAACCAGCGATCTCCAGGCTATAGGACACACCTGCACTTCCAGTGAAGTGCCTTAGATGGATGCGCCACTCGGGAGCCCAGGTTAACCTAAAACTGAGACAATTTAGAATCTCTTCTCTTATCCTCTGACTGGGAAATTAAGTTTTTCAGTCTATTAATTCAGTCGTTAACAGGACCACACCTCACCAGATTAACAAAAAGGACTGATAGTGATGACTATTAGTAGTACTGAAGAAGAGAAAAGGACAAAGCAGACTGAAGCTACATACAAGCCTGTGTAGTGCATTAACAGAGACTGTCTGATCAACTTGTGGGCAGACATTGCCATTGACTTTAGTGTATGGAATGTTGGTCAAGTGTAAAGGGAAGAATGAGATAGAAATGCTTGGATTGTTCTGAGGAGAGAAAAAAGAGGAGATGAGAAAGCTCAGCCCTGATGGCACGGAAGAGGACGCCCATGTGCCTTATGAACTAAATAACCTATGTACTCTATTTTTTGCTTAATAAGCACTTGGTGCTGTGTGCGGGTTTGTAGTGTCGGGTGGAGAATGTTGGATGGTGCCAGGAGCAAATGTCTCGGAGTGGTGTATAAAGAATGTAACGGGTGCAGAGGCAGGAGTTTGGTGTGCAAATCTTGTGCTGTTCTATTGGAAGATGTAATGGTTTCCTGAGTCTCAGGAAATGATTCTCAGGAAATGAAGGTGCAGAAGACAGTTGTTTACTAACCACTATAAAAGCTTGTGTGTATCCATTTTGTATTAGGACTGAGCTTGTTATTCTGTGTGATTTGTGTAACTTGCTCTTTACTCCCTTGCGCATTTAATAAATGAACTGTAGTTTGTTTCACTACTACCTGGCGTGTCGTCTCTGTCTCACAAGGGATCCTTTTTGGTCCACTACAGCACCCTATAAATTGTTGCCCTGTTAAAACCATGTTGTAATCAAAATGAACTTTGTTTGTGTCACTCTGTGCTGGGTAGTTTTAAAAACAACTTTGCTGATGTTCTATGCTTTAAATCTGTAAGGTCATTGTAATAATTAAAGGAAACGTTTCCAGTTTCCTGATTGGTTAGGTACAGTGCCGTGAAAAAGTATTTGCCCCCTGTCTGATTTTCTGCATTTTTGCATATTTTTGACACTGAATGTTATCAGATCTTCAACCAAAACCTAATATTTGATACAAGGGACCCTGAGTGAACAAATAACACACTAATTTGATACATATTTCATTTATTAATGAAAGAAAGTTATGCAACACCCAATGCCCCCGTGTGAAAAAGTAATCACCCCCTTAGACTCAATAACTGGTTACGCCACCTTTAGCAGCAATAACTGCAACCAAATGCTTCCTGTAGTTATTGATTAGTCTCTCACAGCGCCGTGGAGGAATTTTGGCCCACTCCTCCATGCAGAACTGCTTCAACTCAGTGACATTTGTGGGTTTTCGAGCATGAACTGCTCGTTTCAGGTCCTGCCACAACATCTCAATGGGGTTTAGGTCTGGACTTTGACTAGGCCATTCCAAAACTTAAAATTTCTTGTTCTTCAACCATTCTGATGTAGACTTGCTTGTGTGTTTTGGATCATTGTCTTGCTGCATGACCCAGCTGCGCTTCAGCTTCAGCTCCCGGACGGATGGCCTGACATTCTCCTGTAGAATTCTCTGATACAAAGCAGAATTCATGGTTCATTCAATGATGGCAAGGGGTCCAGGTCGTGATGCAGCAAAGCATCCCCAAACCATGACACTACCACCACCATGCTTGACTGTTGGTATGAGGTTCTTACTGTGGAATGCAGTGTTTGGTTTTCGCCAGACATAATGGTGCCCATGTCAGCCAAAAAGTTCCACATTTGACTCCTCTGTCCATAGAACATTGTTCCAGAACTCTTGAGGATCATCCAGGTGCTTTTTGGCAAACTTGAGACGAGCATTCATGTTCTTCTTAGTGAGCAATGGTTTCCGCCTTGCTGCTCTGCCATGAATTCCATTTTTGCCCAGTGTCTTTCTTATGGTGGAGTCATGAACACTGACCTTAGCCGAGGCGAGAGAGGCCTGCAGATCCCTGGATGTTGTTCTAGAGTTCTTTGTAACTTCCTGGATGATTTTACGCCTTGCTCTTGGAGAGATTTTGGCAGGACGGCCACTCCTGGGAAGATTCACTACTGTCCCAAACTTTCTCCATTTGGACAATATGGCTCTGACTGTGGTTCGGTGGAGCCCCAGAGCCTTAGAAATGGCTTTGTAACTCTTTCCAGACTGATAGGCATCAACAATTTTTTTCCGGAGGTCTTCAGGAATTTCTTTTGTTCGTGGCATGATGTGCCTCTTGAAACTGTGTGCTGACAACTTCACTCTGATGGTAAGGGCCAAAGTTAGTCAGATTTATATTGGGCAGTGCTGGCCCAAATCAGGCCTGGTTGTTAACCAAAGTACTCAAACAGCTGACCCTAATTACACCGTGTAACACATTTTTTTTTTTTTTTGGTTCCTGGGTAGTAAGTGTTATTTCCTAATTGCTTATGCCTCAAAAGTATAGACAATGGCTATTATTCCCCACAAACTTTGCTTTTGTGACTAGGACAGTGATATTTTAAAATTTACCTATTTCCAATGAGAAAACGGGCAAATTTGTGTCTTTTTGTTCACATAAAGTCAGAAAAAAACAACATATGAATCCAAATTAACATGTATTTCTACTAAAGTAATACAAAAATGACTACAAAAGATTTAGAAGTGAGTAGTTTTTCGAGATTTACGATTATACTGTAAATCACTTTCACGAATCAGCCCCCAAATGTAGTCTCCCATCATGTTCTCGTTATACTGTCCTTCATTGACAGCTCATCCAGGAGCCTCAAAGCCGTGCTGCTCCATAATGGTAACAAGTACCCGTCTCTTCCCCTGGCTCACTCGGTGCACCTCAAAGAGGATTACAACAGCATCAAGACCTTGCTGGACGCCTTGAAGTATGATGAGTATGGCTGGGACCCCCGGAAGGTGCTGATGCCACCACTGCACATCAAATTGGGCCTTATGAAACAATTTGTCAGAGCTCTAGATAAGGAGTCGGCAGCCTTCAGGTACCTTCAAGACTTCTTCCCTAAGCTGTCTGAGGCAAAGGTCAAAGCCGATGTCTTCGTCGGACCACAGATAAAGAAGATCCTGGAGTGCAATGAATTCCCCAAGAAGCTCACTAGTAAGGAGAAAGCGGTTTGGAACAGCTTTGTCGCAGTGGTTCGGGGCTTCCTGGGCAATCACAAGGCCGAAAACTATTTGGAGCTGGTTGAGACTCTGGTGAAGAACTACGGCACAATGGGCTGTAGGATGTCCCTCAAAGTCCATATCCTTGATGTTCATCTTGATAAATTCAAGGAGAACATGGGAGCGTACTTGGAGGAGCAAGGCAAGCGCTTCCACCAGGATATACTGGACTTTGAACGCCGCTACCAAGGACAGTATAACGAGAACATGATGGGAGACTACATTTGGGGGCTGATTCGTGAAAGTGATTTACAGTATAATCGTAAATCTCGAAAAACTACTCACTTCTAAATCTTTTGTAGTCATTTTTGTATTACTTTAGTATAAATACATGTTAATTTGGATTCATATGTTGTTTTTTTCTGACTTTATGTGAACGAAAAGACACAAATTTGCCCGTTTTCTCATTGGAAATAGGTAAATTTCAAAATATCACTGTCCTGGTCACAAAAGCAAAGTTTGTGGAGAATAATAGCCATTGTCTATACTTTTGAGGCATAAGCAATTAGGAAATAACACTTACTACCCAGGAACAAAAATTGTGTTACATAGTGTTATCTCTTTAATTGGGTTGAGTTAACTGGGGGGGGGGGGGGGGGGGCAATAACTTTTTCACATCTGAAGATTGCATGTTTGATTACCTTGCACACCAAACAAATGCAATTTCTCTCAGACTCCCTCTATATACTACTACAACCCACAAGCAAATCTGTCCAAATACAATGTGAAAAATGTGCAAAAATGCAGAAAATCAGACAGGGGGCAAATACTTTTTCACAGCACTGTATATACCTTCAATTATGTATTTAAGAACATACCTTCAGGGATGTGCCCACTGTGTCAGCCAGTGAAAAGTCTTGGGAGAGGGTACGATGGGGACCTAAAGGACACAGTTCATGTGGGAGAAGTGAGACAACAAGCACTGGAAGGGTTGAAGAGCATAGACAGCAGCGCTTTACCAGGCAAACTGAAACTCTGGTGCTTTCAGTTTGGTCTACTGCCGAGGTTGCTGTGGCCATTGACTGCGTACGAGGTTCCCTTGACAACAGTAGAAGCTTTAATCAGTTCATATGTCAGGAAATGGTTGGGAGTTCCACGCTGTCTCAGCAGAGTGGGACTTTATGGTAAAGGAATTCTACAGCTACCAGTCTCCGCTCTAACTGAGCAGTTTAAGTGCGCCAAGGTCCGACTGGAAATGACATTAATAGAGTCACGAGACAAATGTGTAAGGGAGGCAGTACCCGTATTGAAAACTGGAAGAAAATGGGCAGCAAAGGAAGGTGTGCAAAATCTGCCCTCCGAACCGATGATATCATGGGGCAAGTTCAGCATGGAAGAGGGGGTCTTGGTCTCAGTTCAGCTCCTCCTACATGGCACAAGGCAGCCCCAGCTCAACGGAGGAAGCTGGTAGTCAACGAAGTGCAAAAGCAGGAGGAAAGAATGAGGTGTGTAAAGGCAGTGTCCCAGGCCAAGCAGGGACAATGGATGAGATGGGGGAGCGTGGAACAGCGCAAGATTGGCTGGCAAGACTTATGGTCAATGGAACAGAGCAGAATTAGTTTCCTCATCAGGTCAACATGATGTGCTCCCATCACCACAGAACCTAAACCTCTGGGTAGGAGAGGATCCCTTGTGTCCTCTGTGTTCATCACCAGCAACTCTAAGGCACATTTTGACAGGATAAGAGGTGGATCTTAGTCAAGGATGGTTTACTTGGCATCATGAACATCATGACTGTGATGTTTGGTGTTAGCATTGGAAGATAAGTGGAAGTTGTCCAAGCTCTTACTACGGTACTGAAGTTGGAACAATCGAATGGCACACCGAACAAGCCTGGGATTGTCTCCCCACTGCAACACCCCGGCTTGTTTTGCCTGCTTCATTATATATCCCAGGCCCCTCCCCTTCCTGGCTATGGCGCTGGGCTTTCTGGGATATGAAGTTTTTCCCCTCTGACTGATTTTTTTAAAGGGCCCTCGCCTTTTTCCTCACAATAACAAATGTGTCACTGTGGCAAAGTGGCTGCTGATTAAGACCAGATGCAGAGGTGATGCAGTGCAGAAACAATCACACGTGAAAACTGTAATCCAATTTGGAAAATGTTCTTTTTATTTTAACAGAAATCCTGGTCTGGCGACCAAACAATAATCCTCCAGCAATACACCCCTGGAAAATAATAACGATTTGTAAACACAAACAAATAATTACACGTTATCCGCTCCCACAATACTACTAACACAAATCACCAGTCTGGGTGCGTGCAGTAGTGCTCAAGGTGGGTGATAACAAATAACAGTGACTGTGGTGTTGTTGTTCCAGGTAGTGCTGGCCCAAGGCGACAGCTCCTGAGATGTGTTAGCCGTCTACTGAATTTACAAACAAAAGACAATTACTAACAGTGCTACAAACAAACAAAACACTCACGAATATTTATTATTTATTTTTGGGAACTCTCCAGGTCCTTCCAGTTCCGTGTGTCTCTGAAAACCAATCGAAGGAACCGATTACAAGTCTCTGTCCCCTTTTTATGCTATCACGCATGACCCCTTGGTAAACTAATGCAGCTGCCTTTACAATCAGCGGCTGCTACATTGTTTACCTTCCGGGTCAATACGTTCTTGCAACAGAGACTCGCCTTCTTCCAGACTGGCCAACTCCCCGACCCAGGAAAGAACTGTCAATCCAGCCCGTCAAAAGAACTCTGTCCTCGCTGCTTAGCGCCCTCACAGGTCAGGAGGGAGATTTACAACCAGAACTCATTATATTTCTGTCACAGTCACATATTGGGTGGCGTCTGGAACGATCAAAATGCAGTTAAAACAGTGGTGCGTGCGTGATCAGATATTATCAAATATATATTATATATATATATATATATATATATATATATATATATATATATATATATTTAGCTCAAAGAGCCAGCTGCCCAACGTTTCGATATGTTGTACATATCTTTCTCAAGGGAGCCTGTGTTTGAATCAAAACATTGAAGGTATTTATAGGTTTTTGACGGCATGACAACTACTTGTTATTGTTTACATTCAAATCCATGATTTATTCTTACATGATGTAATGGTGTTCTATATTTTGTGACATCATCTCTACTTCTATCTTTGAAACTGTATTAATTCTAATTAACATTACTTTATATAAACTTATATTTTTATTATATCATGCAATGCTGGCTCTGAGGATCAGTCTAGATTTGGCCTCCTCAGCGCATCAGTATGCACAACTTTTGAATGAATTTTGTTTATTTATTTAAATGTTATATATTTATTGAAGTTAATTAGTTCATTCTTTTCTGTTGAGACCCGCTGGCATAATCGTGTTCAGTCTATTTATCCATTTACTTTCTTTTATTCTTCTATATGTCACATTGTCTAATTTGAGCTGTTCTAATACTACAAACTTGACATCATTTATGTCATGTCCCTGACTGGTGAAGTGCTGTACTATTGGTTCACTTATTTTTTTATTTCTAATTAATGAAAGGTGGTTCTGAATTCTTTTATATAAAGTAGTTCCAGTCTCTCCAACATATTTGATTTCATCACATTTTTCACAGGCTATTCCATAAACAACATTGCTATTTTTAGAGTAGGTATTAGTTTTTAGTGGATATGTGGTGTTCTTATGTTTAATTATATTTTTACTTTTGTCTATGTATTTACACACTTTACACCTACTAGTGCACATGTTCGTAGAACCTATTTGTCAATTATTCTTTTATGTTTACTGTGAACTAAAATATCACCTAAATTAGCTTCTCTTTTGAATGCTACAACTGGGGCCTTAAGAAATACTTTTTTTTAATTTTTCTGAATTATGTAGAATCCGCAAGTGTTTCCAAACTATTTTAGAAATATTGGGCAAAAGTTTAGAGTAAGTCATTATTAATGGGACTCTTTTGACCTTTTTATCTCTATTTTTATAATCTAGTAGATCATCTCTTTTTAGTTTATCCACTTTTCTTAACTCTGTCTCTATAATTCTTTCTTTGTATCCTCTTTTTTTAAGATTTGTTTTTAATACATTTCTTTGTTTTACATAGTCACTTTCTTTAGAGCATATTCTTCGTATTCTTATTCCTAGACCCTTTGGGATTGCCCTTTTAGTGTGTATCGGATGTGCAGAGGACATGTGTAAATACTGGTGCATGTCAGTAGGTTTACAGAAGAGGTCAGTCTCAATTGAACCTTCTTCAAGTTTTACTATGGTATCTAAAAATTATATTTCTTTCCTTGTCCATCGAAGGTCCACCTTAATATTACTGTGTATTTCATTTGCCATTTTATGAAACTGGAAAAGAGATTCTTCTCCATGTGTCCAAACCCCCAAAACATCATCTACAAACCGAATGTATTCTAAAGGTTCTCTTTCCGATTTTCTAAGTAATTGTTCTTCCCATTTCCCCATGTATGTACTGGCAAAATGCATTACTAATTTAGATCCTATTGCTGTACCATCGTTTTGTTTGTAATTCTTATCAACAAATGTAAAATAACTGTTTTCTAAAACTATGTTGAGCATGTTCAGTACCTCTGCTGTAGGTATTGATTTATCTAGTCTATTATCTAGTGCTTTTTGACAAGCTTCTAAAGTTTCTTTACGAGGGACACTTGGGTACAAGGATTTTACATCCATGCAAAATAAAATTGTATTCTCTAGAAGGTTGTGTTTTATTGATTCAAGTCTTTTTTAAAAATTGTGTTGTATCCTTAACATAGCTTGGTAATTTCTCAACGTGCGACCTAAGTTGTTTTTCTGCTATTTCAGCTATTATGTGTGTTGGATTATCAATTGTACTGACTGTCATTCGCATAGGGTGATTTTCTTTGTGCATTTTAGGATTTCCTCTTGCTAGGCCTGTCCTTGCATTATGTGGCTGCATGTATTTTTTTAATTCTTTTGATATAATGCCTTTATTGTATAGTCTCTCCGCAATTTCCTTAACCTCTTTTACCGATTTATTGATCTTATTGCTTTTAACTTCTTCATATGTATCTGTATTATTTAATTCACATTCTACAGATTTCATATAGTCATCTGTGTTCATTATCACTATTCCTGAGCCTTTATCTGCTGGTCTTATCATTATATCATCATCATTTAACAACTCAGTCATAGCTTGTTCTTCAATATTGGTTAAATTAAGTTTACATATTTTCTTTAGTCCTACTATTATTTCTTGTTTAACTACTTCAATATACATATCTAACCATTTATCTCTTCCATCCGGAGGAGTCCATGTGCTTGTATTATTAACCTATTATTATATTGTATTATTATATATTATAAGGGCTCTTATTCAAATATTTAAACAGTGATGAATAAATTCAGCCTTATATCCAAGCTGTGTTTCAGCGGTACGCAGAGATTTTTTTTAAGGCGAGAGTGGGGGAATTTTACCGGCATACTGTTTTGTTTTTACATTAAATTTATAAATAGGTACACATTCAGGGATCGGCAAGGTGTCCGTGGTAAAAAGTTTGAGGTCTGTGGTAATTTATTCAAAAAATATACGATTTACAAACCATAGTTACACCCCCATTGTCCGTCACTGATTCCAGTAATTTTGTTAAGTATCCATCGCGCAACTCGGTGGTGCCGACCCCTGTACACATTTCAATTGCTTTAGATAAAAGTGTGTGCTGAGCGATCGAGGCAAGGAAGGCTGCATGACCGAGCGAGCGAGCGAGATTGAGGGAGGGAATGAACACAGACAGCAGGGAGAGTGAGAGCTTGTGCACTTTCAAACGTATAACTAAATTAGCTCAGGTGTAACCAATCACCTTCAAAATCACACAGGTTCCCTCTGCTGGGTAGTGCATTTCAAAGCAAAGACTCAACCATGAGCACCAAGGAGCTTTCAAAAGAACTCCGGGACAAAGTTGTTGAAAGGCACAGATCAGGGGATGGGTATAAAAAAATATCAAGGGCCTTGAATATCCCTAGGAGCACGGTCAAGACGATTAAGAAGTGGAAGGTGTATGGCACCACAAAGACTCTGCCTAGATCAGGCCGTCCCTCCAAACTGGATGACCGAGCAATAAGGAGACTGATCAGAGAGGCTACCAAGAGGTCAATGGCAGCTTTGCAAGAGCTACAGACTTTTATGGCCAAGACTGGTCAAAATGTGCATGTGACAACAATATCCCAAGCACTCCACAAATCTGGCCTGTATTTTACTCAAGAAAGCCCACCTTGAATCCTGTTTGAAGTATGCAAAAAAACACTCTGATTCTGTAGCCATGTGGTCTGACGAAACTAAAATGGAACTTTCTGGCTTAAATTCAAAGTATTATGTTTGGCACAAACCCAACACAGCGAATCACCCAAAGAACACGGAAATGCATGCACATCGATTAGGGAGTGGTTAACATGTAGAAAACAGAAAGTACTGATTAGAGGAGAAACCTCAAAATGGAGCGAGGTAACCAGTGGTATACCACAGGGATCAATATTAGGTCCTCTGCTATTCCTAATCTACATTAATGATTTAGATTCTAGTATAGTAAGCAAACTCGTTAAATTGTCAAAAATAGGAGGAGTGGCAAACACTGTTGCATCAGCAAAGGTCATTCAAAATGATCTAGACAGCATTCAGAACATGCAGACACATGGCAAATGACATTTAATAGAGAAAAGTGTAAGGTACTGCACGCAGGCAATATTTGATACAGGGAGGTATTCACGTCATAGGGATTAGCTTTGTGCAAAGGGCGAGTTTTTACACTCTGTCTCTCCTTAATTTTACACTACACTGTATGATTGTGTGTTCACGGCTTCACTTAATAAGAACTTAGGTGTGTGTGTGTATATATATATATATATGATATTTTATTATCATCGCATGTATTGAAGGATTAATAGCCTGTACATTTTCTGTTAAATCAAGACCGAACATATCTGTATTCGGTTCTAGAAATTCTTCTATCCATCACAGGAGTGTTCGGGGCTGTCTCTCAGTTCGTATTTAAATTATTGCCCAACAAGATAAAAATGGTTCAAAGCTTGAGGAGTTTGACATTCAAACAGATCAACAAAATCTACTTTGACTTTCAACTCATCTCTCTCCTCTGTCGTTTTTATATAGAGCCTGGTTCTCCATTGATCTAACTATTAAAGTCAATTTTCCTTTACACAGTATTGAAATAGCTCCTTATATAGGTAGGGCAAATTCAGATATCTCTCGACAATCCATTTATTTAATTGGCTGGATACTTTTAATCCCTAATCCAGGTCCATAAATATGAAAGAAGTTATTTACAAACCGCTAACCAAGATCATGCAACAGTCTCTTGACACAGGGGTTGTACCGACAGACTGGAAAATTGAAAACGTAATACCGATCCACAAAAAGGGAGACAAAACCGAACCAGGTAACTACAAACCAATAAGCCTGACTTCTATTATATGTAAACTTATGGAAACTATAATAAGATCCAAAATGGAAAATTACCTATATGGTAACAATATCCTGGGAGACAGTCAGCATGGTTTTAGGAAAGGGAGATCATGTCTAACTAACCTACTTAATTTTTTTGAGGATGCAACATCGACAATGGATAATTGCAAAGCATACAACATGGTTTATTTAGATTTCCAGAAAGCTTTTGACAAAGTCCTGCATAAAAGATTAATTCTCAAACTGAACGCAGTAGGGATTCAAGGAAATGCATGCACATGGATTAGGGAGTGGTTAACATGTAGAAAACAGAAAGTACTGATAGAGGAGAAACCTCAAAATGGAGCGAGGTAACCAGTGGTGTACCACAGGGATCAGTATTAGGTCCTCGCTATTCCTAATCTACATTAATGATTTAGATTCTGGTATAGTAAGCAAACGTGTTAAATTTGCAGACGACACAAAAATAGGAGGAGTGGCAAACAATGTTGCAGCAGCAAAGGTCATTCAAAATGATCTAGACAACTGGGCAGACACATGGCAAATGACATTTAATAGAGGAAAGTGTAAAGTACTGCACGCAGGCAATAAAAAATGTGCATTATAAATATCATATGGGAGATACTGAAATTGAAGAAGGAATCTATGAAAAAGACCTAGGAGTTTATGTTGACTCAGAAATGTCTTCATCTAGACAATGTGGGGAAGCTATAAAAAAGGCCAACATGATGCTTGGATATATTGTGAGAAGTGTTGAATTTAAATCAAGGGAAGTAATGTTAAAACTTTACAAAGCATTAGTAAGACCTCACCAAGAATATTGTTTTCAGTTCTGGTCACCTCGTTACAAAAAGGATATTGCTGCTCTAGAAAGAGTGCAAAGAAGAGCAACCAGAATTATGTCGGGTTTAAAAGGCATGTCGTATGCAGACAGGCTAAAAGAATTGAATCTATTCAGTCTTGAACAAAGAAGATTACACGGTGATCTTATTCAAGCATTCAAAATCCTAAAAGGTATAGACAATGTCGACCCAGGGGACTTTTTTGACCTGAAAAAAGAAACAAGGACCAGGGGTTACAAATGGAGATTAGATAAAGGGACATTCAGAACAGAAAATAGGAGGCACTTTTTTACACAGAGAATTGTGAGGGTCTGGAACCAACTCCCCAGGAATGTTGTTGAAGCTGACACCCTGGGATCCTTCAAGAAGCTGCTTGATGAGATTCTGGGATCAATAAGCTACCAACAACCAAACAAGCAAGATGGGCTAAATGGCCTCCTCTCGTTTGTAAACTTTCTTATGTTCTTAACACCATCCCTACTGTGAAGCATGCTGGTGGCATCATCATGTTATGGGGATGTTTCTCATCAGCAGGGGCTGGGGCACTTGTCAGGATAGAAGGGAAAATGAATGGAGCAAAGTACAGAGAAGTCCTTGAGGAAAACCTGCTGCCTTCTGCAAGAAAGCTGAAACTGGGACGGAAGTTCATGCCAACAACCCAAAGCACACAGCCAAATCTACACTGGAGTGGCTAAGGAACAAAAAGGCAAATGTCCTTGAGTGGCCCAGTCAGAGCCCCGACCTAAATCCAATCGAAAATTTGTGGCATTACTTGAAGATCGCTGTCCATCAACGCTCCCCAAGGAACTTGACAGAGCTTCAACAGTTTTGTTAGAAGAATGGTCAAATATTGGCAAATCTAGGTGTGCAAAGTTGGTAGAGATCTATCCCAACAGACTCACAGCTGTAATTGCTGCCAAAAGTGCTTCCACCAAGTATTAACTCAGGGGAGTGGAGACTTATCCAATTATGATCTTTCGGTTTTGTATTTTTAATATATAATCTTTTTCTCAATAAAAACTTTTTTCCCCCTAACAGTGTGGAGTATGGTGTGTAGATAAGTGGAAAAAATCCTCATATAAATGCATGAAACTCTGAGGCACTGACACGACAAAATGTGAAAAAAGTTCAAGGAGGTGTAGACTTTCTATAGGCACTGTATATATTACACAAACCATCACTGACAGACATTACAGTAAAGACGAAATACAACCAAAGATCACGACCCAGCTTCTCCTGACCCTGGTCAGTGGGCTATATTCATCAAAGGTTTTATACCAATGCGCAATTGCCGACACTTTTTCTAAATGTAATAAAATACAAAACCTTAAGTCCTCTGAAAAAGGCACAACAGCGACTTTTTCTTTTCAGGAAACTAAGAAGTTTTGATGTTGGCAGGGAAATTTTAGAGTCTGTTTATAGATCTCTCATGGAAAGCATTCTTTTAAAATAGTATTGTGGTATGGCAACCTTTCTGTAAAAAATAAAACAAAACTGGCAAGAGCTGTCAATCAGGCAAGTCAAATAATCGTTACCAAACAGCTGCAACTGTCAGATCTGTACTATCAAGCAGTTAGAAGGGATGCTCTACACATTTTTAATCCTAATACACATCCTCTTAATTTCTCTTTTCAATTACTGCCATCAGGTTGACGATTTAAGGTTCCTCTTGCATAGGAAACTTATTACAAAAAATCATTTATTCCATCTGCAATTTTAACCCTTAATGAGGGAAAAGAGACGAAGACCTCAGAACATAAGAACATAAGAAAGTTTACAAACGAGAGGAGGCCATTCAGCCCATCTTGCTCGTTTGGTTGTTAGTAGCTTATTGATCCCAGAATCTCATCAAGCAGCTTCTTGAAGGATCCCAGGGTGTCAGCTTCAACAACATTCCTGGGGAGTTGGTTCCAGACCCTCACAATTCTTTGTGTAAAACAGTGCCTCTATTTTTTGTTCTGAACGCCCCTTTATCTAATCTCCATTTGTGACCCCTGGTCCTTGTTTCTTTTTTCAGGTCAAAAAAGTCCCCTGGGTCGACATTGTCTATACCTTTTAGGATTTTGAATGCTTGAATCAGATCATCGCGTAGTCTTCTTTGTTCAAGACTGAATAGATTCAATTCTTTTAGCCTGTCTGCATACGACATGCCTTTTAAACCCGACATAATTCTGGTTGCTCTTCTTTGCACTCTTTCTAGAGCAGCAATATCCTTTTTGTAACGAGGTGACCAGAACTGAAAACAATATTCTTGGTGAGGTCTTACTAATGCTTTGTAAAGTTTTAACATTACTTCCCTTGATTTAAATTCAACACTTCTCACAATATATCCAAGCATCATGTTGGCCTTTTTTATAGCTTCCCCACATTGTCTAGATGAAGACATTTCTGAGTCAACATAAACTAGGTCTGTTTCATAGATTCCTTCTTCAATTTCAGTATCTCCCATATGATATTTATAATGCACATTTTTATTGCCTGCATGCAGTACTTTACACTTTCCTCTATTAAATGTCATTTGCCATGTGTCTGCCCAGTTGTCTAGATCATTTTGAATGACCTTTGCTGCTGCAACATTGTTTGCCACTCCTCCTATTTTTGTGTCGTCTGCAAATTTAACACGTTTGCTTACTATACCAGAATCTAAATCATTAATGTAGATTAGGAATAGCGAGGACCTAATACTGATCCCTGTGGTACACCACTGGTTACCTCGCTCCATTTTGAGGTTTCTCCTCTATCAGTACTTTCTGTTTTCTACATGTTAACCACTCCCTAATCCATGTGCATGCATTTCCTTGAATCCCTACTGCGTTCAGTTTGAGAATTAATCTTTTATGCAGGACTTTGTCAAAAGCTTTCTGGAAATCTAAATAAACCATGTTGTATGCTTTGCAATTATCCATTATCGATGTTGCATCCTCAAAAAAATTAAGTAGGTTAGTTAGACATGATCTCCCTTTCCTAAAACCATGCTGACTGTCTCCCAGGATATTGTTACCATATAGGTAATTTTCCATTTTGGATCTTATTATAGTTTCCATAAGTTTACATATAATAGAAGTCAGGCTTATTGGTTTGTAGTTACCTGGTTCGGTTTTGTCTCCCTTTTTGTGGATCGGTATTACGTTTTCAATTTTCCAGTCTGTCGGTACAACCCCTGTGTCAAGAGACTGTTGCATGATCTTGGTTAGCGGTTTGTAAATAACTTCTTTCATTTCTTTGAGTACTATTGGGAGGATGTCATCCGGCCCAGGGGATTTGTTTATTTTATGAACTCCTAGTCCCTTTAACACGTCTGCCTCTGTTATGCTAAAGTTATTTAAAACTGGATAGGAACAGGTCGAAATGTGGGGCATGTTGTCTGTGTCCTCCTTTGTAAAAACCTGTGAAAAGTAATCATTTAATATATTTGCTATTTCTTTTCTTCGTCTATGATTTTGCCATTTGTGTCTCTTAGACATTTAACCTCCTCTTTGAATGTTCTCTTACTGTTATAATATTGGAAAAACATTTTGGAATTGGTTTTAGCCCCCTTAGCAATATTGATTTCTATCTCTCTCTTGGCCTTTCTAACTTCCTTTTTGACTTGTGTTTGCAGTTCCAAGTACTCTTTCTGTGTACTTTGTTTTTGGTCCCTTTTAAACGCTCTGTAAAGTGCCTTTTTTCGCTGATTTTTTTTAAAAATTGATCTATTAAACCATTTTGGCCATTTTGTTTTAGATTTAGATTTGTCTACCTTTGAGATGTAATTGTTTTGCGCCTCTAGTACTACATTTTTAAAAAAACAGCCATCCTTTTTCTGTGGTTGTTTTCTCTATTTTACTCCAATCTACTTCTGTTAGTCTCTGTTACATACCTTCATAGTTTGCTTTTCTAAAATTGTCCAAAACTGAAAGCACCAGAGTTTTAGTTTGCCTGGTAAAGCGCTGCTGTCTATGCTCTTCAACCCTTCCACTGCTTGTTGTCTAACTTCTCCCACACGAACTGTGTCCTTTAGATCCCCGTCGTACCATCTCCCAAGACTCTTCACTGGCTTCTCAGACACTGTTGGTATTACCTCACCATTAATGAAGAACGTTTTATCTACTACTTTACCTTTAATTATAGAGATGCTCCTTGATTTAGTGGGCTTGAATTGCATTCGTTCCCATTCAGTGTTATTGGTTAATTTACCCAATAACCGATTAGTGCAGGCTACTGTTGTAGTCATGGTTGTCATATTTTTGTCATATTGTAAGCAGCTTATGATAGAAACATGTATTGAAAATTGCACTTTGCAAAACTTATTATGAAAAAAAAGAACTTATCAAATAAAATTCAGTTTATTTAGGTGAAACCGAAATATTTCATCAGACTCCGGATCAACAGTTTGCGGTGGCGGGAGACCGCATGGAGATTCTCTGTTTCCTCCACCGTGTGCCGAGCCAGAAAGGACCAGGTGAGCTGGTTCCGAAAGAAAGACAACAAGATGATTCTTTTAGACACCGGCTGCAAGCCGAGTCCTGGGTGCAGGTTCACTACGAGTCTATCGAGCAACAAGGACTGTGGGCTGATTATCAGTGAAGTGCAGCCCGACGACTCTGGGATGTATTACTGTGTTGAATACCTCTCTTACACAATGGAGTTCTCCAAGGGGACTTTACTGCTCGGCAGAGGTAAGAAACAAACAAAAACACAAAATACTGTGCTGTTTAACGAAGTTGTGTTATGAAATGTGTGATTTAAATGCTTTAAAAAGCATTATTTTATCAAGCGCCTCATTTAGTCGCTGTCCAGGGTTCTGAATATCTTCAAGTCAAATGCAAGAAAAATGAATTACGCCGTTCCGACTAGATCTTGCATGCGACAATAATGAAAACAAAAATCCCTGTAAATATTATAACATTATGTAAAGTGCATAATTGTGTTACCAGCAAATGAAATGACTTTTAATTAATTAGTCACAAATTATGATGTATTTGACAAACCTATTATTTTCTAATGAAGGCGAACATTAATTCACATTTTTGTTAAGCAAGTCTAACATTATTATTATTATTATTTATTTCTTAGCAGGCGCCCCCCTTTACCCAGGGCGTCCTACAGTCATATACAAAAACATGTTATTGTCTTTTAAAATATAGGATATACTCTTGGATCCTGGTTAGAATAATATAAATGTTTACCTGCTTAAATCAGAGATTTACAAATCAAATCACGAAAATATGAGAATTCTGTTCATATAGAATTCATCGTATTATTGCAGCACCAGCACACACAGAATTAAAATCTCTGGATGATTTTAACAAAAGCTGTAAACAAAAGCCAGCCAGTTCACAGCGACAGCGTGTGGAAGCGACAGCGTGGGAGAAGTACGAGTGGACAAGTGTATCACAGTAAGAAGCAGTTTGAAAGCAGGTTGACAGCTGCAGAAGCTAAACTAAACTTCCAAAAAAACACAAAAAAAACATGGTCTTCAAGCCAGTATTCTGTGACAAATGCATGATGTGGGAAATCCGAGAAAACCCAACAGAGCTCAACCAAGTGTGTGTAAAGTGCCGCACGATCCAGGACTTGCTTCAACGAGTAAGTCTGTTAGAAATGGAGCTGGAGGAAATGAGACAGCAACAGGAGCTTGAGGAGCTGACACACCTACAATTCATGGAAGTCTGCACCCCTAGCAGACTGAAAGCCACCAGGGAGATGGAAGAGAGTCGAAACAGCTGGGTTCAGATAGGCAGAAGCAGGGAAAAATAAACTTTGTCAAACACAATGACCAGAAATCCAAACATCCAACAAATTTGAGCCACTTCAAAATTTAGATGACCAAAATCAACATCAAGAGAATGAAAGGAACAACATCCAGGACCCTATAAACAGTGCTGGACAGGCAGCAAAAAGAATGGCGGTCATGATTGTTGGGGACTCCATATTGAAAAACACAGCAAGTTCAGTTCGCAGTTTGGACCCCCTTACTACAACAGTGTGCTGCCTTCCAGGAGCCTCTGTCAAGCACATCACTGAGAACGTGGACAGGCTCCTAGAACAAACAGGAGACTACCCGGGAGTAGTAGTCCACATCGGTACAAACAACATTGGAAGAGACAGGCCAAGATCCCTGCAAAACAAATTCAGAGAGCTAGGAAGGAAATTAAAAGACAAGACCAAAACTGTGGTATTTTCTGGGATACTGCCTGCACCTTGCAAAGGACTATATCGACAGCTGGAAATACAAAATCAAATGCATGGCTGAAATCGTGGTGCACACAGGAAGGCTTCACTGCACTTAAACAAAAAGGGAACCAATCTACTCAGACAAAGGATCCTTGAGGAGGTCCAGAAGCATTTAAAGGAACAGGCTAATGGACGTTGAAATGGAGGAACTATGTGAAATGATGAAGGCTATTGTATACACAACTCGTATACAACAAGAAGCCAACGTCAGGCAACAGGAGAGTAACAAAGCTATCTTTCAATGCATAGAAAGATTAACTGAACTGTCTTGCCCGAGTGTGTCCATACGATCTACCCATGTTCTGAATAAACTGACGGAGGGAGATGATATAGAAGCCTACCTGCTGGCATTTGAATGTACTGCAGCCTGGGAGAATTGGGCTCCAGAAAAGTGGGCCGGAATACTAGCTCCTTTTTTGATTTGAGATCAATACTATCTCCTTTTTTGATTGGAGATGCGCAGAAGGCGTATTATGATCTAGCCACGGCCAATGCGAACAACTATGACCACCTGAAGCAAGAAATTCTGGCACGAGCAGGTGTTACCACTGCAGTCAGGGCCAATAAATACCACGCTTGGGTTTATAAGTCGAACATCGCTCTACGGTCTCAAATGTTCGACCCAATTCATTTAGCAAACCGGTGGTTAACACCCGAGGTCCACACCAGTCGTCAGATCATTGACTTAATGGTAATGGACCGGTTTCTACGTGCTCTACCAATGGCCAGGACAGAGACAAGGGTTCCACACCCCAAGAGAGAGGGTAGATTTTTCACAGTATAAATGTTTTAACAGTAATAAGATGGGCCATATTGCTAAATATTGCACCCAGACAGAGGAACCTATGCAATGTAATGTAGGAGAATTCTTTTGTGGGAGTATTGTAGTACCTGGGGTACTAGAAGGGCGTTGTCCCTATACCACTGAGGTTCAGGTTAATGGGTATTGTATACATGCCCCAATTGACACCGGTAGTTCAATTACCTTAGTAGCAGCAGATTTAATAGTTGTTGTAAACATTGATTCTCATCTCCTCACCGGGATCACAAGTATTCATGGTGATGTAAAATATTACCCCACTATTACTATTTGGTAAAAATTATAAAATGAGGGTGGGTGTGGTCCCCAGGCTACCCCACCGAGTGATTCTGGGAAGAGATTATCCTGGTTTAAAGGAATTGGTTAAAAATACCGACAAACCCGACACTCCCGATAACAAGTTGCACAGTGCTAAAGAAAGTTTTGTTGCTTTGTTTCCCTTTTCTGATGAGGCCTTGTTTACGGGACCAGGTCCCAAGAAATCTTATAAAACACATAGACAACGATGCATGGAAAAAAGGAAAGGGCCCTGTGGTAGTCTGGCTCGCAGTGGTGTAGTGTGATGACGTCACGGACCAGGAAGTACAGAAACTAAACAACAGTGGATGGGCGGGTGAAGCTGAATGCAATTGCATTCAGCGTATTTAATACACAAACACATTATTTTAACAAAACACAAAACAAAAGGGCACAAGGGCCAAATGAATAAACAAACAAACAAGTAAGTGTCGTGCTGGATAATCCAGCACGTTTTAGCAATTGTTTTTAAATGTTGTTCTTTTTCTCCGCTCCCCGTACTCTCCTCTCTACACTCAACCCCGAGTGCAGAGAGCTGCAGGTTTATATACTCCAGAGTACGCCAGAGTCTGCACGCATTTGTTAAGGATGCATGACTGTCAGCTAGTTAAATAATCAGTAGCTGATCAGCCATGCATCCTCACGTGGTTTTTAAATATAATAATAAAAGACATGGTGCTTTTATCCGCACCGCAAAAAATAACACAAATAATAATAGGGGCGGGACACTCCGCCACAGGCCCCCATCTGCTAGAGTGTTATTGGGGGATACGGGGAAACTAAGACAGAAGGGGGTAGGTACACAGTGCAATGAAACAGAGATAGGGAATGAAACAGGGGCAATGACATTAGAGGAAACAAGAAATTATGATAATTGGCACAACATATTACAACCAGTAGTGGGACAATTTGGTCGGGATCAGGCAGAGGATCCCACATTGATGATTATTAGAGACCGGGTTGTCTCTGTAAATGGTATTGCAGTAGAGAATGCTATTATAAACCCTCAAGAACACTTAACCATAAAGAACGATCTATTATATAAGGTAACTGAGATTCATGGGGTTCGGGTAGAACAGTTGTTGCTTCCACCAACCTATCAAAATAAAGTGCTTATGCTAGCACACAACCACCTGTTTGGGGCACATTTAGGGACAGAAAAAACATTACAGAAAATACTCCAAAGGTTCTACTGGTTAGGGATTCACAAAACAGTAGAACATTCTGCCCAGAATGTCAAAAGACTAGTCCCCGACCACATTTCAGAGCTCCCCTCCAGTCGATGCCTATCATCGAAATCCCGTTCTAACGAATCGCGATAGATTTGGTGGGATCCCTAAGTCTGCCCTAGGACACGAATACATCCTGGTTATTGTAGATTATGCAACACGATACCCTGAAGCCACCTCACTGAGAAACACTGCGTCTAAAGTAATAGTTAAATAATTAATACAAGTATTTTCACGAATTGGAATCCCCAAAGAAATCCTCACGGATCAAGGAACCCCCTTTGTTAGCCGTATTATGCAAGATTTATGTACCATGTTGCAAATTACTCCAATTAAAACGTCAGTTTACCCCCCCCCCCAAACGAACGGATTAGTTGAACGTTTTAACAAAACTCTTAAATCCATATTAAAGCTGGTAATTGCTAAAGATGGAAAAGATTGGGATTTACTATTGCCCTATCTTATGTTTGCTATCCATGACGTACCCCAATCGTCAACAGGTTTTTCCCCCTTTGAACTCTTATATGGACGGCAACCAAGAGGGATACTTGATATTGCCTAAGAGATGTGGGAGGAACAGACCCCTGGAGGTAGAAACCTAGTAGAGTATATCATTGACATGCAAGCCCGCATTAATAAAGTAACTCCTATTGTACAGAGCCATTTGAAACAAGCACAAGAAAGACAAGCACATTATTACAATCTAACTGCACGAGTTAGGCAGTTTAAACCAGGAGATCGGGTGTTGGTACTAGTGCCCACACCTGAAAGTAAACTTTTTACCCACTGGCAAGGCCCCTATGAGGTTATTGAATCGGTAGGACCAGTAAATTATAAAATAAGACAAACGGATAAACGTAAACCAGAACAGATTTACCATATTAATTTACTGAAGCCGTGGGTAGACCGTGAGGTTCTAGTGAGTAAGGCAGAATCGGTTCCTCCTCATCCTGATTCGTCAGAACCGTTAGAAAGAGAGATAGAAGTAAGTGTAGGACCAGAGCTTACCAAAGAACAGGTGTATGAAATACACAAGATGATAAGAGATAACTCTGGTATCTTTTCAACACTATCGGGCCGCACCAATATCGTTCAACATTATATTGTTACTGCCCCAGGAGTTAAAGTTAAACTGAGACCTTATCGAATCCCCGAAGCTAAGAGAGCCGATATAAAAAGGGAAATTGAATTAATTAAACAGTTGGACGTAATAGAGGAATCCACTAGTCCCTGGAGTAGCCCTATCGTCATGGTCGCCAAACCTAATGGCACCTGGTGTTTTTGCAATGATTTTAGACAACTGAACAAAATATCTAAGTTTGATGCCTACCCTATGCCTAGGGTAGATGAAATCATAGAAAAGTTAGGGAAAGCCCAGTACCTTACAACGTTGGACCTTACAAAAGGGTATTGGTAAATACCCTTAACACCTAATGCTAGAGAGAAAACAGCCTTTGCTACCCCATATGGCCTATACCAGTATAAGGTCATGCCATTTGGCCTTCATGGGGCACCAGCCTCATTCCAGCGTCTGATGGACAGCGTCTGATATTACAACCTTATGCTGAGTACGCCTCAGCGTATATAGATGACATAATTGTGTATTCATATTGGGATGATCATTTGATTAAAGTAGAAGCTGTTTTGAAAAGTCCAGAAAAGTGTTTTGTGGGGTTAAAAGAGGCTAAGTACCTAAGGTACTGTACATAATGGGAGGTGGAGTGGTCAAACCACAGGTAAATAAAATCGAGGCCATAAAAAACTGGCTAACTCCGCAGACAAAAAGACAGGTGAGAGCGTTTTTGGGTCTTGCGGGGTATTATCGGCGGTTTGTACCAGAATTTTCAGTGATAGCAGCTCCCCTCACAGACTTGACAAAGAAGTCAGAACCAATTTAAAGTCCGTTGGACACCAGCAGCTGAAGCAGCATTTCAACACATCATTGACATATCGTGTAGCGAACCTGTGTTGATAGTCCCTGACTTTTCAAAACAGTTTATAGTGCAAACAGATGCATCAGATATAGGGCTGGGGGCTGTGTTGTCCCAAGTAAACAACGGAGTAGAACGTCCAATAATGTATTTAAGCAGAAAAATGTTACCCAGAGAAACACGATACGCCACAGTAGAAAAAGAATGTCTGGCTATAAAGTGGGCTATAGAATCACTACGTTACTATCTGTTAGGGAGAGAATTTGTGTTAATCACTGACCATTCACCCCTCAAGTGGGATGAAAGAAAATAAAGAATGGAATGCGAGGGTAACTAGGTGGTTCCTTACTTTGCAGATGTACAAATTCAAAATTGAGCATCGTAGTGGAAAAGAAAATGTGAATGCGGATGGTTTATCACAGGTACATTATGGGGTTAATGAAGCCACTCAAACCAATAGGTTAGAGCTGGGGGACAGGATGTGTAGCAAATAGAGGGATGTAAAAATAAAATAACAATGGAAATAACTGGGGATATGTGGCAGAGCAGGGCTCTGCCCTTAGAAATACTGGCAGGGAAGGAGTTAAATTCTCCTCCCTGCCCAGATTGATTGCTTCAAGGGGGAGCAATCAACTAATTAATTATTCAATTAAGGACTGAGCCACCTGGCATAAAAGGAGGCTTCAGCCTCCCATTAGAGAAGAGTTCTGGAAGGAGAAGGAGCCAGTGTTTTGTGTGTGCTGTTTTTCTGTTGGTTTGTGTTTGAATCCAGTGAAGGCAATGCCCAGCGTGGAAATCTTTATTTTTGTAAGTTTTGCTTTTTATTTTGTGTTTATTTTATGTTTAAAACCTTTTTGTTTGGCCCTTGTGCCTATTTATTTGATTATTTTTGTTTATTAAAAAACTTTATTTTGAACTTCTAAACTGTCTCTGAGTCTCAACCTCTGCCAATCCTGTCACAGGATATTAATGTTGTTATTAAATAATTTGCTACAATGCAGAAATGTTACATGTAACAAGGTTTTAATAAAGGTGCTTACATTTTTTTAAACGGCAGCACACTGTAAAATGTCCACCATCCAAAAAAAACTACAAGTCCCCTATTTCCTGGAAGCCAGAGTTTCTGTAACGGCGGGAACTCTGGGTAATAAAAAGGGGATGTGATTATAGAAACAGATTTATGAGGTAATTGGGCTGTTTTGACAGAGTGTGGATTAATACGGAGAAGAAATGGTGTATTGAGACCGGTAAGCTAAACCTTTTAGCCTGGAGTTGCTACAGCTGTGTAAAAGTGCGAGCGTCTGTTATGCATGGTGCTTGAGAAACAAAAGGAAAGGAAAACAAACAGGAGCCTGGTGGAAAGTACAACGGAGCAGGACGCTGTGAATAGAAGACAACTAACCTAGAGTAAGTTAGTTTGAACTTCATAAGTGACTCTTAAAATGTGTGTTTAAGGTTGGCTAAACACTAAAGTCTGCCTGATTTCCATTACATGAGAGTAGATGTTAAAACTTCATGCTGATTTGAACTTGACTCTCGCCAAGATAAGCACCAACTAAGACGTAGCTTGACAGTAAACTAATGTGATCCATATGTGTCTCCATCCATTTGCACTTCCTTCCATATGATGATGTAGATATCCTTCTGTCTGGTGTTGATGGCTGAAGTGTAATGCTGGCTCCAGGGATCAGCTTATTTTGCCTCCCTAGCGCATCAGCACACACAACGGCTGTGATGCTGGCTCCGGGGATCAACCATAGTGTGGTCTCCCCAGCGCATCAGCATGACAACCGTCTGGATTGAGCTAAGTAGGGTACATCTCTGGGGTCTTCAAGTGGGCACCTTCCATCCTCTGTGTTTCGTCAACTAGCCCACGACACCTCAAGAGGGCTTGACGGTGATTCTGGCGTCCAGGCATCACCCCCCCCCCCATCCCCCACTCAACTCAGCCCAGCTTACTTACCTGTACATCAGCGTTTCTTTCTTTCTATTGTGCTTGAGATCCCCAGCCTGAATCTTTCCGTCTCAACCACAGCCAGTTGCTGCTCCTCTCTGCTGCTTCAGATAAGTTCTTCACTGTGTGACGCAACTCTTGGCCACTGAATCCGACGTCTCTGAGAAACCGGGTTGCAGAGTGTGCCACAAATCCTCGACAACACACTTACACTGGGTAAACCCAGACTCTCCACCCTCGCTGTTCCGCTTCAGCGGCTAGTTGAGCATACCGCAGTTTCTTCCTCTCATACACCTCATCTACAGCATCCTCCCACGGCACTGTTAACTCTACCAGGTGAACAAGGCGTGCTGATCCAGACCACAAGACAATATCTGGTTGAAGGTTAGTGGTGGCAATCTCAGGTGGAAAAATAAGCCGTTGACCAACATCTGCCAGCATTTTCCAGTCTCTAGCAGCTTCCAGTTGTCCTGGGCGAGACTTGCTTTTAACACCTTTTCTTGGTGGTTGCTCTCCTGGGCGGAGGAATGTTGTCTTTTTTGTGTAATGTTTTGATAGAACAGGTGGCAACTTATTGGTCATGTTACGCTTGTCTTCCAATGCTAAAGCCATACATCGCAGCACCTAGTCATGGCGCCAAGTAAACCGTCCTTGGCTAAGAGCCACCTTACATCCTGTCAAAATGTGCCTTAATGTTGCAGGTGATGAACACAAAGGACATGAGGGATACTCTCCTACCCAGAGGTTTAGGTTCTGTGGTGATGGGGGAACATCATATGTTGACCTTATAAGGAAACTGATCCTGCTCTGTTCCATTGACCATAGGTCTTGCCAGCCAATCTTGCGTTGTTCCACACTCTCCCATCTCATCCATTCTCCCTGCTTGGCCTGGGAAATGGCCTTTATACACCTCATCCTCTCCTCCTGCTTTAACTAGGTGAACTAGGATTGACGTTAGTCTGTGAGACGAAGATTCCAAGCTGCCGTTTGCATTTGCTGCCTGGTATTTTACGTATGTTTCAGTCAGGAGAACATGTGGATTTAAGAACAGCCGTTTGTTACTAAGAAGCCTGAGCCTAGTGAAACACTTTGTTGTTGTTCCTCCCTGTAAAAGGAAAACGCACCTTAACAAAAGACAATAAACCAACAGTTTTTTAAAAGTTTTCTTTATTAATGACTGTAATAACTAATACCGGCCAGCAGATGGCGCCAGAACCCTAAACAGGGAAAAGACAATACAGAAACTTTGGGCAGCATTGGTTACTTACCTGGGAATCCTGGGGAAAGAAAGGAATTAAACCTGGGAAGGAAAAGAAGGAAACTACTATAGGGCTGAATGAATAATTGACTGTGACTAATCTGTGTACAGTTTCAAATCTGTACGGGAGGTTTGGAATGCTGCATACCATTGTGCTGCCGAAAATTGCCAAAGATGTTCAGTTCTATACTTGTGGTATGTGAGCTTGGATTAGCCAACCTCAGATCTTTAGTTAGCCGTGAAGAAGTATAAGATGAGTGGGCTAGGTTTTCTTTTCTTTATACAATTGATTGTTTGAATCAGGACTACATTTACTAACTGGCCCAACCTACAGGCATCATTTAATTTGAAGTGGTTTTATTTTCTCTTTGATTTGCGGTCAATTAAAACACATTCCTGCTCTCCTTCATCTGGTTTCCTGTTTGCTTTTTTATAAAACACCTAAACCATGAACGCAACGTTCACAATATATATATATATTAAATATTTATGGCTTTATTTAATTTATGTTTTTATTGATTTATTTATTTTAGAACAGGTACTGAAAATATCTATTTTTATGTTCAAATGTCTAATAAAAAACTTTATAAATCTTTGTACTTCCTTTTTCCAGAAAATTCAACAGAGAATAAGAAGAATGTTTCCGTGTCCATTCTCATCCCCACGGCCTCCGCCAGCGCGCTCAATTTGAACGGGTATCTGACATTACTGTGTCTGCTGCGGGGCCTCGCTTCGCCCAGTATCCGGGTCTAGTGGTTCATCTCCGGGAACCTCAAGGCAGCCTGAGCAGAGAGAAGCGCGGAGCCGGAGAGAGCTGGACTCAAACACCTACAGCGGGAATATTTCATTTAGAGCAAAATCTGAAGGTAAGTGTTAAAATTTACTTTCTTATAATAGAATATCCTTTACAAAAAAAGTAATATACACTCTAAATGTTTCGGGTTCCTGCGGCTGCCACTGTGGAGGAACGATTAAGGTCTGTCTGGATCTCTGATGGTTTTTGTTCCAACTGAGGAGCTGCTCTCAATTACTTAATTGAACCCCTCAATCGAACTCTCGATATAGGTTAGAATTAGACTTTATAAATGGTTTCTCTTATACAAAGTTGAAGATGTCAAGTTCCTTCTGTACAATTTTATACATATCTTAACTGTCATAATGTTTTTAAAAAGCTCTGATTTAGGCAAATTATTGCTGTTTAAAACAACTGTGCACGATTGTGTTTGTCTGTGTTTCTCCTCAGGCTCGTGCGGCGTGTGTTACACAGCGTTCTCGGGGGCCGCGCTGGTCGCTGTTGCCTCGCGCTCCTCGTGTCGTGCGCGTGGAATCATTTCTGTGTCAAACAAGGTAACGGACATTGGCCTATATTCATCAAGGGTTTTTACACCAATTTGCAATTGCCGACACTTTTTCTAAGGGTTAACCTTTAGGTTGTGTTTCGGGGGGCAGTGGAGAGTCACGTTTCTATTTTCTACTCAATCACTACTGTAACCTGATACCTATCTTGTGCCCCTAGCATCCTGATTCTACCTGCACCTGATCTGTTCTACTACTGTAATCTGATATCTATCTCGTGACCCTAGTAACCTGATACTTCCTGCATCTGATTTGTTCATGTCTTTAAATTTTTCTATATAAGCACTTCAGTTCCATGTCTCTCCCTTGAGATTTGTTTGTTATTAGTATTTCTACATACCTCGTTTCTGGCTTACAACTTGCGCTCCTGGATCTCCCTGCTTACGGACTTATGAGCTCTTTCTATCAGTGGAGCACATCATTTTCTGTAAGGTTCCTTATCTTGTGAAGCTTGATTTCCACCTGCCTGGACCCAATCCTCTCAGTGCCCCAGTACTACAACCTCTACTCAGCTTTCGGTCACCAAGATACACAATGAGGATCCAGAGTCAACTTTCACAGGAGACTACGATCTAATGTAACAAAGAGTTTCAGTATTGACTGTTTTCTTTTACTATTTCTTAAATGTACTGGTTTGTTAAACTCGTAAAGGGCCTCGAGACAATTTAATGAAAAAGAAGGCGTTCAAACCCACTGGTCGATTTGTTCCACAATCAACACCAGGCTAGCCACACTCGAAAGGCGGCCTGCAGCAGCAGCTAATACCTCCCTCAGCTCATCAAGTCCCAGTCAGTCAGCCGTGCTTGACGTGCTACAACCTGGCCTCGACTTCGATTTCTCACCTAACTACAACATGTTCAGGTTTCAGGTCTTTGCAAAGTGCTCATTTTCTGGATTATACAGCAGTTTTCTGGCTGCCATGGATATTCTGATCTGCACTTTCCTTTTTTTGGATTTAGAAGGCTTCTACACCGGTGCCAGTTGCAGCTTCAACAGTGCCTCTGTCCCACTGCGGTAAGAGACCTCCTCGTTTTCTGCACAGCCGTTTCAAGGACTGGCCCACAATTATTGAAATATACATTCAAGGGAATCCCTATACCTGCCGGAGCCTATTGCATTTCCATGTTCCTGCTTCTTTGCGAAACTCACTAAGTTTTTCTGGTAGTACGAATCCATCTCAGCAGAACCTATGCTTTCAGCTCAACTTTCCATTAAATCATGCGCTCAAGTGTCACACTGTTCTAGCTTCAGTACTAGTCTTTTGATGATTTTATCATTAAATGTGTATACAACTACTACTAATCAGTACAGTTTCAGTCCTGAGAAAATGTACAGACCAGATCGGTAATATGTTAAGTCAGGAGAATTTGATCTGATTATAATCAATTGTAACAGTTTTAATGAGGAGGAGGTCATTTATTATTTTATTCATGGCTATTATTTATATATATATATATATATATATATATATATTGCTGTTCCTTCGGGTCCGGAAGACAAAATATATAGAAAGCAGGGTTATTTCAATGCATTCTGGAATACCCCCTTCTCAAGCCAGCTGCGCAGTTGCAGCTTCAACAGCCACAGCAGACCTGCTACTCTGCATCAGATCTTCATGACATCAACGCTCGCTTAGATATCATGATCTCATCAAACTTTAGAGTGTCTTTCTCCAGTAGAGCTTGGTAGCAGCAGCCACCCTGCCTTGGCATTCGACTATGATCATCGAAAACACCTAAGTGATAGAATTGACATTTCAAATTAAAGGTATATCATCACACATCACTCCTCAGCCTATAGCTCCTAGCTAGCCTCTTCGTCCGCTTTCAGGCTCACAGCCAGCCTCTCCATCCTCTGCCAGGCTCCCAGCTAGCCTTCACGTCCTCTGCCAGGCTCCCAGCTAGCCTTCACGTCCTCTGTCAGGCTCCCAGCTGGCCTTCACGTCCTCTGTCAGGCTCCCAGCTAGCCTCTTCATCCTCTGTCAGGCTCCCAGCTAGCCTCTCCATCCTCTGCCAGGCTCCCAGCTAGCCTCTCCGTCCTCTGTCAGGCTCCCAGCTAGCCTCTCCGTCCTCTGTCAGGCTCCCAGCTAGCCTCTCCATCTTCTGCCAGGCTCCCAGCTAGCCTTCACGTCCTCTGTCAGACTCCCAGCTAGCCTCTCCATCCTCTGCCAGGCTCCCAGCTAGCCTCTCCATCCTCTGTCAGGCTCACAGCTAGCCTCTCCATCCTCTATCAGGCTCCCAGCTAGCCTTCACGTCCTCTGTCAGGCTCCCAGCTAGCCTCTCCGTCCTCTGTCAGGCTCCCACCTAGCCTCTCCGTCCTCTGTCAGGCTCCCAGCTAGCCTTCACGTCCTCTGTCAGGCTCCCAGCTAGCCTTCACGTCCTCTGTCAGGCTCCCAGCTAGCCTTCACGTCCTCTGCCAGGCTCCAAGCTAGCCTCTCCATCCTCTGCCAGGCTCCCAGCTAGCCTTCATGTCCTCTGCCAGGCTCCCAGCTAGCCTTCACGTCCTCTGTCAGGCTCCCAGCTAGCCTTCACGTCCTCTGCCAGGCTCCCAGCTAGCCTTCATGTCCTCTGCCAGGCTCCCAGCTAGCCTCTTCGTCCTCTATCAGGCACCCAGCTAGCCTTCACGTCCTCTGTCAGGCTCCCAGCTAGCCTTCACGTCCTCTGTCAGGCTCCCAGCTAGCCTTCACGTCCTCTGCCAGGCTCCCAGCTAGCCTTCATGTCCTCTGCCAGGCTCCCAGCTAGCCTCTTCGTCCTCTGTCAGGCTCCCAGCTAGCCTTCACGTCCTCTGTCAGGCTCCCAGCTGGCCTTCACATCCTCTGTCAGGCTCCCAGCTAGCCTCTTCATCCTCTGTCAGGCTCCCAGCTAGCCTCTCCGTCCTCTGCCAGGCTCCCACCTAGCCTCTCTGTCCTCTATAAGGCTCCCAGCTAGCCTCTCCATCTTCTGCCAGGCTCGCAGCTAGCCTCTTCGTCCTCTGTCAGGCTCCCAGCTAGCCTCTTCGTCCTCTGTCAGGCTCCCAGCTAGCCTCTCCGTCCTCTGTCAGGCTCCCAGCTAGCCTTCATGTCTTCTGCCAGGCTCGCAGCTAGCCTTCACGTCCTCCGTCAGGCTCCCAGCTAGCCTTCACGTCCTCTGTCAGGCTCCCAGCTAGCCTTCACGTCCTCTGCCAGGCTCCCAGCTAGCCTTCACGTCCTCTGCCAGGCTCCCAGCTAGCCTTCACGTCCTCTGCCAGGCTCCCAGCTAGCCTCTCCGTCCTCTGCCAGGCTCCCAGCTAGCCTCTCCGTCCTCTGTCAGGCTCCCAGCTAGCCTCTCCGTCCTCTGTCAGGCTCCCAGCTAGCCTCTCCATCTTCTGCCAGGCTCCCAGCTAGCCTTCACGTCCTCTGTCAGGCTCCCAGCTAGCCTCTCCATCCTCTGCCAGGCTCCCAGCTAGCCTCTCCATCCTCTGTCAGGCTCACAGCTAGCCTCTCCATCCTCTGTCAGGCTCCCAGCTAGCCTTCACGTCCTCTGTCAGGCTCCCAGCTAGCCTTCACGTCCTCTGCCAGGCTCCCAGCTAGCCTTCATGTCCTCTGCCAGGCTCCCAGCTAGCCTCTTCGTCCTCTGTCAGGCTCCCAGCTAGCCTTCACGTCCTCTGTCAGGCTCCCAGCTGGCCTTCACGTCCTCTGCCAGGCTCCCAGCTAGCCTCTCCGTCCTCTGCCAGGCTCCCACCTAGCCTCTCTGTCCTCTATCAGGCTCCCAGCTAGCCTCTCCATCTTCTGCCAGGCTCGCAGCTAGCCTCTTCGTCCTCTGTCAGGCTCCCAGCTAGCCTCTCCGTCCTCTGTCAGGCTCCCAGCTAGCCTTCATGTCTTCTGCCAGGCTCGCAGCTAGCCTTCACGTCCTCCGTCAGGCTCCCAGCTAGCCTTCACGTCCTCTGTCAGGCTCCCAGCTAGCCTTCACGTCCTCTGCCAGGCTCCCAGCTAGCCTTCACGTCCTCTGCCAGGCTCCCAGCTAGCCTTCACGTCCTCTGCCAGGCTCCCAGCTAGCCTCTCCGTCCTCTGCCAGGCTCCCAGCTAGCCTCTCCGTCCTCTGTCAGGCTCCCAGCTAGCCTCTCCGTCCTCTGTCAGGCTCCCAGCTAGCCTCTCCATCTTCTGCCAGGCTCCCAGCTAGCCTTCACGTCCTCTGTCAGGCTCCCAGCTAGCCTCTCCATCCTCTGCCAGGCTCCCAGCTAGCCTCTCCATCCTCTGTCAGGCTCACAGCTAGCCTCTCCATCCTCTGTCAGGCTCCCAGCTAGCCTTCACGTCCTCTGTCAGGCTCCCAGCTAGCCTCTCCGTCCTCTGTCAGGCTCCCACCTAGCCTCTCCGTCCTCTGTCAGGCTCCCACCTAGCCTCTCCGTCCTCTGTCAGGCTCCCAGCTAGCCTTCACGTCCTCTGTCAGGCTCCCAGCTAGCCTTCACGTCCTCTGTCAGGCTCCAAGCTAGCCTCTCCATCCTCTGCCAGGCTCCCAGCTAGCCTTCATGTCCTCTGCCAGGCTCCCAGCTAGCCTTCACGTCCTCTGCCAGGCTCCCAGCTAGCCTTCATGTCCTCTGCCAGGCTCCCAGCTAGCCTCTTCGTCCTCTATCAGGCTCCCAGCTAGCCTTCACGTCCTCTGTCAGGCTCCCAGCTAGCCTTCACGTCCTCTGTCAGGCTCCCAGCTAGCCTTCACGTCCTCTGCCAGGCTCCCAGCTAGCCTTCATGTCCTCTGCCAGGCTCCCAGCTAGCCTCTTCGTCCTCTGTCAGGCTCCCAGCTAGCCTTCACGTCCTCTGTCAGGCTCCCAGCTGGCCTTCACATCCTCTGTCAGGCTCCCAGCTAGCCTCTTCATCCTCTGTCAGGCTCCCAGCTAGCCTCTCCGTCCTCTGCCAGGCTCCCACCTAGCCTCTCTGTCCTCTATCAGGCTCCCAGCTAGCCTCTTTGTCCTCTATCAGGCTCCCAGCTAGCCTCTTCATCCTCTGTCAGGCTCCCAGCTAGCCTCTCCGTCCTCTGCCAGGCTCCCACCTAGCCTCTCTGTCCTCTGCCAGGCTCCCACCTAGCCTCTCTGTCCTCTATCAGGCTCCCAGCTAGCCTCTTTGTCATCTGTCAGGCTCCCAGCTAGCCTCTCCATCTTCTGCCAGGCTCGCAGCTAGCCTCTTCGTCCTCTGTCAGGCTCCCAGCTAGCCTCTTCGTCCTCTGTCAGGCTCCCAGCTAGCCTCTCCGTCCTCTGTCAGGCTCCCAGCTAGCCTTCATGTCTTCTGCCAGGCTCGCAGCTAGCCTTCACGTCCTCTGTCAGGCTCCCAGCTAGCCTTCACGTCCTCTGTCAGGCTCCCAGCTAGCCTCTCCATTTATTTATTTATTTCTTAGCAGATGCCTTTATCCAGGGAGACTTACAATCGTAAGCAATCCTCAGCCAGGCTCCCAGCTAGCCTCTCAGTCCTCTGCCAGGCTCCCAGCTAGCCTTCACGTCCTCTGTCAGGCTCCCAGC
Source organism: Acipenser ruthenus (assembly GCF_902713425.1). Lineage (NCBI taxonomy): Eukaryota > Metazoa > Chordata > Actinopteri > Acipenseriformes > Acipenseridae > Acipenser > Acipenser ruthenus. The sequence goes on along the minus strand of NC_081201.1, from coordinate 13,205,373 downwards.
TAGCCTTCACGTCCTCCGGCAGGCTCCCAGCTAGCCTTCACGTCCTCTGCCAGGCTCCCAGCTAGCCTTCACGTCCTCTGCCAGGCTCCCAGCTAGCCTTCACGTCCTCTGCCAGGCTCCCAGCTAGCCTTCACGTCCTCTGCCAGACTCCCAGCTAGCCTTCACGTCCTCTGCCAGGCTCCCAGCTAGCCTCTCCGTCCTCTGTCAGGCTCCCAGCTAGCCTCTCCATCTTCTGCCAGGCTCGCAGCTAGCCTTCACGTCCTCTGTCAGGCTCCCAGCTAGCCTTCACGTCCTCTGTCAGGCTGCCTGCTAGCCTTCAAGTCCTCTGTTAGGCTCCCAGCTAGCCTCTCCATTTATTTATTTATTTATTAGCAGATGCCCTTATCCAGGGCGACTTACAATCGTAAGCAATCCTCAGCCAGGCTCCCAGCTAGCCTCTCCGTCCTCTGTCAGGCTCCCAGCTAGCCTCTCCATCTTCTGCCAGGCTCGCAGCTAGCCTTCACGTCCTCTGTCAGGCTCCCAGCTAGCCTTCACGTCCTCTGTCAGGCTCCCAGCTAGCCTTCACGTCCTCTGCCAGGCTCCCAGCTAGCCTCTCTGTCCTCTGCCAGGCTCCCAGCTAGCCTTCACGTCCTCTGTCAGGCTCCCAGCTAGCCTTCACGTCCTCTGTCAGGCCCCAAGCTAGCCTCTCCATCCTCTGCCAGGCTCCCAGCTAGCCTTCATGTCCTCTGCCAGGCTCCCAGCTAGCCTTCACGTCCTCTGTCAGGCTCCCAGCTAGCCTCTCCATCCTTTGCCAGGCTCCCAGCTAGCCTTCACGTCCTCTGTCAGGCTCCCAGCTAGCCTTCACATCCTCTGTCAGGCTCCCAGCTAGCCTTCACGTCCTCTGTCAGGCTCCCAGCTAGCCTTCACGTCCTCTGTCAGAAACCAAGCTAGCCTCTCCATCCTCTGCCAGGCTCCCAGCTAGCCTTCATGTCCTCTGCCAGGCTCCCAGCTAGCCTTCACGTCCTCTGTCAGGCTCCCAGCTAGCCTTCACGTCCTCTGTCAGGCTCCCAGCTGGCCTTCACATCCTCTGTCAGGCTCCCAGCTAGCCTCTTCATCCGCTTTCAGGCTCCCAGCTAGCCTCTACATCCTCTGCCAGGCTCCCAGCTAGCCTCTTCGTCCTCTGTCAGGCTCCCAGCTAGCCTCTCCATCTTCTGCCAGGCTCGCAGCTAGCCTTCACGTCCTCTGTCAGGCTCCCAGCTAGCCTTCACGTCCTCTGTCAGGCTGCCTGCTAGCCTTCACGTCCTCTGTTAGGCTCCCAGCTAGCCTCTCCATTTATTTATTTATTTATTAGCAGATGCCCTTATCCAGGGCGACTTACAATCGTAAGCAATCCTCAGCCAGGCTCCCAGCTAGCCTCTCCGTCCTCAGCCAGGCTCCCAGCTAGCCTTCACGTCCTCTGTCAGGCTCCCAGCTGGCCTTCACATCCTCTGTCAGGCTCCCAGCTAGCCTCTTCATCCTCTGTCAGGCTCCCAGCTAGCCTCTCCGTCCTCTGCCAGGCTCCCACCTAGCCTCTCTGTCCTCTATCAGGCTCCCAGCTAGCCTCTCCATCTTCTGCCAGGCTCGCAGCTAGCCTCTTCGTCCTCTGTCAGGCTCCCAGCTAGCCTCTCCGTCCTCTGTCAGGCTCCCAGCTAGCCTTCATGTCTTCTGCCAGGCTCGCAGCTAGCCTTCACGTCCTCCGTCAGGCTCCCAGCTAGCCTTCACGTCCTCTGTCAGGCTCCCAGCTAGCCTTCACGTCCTCTGCCAGGCTCCCAGCTAGCCTTCACGTCCTCTGCCAGGCTCCCAGCTAGCCTTCACGTCCTCTGCCAGGCTCCCAGCTAGCCTCTCCATCCTCTGCCAGGCTCCCAGCTAGCCTCTCCGTCCTCTGTCAGGCTCCCAGCTAGCCTCTCCGTCCTCTGTCAGGCTCCCAGCTAGCCTCTCCATCTTCTGCCAGGCTCCCAGCTAGCCTTCACGTCCTCTGTCAGGCTCCCAGCTAGCCTCTCCATCCTCTGCCAGGCTCCCAGCTAGCCTCTCCATCCTCTGTCAGGCTCACAGCTAGCCTCTCCATCCTCTGTCAGGCTCCCAGCTAGCCTTCACGTCCTCTGTCAGGCTCCCAGCTAGCCTCTCCGTCCTCTGTCAGGCTCCCACCTAGCCTCTCCGTCCTCTGTCAGGCTCCCACCTAGCCTCTCCGTCCTCTGTCAGGCTCCCAGCTAGCCTTCACGTCCTCTGTCAGGCTCCCAGCTAGCCTTCACGTCCTCTGTCAGGCTCCAAGCTAGCCTCTCCATCCTCTGCCAGGCTCCCAGCTAGCCTTCATGTCCTCTGCCAGGCTCCCAGCTAGCCTTCACGTCCTCTGCCAGGCTCCCAGCTAGCCTTCATGTCCTCTGCCAGGCTCCCAGCTAGCCTCTTCGTCCTCTATCAGGCTCCCAGCTAGCCTTCACGTCCTCTGTCAGGCTCCCAGCTAGCCTTCACGTCCTCTGTCAGGCTCCCAGCTAGCCTTCACGTCCTCTGCCAGGCTCCCAGCTAGCCTTCATGTCCTCTGCCAGGCTCCCAGCTAGCCTCTTCGTCCTCTGTCAGGCTCCCAGCTAGCCTTCACGTCCTCTGTCAGGCTCCCAGCTGGCCTTCACATCCTCTGTCAGGCTCCCAGCTAGCCTCTTCATCCTCTGTCAGGCTCCCAGCTAGCCTCTCCGTCCTCTGCCAGGCTCCCACCTAGCCTCTCTGTCCTCTATCAGGCTCCCAGCTAGCCTCTTTGTCATCTGTCAGGCTCCCAGCTAGCCTCTCCATCTTCTGCCAGGCTCGCAGCTAGCCTCTTCGTCCTCTGTCAGGCTCCCAGCTAGCCTCTTCGTCCTCTGTCAGGCTCCCAGCTAGCCTCTCCGTCCTCTGTCAGGCTCCCAGCTAGCCTTCATGTCTTCTGCCAGGCTCGCAGCTAGCCTTCACGTCCTCTGTCAGGCTCCCAGCTAGCCTTCACGTCCTCTGTCAGGCTCCCAGCTAGCCTCTCCATTTATTTATTTATTTCTTAGCAGATGCCTTTATCCAGGGAGACTTACAATCGTAAGCAATCCTCAGCCAGGCTCCCAGCTAGCCTCTCAGTCCTCTGCCAGGCTCCCAGCTAGCCTTCACGTCCTCTGTCAGGCTCCCAGCTAGCTTTCATGTCCTCCGGCAGGCTCCCAGCTAGCCTTCACGTCCTCTGCCAGGCTCCCAGCTAGCCTTCACGTCCTCTGCCAGGCTCCCAGCTAGCCTTCACGTCCTCTGCCAGGCTCCCAGCTAGCCTTCACGTCCTCTGCCAGACTCCCAGCTAGCCTTCACGTCCTCTGCCAGGCTCCCAGCTAGCCTCTCCGTCCTCTGTCAGGCTCCCAGCTAGCCTCTCCATCTTCTGCCAGGCTCGCAGCTAGCCTTCACGTCCTCTGTCAGGCTCCCAGCTAGCCTTCACGTCCTCTGTCAGGCTGCCTGCTAGCCTTCAAGTCCTCTGTTAGGCTCCCAGCTAGCCTCTCCATTTATTTATTTATTTATTAGCAGATGCCCTTATCCAGGGCGACTTACAATCGTAAGCAATCCTCAGCCAGGCTCCCAGCTAGCCTCTCCGTCCTCTGTCAGGCTCCCAGCTAGCCTCTCCATCTTCTGCCAGGCTCGCAGCTAGCCTTCACGTCCTCTGTCAGGCTCCCAGCTAGCCTTCACGTCCTCTGTCAGGCTCCCAGCTAGCCTTCACGTCCTCTGCCAGGCTCCCAGCTAGCCTCTCTGTCCTCTGCCAGGCTCCCAGCTAGCCTTCACGTCCTCTGTCAGGCTCCCAGCTAGCCTTCACGTCCTCTGTCAGGCCCCAAGCTAGCCTCTCCATCCTCTGCCAGGCTCCCAGCTAGCCTTCATGTCCTCTGCCAGGCTCCCAGCTAGCCTTCACGTCCTCTGTCAGGCTCCCAGCTAGCCTCTCCATCCTTTGCCAGGCTCCCAGCTAGCCTTCACGTCCTCTGTCAGGCTCCCAGCTAGCCTTCACATCCTCTGTCAGGCTCCCAGCTAGCCTTCACGTCCTCTGTCAGGCTCCCAGCTAGCCTTCACGTCCTCTGTCAGAAACCAAGCTAGCCTCTCCATCCTCTGCCAGGCTCCCAGCTAGCCTTCATGTCCTCTGCCAGGCTCCCAGCTAGCCTTCACGTCCTCTGTCAGGCTCCCAGCTAGCCTTCACGTCCTCTGTCAGGCTCCCAGCTGGCCTTCACATCCTCTGTCAGGCTCCCAGCTAGCCTCTTCATCCGCTTTCAGGCTCCCAGCTAGCCTCTACATCCTCTGCCAGGCTCCCAGCTAGCCTCTTCGTCCTCTGTCAGGCTCCCAGCTAGCCTCTCCATCTTCTGCCAGGCTCGCAGCTAGCCTTCACGTCCTCTGTCAGGCTCCCAGCTAGCCTTCACGTCCTCTGTCAGGCTGCCTGCTAGCCTTCACGTCCTCTGTTAGGCTCCCAGCTAGCCTCTCCATTTATTTATTTATTTATTAGCAGATGCCCTTATCCAGGGCGACTTACAATCGTAAGCAATCCTCAGCCAGGCTCCCAGCTAGCCTCTCCGTCCTCAGCCAGGCTCCCAGCTAGCCTTCACGTCCTCTGTCAGGCTCCCAGCTAGCCTTCACGTCCTCTGCCAGGCTCCCAGCTAGCCTCTCTGTCCTCTGCCAGGCTCCCAGCTAGCCTTCACGTCCTCTGTCAGGCTCCCAGCTAGCCTTCACGTCCTCTGTCAGGCCCCAAGCTAGCCTCTCCATCCTCTGCCAGGCTCCCAGCTAGCCTTCATGTCCTCTGCCAGGCTCCCAGCTAGCCTTCACGTCCTCTGTCAGGCTCCCAGCTAGCCTCTCCATCCTTTGCCAGGCTCCCAGCTAGCCTTCACGTCCTCTGTCAGGCTCCCAGCTAGCCTTCACGTCCTCTGTCAGGCTCCCAGCTAGCCTTCACGTCCTCTGTCAGGCTCCCAGCTAGCCTTCACGTCCTCTGTCAGGCTCCCAGCTAGCCTTCACGTCCTCTGTCAGGCTCCCAGCTAGCCTTCACATCCTCTGTCAGGCTCCCAGCTGGCCTTCACATCCTCTGTCAGGCTCCCAGCTAGCCTCTTCATCCTCTGTCAGGCTCCCAGCTAGCCTCTACATCCTCTGCCAGGCTCCCAGCTAGCCTCTTCGTCCTCTGTCAGGCTCCCAGCTAGCCTCTTCGTCCTCTGTCAGGCTCCCAGCTAGCCTCTTCATCCTCTGTCAGGCTCCCAGCTAGCCTCTCCGTCCTCTGCCAGGCTCCCAGCTAGCCTCTCTGTCCTCTATCAGGCTCCCAGCTAGCCTCTTTGTCCTCTGTCAGGCTCCCAGCTAGCCTCTCCATCTTCTGCCAGGCTCGCAGCTAGCCTCTTCGTCCTCTGTCAGGCTCCCAGCTAGCCTCTTCGTCCTCTGTCAGGCTCCCAGCTAGCCTCTCCGTCCTCTGTCAGGCTCCCAGCTAGCCTTCACGTCCTCTGTCAGGCTCCAAGCTAGTCTCTCCATCCTCTGCCAGGCTCCCAGCTAGCCTTCATGTCCTCTGCCAGGCTCCCAGCTAGCCTTCACGTCCTCTGTCAGGCTCCCAGCTAGCCTCTCCATCCTTTGCCAGGCTCCCAGCTAGCCTTCACGTCCTCTGCCAGGCTCCCAGCTAGCCTTCACGTCCTCTGTCAGGCTCCCAGCTAGCCTTCACGTCCTCTGTCAGGCTGCCTGCTAGCCTTCACGTCCTCTGTTAGGCTCCCAGCTAGCCTCTCCATTTATTTATTTATTTCTTAGCAGACGCCTTTATCTAGGGCGACTTACAATCGTAAGCAATCCTCAGCCAGGCTCCCAGCTAGCCTCTCAGTCCTCTGCCAGGTTCCCAGCTAGCCTTCACGTCCTCTGCCAGGCTCCCAGCTAGCCTTCACGTCCTCTGTCAGGCTCCCAGCTAGCCTCTCCATTTATTTATTTATTTCTTAGCAGACGCCCTTATCCAGGGCGACTTACAATCGTAAGCAATCCTCAGCCAGGCTCCCAGCTAGCCTCTCCGTCCTCTGTCAGGCTCCCAGCTAGCCTTCACGTCCTCTGTCAGGCTCCCAGCTAGCCTTCATGTCCTCTGTCAGGCTCCCAGCTAGCCTCTCCATCCTCTGCCAGGCTCCCAGCTAGCCTTCATGTCCTCTGCCAGGCTCCCAGCTAGCCTTCACGTCCTCTGTCAGGCTCCCAGCTAGCCTCTCCATCCTTTGCCAGGCTCCCAGCTAGCCTTCATGTCCTCTGTCAGGCTCCCAGCTAGCCTTCACATCCTCTGTCAGGCTCCTAGCTAGCCTCCCTGTCCTCTGTCAGGGTCCTAGCTAGCCCCTCTGTCCTCCGTCAGGCTCCCAGCTAGCCTCTTCATTTTCTTCGGGCTTTCTGCTTTCGCAAAGCAGTATGCAGCCAAGCAGTATGTAGCCAAGCAGTCAACAGGTTTTGTCAATCCTGCCAACACCTTGCTGCCAGCCATAACCCACTCCAGCCGCTCTCAACTGAGCTGCTACCTTACCACTCCAGTCTTCCAGGCTGACTCAGCATTTACTGCAAGCTTTCAGCCAGTCAGCTTCTCTACCAGCTCCAGCACCTGCCGCTCAGCATGTAGCCGATCACCGTGCACCAGGATTCTGACCTTCATCACAACCAACATCCTCCTCAACCTGGTCTCTAGCCTGTGACGAGGGGGCTTCGACCATGCCGATGACATCTTGATGGAAGCAATCTGCATAACATCATTCTTCGGATTCCTCAGCTTCCCTGCATCAGGAATCTGTGTACGTGATTTCTCCTGTGTCAAGGATCTGCAATTCATTCTTCTCCCTAGATCATCTAAGACTGGTCAACTTCGCTCCAGACAGTGCATTCAGCTCTCAAAAATCAACTCTTTAGCATGACTCACCCTCAAAGAACTCTTGGCAGTCAGAGCCCCTCTTCTCGGACGGTTCCAGAGACATTGTCACAAGACTGTTCTTGAAAGATCATAACCAGGCACTGGTTTTCCACCCATCTTGCCTCCCTAATAACCAAAGCACGTCTGCCACAATAGTTCTTCATTCCCGATTCCTTCAGGATTGGAGCAGCTACATCAGCAGCAAGAGCTGGACTAAATCAGAACATAATAAAAACTTTAGGTCGCTGGACCTCCTCAGCTGTCGAGTCGTTCATCAGACCTTACACTTTTCTCTATTAAATGTCATTTGCCATGTGTCTGCCCAGTTCTGAATGCTGTCTAGATCATTTTGAATGACCTTTGCTGCTGCAACAGCGTTTGCCACTCCTCCTATTTTTGTGTCGTCTGCAAATTTAGTATTATTATTATTCATTTCTTGAGATAAGAAACACAATACAATGACTTCTTCAGTTCTAGTCACAGCAGCAAGTATAAAACCCAACAGGACACTGACTGGATATCGGGGAGCAGTTCTAGAACAGATCGCAGTATCAATGATGATAGTTACATCAGGATGCGATGAAATACACAATACTACAGACTGAGTGACAGTTGTGGTGAATTTAAAGTACAGGATTGAATACAGTAAAATAGGGAGCAGATAAGTGCCGGTTAAAGTAGTTTAAAACAAGCTCGCTCACTGGGGGAAAATGGAAAAGACTGAGAGAAGCCACATTCACTTTGTGTTTGTGTTTCTTTTCTTTCTGATTCCGATCCCAACCTGAGCAGAATCCCAGCCGACCTGTCCCAGGTAGGTAGAGAGCCGACAAGCTAGAGCACTTTCCATTCCTCCCAATGATATCATCTAAGAATATAAGAAAGTTTACAAACGAGAGGAGGCCATTCAGCCCATCTTGCTCGTTTGGTTGAAAATTACCTACAGACATGCTCAAATTTGTTGGTACCCCTCCGCAAAAAAACGAAGAATGCACAATTTTCTCTGAAATAACTTGAAACTGACGAAAGTAATTGGCATCCACCATTGTTTATTCCATATTTAATAGAAATCAGACTTTGCTTTTGATTTTTTATTCAACATAATATTGTAAATAAGAAAACAAATGAAAATGGCATGGACAAAAATGATGGGACCCCTAACCTAATATTTTGTTGCACAACCTTTAGAGGCAATCACTGCAATCAAACGTTTTCTGTAGCTCTCAATGAGATTTCTGCACCTGTTAACAGGTAGTTTGGCCCACTCTTCCTGAGCAAACTGCTCCAGCTGTCTCAGGTTTGATGGGTGCCTTCTCCAGACTGCAAATTTCAGCTCTTTCCATAGATGTACGATAGGATTCAGATCAGCACTCATAGAAGGCCACTTCAGAATAGTCCAATGTTTTGTTCTTATCCATTCTTGGATGCTTTTAGCTGTGTGTTTTGGGTCATTATCCTGTTGGAGGACCCATGACCTGCGACTGAGACAGAGCTTTCTGACACTGGGCAGTACGTTTCGCTCCAGAATGCCTTGATAGTCTTGAGATTTCATTGTGCCCTGCACAGATTCAAGGCACCCTGTGCCAGGCGCAGCAAAGCAGCCCCAAAACATAACCGAGCCTCCTCCATGTTTCACTGTAGGTATGGTGTTCTTTTCTTTGAAAGCTTTATTTTTTCGTCTGTGAACATAGAGCTGATGTGACTTGCCAAAAAGCTCCAGTTTTGACTCATCTGTCCAAAGGACATTCTCCCAGAATTATTGTGGCTAATCAATATGCATTTTAGCAAATTCCAGTCTGGCATTTTTATGTTTTTCTTTCAAAAGTGGAGTCCTCCTGAGTCTTCTTCCATGGAGCCCACTTTCGCTCAAAAAGCGACAGATGGTGCGATCAGAAACTGACGTACCTTCACCTTGGAGTTCAACTTGTATCTCTTTGGCAGTTATCTTTGGCAGTTTTTCTACCATTCACACTATCCTTCTGTTCACTCTGGGGTCGATTTTCCTCTTGCGGCCGCGCCCAGGGAGGTTGGCTACAGTTCCATGGACCTTAAACTTCTTAATAATATTTGCAATTGTTGTCACAGGAACATTAAGCTGCTTGGAGATGGTCTTATAGCCTTTACCTTTACCATGCTTGTCTGTTATTTTCATTCTGATCTCCTCAGACAACTCTCTCCTTTGCTTTCTCTGGTCCATGTTCAGTGTGGTGCACACAATGATACCAAACAGCACAGTGACTACTTTTCTCCATTTAAATAGGCTGAATGACTGATTACAAGATTGGAGACATGCGTGATACTAATTAAAGAAACTAATTAGTTTGAAATATCACTATAATCCAATTATTTATTATCTTTTCTAAGGGGTACCAACAAATGTGTCCAGGCCATTTTAGAATATCTTTGTAGAATAAGCAATAATTCATCTCTTTTCACAGCTTCTTTGCTTTATTCTATGACATACCAAAGGCATGCAAGTATACATGATAAAATAGCTTTTAATTTCATCACTTTTCAGGAGGAATGAAGCATTATTTCAATTAGCTGTAAGGGTACCAACAAATTTGAGCACGTCTGTATATGGTAACAATATCCTGGGAGACAGTCAGAAAGGGAGATCGTGTCTAATTAACCTACTTGACTTTTTTGAGGATGCAACATTGAAAATGGATAATTGCAAAGCATAAACATGGTTTATTTAGATTTCCAGAAAGCTTTTGACAAAGTCCTGCATGAAAGATTAATTCTCAAACTGAACGCAGTAGGGATTCAAGGAAATGCATGCACATGGATTAGGGAGTGGTTAACAGGTAGAAAACAAAAAGTACTGATTAGAGGAGAAACCTCAAAATGGAGTGAGGTAACCAGTGGTGTACCACAGGGATCAGTATTAGGTCCTCTGCTATTCCTAATCTATATTAATGATTTAGATTCTGGTATAGTAAGCAAACTCGTTAAATTTGCAGACAAAAATAGGAGGAGTGGCAAACGCTGTTGCAGCAGCAAAGGTCATTCAAAATGATCTAGACAGCATTCAGAAATGGGCAGACACATGGCAAATGACATTTAATAGAGAAAAGTGTAAGGTACTGCACGCAGGCAATATTTGATACAGGGAGGTATTCACATCATAGGGATTAGCTTTGTGCAAAGGGCGAGTTTTTACACTCCGTCTCTCCTTAATTTTACACTACACTGTATGATTGTGTGTTCACGGCTTCACTTAATAAGAACTTAGGTGTGTGTGTGTATATATATATATATATATGATATTTTATTATCATCGCATGTATTGAAGGATTAATAGCCTGTACATTTTCTGTTAAATCAAGACCGAACATATCTGTATTCGGTTCTAGAAATTCTTCTATCCATCACAGGAGTGTTCGGGGCTGTCTCTCAGTTCGTATTTAAATTATTGCCCAACAAGATAAAAATGGTTCAAAGCTTGAGGAGTTTGACATTCAAACAGATCAACAAAATCTACTTTGACTTTCAACTCATCTCTCTCCTCTATCGTTTTTATATAGAGCCTGGTTCTCCATTGATCTAACTATTAAAGTCAATTTTCCTTTACACAGTATTGAAATAGCTCCTTATATAGGTAGGGCAAATTCAGATATCTCTCGACAATCCATTTATTTAATTGGCTGGATACTTTTAATCCCTAATCCAGGTCCATAAATATTATATGCCTTGAATCAAGGAAACATTTTGAATCATCAAATCATTTTTAACAAACACAAAAAAAGTTACAAATGTCAAATTGAGTCAATAATTAGCTTAATTAAGTAATTGATAGCAGAAGTTGGAACAAAAACCAGCAGACACTGCACTGGCCCTCCAGGAGCTGAGTTTGACATCCCTACTCTAAAGGATTAGGCGGTTATGATAATGGATGGATGGATAATAGATGGATGGATGAATAGGGTAGAAGAAACAGTAATAAATAGACTTGTGGCATCGCCACATAAATATCAATTAAAAAGTCCTGTTCTATATGGTGCAATAAGCGCACCATGTGTTGCTCCCTAATTGGGCAGCACGGAAGCCTGGCCAGGTTCCAAATAAGTCATTCCAGTTACATTGTTGTTTCAGATTCCTATTTGCTGGATGCAGCAGAGCCAGTAATTGAAAGATTGTTTAGGCAAATATATATAGTACCTTTGTTACGCCATGCGGGGGCGCTCCTTACTTGTCTTGTGAGTTCCTTCCGTCTTTCGTTCTTGTTCTAGTTACTCTAGCCCGTGTAAGAAGTGGACCTCGCTTCACATGCAGGTGGAGGTCAGCCACGGCAGAGCTATACTGGTGACTTCCGAGTTTTGGTTCTAGCTGGAAGTTTGTTTTGTTTGTTTTTCAATCAGCAAGCGTTTCGTGCCCGTTTTCAAGCTGTTAGCCTGTGTCATCCGCCTCTTCCGCGGGACGATAGCTAAAGCCTGGAGCCGGCATGAAATGCACCACGTTGCTGATGTTTTTTTTCCAAAGTTCATTGTTTTCACAGGAAACCCACTATTATCCAAATGTATCCAAAATAACTCGAACCCCTTTGCTATTCAAAGCATTACAAAGCATTGTACTGCACTGTAAGTAGCACTGAAGAGCACACGCTACCAGGGTACTGTTTGGAAAATCGTGGCTTTCATTGGCATGAGTTTCCATGTGTGATTTTGTACTCGAAGTGCCGATGCGCGTTCACGTTTGGGAGAATCGCTCGTTTGTCCAGTTTGTGGTAGAAAAAAAACAGCCACACAAATGCATACGGTCAATATTAGGCACTCGTGTGGATGATATAAAACACGGCCAGTTTCACAAACCTGTATTCCTCGTGTGACAACAGCTCAAGACCTGTACGCATCGATAATCTGCATATTAAAACACCACTTTTTCACCACTTTTACGTGATGTCGGGTGGAAAGACATTCTTCCCCAGGGACGAGTAGTGATACAATGGAAACTCAAAATGGACAGGGCCATTTTTGTATTTGTCTTTGCTGAATGTCTTGCGTAAATTCAAACCACACATGGAAACTCTGCCATTGTAATAGAATTGCAATACTTTATCATTCCTAGAATACTGGGACTTGTTTCCTCTAGTTTTCTATGTAGCGGGTTACTAGACGGCAATTTAAAGGAGTTAAATTGTTCGAACGGTCCTATGACCAAAAACCGACTACGCCACCTTGTGTTTAAAGAGGGCAAGGTCCTCTTGTAAACCTTAAAGTTCACTTTAGAATTCAAAATACTGAGGTTCTTTAATTGGGTGCGCAACAGCATGGTGCACCATGCAAGGACGCAGAGACACAACTGAAGTTTCAAAAATGGTTTTATTTTTAAATAGCGACTGGTAATAACACAAGAATAGTATTGTGCAAAATTGCGCAATAAATTACTAGAGTTAGAATAAATTTACTAATTGCAGACACAGCAATCAAACGCTCAAGATTCAACCAGTGAACAGCTCTTAATGGATTTACAAATATTCAGTCTTTGTAGAGGAGTGGAGAAATCTTCAAGCGGCAACTACAAAATCAAATCCACAACAAAACAACAGGTGAAACTCAATACAACAATATCACACAAATCAAAGTGAAATCAAATACAACAATGTTACACAAATCAAAAAGATTAATTCCAAACGTGCAAACTACCACTCACGTTTTCCCAATCCTTTAAAAGTAGCTAGTATAGAGTATAAAATATCAATATCAGTGGGGTATATCAGTTTTGCAGGTAACCTTTATTCTTAAATAGATTTGAAGAAAAACCCAGTAGTTTAGAAACAACAATGATCTAAGTAACGTCTTTTTGGAAGTTTAATACCCGTTATAAATCTATTGCACAATATCCACAATACCTCCACAGCGTCACAATATCTAAATTTATTAGTTTAAAATACAAAAAGGCAGTAGCATAGATACATATCAGTATTAGTATACCAAGGGGGGGATGGTACCTTATAAACCGTCTACCATACAGACTAAAACAATTCAAAAGCAAACCATAGCATACAATACAATGCAGTGCGGACCTGCAATCGCTAGTAAGCGCTCCGCAGAGCGGACAGCACGCAGTACTATATCACAAATAAAAAAAAACATTCAACAAAACAAATAAACAAAACATTTATCTCGCAAGACAAGGCTTACCGCTACCGGGAACCAAACAGCGAAAACTCAGATGCGGTGCTGCAGCTCACAGGATGCTACTCAGCTGGATTCTGGCTTAGTTAGAATCGCTTTCTTTCAGCACAAAAAAGATAAATAGGAAAAACGACAAAAACAAATTCGCTGCTCGCTCTCCGCTCTCCGCTCTGCGCTCTGCGCTCTGCGCTCTGCGCTCTGCCCATCGCGTTCACAATGTGTTCCCCCTCCTCTCTGCTAGTTTCCTTCCCGATTTTTAAATGCCACGGGTGAGCGTAGGCTTCCTGAAGTTAAGCCAATAGCAGAACAGCATCAGTGGTTGCCGAGGTGACAGGTACGCAGACTAATCAAGCACAGGCAGGCAGCATGAAAGCAGATTGCAAGGCTGGGTTAGAGACAGGACAACACTGCAGAAATCCCATAACGTTAGCACCTGAATGACAGTAAGAGAAGCAAAGAAAAAAAACACACAAGCCTACCATGCAAAATTGGCCTTTACATTTAAAAACTGCAATTTTAATACAAGTAAAAATACATAGCCCTACCTAAACACCCACTACAATTCTACAGCAGTGCTGCCATGTGACCTGTTCAATTTAACATCTAGATGTAATAGCTGATGCCTGTTTACCTATTTCTCTATAAAGACATTTAAACTGATCTTTTACACTAGACATCAAAATGGAAACATGCAGCCCATGATGTCTTTCTATCCTGATATTGTAGTTATAGAGGCTGGTTTTTAGTTTCTCTAGAGGAACCACAGATAATTTCTGCTCCAAACATGACTCTAATGGAGGTGAATTCTCCAACTGTTTCTAAGCCACACCGTTTAAAAAGTAAGTATTTGAGAAGCTCAGTTGGAATAGAAACCAGCAAACACATGGGGTCCCCAGGACTTGAATTGAGAACCACTGTTTTAGAGTGTTAATGGAAAGTCAATTGCAGTGTCGAGTCTTTATAAGAACCATTGGCAAGTGTTCCCATATGGAAAAAACATACAGCGTTCATATATGAATCATATATTGCAAATATGGAATTGTGACAGGGTGGCACAAGGGATGAGGCCCAGAGACAGACTGCAGTTCAAACACAATACTTTTATTAAATAGAAAACACAAAATAAACAGGCATGAGGGCCAAACAAAAGGTTTTTTAAAACAAACAATAAACAAAAGTAAAACTTACAAAAATAAGGCTTCCAAGCTGAGCTTTGCCTTCACTGGATTGCAAAATTTCCAAAAAACAGCACACAACGAAAAATCACCCTTGCTTCCTCAGCTACCTCTCTCTACTGAGGGGCTGAGGCCTCCTTTTATGCCAGGTGGCTGGGCACTAATTGATTGTTAATTACTCCCACCTGACACAATAAACCTGGGCAGGGAGGAGAATTTAACCCCATCCCTGCCAATATTTACAAGAGCAGAGCCCTGCTCTGCCACACACCTCCACCCACGTACAAAGTATGCAGTACCCCCCCCCTTGAATCCAAGCCCTCCCCCACAAGAGTCCCCTTGTCCCTCGGGTGGGCTATTTCAGCGGGTGGTGGTGGGCGGGGTTGATGTTGGATCCCCCAAGCTTTCTTCAATGGCGGGGGCCCCTGACCTTCAAAGCACGTGAACGCTGGCAGGGAACCTGGACCCTCCAGCTAGTGGCTCCTCTGGTGGTGGAAGCGGGAACGGCGGCCCGTCTCCCTCTGGTGGTGGAGGCGGGAACGGTGGCCTGTCCGCCTCTGGTGGACAAGGCGGGAACTGCGGCCCGTCCCCCTCTGGTGGACGAAGCGGGAACGGCGGCCCGTCCCCCTCTGGTGGACGAGGCAGGAACGGCATATCTTTCAGCTACTGAACAGGCCTCGGTTTTGAAAAGTAATTTTTTTGCCATTGCAACCGACGGCAGTAGTGACATCGAGATTCAGTTGTACCCAGTTGTAATACGTTACTTCAGTGAAGAAATTGGCAAAGTGGTAACGCAGCTGCTTGCTTTACCATCATGCGAGGATATATCAGCGACAGGAGAAAATATCTTTAAGACTGTGGATACAGTATTGAAGTCATTTGAAATACCGTGATAAAATTGTGTTGCATTTGGAGCAGATAATGCAGCTGTAATGCTGGGTGTACATAAAGGTGTAGCTGCCTATGTAAAAATGGAAAACAGTTCTGTCCATGTACAGGGTTGTCCCTGTCATTTAATTCACATTGCTGCACAGTCGGCTGCAAAGAGATTACCAGCAAGAATTGACTCCTGATTGAAATATATTACTATCTAGACAAAAGTGGCAAGCGGCACAAGCAGTTGAAACAGTGCCAGGACTTGTGTGGCACCAAAGCAAGAAAGATTCTGAAACATGTGAACACCAGGTGTGTGCTTAATTGATTTGGTTGATGTTTTTTATCCAGAGCAATTGATATTTGTATAGGTCTACCCATTTATTAAGCTCCAGAAAAAAAAATATTTATTCCACTTTAAACATAGTTTTAAGCTTTCTTAGACCGAATGTGAAAAAAACGTAAATACCTTATACACATTGAGATATTGCGATATAAGTCGTCAAACTAAGGTAAAATGTGTCCTTCTTCTTTATCACCATCATCATCTGCCGTTCCTTACTTTTTGTATTGAGTGAAATTGGAATACAATAAAGAACGGGATATGTTACGTACCAGTCATGGCATTTCACAGGTTGGTGAACATTTAAATAAACCAGAGAAATCAAGCACTTTGACATACATACCAGTTATATTATGGAATTTATTTATGTTTTAAATCAGCACATATTGCGGAAAAAACACATTAAAAATACCCGGGGGGTTCGAAGCTGCAGCATGACAATTCTACGCTGATACAGACATGCTTTAGCCCACTGCGTCGTGGGTCAGCAGTTGTAATTTACTCAGTTTTGATTTTACACTAGCAGGATATGCTCGACTGAAAATCTCCAGCTTCCGGTTTTAAAATCAACAGTTATCAGTTACATTGAGAAAAACGGCCTGACTCGATTTCACATGTTGGTCTACTCGACTTGGTTTCCACGCAGTTGTTTTTTATATATTAAGCAGCCTATTTCTGCGCCAGCAAGAAGCGCCAGCAAACCGAAGAGCCTCAACAAAAGAGCCGGGAGTCTAGCTGTGGGAGTCCAGCAAGGTGAGGCCTGCGCTGAGACGCTGTTCCAATAGATCCAAACCTAACGGGGCTCTAGAAGAAGCTATCTACTAGTCAGGTCTGCACCCTCCACCCTACTGCTCCTACTGTGCCTTTTGTCCTGCTTGTCCTGCTATGACTGTCTCTCACATCCCTGTTCTGTCCTCCTGTCCTCGTCCTCTGCCCTCCCTCTGCTGCTGCTCCTCCAACCCCTCTAACCTCATTTCTCTGCCTCTCCCCCCCTCCCGCACACTCTCTGGTGCACTCTGGAACTGTCACACTTCTGCTAACAAAGCTGATTTCATCTCTGCCTTTGCCTCCCACCTCTCGCTCGATTTCCTTGCTCTCACTGAAACCTGGCTGTCCCCTGATAACACTGTTACTCCTGCTGCCCTGTCCTCTCTCTACGTCCTGTCCCATACCCCGTGTCTCACTGGACGGGGAGGTGGGACGGGTCTTCTCCTCTCTCCCTCCTTACTCTTTTCTGTCCCCTCCGATCTCATCTCACTCTCTGTCAATACCTTTGAATTTCATGCAGTCCAACTAACCTCTCCCTGTCAACTCCTGCTCATTGTTCTGTACCGCCCCCCTGGGTCTCTCACTCACTTTCTGGATGAACTCGACTATCTACTCTCCTCCCTCCCCTGTCTGTCTACCCTGACTGTCCTGTTGGGTGACTTCAACATCCATCTCTCCAACCCCAGCCACTCTGCTGGATTCCTCCCTCTCCTTCACTCCTTCGACTTCTGTCTCTCTCCGTCCCCTCCTACCCACAAAGCTGGCCGTCAACTGGACCTCACCTTCTCCAGGGCCTGCTGCCCCTCCACCCTCTTTGTCACCCCCCTGGACCTCTCTGATCACTATTTCATCTCTTTTTCTCTGTCTCTCCCCCCTCTCCCTGCTCCTCCTACCCCCACTGTCACCTCTCGCCGTAACCTCCGATCTCTCTCCCCCTCTGTCCTTGCCTCCACTGCTCTCTCTCACCTCCCTCCTATGGACTCCTTTTCACAACTCTCCGTAGACTCTGCTACCTCCACCCTCTTCTCCTCACTCACCGACTCCCTCGACTCCCTCTGTCCCCTCACCTCCCGACCAGCTCGCCCCTCCCCTCCCCATCCCTGGCTCTCCTCTGTGCTCCGCTCGGCAAGAATCACACTGCGATCTGCTGAAAAGAAATGGAAGAGAACCAAACTCCCTGCTGCCCTAGACCTTTACCGCACTCTCCTCTCCTCCTTCTCCTCTACTCTCTCCTCTGCTAAATGTGCTTATTTCCAATCTGTAATCCAAGCCTCCACTAACAACCCATGTAAACTATTCTCTACCTTCTCCTCCCTCCTAAACCCTCCCCCCCTCCTCCTCCCTCCTCTATCTCCCCTGATGACTTTGCCTCCTTCTTCTCTTCTAAAATCTCAGATATCCGCAAACTCTTTAACACCTCTCCCTCCCCCTCACCCCTTCCTGCTCCAACCCCTACACCCACTACATCCCCTACTTACTCGCCCTCCTTCTCCACCTTCTTGCCCCTCTCAGACTCTGACCTCTCCTCCCTGCTCCAGGGTCACAAACCCACCACGTGTGCCTTGGACCCCCTCCCCACTCACCTCTTTCAAGCTGCTGCTCCTGCTCTACTCCCCTTCATCTCCTCCCTCCTCAACACCTCTCTACATTCTGGTATCTTTCCCTCTGCCTTCAAAAAAGCCTCTATCACTCCCCTCCTCAAAAAACCTACCCTCGACCCCACCTCCCTCCAGAGCTACCGTCCTATCTCTCTCCTACCCTTCCTCTCCAAAACCCTCGAGCGGACTGTACACCGCCAGCTCTCTGCTTTCCTGTCCAACCACTCTCTGCTTGACCCTCTCCAATCTGGCTTCCGCTCTGCTCACTCCACTGAAACTGCCCTCCTGTCTGTCACCAACTCACTTAAGTGTGCCCGAGCTGCCTCTCTCTCCTCTGTCCTAATTCTCCTCGACCTCTCTGCTGCCTTTGACACTGTTGATCACTCTATTCTACTATCATCTCTTGCTGACCTGGGGATCTCTGGCACTGCTCTGGCCTGGTTCTCCTCCTACCTCTCCAACCGCACTTACCAGGTAACCTGGCGTGGAGCAACCTCCACACCTCACCCTCTCTTAACTGGAGTCCCCCAAGGGTCAGTCTTGGGTCCTCTCCTGTTCTCTCTCTACACCCGCTCCCTGAGCCCCCTCATCGCATCTTATGGTTTCTCATACCATTTCTATGCTGATGATGCTCAGATTTTCCTCTCCTTCCCCACCTCTGACTCCACCATCTCCTCCCGTATCTCTACCTGTCTGTCTGCTATTTCCTCCTGGATGCACTCGCATCACCTCAAACTCAACCTCTCTAAATCTGACCTCCTTTTCTTTCCCTCCTCCTCCCCCTCCTCTGATCTCTCTATCTCTGTTCCTCTGGAATCTACCACACTCTCTCCCTCTTCCTCAGCTAAGAACCTTGGAGTCACCCTGGACCCCTGCCTCTCTTATTCCCAGCACATCTCCACTCTGGCACGCACTTGCCGATTCTTCCTGAGCAACATCCGAAGAATCCGACCCTTCCTCACCAACTATGCTACCCAGCTCCTGGTCCAGGCCCTGGTACTCTCCCCCCTCGACTACTGCAACTCCCTCCTGGATGGCCTCCCTGCGTCCGCCACCCGTCCGCTCCAGCTCATCCAGAACTCTGCTGCCCGCCTGGTGTTCTCTCTGCCTCGCTTCACCCACGCTACTCCACTACTCCGCTCGCTCCACTGGCTCCCGATCACCGCTCGCATCCAGTTCAAGACTCTTGTACTAGCCTACAGATGTCTTGACCAGACTGCACCCAGCTACCTCCAGACCCTCATCTCTCCCTACACCCCCACTCGACCTCTCCGCTCCGCCTGCACGAGAAGACTAGCTCTACCTCCGCTACGCTCCCCTGCCTCCAGAGCCCGCTCCTTCTCCACCCTTGCTCCGCAGTGGTGGAATGACCTTCCTACAGATGTCAGGACTGCCCAGTCCCTGACCACATTCCGGCGCCTCCTCAAGACTCACCTCTTCAAAGAGCACCTGTAGAACTCCTCTGTTTGTATCCTGGGACACTATCACCCTTCATGTAAATGTGCTTTATTTTGCTCTTATCTGCCCCCTATTTTACTGCATTTAATCCTGTACTTCAGAATACTGTAATCTGCCAAGTGTTTAACCTGTAGTACTTTGTATTTAATCACATCCTGATGTAACTATCACTATTTAATCATATCCTGATGTAACTATCACTATTATCTGCTGTATTATTGAATTGTGGTTTGTCAAACTTGTACTTTGCTTGAACAAAAGTTATTGTATTTCTTGCTCTTATTGTATTACTTGTATTGTAACACTTGAAATGTATTTGCTTACGATTGTATGTCGCCCTGGATAAGGGCGTCTGCTAAGAAATAAATAATAATAATAATAATAATAATAATAATAATAATACATCAAAATAAACCAGCAAACGAGCACTTTGATATCAAAACCAGTTACAATAAGCTATTTATTTATATTTTGAAACAGCACATATCGCTCAAAAAAAAAAATTCTGAGGTTCGAACTAGCAACATGAGTTCTAGGATGTGATACAGACACAGTTCAATCCGCTGCGCCACTGGGTAATTGATCAAATGGGTACAATTTCAAAACTTACATAAATTAATAAATGGCAAGTCAGGAAAGTACATGTTATTGATTTGGCTGATCCACAGCAATTGATATTTGTATAGACCTGTGTAACAGGGTGAGGTGCCCTGTACATTGTTTTGTTTATTTATTTTTAGATCGGGGTCTTCCCCCTCCGCCCCTGTGCAGTGTGTTTTTGTATTTGTTATTGTTTTGTTTATGTATTTGTGACGGCGAGGCGCCGCAGGTTTTGTTATTGTTTTTGTATTTATTATTATTGTGTATAGATGACGGCGTAGCCATTTGTTTGTTATTATTTAGTAGCGTGGATGGGAAGCCCCATTTAAAAACTCGTGCAGAAGGTGGCCATCTCCCGAATTAATTAGGTGATTTAATTTGTTGCTAATCGGGAGATGGTCACCTTTTATAAAAGCCTGCAGCTCTCGGCACTCTGGGTGGGTGTTAGTGAGGAGAGAGCGAGCGGAGTGAGAGTAACAGAAAACGAAACTAAAAATTAAACATAGGAACAGTGAAGGCAATCTGCCCAGCCTGACCTGTGTTGTGTTATATTTTGTGTTCGTGATTTTGTTTTGTTTACCTGTTTTATTTTGCTCTGTGAGCACAGTTTCTTTTTGTTAAAAATATTTTATTTATTTTTTGTATTTAAATAAAACGGCAAACGCCACCTTAAACTGCAGTACTTGCCTGGTGTCAGTTTTCCTTCCTGCTTCTGGCCTGACGTCAGACCATTCATCCAGCCTGTCACACGTGGTGTCCAGCGTGGGATCACCAGCGCCTCCTGGACTCAGGCCAGAAAAGGTACTGCAGGAAAGGGTACTGCAGTTTTTTTCGGGTTTTTTTATTTTTTATTATTGTGTGTGGAGAAAGGAGTGAGGAGGAAGAAGGAAGGGAGGAAAACAGAGGATAGGAAGAAGGAGGAGCTGCAGACAGCAGCAGCTGCAGGAACAGCAGGCACAGGAGGAGATCAGCTGGGAAGCCCTCCTCCACAACATAAGCCAGACCTACTGTTGCTGTATCTGTGGGGAGCGGGGCATTTCCCAGTTAATTGCCCCCTCCCCGAAGACTGGGATTACAGTTGCAGGAGAGGAGACAAGGGGAAGGAGTTGGTGCGTCCACAGCCCAAAAGGGAGGAGACTGAGTGTCCACAGCCCAAGAGGGAGGAGGCCGAGCGTCCACAGCCCAAGAGGGAGGAGTCGGTGTGTCCACAGCCCAAGAGGGAGGAGGCTGAATGTCCACAGCCCAAGAGGGAGGAGCCGGTGTGTCCACAGCCCAAGAGGAGGGTGGCCGAATGTCCACAGCCCAAGAGGGAGGAGCCGGTGCATCCACAGCCCAAGAGGGAGGAGACCGAATGTCCACAGCCCAAGAGGGAGGAGCCAGTGCGTCCACAGCCCAAAAGGGGGGAGGCCGAATGTCTACAGCCCACATCTCCGCCAGCAGAGGGAGAGTTCCTGCTGGTTCCACCTCCACCGCCCTGGGAGGACTGTGTGTCGCTCCCACCTCCGCCAGCAGAGGGAGAGTTCCTGCTGGTTCCACCTCCACCACCATGGGAGGACTGTGTGTCGCTCGCACCTCCGCCAGCAGAGGGTGAGTTCCTGCTGGTTCTGCCTCCACCTCCATGGGAGGACAACTTGTCGCTCCCACCACCACCAGCAGAGGGAGCATGCCTGCTGGTTTCACCGCTGCAGCCAGAAGGGGAGGAGCCCCTGCCGCCTTCGCAGCCAGAAGGGGAGGAGCCCCTGCCGCCTTCACAGCCAGAAGGGGAGGAGCCCCTGCCGCCTTCGCAGCCAGAAGGGGAGGAGCCCCTGCCACCTTCGTAGCCAGAAGGGGAGAAGCCCCTGCCGCCTACCACCTGAGGGAGAGCAGCACGAGCTGCCTCTGCCTCCACCACCACCATCTGAGGGAGAGCAGCAGGAGCTGCCTCTTCCTCCACCACCACCACCCGAGGGAGAGGAGCAGGAGCTGCCTCTCCCTTCACGACAGGATGGACCGGGACAGGAGGCTGGCGGTCCGCAGCCGCCCTTGCATAGGCTGCTGAGCAGAGCAAGGGGGAAAACTGCTGGGTCGCAGCGGCTGAGAAGAGGGCCAACCCTTTGGTCCTGGCTCCCCTCCTGTAGTCGCCTCCTGAGGGTCTGCTGCTGCCGTCGCCTCCTGAGGGTCTGCTGCTGCCGTCGCCTCCTGAGGGACCGCTGCTGCCCTGTCGTGCATCGCCCAGGGATGCCAGTTCGCCACCACCCAAGGATGCCAGCCTCACACCGCCCAAGGATGCCAGCCTCGCACCGCCCAGGGATGCCAGCCTCGCGCCGCCCAAGGATGCCTGCCTCGCACCTCTCAGGGATGCCACGCCTGGATCGCCTGGGGCTGCCTGTTGCTCCGCATCGCCTGTGGCTGCCTGTTGCTCCGCATCGCCTGGGGCTGCCTGTTGCTCCGCACAGGGAACAGGGTACAAGGGAGAAGTGGAGCTCCCGCTGCCGCCTCCATGGCCAGGGGCTCCCCTCCCGAGTTCGCCTCCCGAGGGTCCGCTGCTGCCATCACCTCCCGAGGGTCCGCTGCTGCTGCTGTCGCCTCCTGAGGGTCCGCTGCTGCTACCGTCGCCTCCCGAGGGTCCGCTGCTGCTGCCGTCGCCTCCCGAGGGTCCGCTGCTGCTGCCGTCGCCTTCCGAGGGTCCGCTGCTGCTGCTGTCGCCTCCCGAGGGTCCGCTGCTGCTGCCGTCGCCTCCCGAGGGTCCGCTGCTGCTGCCTGGGGTCGTCAAGGATCCTGCTTTCCCTGGGGTCGCCGGGGATCCTGCTTCGCCTGGGGTTGCCGGGGGCTCTGCTTCACTTGGGGTAGCTACACTGTGGCCGGAGCCCCATGAAGGGGAGCTGCAGGCCATGAAGAAAGGGGGGGAGGTCAGGAGACCAGCTACCCCAGCCGCATTTTCGCGGCAGGAAACACTGTGGCCAGAGCCCCACGGAGGCGAACTTCCGGCCACGAAGAATTGGGGGGTGCCGGACCTCCCACCATGGCCACCCCCATGGACACTGTGCTTCCCCCTCTTCCGGGACTTTGAGACTGGGGGAGGTGGCTGTTGGGGCCAAGTGTGGGATATGTAACAGGTCGAGGTGCCCTGTGCATTGTTTTGTTTATTTATTTTTAGATCGGGGTCTCCCCCTCCGCCCCTGTGCAGTGTGTTTTTGTATTTGTTATTGTTTTGTTTATTTATTTTTAGATCGGGGTCTCCCCCTCCGCCCCTGTGCAGTGTGTTTTTGTATTTGTTGTTGTTTTGTTTATTTATTTTTAGATCGGGGTCTCCCCCTCCGCCCCTGTGCCGTGTGTTTTTGTATTTGTTATTGTTTTGTTTATGTATTTGTGACGGCGAGGCGCCGCAGGTTTTGTTATTATTTTTGTATTTATTATTATTGTGTATAGATGACGGCGTAGCCGTTTGTTTGGTATTATTTAGTAGCGTGGATGGGAAGCCCCATTTAAAAACTCGTGCAGAAGGTGGCCATCTCCCGAATTAATTAGGTGATTTAATTTGTTGCTAATCGGGAGATGGTCACCTTTTATAAAAGCCTGCAGCTCTCGGCACTCTGGGTGGGTGTTAGTGAGGAGACAGCGAGCGGAGTGAGAGTAACAGAAAACGAAACATTAAAAATTAAACATAGGAACAGTGAAGGCAATCTGCCCAGCCTGACCTGTGTTGTGTTATATTTTGTGTTCGTGATTTTGTTTTGTTTACCTGTTTTATTTTGCTCTGTGAGCACAGTTTCTTTTTGTTAAAAATATTTTATTTATTTTCTGTATTTAAATAAAACGGCAAACGCCACCTTAAACTGCAGTACTTGCCTGGTGTCAGTTTTCCTTCCTGCTTCTGGCCTGACGTCAGACCATTCATCCAGCCTGTCACAGCCTGTAACAGGGCGAGCAGCCCTGTACGTATTATTTATTTATTTATTTTTAGAACGGGGTTTCCCCCTCCGCCCCTGTGCAGATTATTGTTTTGTGTTTGTTTGTTTTATGATTTAGTTGTATTTAAATGACGGCGAGAGCCATGCGCCGTAGGTTTTGTTATTGTTTTGTTTTATTTAAACATGTTCTGGAATAAATTAAAAACTAATTAATTAAGTGATTAATTTATTGCTAAATCGGATTATGGTCACCTGCATAAAAGTCTGCAGCTCTCTACCTTCGGGGTGGGTGTATGAGGAGCGAGAGTGGAGAGAGCGAGGAGAGAAAAACAAATCTAAAAAAAAGATACAGGAACAGTGAAGGCTACAGCCCAGCCTGACCTGTATGGTTTATTTATACTTTGTGTTCATGATTTTGTTTCTGTTTGAACCTTTTATTTTGCTCTGTGAGCACAGTGTTTTTGTTTAAATATTTTATTTATTTTTGTTTAATAATAAACAGCACCGCCGCATCTCTTTATTTTAAACTGCAGTATTTGGTGTCAGTGTGTTTACCTTCCTGCATCTGACCTGATGTCACCGCCCAGCCATCCTGTCACACGTGGTGTCAGAATGGGATCATCAGCGCCTCCTGGACGCAGGCCAGCGTGGGTACTGCAGTTTTTTTCGTTTTTTTTTTTTCATTTTTTCTATTACGTGGAGAGTGAGGAGGAAGGAGAATGGGAGGAAATAGGATGAGAACTAGGAAGAGCTGCCAGAAGCAGCAGCAGGAGAGAGGTGAGAGGAGATGGTGGTCAAGGGACCCCACCCAACTGGGATCCCCATACTGGGACACAGAACAGGGGCAGTGGAGAGCTGAAGGGGCCCCCCTGTGTGTCATCTGCAGGGAGTTTGAGCATGACCAGGGGGACTGCCCCTATGAAGACCCCTGCTTCTGGGAAGCCTACTCAATGGGGAGGGTGTCCTGTGTGTCAGGGTGGTTTTGGCTGCTGCAGCAGCAGATCCCATCACCTCCACAGGCCAAGGGAAAAAAGAAGGTGAGGAGAAGGAGGCAGAGAGGGGACATGGACCTGGAGTGGGAGGAGCCTGAACATCCTGCGCCTGAGTGGGAGGAGACAGAATGTCCTGCGCCTGAGTGGGAGGAGCCCAAATGGGGAGGCGCCCCTGCCGCCTTTGCAGCCAGAAGGGGAGGAGCCCCTGCCGCCTTCGCCAGGAGCAGAGCAGCAGGAGCGGCCTCTGCCTCGAACACCACCTGAGGGAGAGGAGCAGGAGCTGCCTCTCCCTTCAAGACAGGACGGACCGGGACAAGATGCTGGCGGTCCGCAGCTGCCCTTGCATAGTCTGCTAAGAAGAGCAAGGAGGAAAACCGCCGGGTCACCACGACTGAGAAGAGGGCAATCCCAGCACCACCGCTGGTCCTGGCTCCCCTCCTGAGGTCGCCTCCCGAGGGTCCTCTGCCGCCGTCGCCTCCTGAGGGACCGCTGCCGCCCTATCGTGCATCACCTGGGGATGCCAGTTCGCCGTCGCTCAGGGATGCCTGCCTCGAACCGCCCAAGGATGCCTGCCTCGCACTGCCCAAGGATGCCTGCCTCGCACCGCCCGGGGATGTCTGCCTTGCACCACCCAAGGATGCCTGCCTTGCACCGCCCATTTATGTCACTTTTTCCACAAACCTGGTCGTGTGAACCCACTGTGTCTGCTGTTATTGTTCAAACTGAGATCTCAATTATTACATTCATCCCCCAATTAAACTAACAATTAGTTAATTCATGCAATGTTAGACATAACTTGAAATATCCAACTCTTTTTGCTGGTCCACATACCCTGATCAGGACTAATCTTGGACTACCTTACCTGAGTTAACATTAGGTAGTCCAAGATTAGTGCTAATTGGGGCCTGTGCAACCAGCCATTTAAGAGCTAAAAATCATTCAAAAGCTCTGATTATACAATTAGTTCAATAAAGTAATTCAGATCTCAGTTGGATCAAAAACAAGCAGACAGTGGGGCCCCTGGACCAAGATTGAAAACACTGTGTTATTAAAATAGAACTGCAAGGAATTTACAAACCACAGCCAGACCAAAAACAACAACTGCAGGAACATTGCCGAAAGAATCCAGAAACAAAACAACGAAAACAATTACAACCCAACCATCAGGACCCACATATCCAAACACAAAGGCAACAAGAACAGCTTCAATCAGAGGCAAAGAGACTTCGGGGACGTGAAAGCTACCATAAAAACGACAAAGCGACTTCAACAGCAGGAATGTTACCAAGAAAACTTAGAGACAAAATGACTTCAACAGCGGGAACGTTACCAACAAATCACAGCGCAAAGTGACTTCGGGAGTGCGAAACCTACAAACACCACACAGAACCAAAAAGAAAGTGAAAAGACAAAGCATGCTGCAAATCCTGCTGTACAAATGCAAAGAAAAGACAATACCATCAGAACCCAAACAAATAAAAAACTTTGTACAGAGCATATTATGCTGACAAATATATCCTTGTAAAAGTTAAAAGAAGACACACCTACAACATTTGCTACAAATTGAAACAATTAGTAAACACATACAAAAGGAAAAACATTTTAAGACTCCAATGCCAAAAACAATACTACATCACACAATTAGTGAAAAACTTAAAAGGCAGGAGTCATGCTTCAACTCATGACAGCAACATATCTTGTTGACCTTTCCATCAAAGTCTCTTTGAAAATGCAGAACAACCTACAACGTCTGTTTACTGCACTACAAAGCAGCACATAAACAAATACTCGCACAGGACAATGTCTCCCAACAGGCAGAGATGATATGTGGCCCAACTCAACACACACCTCATACTCAGGCCTACTTTTGGGAAGCCACATATTCTACTGTTCTATCATGCATTCCCATTGATGAAAAAGGCCAGTGTCACATAGAAATTACAAATGGGCAACCTTTCCTGGTAGCAAATGTAGGCAATGCAACACTTTTCCAGTCATGAAACATCAACTTATTCAATCAGCAGGAACAATGATTGCAGTCCAACTTATGCTTTGGGAAACCAAACCAGATGGGACTGTTACAAAGCGACACAATGCCAAGTTTACTGCTGTGCATAAGAGCAACTGTGGATAACAGGAATGACCAATTATCTTCCATTATCATACACCAGGGACAGGGTGTTGATTCAGGACACTATGTGTCTGTTCTTGCAGTGGGTGCTACTGGAAATGGGTGCATGTAAATGACACACTCATTGAAGTCAAACCATGGCCAAAAAATGCAAAGGACATGTATATGGCCTTTTATGAAGCGATCTAATGCTTTACAAATGGCTTACATTGGGCTAAGTTCATAACTCCACTATATCAAGGAGAATACTGTTTTGTTTCAATCATTATAATCTCTTAGTATACTGCCCTTTAGCACTTACATTCATATGTACATTATTAACCATTCATAACATTTTACTTTTATAGCTACGTAAAAATCAATAGTTATCAAAATATACATATTGTTTTTACCACTGATGGATGTACATTTGCAACCAAAATAATAAAATCTTTACACTTTCAACACAGTCAAAAAGTCCCTTATACACCACTATCTTACTTTCAAGTCTTCTCATTACTGTTATTTTACTTGGCTTATTACTTGCCTATCTGTCTGTCTACCATACACATTCTCTAATCTCTTTCCCTCACATTATTCATTATTTGCTGAAGTAAAAAAAGAAGTGCTATCCCATGGCAAACACATAAACCCCCGAATGGTGAAACTGGTTAATAAACAGTACGTTTTGTTGTTTTACATTGATATTAACTACAAAATCTTCCTTGCGCCCTGTGCCTGCCGGGTTGAAGCTTCAAACTTTATTCAGTGCAAGGGAAGAGAGAGCAGTGTACATCAAAGCTGACTCTGTCTAACACAAGTGGGTTTTATAGTTTTCATCTGCGTAGCAGAAGAAGCTTCTAGAACAGACATATTAAAGTGGTGTCAGGGGGAACAGCCCAGGGTGTGAAACACTTAAACAAAAACAACTTGATAACTAATCTGAACTGGTTCTATGGTTAGTGCGTGCAAACTGTTGCTTTATCTCAAGGGTGGGGATCCTGTTGTGAATATATCCTGAGTCACATACACTTGTTGCAACATATTGCAGCTGTATAGATTTCTTTACCCTCCACAGTGAATTGAGGACGAACAACAAGGCACTGAAAATACAGTTTCAGTTTGAAGATTACATTTAAATGCAGTATAAATCCTGATATGATTAAAGGCAATAGTATTGTGCTGCTAAAGTACATCTGCAGTTGAGTGCCCTATAGTCCAGTGCACTTGAGGTTTATACCTGCCTTCTGATCACGTATTACTGTGCTTTATTTTTTGTCTGTATTTTGAAACAAGCCTTGGATTTTAAACCTAAAGCAGCAGCTTGATTTAACAAGAGACTAAAATTGTTGAAAGTCGGATGGACAGTGGTAGAATAAAGGTACGTTCTCCAGCTTCTCCAAATCCTATCCGGGTTTAAAGGCTTTGTAAATGCAACAAGTAGAGTGCTGTTTAAATGGATTTGATTGCCATATGATTTAGCTATTGGATCGTTTCAGGCAAAGGACAAAGCTGTTAAAATATATCCTCCTGCTGGAATTCTGCACATTGTTTTCAACCTGGCTGGCTCCAGCCTGGAACAGACCGGGTTTTTTGAATTTGCTGCTAAATCAGAAACAAATTGGCAGTTCTAACAAGCAAATTACTTGACTATCTAATAATGAATTAAATGTTAAAGGACTGCTATTTTGTTACTATGGAGTGTAAAAAAATAACAAACTTGTTAGCGAAATGAACTGGTCACAGGCGCTAAATACTAGTATGTAAATTCAAAAGATGTGACGAATAAGGAAAGATATCAGACTCATTTGCTTGTTATTTCTGCCAATTTATTGTTGATTTAGCAGTGAATTCAACCAGGGCTGGAGCTGTGTTGAAAACAGAGCAGTGCAGAATTCCAGCAGGAGTAAACTGGATATGTCGCCTGAACGATGTGCTGTTGGGGGTGGGGGGTTGCGTTTTGCATTCTAGAATTGTATGCTTCTTTCTTTGTTGTGTGTTGTATGAATGTTCATTGTAAATAACTTCTTCATATTGTGCTATTATTGCAGTTAGGGCTCTGGATTCTCAACCAGAGGGTCATGAGTTCAGTCCCAAGCCGGGAACACTGCTGGTGTGCTCTTGAGAAAAGTACTTTACCTAGATTGCTCCAGTAAAACCCCAACTGTATAAATTGGGTAAATTGGATGTAAAAATAATGTGATATAATTGTAACAATTGTATGCTGCCCTGGAATAGGGGCATCAGCAAAGAAATTAACAATAACAATTTAAAGATGAAAGAAAAACCTAATTGATTGGCAATTTATGGAGGGAAAGTACTGGGAGCTGCAGTTTGTGTTCTTCAGGATATACTGAAACTTCACAGTTTATTTAGTAAGAGCACTAGCCTCTTTTCTCAAAGCATTTTCCACAAATTCGCTATTGAAGAATATTTTTCTAAAAGGAATAAAATACACGCTACCAATACAATCAGTCCTGATACACAGTGTTTATTAGATTGCTGTATGAGTCAGTCATGCTTCATTAACCCTCCTATTATGTTGAGAATTTCGGTACAGCTGTTATGTTTTGGGTCATATTGACCCGATGCAATTTCAAACAGCTTTAAATTGAATAAATGTTTTTATTTGAAAAGGCAAAAGGTGTCTTCAGTTTCAGACACTTCCTCTTCAACTTCACTGTCACAGTCCACGAGCTGTGATCAAACTTCTTTGAGTGCTAACCTTTTGGAGCTCCTCATTTTTCAATGTCTTTACCAGTGAGATGCTGTTGCACTGCTGACAGAGAACATGAGGCTCGGTCTTGTAGATGGATATATTTCTTTTTTTTTTTGTTTATAAATACCTCCAGACATAATAAAACAAATAGAATAATAATAATAAAATAATAACACATAAAAGAAGTTGGTTTTATTGCTGCACACAAATCTACATTGATAAAAGCTCCAGGTCACAGTGACCCGAAACATCATCCATAACCTATAACAAAACAACATCTCAAAGGTTCTGTGTTCAGTGTGTAAGTTCATGACCCCAACTTAGGAAAAGTCAGAAAATGTTGTACAAACAAATAAAAGGGAAATGACATTTAAGCTAAGCAGAAACTAGTACCGGATTGAGAGGAACAGTAGTTCCTCGTACAAGTTAGAAAAACTTGGCGGAACTGCCGAGACTGTCTATACAGCACCAAGAGTTTTGCTGTTTTGACCATGTTGCAGCAGCAAAACTAAATAACTTAGAAGTACCATTCCACTTTAAGCTTTCTTAGGTTGAATGTGAAAAAATAATGTAAATACCTCTTATACAGACTGAGATATAAGTCGTCAAACTAAGGTAAAATTGTCATTCTCCTTTTTTCATCATCATCATCTTCCGTTGTTACGGGAGAAGAAGAAGAAAAAACACCTGCCGGGTTCGAAGCTGCAGCAAGAGACTTCTATGCTGATACAGACACGCTTTAGAATGCTGTGCCACCAGTCAGCTGTTGGAATGCCTTCAATTTTGAAGCTTACATCCGTACTTGACGAGTTTGACTGAAAATCGGCTGAAAATCTCCAGCTTAAGGTTTTAAAACCAGCAGCAGAGAAAAACGGCCTAACTCGATTTCACATGTTGGTCTACATCAAAATAAACCAGGGAACGCAAGCACTTGATATCCATAACAGTTACACTAAGCTATTTATTTATGTTTTGAAACAACACATATCGCACAAAAAAAACAAAAAAAAATCTGAGGTTCGAACTTCCAACCCGCTGCGCCTCTGGGTAGTTGTTGAAATGTATTTAATTTTTAAACTTACATAAATTAATAAATGGCAAGCCAGGAAAATACATGTCACTAATTGATTTGGTTAATGTTTTTATCCAGAGCAATTGATATTTGTATCGGCCTACTGTAACAGGGCAAGGAGCCCTGTACGTGGATTTTGTTTATTTTTAGAATGGGGTACCCCTCCTGCCACCTGTGCAGTGTAGTTTTGCATTTGTTTGTTTTAGTTATTGCAGTATTATTATTATTATTATTATTATTATTATTATTATTATTATTATTATTTATTTATATATGACGGCAAAGCGCCACAGGTTTTGTTATTGTTTTGGTATTTAGGAATGTATTTATAAGCTCTGTGTGTTTTGTTATTGTTTTGGTATTTAGGAATGTATTTATAAGCTCTGTGTGTTTTGTTATTGTTTTGGTATTTAGGAATGTATTTATAAGCTCTGTGTGTTTTGTTATTGTTTTGGTATTTAGGAATGTATTTATAAGCTCTGTGTGTTTTGTTATTGTTTTGGTATTTAGGAATGTATTTATAAGCTCTGTGTGTTTTGTTATTGTTTTGGTATTTAGGAATGTATTTATAAGCTCTGTGTGTTTTGTTATTGTTTTGGTATTTAGGAATGTATTTATAAGCTCTGTGTGTTTTGTTATTGTTTTGGTATTTAGGAATGTATTTATAAGCTCTGTGTGTTTTGTTATTGTTTTGGTATTTAGGAATGTATTTATAAGCTCTGTGTGTTTTGTTATTGTTTTGGTATTTAGGAATGTATTTATAAGCTCTGTGTGTTTTGTTATTGTTTTGTATTCCATTTTGTATGTATTGATGGCGTAGCTGATTGTTTTGTTTAGTAGCGTCCCATCCACAGTAATTTAAAAACCTCGTGCAGAAGGTGGCCATCTCCCGAATTAATTAAGTGATTAATTTGTTGCTAATTGGGAGATGGTCACCTGCATAAAAGCCTGCATCTCTCTGCACTCATGGTGGGTGTATAAGGAGCGAGAGACAAAACAAAACAAAACTTACATTAAATACAGGATCAGTGAAGGCTCCTGACCGGTATTGCTTATTTTGTGTTCAAGATTTGTTTTGTTTAAACCTTTTATTTTTGCTCTGTGAGCAAGTGTTTTGTGTTTGAACTTTGTATTTATTTTTGTTATTTAAAAATAAAACGGCGCACGCCACCTTTAACTTACGTTCCTGCTTCTGACCTGATGTCACCGCCCAGCCACCCTGTCACACCTACCCATATATTATAAAAAATAAATAAATAAATAAATATAGTATACCGATAGCCTATCCATGACGCTTGTGAGCCATAACTTAGTGTTTGCATTTGGCAATATATGTCAGTGGCGTAATGGTTAGGGTTTATGAATTACTGATACAATAACCTGGGTTTAAACTGTAATGTTAACTGGTTGTTAATTCACACTGAATGGTTTATGAATTACTAGTATAATAGAATCTAGTTTTAACGTAATATTGATTGCTGCTAATCTACACCGACTGGGTATGAAATGTTGATATAATATAACCTGGCTTCTAAACGTAATAATTGATGCTGATTTGCACTGAATCGTTTATGAATTAGTGATAGTATTGTATTTGTAAACTGACTACTAAAACTGGGTACTTCTTAAAAACGCTAATCTCCGCTAGGTGATACTCAGCAATTGTGCCTAGTGATTGAGTTGCCATTGTCTTGCTAATTATCCATACAGCAATTCATCTAACCTGTTTGTTATAATTGAAATGTGGATGTGATCGTTTTGCACTGAAGTTGTTGTTTCTTGATTGTGTGTTTTTTTTCTCTTATGATTTGAATATTGGTTTGTGTACCAACACTTAGTTTTATTTCATTAGTTTTAGTCGCACATATTGGTTTTAAATGTAATATTTGATTGTTTTATATTGAAGTTTGGTTTATTGCTGTATGGTAGTTTAACTGGCAGCAGTGTGGAGTAGTGGTTAGGGCTCTGGACTCTTGACCGGAGGGTCGTGGGTTCAATCCCAGGTAGGGGACACTGCTGCTGTATCCTTGAGCAAGGTACTTTACCTAGATTGCTCCAGTAAAAACCCAACTATATAAATGGGTAATTGTATGTAAAAATAATGTGATATCTTGTAACAATTGTAAGTTGCCCTGGAGACTAAGAAATAATAATAACTGAAGTCCCACTGGCTCTGACTGACAGAAGCAGTTGTGGCACATTGAAAAAGAAATATGGAGACCACATCGAAAAAGAAATGGTGAGCGTCACATCAAAATGTAAAAAGCAAAGTGGAAATTGTGAAATAAATACATGAACAAATATTGAAATGAATTAATAAAGGCCTATATTTTTATTTATTTTATTTATTCATTTATTTATTTTTAATTTTGGCAGGGAATATCCTCCATAACATAAAGCACAAAAATAAAATAAAGATATCCTGAGGTTAGAACTAGCAAAGTGAGTTATAGGCTGT
This sequence comes from Acipenser ruthenus, assembly GCF_902713425.1. Taxonomy (NCBI): domain Eukaryota; kingdom Metazoa; phylum Chordata; class Actinopteri; order Acipenseriformes; family Acipenseridae; genus Acipenser; species Acipenser ruthenus. Next base: position 13,172,312 of record NC_081201.1, on the reverse strand, counting down.
GATACAGACACAGTTTAAACCACTGCACCACTGGGTAACTGCTCAAATATGTTTAATTTTTCAACTTACATAAATTAATAAATGGCAAGCCAGGAAAATGCATGTCAGTTGATTTAGCTGATGCTTTTATCCAGAGCAACTGATATTTGTATAGGCCTACCCATATAAAAGTAAAATATATACAGTACATATACATTATATATATATATATATATATATATATATATATATATATATATATATATATATATCACACACACACACATATATATATATATATATATATATATATATATATATATATATATATATATATATATAGCAGCCTATACCGGTAGCCTATTAGTCATGCAATATGACACTAGTGAGCCATGACTTCGTGCCTGCATTTGGAAATATGTCAGTGGTGTAATGGTTAGGGCACATCACTACGTACTGAAGGGTCATAGGTTCAATACCAGGTGGGGGTCACACTGCTCTTTTTACCCATTGCTCCAGAAATAAACATTGGTTATTGTATGTAAAAAAAAAAAAAAACTGTTAACGCGTATGAACATTTTAAAAGTGTTACAACTCAAATAGGTCTAAGAATATATAAAATAAAAGCCACAAGGTGTTTAATTCCTAAACACATTTAGAATCATAAATTCAGTAACATGTTTGAAAAGTGTGACAAATAGCCTACGTGTTTAAACACCTGGTTTATAGGCTATGTCTTAGTGATAATATATATTTCAATTCATCATATAGCCCCAAAGAAATCGATATAGCATTTGGCTTTGAGAAACATATTCTTAAAAACACCTATCATGCCTGTTGCCATGTTTTCCTCTATTGAATAGAGGTTGATTTGCTATTTGATTGGTTTCCACATAGCTTTTTTCCACCTAGTTGTTATTAGTCAGTTAGGCTATTTTGTGCACCAGCATGAAGCGCCAACAAACCGAAGAGCCTCACAACAAAAGCCGGGAGTCTAGCTGTGGGTGTCCAGCAAGGGGAGGCCTGCTCCGAGACGCTGTTGGAAAAGATCCGAACCTAGCAGCGCTCTGGAAGACGCCATCTACTAGTCGGTTCTGTACCCTCCCCACCCCCCCAGCACTGCCACTGTGCCTATTTGTCTCGCCTGTCCTGCTATGACTGTCTCTCTCATCCCTGTTCTGTCCTCTCACTCTCGTCCTCTGCCCTCTCTCCGCCGCTGCTCCTCCAACCCCTCTAACATCATACCACTGCCTTCCCCACCCCCCCTCTCACCCTCTCCCCCCTCACACTCTCTCTGGTGCATTCTGGAACTGTCACTCTTCTGCTAACAAAGTGGATTTCATCTCTGCTTTTGCCTCCCACCTCTCTCTCAATTTTCTTGCTCTCACTGAAACCTGGCTGTCCCCTGATAACATTAACTCCTGCTGCTCTGTCCTCTCTCTACGTCCTGTCCTATACCCCGCGTCTCACTGGACGGGGAGGTGGGACTGGTCTTCTCCTCTCTACCTCCTTATTCTTTTCTGTCCCCTCTGACCTCTCCTCACTCTCCGTTAACACCTTTTGAATTTCATGCTGTCCAACTAATCTCTCTCTGTCAACTCCTACTAATTGTACTGTACCGTCCCCCTGGACCTCTCGCTCACTTTCTCGATGAACTTGACTATCTACTCTCCTCCCTCCTCTCTCTGTCTACCCCAACTGTCCTGTTAGGTGATTTCAACATCCATCTCTCCAACCCCAGCCACTCTGCCGGATTCCTCCCTCTCCTTCACTCCTGCAACTTCTGTCTGTCTATCCACAAAGGTGGCCATCAACTGGACCTCACCTTCTCCACGGCGTGCTGCCCCTCCACCCTCTGTCACCCTCCTGGACCTCACTGATCACTATTTCAACTCTTTTTCTCTGTCTCTCCCCTCCCTGCTCCTCCTACCCCCATTGTCACCTCTCGCCGTAACCTCCGCTCTCTCTTCCCCTCTGTCCTTGCCTCCACTGCTCTCTCTCACCTCCCTCCTATCGACTCCTTCTCCCAACTCTCTGTAGACTCTGCTACCTCCACTCTACCGCTCTCTCCTCTCCTCCTTCCCCTCTACTCTCTCCTCCTGCTGAATGTTCTTATTTCCAATCTATAATCCAAGCCTCCACTAACAACCCATGTAAACTATTCTCTACCTTCTGCTCCCTCCTAAACCCTCCCCCCTCTCCTCCTTCCTCCTCTAACTCCTCTGATGACTTTGCCTCTTCTCTTCTAAAACCTCAGATATCCGCAAACTCTTTAACACCTCTCCCTCCCCCCCATCCACTCCCGTTCCAACCCCTACACCCACTGCGTCCCCTACTAACTCCCCTCCTTCTCCACCTTCTCTCCCATCTCAGACTCTGACCTCTACTCCCTGCTCCAGGGTCACAAACCCACCACGTGTGCCTTGGACCCCCTCCCCACTCACCTCTTTCAAGCTGCTGCTCCTGCTCTACTCCCCTTCATCTCCTCCCTCCTAAACACCTCTCTACATTCTGGTATCTTTCCCTCTGCCTTCAAAAAAGCCTCTATCACTCCCCTCCTCAAAAAACCTACCCTCGACCCCACCTCCCTCCAGAGCTACCATCCTGTCTCTCTCCTACTCTTCCTCTCCAAAACCCTCGAGCAGGCTGTACACCGCCAGCTCTCTGCTTTCCTGTCCAACCACTCTCTGCTTGACCCTCTCCAATCTGGTTAACGCTCTGCTCACTTCACTGAAACCGCCCTCCTGTCTGTCACTAACTCACTAAACTCTGCCCGAGCTGCCTCTCTCTACTCTGTCCTAATTCTCCTCGACCTCTCTGCTGCCTTTGACACTGTTGATCACTCTATTCTACTATCCTCTCTCGCTGACCTGGGAATCTCTGGCAATGCTCTGGCCTGGTTCTCCTCCTACCTCTCAAACCGTACTTACCAGGTAACCTGGCGTGGAGCAACCTCCACACTTCGCCCTCTCTCAACAAGAGTCCCCCAAGGGTCAGTCTTGGGTCCTCTCCTGTTCTCTCTCTACACCAGCTCCCTGGGCCCCCTCATCGCATCCTATGGTTTCTCATACCATTTCTATGCTGATGATGCTCAGATTTTCCTCTCCTTCCCAACCTCTGACTCCACCATCCCCTCCCGTATCTCTACCTGTCTGTCTGCTATCTCCTCCTGGATGCACTCGCATCACCTCAAACTCAACCTCTCTAAATCTGACCTCCTTTTCTTTCCCTCCCCCTCCTCTGATCTCTCTATCTCCATTCCTCTGGAATCTACCACACTCTCTCCCTCCTCCTCAGCTAAGAACCTCAGAGTCAACCTGGACCCCTGCCCCGACCCTTCCTCACCAACTACGCCACCCAGCTCCTGGTCCAGGCCTTGGTAATCTCCTGCCTAGACTACTGCAACTCCCTCCTGGTTGGCCTCCCTGCATCCGCCCCCTGTCCGCTCCAGCTCATCTAGATCTCCGCTGCTCGTCTGGTGTTCTCTCTGCCTCGCTTCTCCCATGCTCCGCTCACTCCACTGGCCCCCGATCACCGCTCGCATCTAGTTCAAGACTCTTGCACTCGCTTAAAGATGCCTTGAACAGACTGCACCAAGCTACCTCCAGACCCTCATCTCTCACTACACCCCCACTCGACTTCTCCGCTCCTCCTGCACTAGAAGACTGGCTGTACCTCCTCTACGCTCCCCTGCCTCCAGAGCCCACTCCTTCTCTACCCTCGCCCGCAGTGGTGGAATGACCTTCCTACAGATGTCAGGACTGACAACCTTCTGGCGCCTCCTCAAGACTCACCTCTTCAGACATCACCTGTAGAACTCCTCTTTTCCCTCTGGACACTATCACTCTCTTCCTTAATGTGCTTTACTTGCTCTTATCTGCTCCCTATTTTACTGCATTTAATCCTGTATTTTAGAGTACTGTAATCTGTCACAAGTGTTAGTTAATCTGTAGTATTTTGTATTTAATGATATCCTGATGTAACTATCACTGACACTTATCTGCTCTGTTATTGAATCATATTTTGTCATATATGATGTGTATATACACTTGTACTTGCTAGAACTTAAGTCATTGTATTTTATCTTGCTCTTAATTGTATTAATATTTGTACTGTGATTCTGAAATGTATTTGTTTATGACTGTAAGTCTCCCTGGATAAGGGCGTCTGCTAAGAAATAAATAATAATAATAAAAATTGTTTTGTTGGATTTGTTATGAAAACAACGTTGTTTCTCACACCATGTTGTGGGAAAGTTTTGAAGAACGTGAATGCTTCTATGACTTCTTCACTGCAAGCTGGATATTACACATTTCTTCGTTGGATTGAAGTAAATGTATGAATTGTATTGGCACTGGAGATTCGGTGAAAAACTTTAGGGATTTTCTGCATTCTACCAATTGCAGTATCTCTTAGTATACTGCCCTTTAGCACTGACATTCATATGTACATTTTTAACCATTCATAACATTTTACTTTTGTACTATCTATAAGAAAAACATTGTCAATGTAAAAAAAACAAGTTAGAAAAATGCAACAGCCGTTTAAAGGGGTGATATCAAACACAAAAGCCCAAATTAGGAGAAGCAATTGGGGCAACCTTGTCAAGCATCAAGCAAATAGGCACAATTGGAAAGGTGCTGGGGTCCAACATTCACACAAATCTTGCTTCTAACTTGGCGCCTTTTTTTGATCGCTTCGCTCCACTTGAAATGCTCTTTGTATGACTTGAAGTGACTGAGACACACTCACACGCACTTTGTGTGTATGTCTCAGAGTGTGTCTCAGTGTGTGTTTGTATGTCTCAGTGTGTGTCTTTCACAAGGCTGGCTGAGTGGTGACACGTCAGACCCGGAAGAAACAGACAGACACAGTGAGGTTGGTGAAGCTGAGCACTTGGGTGTGCTCAGCATTTAATAAACAAAATAAGCTAACACAAAAACAGGACACGGCACTCTACGCCAAAATAAATAGACAAACAAAACGCACTAACACACAAAACAAGCGTACGAACGTTTAAACAAGTACCGTGCTGGCACTTCCAGCACGCTGTAGCAATTGTTATTCTTTATTTCTCTTCAGTTCTCCTCCTATCTACACCCATTCTCCACTCACGAACACCCAACCCCGAGTGAATGAAACGTGCATCTATTTATACTGTTGTGCTGGGATTCAATTACTAATTAATTATTCACTTGAATCCCAGAACGTGAATGAATTACGTGCAACCTCGTGCGCACATATTACTTACTTTAAATGCACGTGCAGTGATGTGCAATCCCGTGCCTAAATACAATTATACATTTTTAAATACACGTGAAACACAGACCCGTTTATATCCCGTGTACCAATGACTATACACCAACATTAACACACGCACCATACAACACATAACACACAAATGTACACAGGGGCGGGGCACATTGCCACAGTGTCTCAGAGTGTGTGTCTCAGTGTGTGTTTGTATGTCTCAGTGTATGTGTCTCAGTGTGTGTGTTTGTATGTCTCAGTGTATGTGTCTCAGTGTGTGTCTCAGTCACTGCAAGTCATACAAAGATCATTTCAAGTGGAGCGAAGCAATTCAAAAAAAGGCGCCATGTGAGAAGCAACAATTGTGTGAATTTTGGGCCCCAGCACCTTTCCAATTGTGCCTATTTGCTTGATGCTTGACAAGGTTGCCCCAATTGCTTCTCCTAACTTGGACTTTTGTGTTTGATATCACCCCTTTAAACGGCTGTTGCATTTTTCTAATTTGTTTTTTTACATTGACAATGTTTTTGTTATAGATTAAACAGACACCAAACATAATTGGAGGCTTAATTATTAATCTTTTTTATGACCTTCAGATAAAAAAACATGCAAACAGCAAATTTGTGAAAAACGCTTTGAGTAATGAGGCCACTTCCTGAACATCACTGTCAAAAGTAAAGGGTAATAACTGTTTGCAATATTAAGTTACATTTATGATCTAGCTCACTTCCAATGATTTGCATGAAACACACACCTGAAATCATAGTCTAGTTCAAGCTAGAGTTCAACAGAGTTTACAACAGCAAGGATTTGAAATAATAATACAGTAGAACACCTTGAGAAGTCTTAGTTCTAAACTGGAGATCACAGTGCATTTAAACACAGTGCATTTTATCATAGTTATTCTGGGTCCCAAACTTGAGCCCATTTTCTTTTTGAGAAGACAAAACACTGCAGTAAAACCTTTAGGACCAATGGGTTTTGAGGTAGTAAAATGTTCGAATTGCATCTGTAACATATTTTTTCCAAAAAAAAAACTCTTAACAAATAGATGTCACGCCTTCACATTTATAACACAGTTCAGCACTGCCCTGTAAACAGTGTAATTAGAGGCTGAATTACACATAAAAGGAGTTGAAGAGGCCACTGCACACAAGTAGACAGGCTAACAAGGGAGCAGTTCAGATAATAACATGGTTCGGATAAACAGGAACCAGATAATATTATTATCTTAGCATACATCCATATCCAGGATGACTTGCAAATTATTAAGAGCAATTTCAAAATACAATCAATGTTCTGGAAATTAAGAGTATATTCGGGGGCTCCTGAGTGGCGCATCCAGTTAAGGCACTTCACTGGAAGTGCAGGATGTGCCCTATAGCCTGGAGATCGCTGGTTCAAGATTTGAATGTGCAGACGTGAATTCGGTACTTGGAAGTATCTCGGGTGAAATGTGCACATTAACAATTTACAATCTAAAGTTAAGTCCAGACTTGGTTTCCTATACCGTAATAGGTGTTGTTTTACTCACTCAACTAAATATACTCTAGTTCAAATGATCATCCTTCCCATTTTTATTATGGTGATGTAATTTTTAGATTGGCTCCTAGGGGTGCTCTTGGAAGGCTAGATGTCTTTACCACTCTGCTATCAGATTTGTGACTGGTGCACCATTTAATACACATCACTGCGATCTCTGTTCTTTGGTTAATTGGCCTTCTTTGCATACAAGGTGCCTAATTCATTGGCACCTGCTAATCTAGAAGACTTTGTTGGGTGAAGCTCTTACTTATCTGCGCAATTTGCTGAATGTTTATCTGTCTGCCTCCAATTTTCAATCCTGTGGTTATATTAAATTGGTAACACCGAAGGTCCATACAGTTTTCGGTCGTAGCTTGTTCCAGTTTTCAGCAGCTAATGCCTGGAACACACTACAATGAAGACTGAACCTAACTAGTTTTATTTCAATCAATGTGTTTAAGCAAAAACTGAAAGCTGTATCTACCGCTTCCTGTGTTTGCTGACATGTTGTTGTTGTGGTTGTTTTACTCTTTATTTCAATAACAAAAATGTTACTCAAATGGAGTCAGATGCTAAAACCTGTATGCTTTATTTAGTTTGTATTTCAGACTATATGATGGAGTGCTCCTTCTGGACCAGCTACCCAACCCTCACACTCATCCTCCTATCCCTTCATGCGGTGCCTCACTACCATGGCAGCAAGATCCTGGTGTTCCCGGTAGACGGCAGCCATTGGGTGAACATGAACATCCTCGTTCAGGGGCTGCATGGGCGGGGTCATGACATCAGAGTGGTGCGCTCTGGGACCAGCTGGTACATCAAGGAGAAATCGCCCCATTACACTTCCGTCACCGTCACTCTACCTGAAGGCCTGACCATGGAGAGTGAAGACTTCCTTGCCTTATTCTTGAAGAAAATGCTGGAGATCCGACGTGGAAAAGGGTCTCTGCAGGCTTTCATTGCCAAGAACATTGATTTTTCTGGACACTCTAAAGTTCACAGAGAGATGTGCCAGATGGTGAGGACCATGTTTGAGGATCCACAATTAATGAAGCAGCTCCAGGATGCCCAGTTTGATTTGGTCCTCACAGATCCAGCGTTTGCTGGAGGGGTTTTGCTGGCTCGCTACCTGAAACTACCGATGGTCTTCAATGTCCGTTGGGTTCCAAGCTGGGAAGCTCACTTTACCTTTGCTCCTTCTCCTATCTCCTACATCCCGATTATAGGATCAGAGTTCTCTGACCAAATGGATTTAATTGAAAGGGCCCAGAACATGGTTTATTACTTTGTTAGACTCTATGTAGAAAAAATTGTGATAAATCCCCATTATGATGCTCTGTGTGCTCGTTACTTTGGCCCAGGTGTGGACCTCTACAGTCTCCTTCACTCTGCAGACATCTGGCTTATGAGGGTCAACTTCGTCTTTGAATTCCCACGCCCCACCATGCCCAACGTTGTCTACATAGGGGGCTTCCAATGCAAACCTGCCAAGCCCTTGCCACTAGACCTGGAGGAGTTTATGGAGAGCTCTGGAGAGCACAGAGTCATTGTCATGTCATTGGGGACTCTAGTAAAAGGTCTTCCAAGTGAGCTAACTGATAAGATTGCCTACGCTTTCTCCCAGCTCCCTCAGAAAGTCATCTGGAGGCATTTGGGAGAAAGGCCTTCTAGCTTGGGCAACAACACCCTCCTGATCAAATGGTTGCCCCAAAATGATCTCTTGGGTCACCCGAAGACCAGAGCCTTTGAGGCACATGGGGGTACAAATGGGATTTATGAGGCCATTTACCATGGGGTACCAATAGTAGGGATACCACTGCTCTTTGACCAGTTTGACAACCTGCTCAGGCTGCAGGTGCGAGGGGCAGCCAAGGTCCTGGAAGTCACCACCCTGAGTAGTCAGGACTTCCTAGAGGCTCTACAGGAGGTGCTCGAGAAGCCATCCTACCAGACGAACATGAAGAGGCTCTCCAGGCTCCAGCACGACCAGCCAATCAAACCAATGGACAGCGCCCTCTTCTGGATCGAGTACGTCATTAGGAACAAAGGAGCCGCTCACCTGCGCACAGAGTCCTACAGAATGCCCTGGTACTCCTACTACTGCGTGGATGTTGTAGCAGTCTTGCTATCTGCTGTGTTATTGTTCTGTATGACTATCGTAGGCTTACTCAGACTGTGCTGCAGGGCTTGTAAGAAGAGAAAAATAAAGCATGAGTAATTCAATATATCTTTCCAGCAATACTAAATGATGGCAACATGTAAACCCATATGTAGGCTGATTTTACCGTGTTGATTGTACAGTCTGAAGAGCTGTTGGGCCATGTTTCATTTTTACACACACATTCACCAACCCCTATAGGAAACGAAGTTTGTTGCGTTAGCTACATGAATGCTTTTATTCAGAGTTCAAATAAACACGTTTGAAACTGTGGAGAGCAAAACGAATACATTTCTTTGGATTTCTGTTCATTTTTCACATTGTTTTTATGGACTGGCTCCACTTATCAGATTTTCCTTCTACGCCAACCACTCCCAACCTTCGATCTACTCATTTTAGCCTGTTGTGTGTCCCTCCTGCTCGCCTGCGCTCCATGGGTGACAGGGCTTTACACCCCAAAACTGTGGAACCTTGAGTGTTTTTAAAACTAGCTTAAAAACATAATGTCGGAGGGTAGTGGGAGCAAAATCCCCGGTACCAACAATGGTAACTGGGTTTGATTTAGTTTCACATGAGAGAACACAGTTCATAAATTGCAGTCACAACAAAGGAAACCACCACGAGTACCAGCAATGGTAAACGTGGTCATGGGGTAGGAGAAAAATAAAGAGTTCACACAAAAAAACTAAGAAAATACAAAAACGAAGAAAGCTTGTGGTCGACCCACACCGCTGCAGCGAGCGTTCTCCTCCTTGCCCTCCTCGCCTCCCTTCCCGAGGGTAAACAAAGATGCACTCACAGCTAGAAGAGTGGTCCAGTAATTAGTAAAACTGCCAGGGTGAGAAATCCACAGAGTCAGTGTCCTGGAACAGTTAGCAAAGAAGATACAAACAAACAAACCCACAGATATAAACACAGCACGTCTACCAGAGTTCTTCAGCTCCAGGCAGGGAGACAGTAGAATAAAACCAGGCAGCAGTGTGGAGTAGTGTTTAAGGCTCTGCACTCTCAACCGGAAGGTTGTGGGTTCAATCCCAGGTGGAGGACACACTACTGCTGTACGGCCGGACGGCTACACAGTACAAGACAACTTATACCAGTGTTTCCCAATCCTGGTCCTGGGGGACCCACTATGTCTCTGCTGGTTTTTGTTCCAATTGAGCTGCTCTCAATTGAACCATTAATTAAACTATTAATTGGCCTTCATAATAATTTCAAGTGGCATATCCAGCAGTGTGGAGGAGTGGTTAGGGGGGCTCTGGACTCCTGCCTGGAGGGTCGTGAGTTCAACCCCATGCGGAGGACATACTGCTGCTATACCCTTGAGCAAGCAGGCAGGTACTTTACCTAGATTGCTCCAGTAAAAGCCCAACTGTATAAACGGGTAATTGTATGTATAAATAATAATGTGATATAATTATAAGTCACCCTGGGTAAAGGCGTCTGCTAACAAATTAATAATAATAACCTAAATACCTAAATACTGTCAACCCCCCCCCCCCCCCGCAATCAGTTACTGCCCCCACCTTAGCCAATCAGTGAGTGCAACACAGCTGATTGCAATGGTGAGGCCTGACACATCGCAAGCTTTACCGTGCTTTACCATGGTGCTATACTATAGTGCTTTACCATGGTGCTATACTATAGTGCTTTACCATGGTGCTATACTATAGTGCTTTACCATGGTGCTATACTATAGTGCTTTACCATGGTGCTATACTATAGTGCTTTACCATGGTGCTATACTATAGTGCTTTACCATGGTGCTATACTATAGTGCTTTACCATGGTACTACTTTTAATTTTATTATTATAGGGCGGCACAGTGGCATGGTGGTTAGCGCTGCTGGCTCACAGCTACAGGGTTCTGGGTTAGATTCTGGCAACATTTATCTGTCTGTGTGGAGTTTGCATGTTCTCCCCAATATGTTTGTGTAGCGGCTAGAAAACAGCATGCACTATAACATTACAGTTTCAAATAAACAATCCACCCTGATAGGGTCGACGAGTGGTGACGTCAGGTCAGAGTCCATCTCCCGATTAGCAGCAATTTAAACAATTAATTAACTCGGGAGATGGTCACCTTCTGCACAGGGTTTTTAATTTGAATGGGCTTCCCATCCACGATGCTAAACAATACAACATAAAACATTCGGCTACGCCGTCAAAACAATAACAAAACACGGAAGGACGGCACCTCACTCGTCCTATATAATAAATACATAAATCATAAAACAAAACAATTAATTGCACAGGGGCGGAGGGGGAGACCCCATTCTAAAAATAAAACAAACAAATCAATGTACAGGGCACCTCGCCCTGTTAGGCACCCATTAATTATTTTTTTTATTTTCTTTCTGCTGCCCAACTGTATAAATGGGTAATTGTATGGAGGGGAAAAAGTGACATATTGTAAATCGCCCTGGATAAGAAAATAATTAATAATAATATGTTTCATAAATGCAAAACAATTTGCTCTTGTTGTTGTTCTTTGGAGTGTCCTGTAGAGGGCGCAGCAGTTAATTATACAGAGGAAAGCGTTTTTTGATGCCATAAGGAACAACATTGTAAAACTGTGTTTCCTTTCTTTATTTCAATTCAGGTCGGTAATAAATTATTTTCTTTCCAGAAACTCAATTTATTTAATTATAAATGGTTCATGAACAATATTGTGTTTATTCTTGCAAGTTTATGATGGAAAAAAATAAATATCTGTACATTTAATAAGCTGAGTGGTTTATACTAGGGCAGCAGTGTAGAGTAGTGGTCAGGGCTCTGGACTCTTGACCAGAAGGTCATGGGTTCAATACCAACTGGGGACACTGCTGCTGTACCCTTGAGCAAGGTACTTTACCTAGATTGCTCCAGTAAAAACTTAACTGTATAAATGGGTAATTGTATCTAAAAATAATGTGATATCTTTGGGGCCATGTTCAGGGCCCTCCTTCGATCCCGGGTGGCGTTGGAGCACGCCGACGCGGAGTCCACTGGCGACATGATGGCTTTTGTCGACCAGTGGGCTCTGGGTGGCGTGCTCTGTACCACCCCCCCCCCCTTTGTTTTGAACATTTAATTTACAGTCCAAAAAAAAAAAAAAAAACAACATACTGGGTTAGTTAATGACCGTTTTTTGTTGGCACCCCCTTTTGATTAGGGGGCGCCAAACTGTATTTTTTCACCGGCTGCCATTGGGCAGCTGGTACGCCAGTCTTTTTCACCGGCCATTAAATAGGCTGTACCCTTGAGCAAGGTACTTTACCTAAGATTGCTCCAGTAAAAACCCAACTGTATAGGGTAATTGTATGTAAAATAATGTGATATCTTGTAACAATTGTAAGTCACCCTGGATAAGGGTATCTGCTAAGAAATAAATAATAATAAAACTATGCACAAGTGTTCTGTAGGGAAAAAAAATGTCTTGAAATAACTTGTGTTATTGATAGTAAACCTGAAGTGTCGGCTACATGTTTTCAGCATGATAAGTTTGTTGTCTGCTGCACATGTTCTTTTTTCTCGAGAGCAGGGGTGTAGTGGAGCCGATATTGCAAATATTCACAATTATAAATACAGATATTTAAAATATTTTTGTGTTCGAATTTTGTCTAAACACTTGTAGTAAGCGTTGCCTGTGGCTCTGTGCCAGCTGTGCGAATTTGCGACAGACAGACAGCTAGCTATACGTTTAATAAAGACAAGCTGTCGGCTAAAACATCAAGTAATCTAAAAAACGATGTCACCACAATAAGCAGCACAGTTGCTGCTTTCGATTGGTCCATTATTATGCCATTAAAATATGCTGTCATTCCAGTTTTTATTTTTAGCAAATCACTTTTGAAAGTGATGTTGCTGACAACCAATCAGAGAAGGAGGCGGTTCGTTCCTTGGCCGTAACTGAGGTGATGATATTTGTAACGGTATTAATAATAATAAAAAACAACTCGCAAATCAAAAATGTCTGGTCTCGGAGGTAGTAAACGAACTCGTCAAGAGACTTTGATCCAATATTTTGGCAATAGTAGTAAAAAACAGAAGATCGTTTTTTGTACGGCAGAAGCAGAACCTACAATGTGTCGCAGGTGACGCTGAACTAGTTATTCCATATAGTAAAACATTAGACTACATTGCATGGAGGATCTCAGTAAGCTACAGTAAATGGTTCATCAAATGAAACAGATTCAGTTGTATTGTGTCTGCCAACTGATGATGTGAGGCAGAACAGTAATTGGATCCAGAAAATATGAATAACAGTGAGTTTTGGCCTCCTTCAGTGTTCTGGATGGAAGGCGTACCTCGCAAAGTGACTCTGTGCGAACAAAAGGAAATATATAGAAATAATATTTACAGCTAAACGTGTCCAAGTATCTTATAGGAATGAAGTCAGGCCATGGAAATCCACACCTGTGATGGAGAAACATTGGATCAAGGGACTTCTTGTGGAAACAACTAAGAGCGAAACCTGGTACAGAAGCTGAATCCTGCTGAGAACATATGGATATGCTGAATATGTACAAGGCGATTTTAAATATGGAATGTATTATAAAATGAAGTGTCAAAGATATTAGGAAGGATAAAGAAAGAGTATCCTTGTACCACCAGTGGATGGCTCTCTTGCTCCATGAAATAGGTCAGTCCACTCTTGTTATGGATTTGACATTTAATTAAATACTTAGTAACGATTTACCACTTGTATATCTTATCTTCAGAAAGTATGACGCTTGATAAAAAAGCACCATTCCGGCTAAAAGTGAACTTTAATCTACAAATTTATGTCCTAAAAACACAAGATAAGAAGAGACTCTTTATGACCAAAAGATTAACTAACAAGCCAGAGGTCTTGAGAAAAAAATCCTGTCTCGGCTGGATGTTAAATGAACAAAGAGAAGGGTCAAGCCTAGTTGAATGCAGTTATACTGGCCTATATTTGGATTTAAATCTTAAGAGGGATTCACCAAAGTAATATTATAGCAACTGATAAACAAAGGTAAATTAATTGAAAGATTATCTTCTAATGAAACAGGTTCAGTGCTAATTGACACTGTTTATAGTTCATAACAGTTATTTCATAAGATTAATAATATGTTTTAAGTATTTGCTATAATGAGAAAACATATTATTTAAAACTGACAAGTATTATTGCTTGTTCACGACTTTGCTTTAGTGATAAGAAGAAAAGATGGAGCAGTATTCAATTGAATTAATTGAGAAAGAGGTAGATTAATTCTTCTTTCTATTGAACAATTATACTTCTAGACATTATGATATCCATTGAATTATAGAAGTTAAAAGGTGTTGTGTTATGTTTTTGTGTTAAGTTTGTAATAATATACTATAATGTACCTTGTTATTAATCCACTATACTATTGTCTAATGATGGTAGATGGAATCCTTATAATGTGGTTATTTGAAACTGCTGCAGTGAAAAAGGGCCTCATATGGGCTGTAGAGAAAGGAGGGGGTCATCTTACATTCCACTTCAGCAAAATTGCAAATCTCATAGACTTGTAGTGTTAAGGTTTATGGAGTTAGTGGTTTAGTACTGATAAGTAAATGTCTTGAAATAATATGCACAAATCATGGCTTAATGGACAGGTCATATATTTAATAAAGTGCTTTGCACAGACTCTGACCTTGGAAAAAACAAGAGACTGTGGAAACTGCTAGCAGTAACATATTCCCAGAGTCAGGTACAGGTCAGAGCCTGGTCAGTGCATCTCTTAAGGGATAAATAATTGTAATGAAAACTATTACCACTTAAACTTAGTGAAACTAAATGACTTGAATATTGTATGAGACAAACTTTTGTCAAATACTCTGTTAGACAATGGTATATGGAATCAAAACTGACTCATTAACAAAATGATGAAACAATATGAAGTTAAAAGAAACACATACCTTTAATTTAGCATAATATAATCAATTAGAAGATGATGTCACATATTAAGAACATCTCTCATATATAACACATATAAAAATAGCGTTTTGCATGCAGTAGTGTTTATATATTATATTATAAACCAAGATCCTGGGAACCTTGGTTCACTTAACTTTTCAGATAAAGGAGGGGCTCGGAGGAAAGCAAAGAAATGAGATCATAAGAGTTGAAACAAATGTGAAGTTTTGAATTTATTGAGTACATGACACCTACTAATTCTGAAAAGTTTGTCCGGATCTTTTGAAAACTATTATTTGTAAAATGGATAAGAACTGTCCCACCTGATTAATGATTGGATTTAATTGAGGCGTCCCATGTATTCCAATGAGACGAAAAACCTATTTAACTCCAGAGTAATTTCAATGGAGTACCACACTCATCCCAGACAGGGCAAGGTGGTCCATCTTTTGCAAACTGACACAATTGAGCTGATTTAATTCAGTTTCGTTTGCTTGGTGAAGACAGCCATATCCTTTTACGATTTATATTAAAGGGTAAGCATTAAGCAATTATTATTATTTTATCTCACATGTATTGCATGTATTGCTATAAGGGACTCACGCTGTGTTTTAGAAATAAGAGAGAGTTTTGTTGAATGTGCTGAAATAGACCATTGGGTACTTTAGGTGACGTGTTCTTGGCCTGCTTGTCGGCCTTGATTAACACATATATACATGTTTTAAAGTGTTAACGTTGATATCTGTTAAGACACTGGACTGCCCAGTGTGTCTGTCAGCTGGGGATATGACGTAGCCTGTAGCTACTCTATCCAATATTTAACCGTTAATAAACCGAACGAGTACTAATCATACTCCGATTTCGTAAAAAACTTTAAATACAGGAATCTGTCAATTTCTTGAGTTCTATATTAGTCATCTGGATATACTGCGGGTCCAGAGCACGAACTATATCCCACTAGGAGTAATAACATCTCTGTCCTCCTAACGTCTCCCCTGAGATAAGAGTGTATGCTGAGCAATTCAAAAGAGTATGTAAAGGAATCTGAACACGCGGATTTCGTGGCAAGTGGAACCAGAACCTACAGCAGTTGAAGAAAAAAACGCGGAGAAACAGCCACGGCCAAACATCTGGAGTTCTGAGGTATGGGAAGAAAAGAAACAACTTTACACTTTCCTTGACTGTGCGGATGGTAATCTGGGCTGTCATGTTTGTAGACGTGTTTCTGAAAAGTCAGGGTGTTTCTCTGTCTTCTGAGTGGAAAAATTACAGTGTTGGGTACAATGGAAAAACTCGAGAGCAACAGCTACGATCTTTGCGAAAAAAGATAGCTGAACACAAGAAATCCAGCGCTCATAACAAGGCCACTGCATTGTTACAGCAGAACACAGAGGACATTATTGGGAAATGTGTTGACAGTGCAAAAAGGTGAAATCACGAAACTACCTGTAAAATATTTTCTACTGATAACTACCTTGCAAAACAAAATCGACCCTATTCTGATCATCAGGCCTTACTGGAACTGCAAGAAATAAATGGTGTTAATGTGGGAACTGGTCTTCATTCCAGATACAGTGCCACTCAAATTATCAACCACGTTTCTGATGAAATGGTCAAAAAAGCCTGTGAGAGAATAATACACATCGATGGAAAAATTGCTGTGTTAATTGATGAATGGTTCCCCAGCACTTATTGTGCATCTCAAATGCGAGACAGACAAGACACGTGACCCTCACTTCATGTTTTTGGAGTTAGTTGAACTTTTTGATCAGTCAGCTGAGTCCATAGTGTTAGCGCTTACTAAGTGTCTTCAGAAACACGGGTTTGACCATGCATACTTACAGAAGAATCTTGTTGCATTTGCAAGTGACGGTGCAAGTGTAATGCTTGGGGAAAAATCTGGTGTGGCAAAATGAATTTCAGACAAGTACCCCAACATCGTTGTCTGGCACTGTCTAAATCACAGACTCGAACTTGCAGTTGCCGATAGTGTTTCTGAGACTACTGGCATGAACCATTTTCATTCTATCGTGGACAAGCTATACTCAGTCTACAGTAGATCAGCACTAAATCAGCAAGAACTCCGAAATTGTGTGAAGGAACTGGATGCTGTCTTGAGGAAAATTGGTTGTGCACTAGATGTGAGATGGGTTTCAAGTTCGTTCAGGACTGTCTCTGCTGTGTGGGAAAGTTTTGAAGTTCTGTCGGCTCATTTTAAAGCTGCAGTAAGCTCTAAGAGGACTTCTGCTGAAAGAGCGACATACAGCGGTCTACTGAAAAGGCTGTGCTCGCCAGAATTTCTCATTGACCTCTGAGTTATGTACGATGCATTATACGAACTTTCACTGCTGTCAGAGGTTCTCCAGAAACTGACTACTACATTGGTTTATGCAGATGAAGTGGCACGTAGAACAGTAAGTATTTTTGAATCCATGAATGAGAATGTAGGTACAAAGACTCTTGAAGCGCAGATAGCTGCCATGGAAGGAACATTTAAATCTACAGTGCTGATGTCGAATCCCAAACATGTAAAAATAAATCATAAACAATTCCTTACCAAACTTGCCAATCATATGAAAGAACGACTTTTTACAACCACTGCATCAAATGAGAAGGTATGTTCATAAACCTTGTACAGATTTTTTAAATTTTAATAGCTAGCCTAATTGTTTGTAATAAACGAGCAGAGGGGGGCGTTAATTTCAGTTTCATGTGTAGTATAAAACCGCAACTCAGAAGTATATACAAATAAATTATAAACATCTGCACTCCTGTCAGTCTCATCGCAGGTGCATAGGCTAATGTAAGTATAAGAATAGAAAAACACTATATATATATATATATATATATATATATATATATATATATATATATATATATATATATATACAGTTAAGGTTTCGAAAATACATTTTAGAAATGCTACCATTAATTTCAAATAGCTTATTCTTTCAGGCTTCTTCCGAGGTGAATTGCCAAAAATATGAAAGTCTTCTTTCTGAGCTCTTGGTCCTGGATCCACACCACTGGCCTGCAGAACTACCCCAGGGTTATGGCGAAAATGAAGTTGAAATATTGTGTCGGCGCTTTCAGCTAAATGAACGTGTTATCAAAAATGCATTTCGAGATTTTAAGGAGAACAACGGAAGAATTCCAGATGATTTAGCTCCACTTATTAACTGCACACGTGTGATCCCGTGCAGTACTGCTGAATGTGAAAGGGGATTCAGCCAAATGAACTTAATTATAACTGATCAGCGTTCCAAAATTTTAATCAAACATGCTTCAGACTTAATGTTTATCAAGCTTCATGGACCCCCTTTGAGACAGTGGAATCCAAGCCCTTATGTGACCACTTGGTTGCGACACAATCATCGATCCGCAGATGACCGCCGTACACGGGTGGCAGCTCCAATTTCCAGCGACTCCCCTGACGCTCTGTGGCAGTTCCTATAGTTGACTAAAAACAACCTATGATTGGTAAGCGCAACTTTTAATTTTCTATAGAGAGGGGAGATTTTACAGAAATTTGTTAAGTAAAATATGTGTTATATTAATTATTAAAAAAAAACAATCAAATCGCGTTAAATGGAAAGTGGGCATAACTGTTAATACCTCGAATTCAATTGATTCTCATTGGGACCGCTCCGGTACTTTTTTTTTTTTTTTATCACTACACCACTGCTCGAGAGGTATCGTTTTAATTTGCAGTAATTTGAAGTAAAGTGGTTGGTCCGGCGCTGTAGTCGAGAAGCTTTTTTCTTTGTTGTTTGTGGTTTTGGTGGTTGGCTTGCAGTTTAAAATATCCAGTTTAAAAAGTCCAGCGCTACCATTATCTAGAAACTCTGGGAGAATTAAAAGCTTTTATCCCCAGATCTCTCATGCACTTTTGGTTTTGGGTATTTCTGACTGAGTAAAAGATTTAGCAGTATTTCATTTTTGATTTAGTTGTTGGCCGTGTGAATGTATGATGTGCTTCCGAGGGTCAACACATCTAGCTTCCTTTCCTGCTTTACAGTCGGTGCCAGAGTTGAGAAGATTGAGTGAGATTTCGCCAAGTTTAAAATTAAATTTGTACTGATTTGGCTTTAAAGGGATTTGTTTTTTGTTTGTTTTGTTTCCCATGGTTGCATAACTGTCATTGCTTAGGTGCAGCTGTGTTGTTTTCTTTTTTTTATATGAATTTGATCGGGGTTAAAGGAGTGCCTCTGTATAAAAGTAGCAGGACTTTAAAAAAATGTTTTTCTTTTTTGTCTCACTGTTAATACTCAGACTGAATTCAAATAACTGGATTTGTTTTATCGTTTGCTCTCATCTTCTTTTGTTTTTTTTTCTTGTTTGAAGTACTCTATTTTTGTTTTTTCAACTGCATTAACTAAAGTTTCTTTGTTGTCTTTCTTGACCTGGACTCGAGTGATTTCAATAATCACTGTTTCTGAGAGTGTTGACTGTTTTGATTAACATTGCTGTATGGTGATGGTGGGAATGTAATTGTGTCTATTATTTATGGGTGCTGTGTATATTAATACATTCTGCCTTGCTGCTATGTGCTCTACTTGCAGTAATGATAAACTTACCTTGCAATTTTTTCTTGGCTCTGTCACTCAATCCTTCTACTTTTAGCATTGAAAGGACTTTTAAGTAGATTTGTTTAATATTGTTCTATATTTATACCATATAGGTATTGTCTTTAGGATTGGGTTTGTTACAAAGTGGTGGCCAGTACGGGGAATGGTGGCATAAGTTACTACTAATGGTGCGGTTTAGAAATACTGGTAGCCTGGGTCAGTTGTATGTGGTTGACAACCAAGTCAGTCCATTTAAAATGGCTGATCTAGAGGAAGGCTCAGAGCACAAGACAGTGAATATATCTGAGTACAGGACCTTGCGTCACTAGAATAGACCCTTTGGCAGAGATTTCTTTACTTGATTTATACATTAACAGACCTACTGACAATGAGTTATAGGGAGTGGTTGAGGAGGTTTTTCTTGGCTCTGTCACTCAGTCCTTCTACTTTTAACATTGAAGGGGCTTTTATGTAGATTTGTTTAATATTATTCTATATTTATACCATCTATTATATTATTATAATTATATTACTTCGCAGACGCCCCCCTTATCCAGGGCGACTTACAATTATTACAAGATATTGCATTATTTTTACATACAATTACCCATTTATACAGTTGTTTTTTTTACTGGAGCAATCTAGGTAAAGTATCTTGCTCAAGGGTACAGCAGCAGAGTCCACCTTCTGGGATTGAACCCACGACCCTCTGGTCAAAAGTCCAGAGCCCTAACCACTACTCAACACTGCTTCCCAATATAAATATTGTCTTTAGGATTGGGTTTTTTACTAACAGACAGTATGTTTACCGGTTACAGACACGGTTCTGGAAGCTGTAGCATTCACATTGTGGGTTTTCTCTGGGTACTCCAGTTTCCTCCCACAGTCCAAAGATCATGCTGTTCAGGTTGATTGGTCACTCTAAATTGCCCTCTCTAAAGTGTGTGTGTGTGTGTGTGAGTGGTGCCCTGTGATGGACTGGCATCCCGTCCGGGGTGGAGTACTGCCTTGCACCCTGTGTCTGCCGGGTTAGGCTCCGGCACCCCGCGACCCTATAGGATTAAGCAGTTATGTTAATGGATGGATGGATTATTCTTATTATAGAGTGTCACGGTGGCGTGTTGGTTAGCACTGTTGCCTCCTCACAGCTCCAGGGGCCTGGGTTGGATCTGGCCCTCAGGGGTCTGTCTGTCTCCATGGAGTTTGCATGTTCTCCCCAATGTCTTTGCATTGTGGGTTTTCTCCAGATACTCCACTTTCCTCCCACAGTCCAAAGACATGCTGTTTAGGTTGATTGGCGATTCCAAATTTAAAAAAAAAAAAAAAATACAACACATATTTCAACGAGCGGCAAGTTCAAACAAGAGCACTCCCACATACAGGACTGTAACAGGGGGAGACCTGTACAGACTCTTCTGATGTATTCAAAGTGCTGCAGGAAGAGGGCAGCAGCCGTTCATTATCTGCCTGTTGGCCATGGCAATGACATGGACAGGTGGGAGAGAGGGTGTGTGGGCTTTCCTTCTCTCCGAGTGGCTGAGAGGCGGGTCTTGGGGGGATTGCTGGCCCTATTAAATAACATTTTGTTGTTCCTTCAGGTCTGCCCTTCTAAGACATGCTGAGCGTGCGGAAGCTCTGGTCCAGGACCGAGAACAACTGGGAAAGAAATCCCAACAAAAAAGAAACGAAAAGAAAAAAAAATAGCGGTAGCGGGGAAAACCTTGGGCAGACCCCATAAGTATTTGTATAGCAGGCTGAGGGAGCAGCGAGTGTAGGATGGAGACCCGGGCCGTGTGTGTAGCGACGGTTGGGGTGAAGCTGCCGAGAGCAGCACCTTTTATTTGTAGTTTTGCTTACTGTGTTTTATTTTCCTTTTTCCTTTCGCCTTTTGATTATTCTTTTGTTGAGCACCTGTATTCGGTACCGCCTTTGGTATTGTTGTAGTTCTGTCTGTACCATCGTTGGTAGGCAGACCGCAGTCAACAGCGCCCTCTGCGGGCTGAAAAGAGGTATTATGCACCCATAATAAAACTGGGCACCTGTGCGGTGTTTCAAGTTCATCTGTGTCTCCATTGTGTCAGTGAATTACCCACCACCCTTCTACATGTGGTGTTAGAGTGGGATTCACTGGCACTGCCCCTATAAGCAGTGCACACAGATATGGAAGCCACCCAGTTCGCCGCAATGATGGATCTCCTGCGCCAGACCCTGACTGCTGCGGTGCAAGGGGCTGCTAGACTGGTGGGACCAGACCCCCGGTTGATAAGACCCACCAAAATGACGGCAGAGGATCAACCCGAAGCCTACCTTGAGGTGTTCGAGGCCCTGGCGACCTCTGCCAGGTGGGATCAGGCCCAATGGGCCAGTTACCTCTTGCCCCAGTTAACAGGGGAGGCACAAGCAGCGGCGAGGACGCTGTCTCTCGACCGGATGATGGACTACCCCATGCTAAAAGCCACCATCCTGAATCACGTGGAGGCCAGGCCAGAGGGATATCGCCGGAAGTTTCGGGAGGAGCACTTCTCGCCCGAGGAACACCCCAGAACCATCACCCACTGCCTGAATGAGTACCCCCCAGGGGTGGTTAAATCTGGACGCGTCCACGAAAGCCAGGCTGGTGGAAGTCATTGTGGTGGAGTGGTTTCTGGAGTGTTTAGCTCCGGTACCACGACTGTGGGTACAGCGGCAGGCACCTCCCACTCTGGATCGGGCGGTCGCACTGGCAGAGCAGTATCAGGCAGCCGAACCAATGCCAGCTGGGCGAAGCACTGCAGGATCATCCACACCACTGGCCTCGGATAGGGTGAAAGGACTGGGGGGAAGGGGTGTACAAGGTTTTGGATGGGGTGGGGGCGGTGGGAGCTCCTGGCCCGGGAACCGGGGCACAGTGGGGTCCCCCACAAGCTGCGGAGGTGTCGGACCGGGGTCTCGCACAGCCTCCTTACCGTCGAGCCCCTTTGATGGCTCCGGTGTTTCCACCTCTTGCTGAGGCTCCAGGGCGAGAAACTAGCCCACTGCGGTGTTGGACGTCCCAGGAGGTAGGCCACCTCGCGCGGGATTGCCCGTGATGGAGTGTGACCTCAGCCGACCAGGTAAGCATGTTCAATTACCTCAGTCACTTCAGCAGACAGGTTTTGTTATTCCTGTGACAGTGGATGGTACAAAAACCCAGGCGCTCCTGGATTCAGGGTGTGGTCAGTCCCTAATACAGGATAGCCTAATCTCACTGGAGCATAAACAGTTATTGGGACAGGTGCATATAAAATGTATTTATAGAGATGTACACTCCTATCCCAAGATCAGTGTGAATATAACTATTGGCCAGCAGGTGACGCAGGTGCAGGTAGGATTGTGTACTCGATTGCCAGTACCAGTAGTTCTGGAACGGGACTGTGGGCAGTTTAAGGATTGGTTAGCTGCCCTGACAGCCCTGTATTCCCTAATGGCTAAGAAGGCGGAAGTAATTGGAGAGATCTTCCCCTTCTGTGACCCAACTTGGTTTTGCCATAGATTTAGACCCCGAAAAACTAAACAGGACCGCCGGGCCACTAAGAATGAGGGCTGGCAATGGAGGGAGTCCGAGAGGATTCAGGTGGGGGTGATTGGTAAAGAGTCTGGGGGGGAGGTCGCGGAGCCAGCACAGGGGTCTGGGTCGGCTGCCTCCGCTCAGGACCAACCCGACCCCGAGCTGGAAGCCATGGGGGCTGATTTTTTAGCTTGTTCCCGTGACTTCCGACTCGAGCAAGAGCATGACGACATGCTGGGCAGGCTCTTTGACCAAGCAGCTGTGGTTAATGGTCGTGTGGTTGAGCCCAGACACGCCGCCACGTACCCTCACTTTGAAATTAATCGAGACCTTCTGTACCGTGTTGAAAAATTACCCCAGACGGGGGAGGTGCGCCATCAGTTGCTCATTCCTCAGCCCTTTAAGGAGGATTTGTTGCCGCTTGCTCACGCTATTCCCCGGTCTGGTCATTTGGGAAGGGACAAAACCAAAGCGAGGCTTGTGACACGGTTCTATTGGCTGGGGTTAGATGGTGACGTCAGACGTTTTTGTGAACGGTGTGGGGAGTGTCAAAAAGCTAGCCCTAGAGCCATCCCACGAGCACCATTGGTGCCTTTGCCCCTAGTGGAAGCTCCGTTTGAGCGTATTGGGATGGACATAGTTGGGCCATTGGAAAGGAGTGCGGCGGGATACACACACCTATTGGTCATTTTGGATTACGTGACGCGTTATCCAGAGGCCAACGAGCTTGAGGTTTTCTACCGGGTGGGGATCCCCAGGGAGATACTGACCGACCAAGGCACCAACTTTATGTCCCGGCTAATCCGCGGAACATGTAAGCTTTTGGGAATTAAGACCATTAGGACCTCTGTGTTTCATCCTCAGACCAATGGTCTTATGGAGCGCTTTAATAAGACCCTTAAGAACATGTTGCGCAGATTTATTAGTAGTGGTGTGCGTTACTGGGACCAGCTGATTCCTCCCCTTCTCTTTGCGATCAGAGAGGTACCCCAGGCTTCCACAGGGTTTTCGCCATTCAAGCTGCTGTATGGGCTGAGACCCCGGGGTGTGCTCGATCTGGTCAGAGAGACGTGGGAGGAGCAGCAGGACAATTCGACCAATACAGTCCTGTATGTGTTGGACCTGCGCAAACGTCTTGAGTCTGTTGGAAAATGGGTGCATGACAATTTGCAGCAGGTTCAGCACAGACAGGAGACACAGTACAACCAAGGAGCCTGGTTACGCACATTTCAGCCAGGGGATAAAGTACTTCTATTATTACCCAGTTCGAAACTTGAGTCGAAACTTCTGGCTAAGTGGCAAGGACCCTTTGAGATTACACGCCAGATTGGGAAGGTGGACTATGAGATCTGCCAGCCGGAGTGACGGTGAGAGAAACACATTTATCATATAAACCTCCTGAAGCCCTGGTTGCAACTGGAGGTGTTGGTAGCGGCGCAAGCAGATGACGTTCCAGATCTGGGACCTGATCTTTCTGTGTTGGGGAGAAAAGGGTCGGTACAGATTGCGGAAAATCTGACGCCAACACAGAAGGGTCAGGCTCAAGGTCTGGTGATGGACTTTCCTGATGTGTTTTCTCCCGTCCCGGGGCAGACTCGAGTAGCCCATCATCACATTGACATTGAGCCGGGGGCTCCAGTTCGCCAGAGGCCATACCGTATACCTGAACATAAAAGACAGGTAATAAAGACGGAAATTGATGAAATGCTTAGACTGGGGGTAATAGAAGAGTCCCAAAGTGACTGGAACAGTCCTGTTGTTTTAGTGGATAAGCCAGACGGATCAACTCGATTTTGCATTGACTTCAGGCGAGTTAATGAAAAATCGATGTTTGATGCGTATCCCATACCCCGAGTTGTTGGAGCGTCTGGGCACGGCTCATTTTATGACGACACTGGATTTAATGAAGGGGTACTGGCAGATACCCCTGACCCCAGAATCCAGAGAGAGGATGGTGTTTTCGACTCCCTTCGGGTTGTACCAATTTACGACCATGCCCTTTGGGTTGCACGGAGCACCAGCCACTTTCCAGCGGATGATGGATCGCGTTTTGCGGCCCCATCAGCAGTACGCTGCTGCTTACATAGATGACGTGGTTATCCACAGTGAGGATTGGCCGAGTCATCTGTGTAAGGTAGCGGCGGTACTGCGATCCTTGCGGGAGGCTGTGCTCACTGCTAACCCAAAGAAATGTGCCATTGGGAAGAATGAGTCGGAGTATTTGGGGTATCGAGTAGGGAGTGGCCAGATCAGACCGCTGATTGCTAAGGTGAAAGCCTTGGCTAACTGGCCGGTCCCTACGACCAAAACCCAGGTGCGCTCTTTTTGGGACTAGCGAGCTATTATAGGAAGTTCATCCCGAGCTTCGCCACGCTTGCTGCTCCCTTGACAGACCTCACCAGGAAGGCTGCCCCAAATACGGTTCAGTGGATGGAGCCGTGCCAGAGGGCCTTTCTCGCTCTGAAGAGAAGGCTGTGTAGCAAGCCAGTGCTGTGCAGTCCTGATTTCAGTAAGAGGTTCACCCCTGCAGACGGATGCGTCGGAGACAGGTCTCGGGACAGTGTTGTCTCAGGAGGTGAGGGGAAGCGAGCACCCAGTCTTGTATATCAGCAGGAAGCTCCTTCACTGTGAAAAGAACTACAGCACCATCGAGAAGGAGTGTCTTGCAGTAAAATGGGCAGTCGAGTCACTCCGGTACTACCTCCTGGGGCGACACTTCACCCTGCTGACAGAGCCCAAAGAAGGCCTCAGAGATAGGCCGCGCACCTTGATTTTTAAGCTGCTGCGTTAAATGACCGCCAGGCCATTCTCACTGGAGCTCGGACCAGTTCCACCCTGCAGATTACAGCAATGTCACAGCTCAGAAGAGACGGAACATGGCACAAGCCAGGAAATGTCAATTTCAGATGGGGGAGTACGTCTTTCCTGATTTATCCAGCACTGGTTAAGGTGTTTCATGGGGGGGAAACAATTGCTATTTAATATGCCCAGGGAGGCTTATTTTACTAGGAAGAAAGTGACAGAACTTGAAATATTGTGAGCAAAGCTGGTCCCTTAGTACTGCTCATTTCTTGATTGACAGCGGCATCATGGTTACCTTCCTTTGAGCCATCACTGTTTGTCATCTGCTCTCGAGTGGCTGTCGGGTGTTTTAGTGGGAGAGTCTGCTCCTCTCTGCTCACCTCTGCTGTGTGTTACAGACATGATCCCTCTGTTCTGCACACTCGCTGGGCTACTTTCAATTACCAGTAAGATATTTCAGTCATGTTATAGAAATTAGTATGATTATTACTGGCATCATTACTGAAGGGTGAACATTCTTATTATTCTTAATATTCTTAAACTCTCTCATGTAATTTTCAAGCTTCCTCTCTCGAACTCTGCTGTTGACATAGCAGCAACCTTCAGTAAATCTTTCTATGCTGCTCTCAGTAATAGGTGGTGTCTCTCTAACTGGTACCAGGAGAGATAAAATGTTCCTCCAAAAGGTGCAATAAAGCATATAGCACAATATGTTACTCTTGTTCATCCGAGGTACAAGGACACAGATGGCATAGGGAGGTTCGGAGGATGATCTAAGGCTGACTCCCTAGCAGATGGATGAATTCCAGACCTGTGCGACTCGGACCTTTGTCTATCACTTGTTACTGTCTTGCCCCTGGGTGGAGCACCATTGTAACTTGTAGTTTATTGGCTTATGTGCTCATCTTGCCTTGCTGCTAGGAGCTATCCAGGGGCTCGGGAACTCCCACCCCGTCGCTTCACTCCTCCCATGGGGCCTAGTATAAAAGCTTATGTCTTCCGCCTTTTCAGCAGTCTATTGAGCCTAGCAAGCAGATGTAGACTCCATATTGCAGTGCGTAATAAAGAAAGACCTATCCACTTGAATAAACCCAAAGACGATCTCCGAGTTGTATTCCTTCAATTACTATTCTTTTTCTCAGTATTATTAACTGGAGAATGACAAATATCATTCACTAATTAGTTGATAGTCTACGTGTTTTTCTTTTAATCTCACATTTTCTCTGCTATTTTGTTCTTTTGCAGGTTTTTCTCAGGCAGTGACTGTCGCTCAGACTCCCCATATCTTGTATTCGAGGAGAGAAACAAAAAACGTGACATTAAGCTGTAAACATGATTAGAGTAACGAGTTTCCTCATCCATCCAGCGGGCCTGGGGTTGCATGCTGTCAGAACGGGTGGAAGCTTGAAAGCTACATTATTATTGGTACTATGATGATAATGATGATGATCTAGTAGTAGTCTTGCATTGTTCATAATTCACTGAAATAAATAAATCATTTTCTGAACTGCTGACATCATTGTATTGTGGTTTCATCAGTATGTCACCACAAATTAGAACACGAGTAGCGTATTGCATTTCTATCTCGGCTACAGTTGTCTTCTGTATCTTACTGATATTTATGTTTTCATTGTAGTAATGTGAGTAAAAACATGTCCTTACAACAGAGATGCAATACTACATACTGCGAATATATGCCACACTATAAATCAACATCTCCTCATATATACATTTTTTATATATATAAGATTGATTTGTGTAATAAGATGGGATAAGGAAAATCTTACTTACTCTGCAAGAGGAGGACAACAACATGGAAAGAGAGCGTTAGGAGGAGGAGGTATCGTGTCATGAAAATCTTGTGAATTACTTTGCACGACTATGGGACCAATTAGGCCGATTAGTGCTCACTTTATTGTGCTTCACCAAAGTTTAATGACACGTAAGTCTTACACTTTTTTTGCGTGCACTTTTGGAACGAGCACAACCATGTGTCATTTGTGCATGACACGTCATGAATGCACGATAATAGCAGGATTTAAACTTGCATGTAAATACCACAAATGTCTTTTTTTTTAATTTGGAATCGCCAATTATTTTTTTCCCCATTTCCTCACAATTTGGAATATCCAATTGTTTTTAAGACCTTGTCTCAGAGCTCCAACTTCCCGTATCGACTCAGGAGAGACGAAGACAAGCATGTCCTCCGAAATACATGTTGTCAGCCGACCTCCTCTTTTCACACTGTAAACCGACAGCGAAGCCTGTCCAGCAGTTCCGCCAGCAACTCGCAGCCAACTCGCAGACGCCCGGCCGCCACAGGAGTCGCTGGTGTGCGGCGAGACAAGGATCACCCTACCGACCTAAGCCCTCCCAACCCGAGCGGCGCTCGGCCAATTGTGCGCCGCTCCTTCGGAACTTCTGACCACAGTCGGCGATGTCATAGCCTGGATTCGAGCAAGCGATCTCCAGGCTGTAGGGCACACCTGCACTTCCGGTGAAGTGGCTTAGCTGGATGCGCCACTCGGGAGCCCCACCACAAATGTCTTTGTACGTAAAATGTGTCTCACTTTCCCGTGTATGTGTAGCTATACGGTGCGGTAGTGTTAGTGTTTCAAAATATAAATGTATTTTGTATCTTGCTCTTAACCATGTTAATAATTGTACTGCGATTCTTGAAATGTACTTTTTTGTATAGAACTATAAGTCGCCCTGCATAAGGGGCGTCTGCTAAGAATTAAATAATGAGAATAATTGCTTCCCAGTGACATGCTGTGATGATCACCTTACATAAGAACATAAGAACATAAGAAAGTTTACAAACGAGAGGAGGCCATTCAGCCCATCTTGCTCGTTTGGTTGTTTGTAGCTTATTGATCCCAGAATCTCATCAAGCAGCTTCTTGAATGATCCCAGGGTGTCAGCTTCAACAACATTACTGGGGAGTTGGTTCCAGACCCTCACAATTCTCTGTGTAAAAAAGTGCCTCCTGTTTTCTGTTCTGAATGCCCCTTTATCTAATCTCCATTTGTGACCCCTGGTCCTTGTTTCTTTTTTCAGGTCAAAAAAGACCCCTGGGGGGGGTTCCCGAGTGGCGCTCCACGTATAGTGCATTTGCGTCTGGGACAACACGTTTTTCCGATACAGACAAGTAGTCTACTTTAAAAAATATATATAGGCTCCCGAGTGGCGCATCCAGCTGAGGCGCTTCACAGAAAGTGCAGGTGTGCCCTATAGCCTGGAGATCGCTGGTTCAAATCCAGGCTATGCCATCGCCGACCGTGGCCGGGAGTCTTGAGGGGGTGGTGCACAATTGGCCGAGGTCGGCAAGGTAATCCTTGTCTCACCGTGCACCAGCGACTCCTGTGGCGGCCGAGCTCTTGTGAGTTGGCTGCGAGTTGCTGGTGGAACTGCGTTTCCTCCGACGCGACAGGGCCGGTAGGCTTTGCTGTTGGTTTTGCAGTGTGAAAAGAGGAGGTCGGCTGACAACATGTGTTTCGGAGAACACACATGCTTGTCTTTGTCTTTCCCGAGTCGATACAGGAGTTGCAGTGCTGAGACAAGGTCTTAAAAACAATTGGATATTAAATATATATATATATATATATATATATATATATATATATACATATATATATATATATATATATATATATATATATATACATATATATATATATATATATACATATATATATATATATATATATATATACTGTATATATCGATATATTCATGTGGTAAAGAGAGAAAGAGTCGATGTTGTAAATCTCCCTCCCGATCGGAAAGGACGCTGTGTAAGGACGGTGGTATGCTGCCTCCTAGATGGACTGCTTTGACGGTAGGCAGAAACCTGAAGGTGACCATATTAGGGGGAGTGTGTAGTTGCATGTACCCGGAAAGACTCCACAGTGTTTGCTCCAGGACTTACAGACTGAGGGTCAATGTGGCCCCCACTCTAAATTTTAGGGGGACATTTTCTTCGGTAAGGGGGTCAATATGTTTGGTAATTCAGAACCAACCACCATTTCTTATTTTTGTTTGTTTTTAAATATGCCAGCAGAGTTTACTGACCTTTAGTTTCTTAAGAACAAAAAATAAAACTGTAAAGCTTTAGATACAACCAAGGTGTCTCTGCAATACTCACTGTCACTTTTGGGGGAAAATATTGGGAAATGTATCACACAGTAGAGGGTATTCATTGTACCAAATCATATTAGAACAGGGGTTTTCAATCTTTTTAAGCTGCAAACCCCTTTCCAAAAAAGTAGTCCACCGCATACCCCCATCTGAGATAGTCATAATAAAATTAAAACAGAAAAAAAGGTTTGTACAATAACATGATACAACAAAACACACAAGCCTTGGAGTGTGTAATGGATAAAATTATATTAAAAAGTTACAGTATTATAATTGAACATACATATATATATATATATATATATATATATATATATATATATATATATATATATATATATATATAATATTTACTTTGGGATAAAAATAGTCCCTCAAACAGGTTTCTAGTTGTTGGAAACATCAACATTTTATTATAATTACTAATTAATTAAAATCAACAAAGCCTCCATGCTAAACCCAGTCACTCAGAAATGACATAGGACTATTCCATGATAGCAAATGGCAATCATGTATTTTTATTGATAATAAAATTACAGAAAAGGCAGCAAAGAAAGGTTTACTATCCAGGGCTCTCTACAGCTGACCTCATTCCGAAAACATATTGGCATTTTTTTAATTCTCGGTGACTAAAACGTACAGTATCAGTAATGATGCTAATTAAAAAACAATAATCAAACGCTTATCTAGTATCAGTGTGATGGATGTCCCTGCTTGTTACCACACAAATCACTGATGAGGGCAGGGAAATTGGAGAGAGCTTCAGTCGCAAGACATTTTTGGTGTTTTTAATCTAACGGTATTTCGTCTTGATCGCTCTTTGCTAGTAATGTACTAGTATTGAGCCGACAATCCATATTTGTTCACTGGATTGAAAACTCACACCAGGCGTAACGGCTTGTCAAATTAGACCGCATGCAATACTTCGGTTTATTTTGAAATGAACCAATAGTACTTAAGTTACAATAAACTTTAATCGGGTCAATGAAAAATAGATATATATATATATATATATATATATATCGACTTGCAGACATGAACGCACACAGGAAATAAAATGAGTTAAAGACTAGGCTTTTAGTTTTTTTATGTAATTTTTTTTTTTTTTTATCCCAGACAGACTGTAGTAAAAGCCCAACTGTTTATATGACATTTAAACAACAGGGTTTATTTATAACGTACATATTTAATATGTAACTTAGCCATGTGCGCACTGAACGCTCTGTCACAGCTCGTCAGTCTGGTGTTAGCGATTAAACGTTGATTACATGATAAAAGTTTGCAATAGATTGGGAAGTGGTACTAAGTAAAATGTGATGTCTGCCATTTCAGAATTTCTCGCGTACCCCAGTTTCAAAATGCCATTGTCCTGACTGTTAAATTCTTACCTTCCAGCTGCCCCTTTATTTTGACAATTGCCATATCACATGGCATTTTTTTTTACATTTTTCATTCTTAGCCCCCAAGTAAATATCCTGAACAGTTTTAAAAGCAATGTTTGCTTTATTTTTACAACACACGTTGATGTTGTTGATATAATAAACATGTATCTGCTTCAGGTACTGTATTGAATTTTTTTCAAGGTTAAACGATGGCCCGTGTTACACAGAACACTAAAAATAAAGTGTCAAATATACAATATGTACTTCATTGGTTTTGTGGATTTGCTATATTTTAATACTGCACATAATGATATGGTTTTGAAAATGCTACTTACCAAAACCGTGACTCCACGTGAACAGTATTACATCATTTTATTCTGATTCCAGTGGTGTTCTCAATGCATGATGTATTATATACAGTGCTGTATAAAATCACACACACACACACACACACATATATATATATATATATATATATATAGAGAGAGAGAGAGAGAGAGAGAGAGAGACTTTTTAAGATCCTTTATTTAACATTCCAAATAAAATCCATTAAAACTCAATAAAGGTAAAACATAACAAAATTAAGATTTAGCAATATTAAAAAATCCTAAAATACATCATGTTCTCCTTAAAAATAGATTTTACCAATATAAAAGGATCATAAAAAATCAATTAAAAAAACACAGTGTTTTCTTTCTGTTAAAAACAGATTAAAGCCAAAATTAATAAAAACACTGTAAAACAATAAAAAATAAAATTAAAACTAGAACAAAAACTGGAGCTCCCCCTCCTCACTCACACCACACAAGGCGTCTCCCACACACCACCTCTCCTGGAAGTCCTCCGGGTTATTATTTAGTTTAAAAAATTCAAAATCCACTCTTATCCGGCTGACCACCAAAACCCTGAACTGCACCACAACATCAGTCAGCCCGGCGCCAGAGATACTGTTCTTTCTGGATTTTAAAATGGCCAATTTTGCCTGACCCATTATAAAATTAATTAAAACACACCTGTTTCTCTTTTTAAAACTGTAGGGAACCCCAAAGATAAAAAGCTCTTTTGTGAACTCCTCGCCTAGGCCCTGCAGGAGCTCCTGTAGGAGATGGAAGAGTGGTCCTAGCCTGACACACTCACTATACATGTGAAACACTGTTTCCTCTGCAGAGCAGAAACAGCACTCTGAGCTAATGCTAGCATCAACTCTGTGGAGAAACCTGCCGGTGGACACAATACAGTGCAGGATCCTCCACTGCAGGTCCCCCGCTCTCTTGGTGAGGGGCAGTTTATACAGCACCCTCCATACTGGCCTGCACCCCTCCTTTACCTCCAGACATGCCCTCCATCTTGAATCCACCAACCCCCTCAACTGGTGGGAATGTGATGCCTTCACACAAATTTGGTAGATCTTCTTACTCTCTGCTGTATGAAGAGTTAGATCTTTAACTGTGTCTAGGTTTAATAACATTCCCTCGTTTCCTACACCCTCCTCTCCTTCACCTACTGCTGGACACACTAGCAGCCCTGGAAAGATGAAGTCTTGTCTCTGCCCTGTGCCGCTGGACATCTCCTCTCTCACAGCCTCCCTGAGCTCGGGGGAAAGACAACTTCTCAGTTCACTGACCATTTTCTCTGCCAGTCTCTCAGAGTGCCAGCCCAGCCGCCCAGCCAGCTGTGTAGCAGTCAGCCAGCAGGAGAGCTCAAAGTTGATAAGATGTCTCAGCCTGGTCACTCCTGCCCTCACAAAGCTGGCACAGAGCGTCATTGACTGAAAGAAACGTACAGGGAAGAGCGGATTGAAAAATAGGGGCTCCTCCAACAGGACCCTGCCTGTCAGGGACCCCTCATCTCTCGCCACCCTCACTGCCCTCCAGGCATCTAAAACACTCAAGTAAAAAGAAGAGAGACCTACTTTAGCTAGTCTGGCACTCTCAATTAAAAACAGGTGTTTGTCTATCCCCAGCCCCCCTACTCTGCTGAGGAAAAAACAAGCTAGCCTTTTCCAACGTACAGGAGCCTCTGAACCGCCTGCAGTCTGAAGGCTGCCACCCTGCTGGCAATGCAGACCAACCCCTGCCCCCCTTCATCAGTGGGGAGATACAGGACCGCTGGCCTCA
The DNA here is from genome assembly GCF_902713425.1 of Acipenser ruthenus. Classification (NCBI taxonomy): domain Eukaryota; kingdom Metazoa; phylum Chordata; class Actinopteri; order Acipenseriformes; family Acipenseridae; genus Acipenser; species Acipenser ruthenus. Next base: position 13,138,976 of record NC_081201.1, on the reverse strand, counting down.
GCCAATGTCTCCCGCTCCAGAAAAACTCCAGCAGTATTCTTTGGATCTCCTGCACCATGCCCCGGGGAGGGTCCAGACACACCAGCCTGTGCCACAGCATGGAGGCCACCAGATTATTAATCACCAGGACCCTTCCCCTAAAGGACAGCTGGGCCAGCAGTCCCATCCATCTCTGCAGCCGCCCCCTCACCCTGTCCACTAGGCCCTCCCAATTTTTCTGCATATATATCTCCACTCCAAAAAACACCCCCAGCACTTTTATACCTGTCCTGTCCCATCTCAGCGCCTCAGGCAGGACAGGGGGGGTGCAATCATGCCAACTGCCTGACAGGAAGGTGTCACACTTTGCCCAGTTAACTCTTGCTGTAGAGGCTCCTTGGAATGTGTGCAGGCTCTGCTGTAGTGCCTTGATGTCTCCGTCACTGCACACAAACACGTTCACATCGTCTGCATAAGCGGACACCTTCACTGCGACAGAGGAGGGTGAGGAGGGCACTGCCCAGCCAACCAGCCGGCCCCTCAGCAGGTGCAGCAGGGGCTCTATGGCCAGTGAATAAAGCATTCCAGACAGGGAGCAGCCCTGCCTAATACCCCTGCACACTGGGAAGGGCTGACTCAGCCCATTGTTAATCTTTAAAATGTTAAAAACATTCCAATATAAAAGCTGGATATAAGAAATAAAAACAGGGCCAATCCCGAAGGCTTCCAGGGTTTTAAAAAGGTATGTGTGGTCGACCCTGTCAAACGCTTTCTCCTGATCTAAAGAAACCAGCCCAACATTCAAATCACATGTCTTAGCCATTGATAAAAAGTCTCGAATTAAAAACAAATTATCAAAAATGGAACGTCCCGGTATGCAGTAAGTTTGGTCCATGTGTATTACAGCTCCTATACACATTTTTAGTCTATTGGCCAGACATTTTGAAATAATTTTAAAATCAGAACATAAAAGCGAAACAGGTCTCCAGTTTTTGAGTAAACACAGGTCTCCTTTCTTGGGCAGTAGTGTGATTACTGCCCTCCTGCAGCTGAGGGGCAGTTCTTTATCTCGGAGGCTCTCTCCCAGCACCTGCAAAAAGTCCTCACCAATCACAGTCCAGAAATTTTTAAAAAATTCAGTGGGCAGTCCATCAATGCCAGGAGCTTTTCCATTTGAAAGCTGTGTAACAGCAGTGGTCAGCTCCTGATATGTTAGTGGCTTGTCTAATTGGTTCTGTTCTTCCTCGCTCAGGGTGGGCAAATCCTGGAGCAGCAGGTCTGTATCCTTCTGCTCACAAGGCTCTTTGCTGTATAGTTCAGAATAGAATTTTACTGCCTCCCTGCTGATCTCCTCCCGGCTGAACAGCTCCCTGCCGCAAGGCGTCCGGACGCAGTGCATCTTCCGGCTGTCTGCTCTCCTCCTCTCCAAGCCAAAAAAGAAACTGGAGGGGGTGTCCATGTCTTTAAGCTCCATGAAGCGAGAGCGCACCAGCGCCCCCTTCACTCTTTCCTTCAGCAGGCTGCCCAGCATGTGTTTCTGCTCCCTCAGCGTTTGCAGGGTCTGCTCCTGGTGGTCTGTGTCCAGGCTGCTCTCTAACTGGAGAATTTTCAACTCCAGCTCTCTCACTGCTGCGTTCAGTGACCCGGTTGAATTGAGTGTGTACTGCTGGCAAAAGATTTTAATCTGCGTTTTGCCAATGTCCCACCACTGCCTAATATTTTTATAATTTGTTTTTTCTTTTTTCCAAATGTTCCAAAAATCATTAAATTGTTTTACAAAAAGTGTGTCCTGTAATAGCTTTAAATTAAAATGCCAGTAGGAGGTGCTGTGAGAGTCAGTGGTGAGTATTACTGTAACTAACAGGCAGTGGTGGTCAGAGAGGCTACTGGGGATGATATTGGCTTTAATGAATTTATTCAAATGTGTGTGTGATGTGTAGAAGCGGTCTAACCTGGCTCTATATATTTGTTGTGCGCGACAATGAGACCAGGTGTACTGTCTTGCATTGGGGTGCAGACACCTCCAGACATCAACCAGGCCACTGAACTGAAAAACTGCAGCTAATTCACTTGAGGATTGGGGATTGGGTTCCTCATTATTTCTATCCATTGTAAAATCAATAGTGCAGTTAAAATCTCCTCCCACCACCACCACATCATCATTATCAATATTTAAAAGAGCTTGCTTTAATTTATTAAAAATTAAAATGCGTTCCCTTCCTTTATTTGGTGCATAAATATTAATAAAAACAAATACAGTACCACCCAACCTTGCTCTCACTTTTAATAACCTCCCCTTTTCAATTTCTTCAATATCTAAAATTGTTGCTCCTAGGCTGGGCTTAAATAAAATTGCCACTCCTTCACTGGTGCTTGAGCCGTGGCTCAGCACACACAGCCCCCTCCACTCTATTCTTAAAAGAAGTATCCATTTTTAAAATTATTGTTTGGCAACAATAGCGATCTTTTTCTTAATTATTTGAACATATTTTTTAAGACGGTACCTTTTTTGCTGGTCAAACTCCTCTAATGTTGCCTTTCGTGTGACGATGTGTGCTGAGTGGAGGAATAATCTCAAATCTGGGAAGAAGTTTTCAATTTCAACCCCCCTTTTCCCTTTTGTACTCTCCATAAACTGTTTAAATTCATCTAGGGTATAGATTTTTTCCCCCTGTTAACGGGTTGGCTATCGGGGATGTCAGAGATAAGCGAGGAGTCAGAGAGCTCCCCCTCCATTTCCTCTGCTCCGTCCTCGCTGTCTGCTCCGCCGTCCACGGCTGCCAGCTCCCCCGCGGCTCTCTCCACCTCTACAGCGCTGCTCTCCTCTCCTCCTCCCAGCACAGCCACAGCCGTCACCGCTGCCTCTGCCTCCGCTTGCTGGGATTCAGAGAGAGAAGAGCGCTGCACCACGTCGGGTTGTAAGCCCGTCGCCGTGCCGCTCCCCTCTCCCTCCATATCAGGAGGGACAGACCCCCCTGCCTGAGACTGCAGGCTCCCCTCCAGCACAGGCTCGGGGCTCTGCTCCGTCCCCCGCTCACTGTTAGGCAGATCTGCAACTTCTTTGTTTTTTTGTTTTTTAAGTCTTTTTTTAGCTACCATCACAAAACCCTCATCATTTTCGGTAGTTTTATTTTGTGACGGACCGTGGCTGATTCTCTTCAGCCTCGGCTGTGGTGTGGGCGGCTTCATCCCGATCGGCGGCTCTCTGGTCTCTGCAGACTCTGGATGGCGCTGCGATGGGGGAGCAGCCTCATCCTCCCGCTCACCCCCAACATCCCCAGCCTCCTCCCTGCCATCAGTACCCTGCTCCTGCCTTTCCTCATTTTTGTTTTTTCTCGGGTAGGCTCTCCTCTGGTGTCCCTGTTCCCCACAGTTAAAACACTGCATTGTATCCGAGCTGACAAACACTACGCAGCCCGTCCCTTCCACACTGAAGCTCCAAGCAACATCAATCACCTCCCCCGGGTTATTCAGCAGCAAAAACGCCTGTCTCCGAAAAGACAGGACGTGCTTAACATTTGTATTTCTGCACCCTAATGGTATATTTTTAATTGGGGACACCAGTTTGCCATATCGGGCAAGTTCATTTGCCAAGGTCTCGTTTTTTAAAAATGGCGGCACATTAGACATGATTACCTTGGTAACAGGGGTTACTAAGGGGGATACTTGAATAAAATCTCCTTTCACTGAAAAACCTTCCTCCACTAGTTGATTGACCAGCGATACCTCTTTTAAAAACACGACAAACCTTTTATTCATACGGGATGCCGATATTATATTGTCACACCCGACCACCTCTCCCACTGCCAGCAGGCACTCCTCCACCGACACGCCGGCATCGGGCAAGCAGCTGACCCCGTGTCGGCGGCTGAGAGCCCCCAGCCCTCCAGAGTGAGATCCCATAATGGGACCTACACACACACACACACTACTCTATAAACGGTAAAGTACAAACAAAGCAACGAAACAAAGATATATATAAACAAACTAAACAATTAACAATTAAATATATAAATTTGCAAAAAATATAGTAGCGAAAACACTCTCCTACCGCACCAGCATTCAAACGCTACCGCCTCTCCACAAGCTCCTCCCACAATCCCACAATCCTCAGCGAGAGAGAGAGAGAGAGAGAGAGAGAGAGAGAGAGAGAGAGAGAGAGAGAGAGAGAATGAGAATGAGAATTATTTTTCTTTATCATGCCGTTATAAGCCTACTGGCGAAATGGCCAAGAAACAGTTAGTGTTTAACACAAACTGAATTATTTTGGGACCATTTTAGCATTTTTTGTCATAGAAAAGACACATTTCACATATTTTATAACATTACCTATGGAAGCCCTGAACTACGGAAGCCCTGAACCGCAGATGAAAAAAAAACACACAGATTATCTCGTACGTACGTGATAGTTTCACGTACGTACGAGATAGTTTCACGTACGTACCGTGATAAGTTTCACGTACGTACGTGATAAGTTTCACGTACGTACGAGATAGTTTCACGTACGTACGTGATAATCTCTAAAATCATGACGGATTTCGATACAGTGCTTCATAATGTAATTTATCTTGACCCGGGACCTTCCTAAAGGCGTGCTTGGTGCATAGGGTAAAGTGAGATTATTATTATTTTTTTAATAGAGTAACGTATAGTATAGTATAGTATTATATTCACGGTATTTATTATAATAATTAAGCTTATGATTGTCATATTGCTATTGATATTTAATGTAATATATTCCCGAAATGGATTTGTTAGGGTTTTCTCATAACACACATTTGTTTATGTATCATTTATGGGTGACCCATGATGAATTCTGGTAGCTTTACTGAAGTCTTCGCAATTAACAGCTTTGTAGGGTCGTTATTGTAGTTTTGCGTCTGTAGTTCAGGCAGTAAGTAGTTGCAGCTTTTTGTAAATGCGTTCGATCCCTGTAGATCTGGAATGTGTATGTCACAGATCATAATTACGCGGAGCACAAAAGCTTAGAGGACTAACCGTCTAAGTTTCTGTTTATGGGTGAATATAATTATATATATATATATATATATATATATATATATATATATATATATATATATATATATTGGTATATACGAATTGGTGCAAGATTGTCCAGTCAGTTTAAAGTAAGCATTAATGTATGTGCACATCCGTTACTTTACAGTAGTTTGGTGTGTCGATATTTGTTTATTGCACTGTATTTACTGCAGAGGGCATTCTCACTTCATTCATTCAAAATTAAGATAATAAGAAAAACGTTTCTGGAAACAAACGCAGCATTCAGTATATGTGATACATGTACTTAGTAAGCCGTGCTGTGTGGGTGTTTCATAGTATCGCGCAAATCGTATTTATTTGGTTGGTTGGTTTGTTTGCGCTCATGTAACTAATAGTGGCAATCGGTTGATGTGGGGGACCTTTTCCATAACGAACTCCCAAAAATAAATAAATAAATAAATAATAACTTGGTGCCCCTCCCCCAAAGAAAAAGATACATATTTGTTTTTAGTATATATTCAGGCAACTTGTAAAGACAATATAAACACTTACTCCTAAAAAAAAAAAAAGTGTTTAAACAAGATGTTATGCCAGATGTGGCAGTAGTTTGCTCTGCTTCATACACCAGTCTTGTTGGAACAGAAAGTTTCTTACATTTAAATTCCTAGCTGACTTCTTCAAATTCCCCTGTAGACTTTCCCTGTACATTTCTATATTCATGTTGCCTTCTATTATTACAAGTACACACCAAACGTTAATTCCGTGTGCTCCATGTTTCATGGTGGGTTGCAGGTACTCCTCTGTACATTTCTCCACACCATCACTCTCTCATCTGAGCCAAACAAATAACATTTGGATTCATCTGACAAATTACTTTGCTTGGAAAAGCTTCTGGCTTCTGAAAATACCTTTGGGCAAAATATTTTCTGAACATAATGATTGAACTGATGAAGGGCTTCTTTTTAGCAACCCATCCATTAAATCCCTTCTCTACACTCTATCCTTACTGTTTGTTTGACACCTTAACACCATATTCCTCAACTAGCTCCTGCACAATATCTGAAGCACTCACTTTTCTGTTTCTGCCTAAATAATTGTTTGAAAACATCAGGCTTAAAATCTTTGTTAAAAAACTTTAATATGGGAGAAAAACTGTTAATATTTGCTTTGCAGGTTGCCTAAATACAGCATGTCTCAAAACAAAATTATATACAATTCAGTCATCAAGAATTCAGAGATATTGCTTGACAGTGCTGATTGTTGTTTCCTTAGAAAGCCAACAGTAATGCCATGTGCCTGAGAGTTGTTGATGCCTGCGCTGCCATCTCACTGGACACATGTGCACATGTGTATCGCTCTGTTGCTAGCCGCTATAATAAGTGTCTCGATGTCAATGGTGGACACTTTGAATATCTACAGTAGTGTACATCGTAAGTTATGCTTCTTGCTTTCCAATAAAATAAGAATCAGTACAGTAGATAACATGTCTATATTTCTAACGATTAAATTGTCTATACATTTTTTTGAGACACCCTGTGTATACTAAATACAAATTAGTAGTTTTTTCTATGCAATATTTAGATTTAATAGGAAAAATTACAACAACAAAAAACAACAAACGTGGCACTGTCTGAATAATTGTTATAGTCACTGCATATAATTTACCTAAAATTGTTAGAGAAACATTTTAATTACTATGTCATTTAGCATAAACAACCCTATGATATCTGGATCTTCTATATTGTTATTAACTACCACTACTATTACTACTACTATTTTTTATTTATCATAATTATTATGCATAACAGTATTATAAATATATTTAAATATAATCACTTAAGTTTATAAACTTAAATTCTGTTTATGTCCTTAAAACTTTAGATTATGTACAGTACAAGAATGGCAGATCAAAAGGACATATTTCCATTTCTTCAGGAGCGTGGAGTTGGTGATGAGGCCATTCAGCAGATGCAAAGTCAGAAGGTACGTTTGTTCAAAGAATGATTTTTTAACATAAAAAGAACACCTTTAAGAGCAAGTAATGTTGTAAAACTTAAATATAATGCAAGTCTGGGTATACTTTTTACTGATTCTTAAAGACCCAGGGAGAATCTAACCATACAGATACATTAGTAACTCCATTCTTTGTGCAAACCTCAAGCTACAATATGACTTCATGCTTTGCATATTTAAAGATAAACATCTAGCACAGTGGATCATAGGTGGAATACAGAGGAAATGTCCTTCTTGTTGATGACACTTCTAGCTGCACCACACATCAAAATGGAATAGATGAGCTTCAGGTGCAAAAAAGGTACTGCAGAAAGTGAGCTGCAGTGCACAGATACCAACAGGCTGACTGACTGAGATAGTGAGAACGCTAGTTGCCAGAGTGATGTAAGGGACACTGACTGAAGAGTAAAAGAAGATCTCAAACACCTTGTGTGTTTTTTCTAGCATCTCACTGATTTGTCAAAAATGTCATGCAGAATATTCTGCTCAAGAAAAAATCCAGAAATTTCAGTCCAATAGTTTGAAATGTGTGCATGAAGCCTGTGTCTGTTCAATATTAGAAATTATTTTTACATCAGTTTTAATGTTGTACAATCAAAAAATACTTCGGAAAACTACTTCAGAGATAGTTGTTCAACTGCTCAAATAGTAGATACTGATGGGTAATTTACAAAACAATAAGCCAAAAACATTACTGTAGTCACTGTGATTTGTCTTCATGTTTTAATGTATTTATTCTTAAATGTGTATTGTTTTTTATTTTTACAGATTGACTCTTCAACCGTTCTGCTGATGGATGATGAAACTTTAGCGAGATACTTGCCTGCTCTAGGGGATAGAATGGCTTTGAAAAGTTATTGCACAAAACAAGCTGGCAGTAATTCACATGATGGAAAGTACACCAACCATGTGAGGAAAAACGTGCTTCTTGAAAAACTCAGGAAAAAAATGAAGTTAAAGCAATCATCAGCAGTCAGTTCTGATTCAAGTGATGATGAAAATCATTCACAACACAAAGTAGGAAAATCAATGGTTGGAAACAAATATGCTGCAAAAAGCAACAGGACAATAGAGTTTGGCTGGATACATAATGGGAGACAAGTCCGTGTTCGTGGTGGGGGTGGTACTAGAAAAATCTCTATCCCAAAGAACATGGACTGTGAGGGGTTGTTAAAGATCGGGAAAGATCTGTTTTTTCCTGATGGACAGTCAAAAAAAGGGAATGAAAAAGAGTTCATTTTTAAAATCTGGGATTTTAAAGAAAATGTGTTACCACTTGGTGTGACTGTAGGGGATGTGTATGAAAAAGTTAAAATGGGGATTGTTCGTTTCTACTTAGCGTCTCTGGATCAAAATAGAGTTGAAACAACTGTGCAAGTGGTAGACAATGTCCCAGAAGAAAGGTCAAGTACTGTAGACTGCAATGTGCCTTTCGATGCTGCTGAGTCTGCACAAGTTCATCTTCCAGAAAAAGTCAGCATGCACCCAGTATCTGAAACATGTACCTCAAATTCTTCCAGAAATGTAAGAAGTGATTCACTGAAAGAAATGCCTGCCAATCACTGTTTTCTAACTGATTCTGCTGCCACTGAATGTGACATTGGCCTCTGCAGCTCTGGAAACATTATAACATCTGCTTTTGTGAGCGCTATGAGCGCCATTCAATGTTGAAAGTGAAGTGTGTGATGACACTGTGCCTTGGGTGACACCAGGCATTCCCAATGAATACCAACCAGTTCCTACTTCCCTTAAGCCAATGCTTGAAACCAATAACCCTATTGTTTGTTCTACACCTGAACACAGACCACCAAACTCACCTGTAAGACAAGAACAATTAATCACCTTCATCACCTCCTCAACACCTGCACCCAGCTCTGCTCTGCAACAGGTACACCCACTGCCACCAAACTCAACACCTGCACCCAGCTCGCCTCCACTGCAGCTGTCAGATGTGTACTACGTAACTTTACACAGGGTAATCATAGTTCAAGATATGATAGCAGCGCTTAAAGATTCAAGCATTTTGAATGCTTCTCTGAAAATATCCTTTGCTGATGAAGCAGGTGCTGATGCGTCTGGTGTCTCGCGGGATGCATATGCTGCTTTTTGGGCCACTTTTATGCAGAACCGCGCTGAAGGAGAGCTGGAATGTGTTCCAGCACTGTGTCCGGAATATGGCAAAGAGGAATGGGAATCCTTGGGAAGAATACTAATTAAGGGATACATAGACCATTCCTATTTCCCAATTCAACTCTCACTTGCATTTGTTGTTGCTGTAGTCCATGGAGAGTCCAAAATTACTCCTGAAATATTGATTGATTCTTTTTTTAGCTATATTGCTTCATTTGAGAAAGATGTAATAACTGCAGCAATGAATGGTAGCATTGGAGAAGATGATCATGATGAGTTGCTGGAAATTCTGTCTAGAATGGGTTGTCACACAGTTCCATCTCTCGATGACATGAAGGGCACAATTCTGCAAGTAGCCCATAAACAGCTGATACAAGAACCAAAATATGCCTTGGACATTATGTCCAATATAATCCGCAGCACTCTGCAAATGTTTCTACCAGATGTTTCAGCTGTAGTAAAATTGTATGAGGCCAAGAAGGTCACAGTAAAAGGAGTACTAAAACTTATTGAAGCTGAGGTTCAGAATGCAGCCCAGAACAAGACATTGAATTTCTTGAAGCAGTTCATCCGCTCTTTGCATGATGAACGACTCCAGAAATTCTTGCGCTTTGTGACGGGAGCAGATATTATGTGTGTTGAGAAAATTGAAGTGCAATTCACTACTCTGAGAGGTCTGGAGCGAAGGCCGATTGCACACACCTGTGGACCGCTTTTAGAGGTGCCATGCACCTATAATTCCTATCCAGAATTTAGAAGTGAATTCCAGAATATTTTGGATGGTGATTGTCACAGAATGGACATAATGTGAATGCTTTAATTAAGGTGGCATGTTCCATTTATAAAGTAGATATGCAGAGACTTGTGTGCACTTTTTCTGAGAACTTTACTTGGAATTCAAAAAGCCTATACCTGGATAAATCTTCTTTGAGCAGATAGAGATGATGATGCTACAGTACATACATGTGAGTTGGTTAAGAACTGATGAAATATATCTTAGAATTTTAGCAATTTAAATGCAGGTGATAAACACTGTAAAAGTGTGTTGTTAGAAGCAGCGTGCTGCCTTCTCTTAAAAAGTACCTTTCTTGTGCTCATAATCTGCATAGTGCATCAACATTCCCCATTGTTAGCTTTGTTATGAGGAATTCTTCATCTGTGCATAGGAAAACAGTTATACATACAACCACAGAGTGCAAAAGACTAATGGTCTGTATCATCTATATGTGATACCGTAGGTCGGTGGTGCACAACTCTGGCCCTCGAGATTCATTCCAGTCAGGGTTTTTCGTTTCAGTCAGTTCCTGAATTAGTTAATTGACCCCTAACAGGTATAATTAACTAATTTAGGATCTGCTTGGATTAAAGGTCTGAACTGGAATGGATCTCGAGGGCCAGAGTTGTGCACCACTGTCGTCGGTTCTCATGTGCACTTACATCTCATTACATTAACAGTTGAGTGGAAGATTATCAGTCCACCTCGGAACAAATCTATTCCAATTTAAGAAAGACAGGTGTTAAATTACACGTTATTGTTAAATTACATGGTATGGTTAAATTATGATGGCCTTCCATAGAACAATGTACTATAATGTACCTTATTCTATATACATTGTTCTGTTTTAAATTGGATTGGATATAACACTTTACTTGACTGAAAATGTAAAAAGCATATTGAAAATGAGTTGTCAGCCATTTACATGTTAAAAGCAGGAAACACATATGTCTGGTTTCACAGACCCCAATAAGCACTAATCTTGCATTACCTCATGTTATTTTAGGTAAAGTAACCCAAGATTAGTGCCAATTGGGGTCTGTGAAACCAGCCGTTTATGTAGACTACGTTTCAGTTTATAGTAAGGTGCACTTTTTCACTGTGGTTCAAGGATTGTGTAGGTTGTTTGTACAACACACATATTTTGTGTTTCAATGATGACAGTTGTTGTGATTTAAGTCATCTAGATTTGTGTTGCCATTCTGGGTCCTGTTCACATGGATTAAAACAATAGTAGGCAGTAAAACATTTATTTAGTAAACATTTCACTATATATTCCTTTTTTTTAAAGGAATGTAGAATTGTTCTTGAAAATGGACAATGTTTAATTTATCACATTTAAGTCTTAAGTAGGGTACAGCTGTGTGAATAAGGGCTTATTGTGTGCCTTATGATGGTTTTATTTATTGTATTATTTTATTTTACAAATGTTTAAATCATTCATTTTCTCTGCCATAAGCATTTAGTAAATTTAGACATGTTTTTTCTTGGTTGTAATTTTTATTTGAAACCCTGCCGGAAGCTACATGTTTTGTAGTCCTTGCTATGATACTGGTTTATGTCAGAGAGTTCCTCAGGCCAGCGTATGCTACTTCAAATAAGAATTTAAATATATACATTTTTACATCCAACAGGACCAAAAGTTTGGGGTGGATTAGCAACTTTTCATTTCTTCCATTTCTAATACCAGTATCTGCCCCAATGTAAGGTGTATTTTAACTGTTTTTGAGATGTGTTTTAGAATGTGAAAGGGTTAAAATGAAGACAACAGCACCAACAAACTGGTAAAATGTTTTTTTTATATATACTTTTATTTAAAAATGAATGTCACATAAGTATGTTACAGATAACAGTTTTCTTCTGAAGGGCTGTATTTCTGAACATAAGTGGATCTTGAGTTAACAAAAGGGAAAAATCAGACTTATTGTATCATAATTTGGAGGGGGGTTTTCACTGAAGTTGTACTGTGTTTGTTATAAAGGGTGTTCTTTTACATTGCAAATAATAGATAAATGTACCCAACAGCAATTTATAATAATAATAAATAAAAAATACAGATGATAGTGTTAGGTCTGCTTTTAAAATTGATTAACAACAATTTATCACAGCATCTAGTTTTATTTGTGATTTTGAATCTCAAGTGATCCATAAAACTTTTGTAAAGTAATTTATTTTTTTCCCTTCATTTTCACAGTCTTCAAGAAAAAAATATTTGTGAAAGCTGGTTTTACAAAAACTGATATCCTTACAAACAATTTGGTAAACATCTTCTCATTATTGTTAAATTGCTGTGAGTGGATCAGAAGTAATGTTTTAAAACAAATCACATTTTAAGTGTCCAATTGAAGTTCTAAAACCTTTTTTAAAGAAATACCTTTTACAAGCATACTATATATATATATATATATATATATATATATATATATATATATATATATATATATATATATAATCTTAATCTTACTATATTTGGATTATAGTTTCACTTTAAAAGGGGTATACATTTTCTGTAATAAAAATCCTCCCTTCAGATTTCAAAGTGTACTTTGGCGTTTCTCAATAAATAAAAGTGTAGCTGAAAATAACATTGTCTCTTTTTATTTGTCAAATCTAATTTGTTTATACCTATGTCTCTATTAAACCATGAGTTGCCCTACGATAGCTATACATTCCAATGGAAACAAATGTTCTACTCAAGCTAACACATTGATTGGATACATCACTTGTTTTATGTAATCTGAGATTTACAAAAGTACATTTTTCATGTTTTTTAACATTAAATATTAAAAACAAATAAGAAACAATGTATTTTTCACAATCTTTTAAAAAAGAAATCAACAAACTAAATCACCACTCATCTTTGAGTAAACAGCTGAGATTTCTATCCACTGATCTTTTACAAAGTATCTAAAGAGGGCAATCCAATTCATTAACTCTTTTAAACCAGTTTAAATCACTTCTGGCAACTATAAGTCTATTGAAAAACCCATTAAAACTACCCTATTCCCATTCTGCATTGCAGTGTGGAAAGAGGCCATCGTTTTAGCAACACGTCTCTGCAATTCTGGCTCTCAGTGGTGATTCAAACTTAGGTATAAAAAAATTGCACAAAAAATTCCAACAATGGGGAAGATTACAGCAAATTCCAAATTTCCTCTTTCAAAGTTATGTAGAGATGTGTAGCTTGGTCTATATCACCTGGTGGATCAAGTCCACGTTCAACCATCAAAAGGCTGCACAGTTCAAACACTGTTTTGTCGCAGGGATAGTTTCTCCTTGTGAGGCATTCTTCTTCACAATTCAAAATGTCATCACTGCTGCTGGGACAGAGATGATTAGCAACTCCATAGAGATGTGGAAGGGTGTGCATTATGAGCGGTCGACCGTGAGGTGTAGTTCGGTTTCGCTGAGCACGAATGGGATGGGTGTTCCAAATGTGGGCAACTGTGTTCAGTTCGTCCTGCAGCAAAATAAAATACCGGTATATGTTTTTGTTTAAAAACTTTTTTTTTTTAATCACTACATTTGCAAACATAGTATCCCACTGCCGTGGACCAAAGTACAATACATTTAATAATTGTATAAAACACATTTATAAAACCATTAACCCGTTAAGTGCCATTGTCCTTATTTGAGGATCGGCTACTTTGTAACTGTTGTAGCATTAACTCTCTTTACCTTATTACTGTTTAAATTTAACTGCACGCACACGCACGCGCGCGCACACACACACACAACTACTGTTTACACTAATCAAATCAATCAATCAATTAATGTTCATAACGCCTTTCATGGCAAGACTATAACAAAGCGCTTTACAGAAAAAAAATATCAAAATAATAACAATATATCGGGGTAGGTGTAACCTAAAACAGTATGAGAAAAACACATGCTACAATATAGGATACACCCAGGATACTTCAACTATATGCTATGCTATTTTGGAATTTCACATATTTGGGGAAACATGTATCCTAATTCCCAATGAAGAAGCCATATTCTTTGCATTTAACTATGAACAAGGTGAAATAGAGTATTGTACGATGCATGATGTTTCTATTTTTATCAATGCGGAGCCCATTTAAATAGACTTGTGATACAACATCAGCACATTTCAGGACTATGAAATATTGTTATATTAGAACCATAAAAAACTATTACTAACCTGTAATAGTTTCATGAAACAAAACTGGATCAGAGACTTGTCAAGAAAATCCCCTGTGAACTGATCCTCTTCCTTCAGCTCTTGGAAAAGGTTCATCCAGAACTGGGCGTTTTCTTTCCTCACAAAACCCCAGAAACTTTCAATTCTTTGATTATGGTTACTTGAACCATATACAAAACTTCCGTGTCCAGCAAAACGATCACTGGCATAGCGACGAAGAAATCGCTGTATTTGTTCCACATGGATGTTTTCCGTTCCACGATCTGCACAGACTCTTTTTGGACAGCCAGCTCTTGCTTTTACAGCCTCTATAAAATGCGCTGCTATTACTCTCGGGTCACTATTAGTTGAGTACACCTCAAGCCAGATGACACTACGTGAAAAGCCATCCACGCATTCATTTATACAGAGACCATAAGGCTTAAGCTTGTCGTAAGAATCAAGGTGCCACATAAAATTTGGACCAGGGTTATTGTAACTCGTCGCCTAAGCCTTCGATGACTTCGGTGCATCACACCAACTGGGTCAATAATTTTTAACAAAAGCCTTACGGTTTCTCGTTTCACAACAAACCCACGCTGTATGCATTTCAAATGCATTAACCGATATCCAAGGAGTTGTCCTGATATCTCGGTTTCCTCCACTATGTAAATCGCAACATCGACAGTATCTGAGTAATGTTTTTGGCGATACAGTCTCTTCTTCTGCAGTGTTGCCTGGAGTGTTCTGAGGCTTACAGTAAGGCCATGTCCAATGGAAAGAAGTTCTAGAATTTCTCTTTGCTGAAGTCCTAAACTGAAGTACAGCGATGTCAGATTGTCCAGTTCACCCGCCATCTTCACCAACCAGTTTAGTTACCACCTTTCGTTGTTATTAACCAGGCTGTAGAGACCGCTCCCACCTCCCTCACTCACTGTTACAGCACTGGATTGTAGCACTGCATTCTTGCACTAGCCACCTATATCCACCACTAAGAGATTACCACGTACGTACGTGAAACTTATCACGTACGTACGTGAAACTATCTCGTACGTACGTGAAACTATCTCGTACGTACGTGAAACTATCACGTACGTACGAGATAATCTGTGTGTGTTTTTTTTTTCATCTGCGGTTCAGGGCTTCCGTACTGAACCGCAAGGTGAAGAAAAAAAAATGAATCGGATTATCTCGTACGTACAAGATACTATCTCGTACGTTCGAGAAAACTATCTCGTACGTACGACAAAACTATCTCGTACGTACGAGATGATATCACAGTGGAAGAGGCATCCCTTTTGCGTCACCACTACCGTGACTGGCACCTCCCTCCCTCAACTCAACCGCGCATTTTAGAGCAGCTGAGGAGGATAGTGTGAAGCTACTCTGCACACATCCTAAAGCTTTCAGGTGAGTACTAGTCTAAATTAAAATTGGTTTAGTTATTAAAACATAACAAAGTTGTTAATTATGTATTTAAATACGTATGCCTATTTATTAATGTAGCAGCATGTAATTTAGTTAAGTAATAACGTTACTCGATTACATTATGTGGGTAAATTGTGCATTGTGTAGCTAGCCCAGATAGGCCCAGTTTAATTTTGGCTAGAATTCACATGTTTTTCCATTAGATGTCGTTGCTAAAAAACCTAAAAAACGACAACCTTGGATCATGTGTTTAAACGTTTTTCTAATTGCATATTATGCTCTCTACTTATTATTATTATTATTATTATTATTATTATTATTATTATTATTATGTTGCATCATTTCATTTAGCTAAGTAATTATCCCTATTTGCTAGCAACGTTTCTGAAACCTCTTATACTAGCTGAGGCATTGAAATCAAAAGTAAACTTTTTTAACCTAATTGTGTGTTTGCAACATTCCGTTAGATATTTATGATTAGAATGTATGTGAAGGCTTCATGTGAATTAAGTTTACTGCACATTTGTGTATTTTATTTATTTATTTATTTATTTATAATCGTGGCGTGTCAGCTCTATGGGATGCACATAGCAGTCGATTACCCTGAGGATTCAAGTGATGATGACAAGCATAGTCAGTGCAATGACAGGAAATTGGGAAACAAGCATGCTGCAAAAAGCACCAGAAAAATCGAGATTGGGTGGATACATAATGGTAAACAAGTCCGTGCTCGTGGTGGGGGTGGCACTAGAAGAATTTCTGTGTCAAAAAATATTGACTGTGATGACCTTTTAAAGATTGGTAAGGATCTATTCTTCCCAGATGGTCAGTCAAAGAAAGGTAATGAAAATCAATTCACATTTGAAATATGGGATTTTAAAGAAAACGTGCTGCCACTTGATATGACCGTTGGGGCTGCCTATGAAAAAGTAAAAATGGGAATAGTGCGTTTCTATTTGGCATCTTTGGATCATGGGGCAGTTGAAACTGTTGTGCAGGTGGAAGACAAAGTCCCAGAAGTAACTGTCTGTTGTGAAAAATCTGGATTGGCACAATTCTGTGTTCCGCCAAAGGTCAGCCTCCACTCTGAATCTGGACCAGATACTGCAGCTCATTTATTAAAGAACTTTCCTAGCTCTCCATTGAAAGAAACTTCTGAATTTGACTGCTGTACATTGACAGAAGGTGAGCTTTTCCATGGGGCATCTAGAAACATTCTACAGTCATCTGCTTTTTTAAGTGCCATGCACTCTTCTGACTCGGAAATAGAATTTGGTCCACTAAATTATGAAATTGAAACCTGTGATGACACACTTCCTTGGGAAGTACATTTTATTTCTAATTTAAACCAATAGGTAGTGTCTTCCAATAAGCCAATGCCTCAGGGTGCAATTACGTTTGTTTCTTCAATATCTGAAAAAAGCGCGGCAATGCTACCATCATGTTCAACACAAACACCAAAAGGAGACATAACTATCTTACCATCATTGCTCTTCCCACTCCCTGCACCAGACTGTTCAACAGTGCAGCTGCCGCCACAACACAATCTTGCTCCCTCTTCGTCTCCACTACAGCAGGTACTACAGTTGCCTCCGCCAATGCCAGGCTCTCTAACATTACAGCTGTCCCCAGACCACAATCTTGCTCCCTCTTCGTCTCCACTACAGCAGTTAGCAAACTCTCCTCAGTCAGCGCAACTCTCTCCAACACAGCAAAATGCAGATGTACGCATTTTGACTTTACGCAGAGTCATCATACTGCAAGATATGTTGGGAGAGTTTAAGGATTCTAACATTTTGAATGCTTCCTTGACCATAGAGTTTGTAGATGAAGCAGGTTCTGATGTATCGGGTATCTCTTGAGATGCTTATTCTGCATTCTGGGAAGCTTTCTTTCAAAACTGTGCCGAAGGGGAGTATGAGCGTGTGCCAGCACTGTATCCTGAATATGGGAAGGAAGAGTGGGAGGCAGTGGGAAGAATACTACTGAAGGGTTACCTGGACCAGTCATACTTTCCAATTCAGTTTCACTGGCTTTTGCAGTTGGGTTGGTATATGGAAATTACACCCGGAATACTGATGGCTTCTTTTTTAAGGTACATTGCACCATTTGAGAAAGACATCATCACTTCTGCATTGGATGGAAGTATTGGAGCAGATGATCAGGATGAGTTGCTTGATATCCTTTCCAGAATGGGCTGTCACACTGTGCCATCACATGACAGCATGAAGGGCACAATTCTCCAAGTAGCTCATAAACAACTCATACAGGAGCCAAAGTATGCCTTAGAGGTTATGGCCGACGTAACACGCAGCACTCTACAAAAGTTACTACCAGAAGTGTCCAACTCAGAAGCGCTATATGAAGCGAAGAAGCCACCTGTAAAACATGTACTAAACATGATTAATGCTGAAGTTCAAAATGCAGCACAAAACAAAACAATGAATTTCTTGAAGCAGTTTATTCGATCTTTAGATGATGGAAGACTGCAGAAATTTTTGCGTTTTGTCACAGGAGCCGATATGCTTTGTGTTGAGAAAATTGACATTCAATTTACAGATATCAGGGGTCTGCAGCGAAGACCTGTTGCACACACTTGTGGACCACTTCTAGAGGTGCCATGTACTTACAATACATATACTGAATTTAGAAGTGAGTTTCAGAACATTGTGGATGGTGACTGCCATAGAATGGATATCATTTGACTGTCATTTTATGTTGAAATGAAAACCCTACTAGCAAGCACATCTAAGGATCTTTGTGTTGCATAAGCGAATGTGAGGTGGGGCAAAAAAACTCATTTTTTTATGAGGTTTATGTAAGTTTGTATTTTGCAATGTTCAGGGGCACAAAAAAGAGCCATTCACACTCTTTGCACTGTTTGCTATACTACATTGGGATTATTTCTGGAGAAATTAAAATTGTTTTTGTCAATGTGTTGGTTTTGAAATGTATTTTTAAAGGTAGATGACTTGCCTTTTGATACTAGCACTTACTGTTAACCATTTACATGCAGGTTTATAAAAATAAAAGTCATTTTGAATATTTCAAAAGTGTTACTGCCTATGCATTAAAAAGCCATCTTAAAGTGAATGTAGATGGTAACAGAAACATACTGTAGTGTAGAAGTTTAAAAACAGATAGTAAAAATCTACCAATATATATGTCAATATATGGATATCATTACATTTTGGAAACAGGTATTGGTGTTTTAGCAGATAGAGTTAAAATTGATTGTTACTATATCCTATTTAATGAATAGGGCATTTCACATTTAGTGAATAGGGCATTTCACATGTTCAATAAAATAATTGAAATCTAAAACCTGATGTTTGTTTTCTTTTCAAGTAAATTACCTGTGAGTTGGTGAGAGATCTTTTGGCCCAAAATTGATCTAAATAGTTAACCTCTGCTAAACTTAAGGCTTGGGGCTTATTGGGTTATATTTTTAAAATAATAAAATGTATCATTGTTGACTGGGATATAATGTTCTATAACATTGTTAATTAATGTGTTAACATGGGGAAGACATTTCTTATAAGATTTTTGTAAATGATTCATTCTTGTCATTCGTGTCTTGCTCCAAGGAACAATTAATTGTTGCAATCAGTTTTAGAAAACATTTATGAAACAGAAAACCATCCTCTGAATATCATTATTATTATTATTTATTTGTTTAACAGGCATTGTTATCTAGGGCGACTTACAGTGGTTGCAAAATATTACAATACGCAAGTGCAAAATAATGCAAATACAGTTACAATTAGGAGCAAATACAGCGATACTTTTAATTACATCACCCATAGACTTAGGCAACTTGAATAAACATAACATTTTAAATATAATTTTCACGATAGAAAAATGCATGCAGTAAGGAATTAAGTCAAGATGTTAGATGTGCAAGATGTTAGGTCCTCCACTGAAGACCTATGGGAATCTTGTTAAACAACAAAGGGTACACTAGGTAAGGCAAACCAAGGAGCAAATTTCTTCCATAATTTATAAACATCAGCAAAATGGATTTCACATAAGGGGGTAAAAAGTAAAATACAGAAACTTTGATTTCATTATGCTTAAATTTCAAAACTTACTGCATAACCACAAAAATGTAGAAAGGTATGACATTTTAATATGAAGATTTCTGATTTTGTGTAAACAGTGTCTGTTTACTAATGTTGGTATTACTCTCTGAAGCACATTTCTTAAACACTTGTTTCATGGATCTGCAAATTGAGTTTATGGCAACTTCTTGTCAGTGTGCTTCCATAGTTGTTTACCTTTTTGCCTGCTGCAGTTAACACACACTGACAGATTTTATACATTCTCAGTTACACACAGGTGTTTCTTCTAAACCAATTGATGTTCTACATGGCAACCAATAATAATTAATATAATAATATATAATAATAATGCCTATAATAATCATCTCACACGTTAAGGAAATGGCCTGTAGCGGTCTAATCTCTGTAGCGGTCTAGTCTCTAGAGTTTACAGCTGGGCCCCATGTTGCTACATCACAGTAAGTATATCACAAGTAGAATATTTGGTGACTAATAAGTAAAACAATTAATTTGACAGTTGAGAGTTGACACTCACTTTACATGTTGAATAAAATCAATTAGGTTACGGTTCAGATAGGTGATTTGAAAACCCTGACCTGTCTTAAAGTGTCCCAGGATTATGGAATCAGGTGGCAACCCTATTGTAAACCACAAAACACACTGATTCAGTTTTAAAGGATAGCTAACTGCCCAGACTAGATCCTAATCATTAAATTTACTGGTTTACATTTTGCTTAGCTTTTTGGAAGTAGTTATTATTTTTAATATTATGCTACAATTAAATTACAAATCAGTGCAGCTCCAGCTGAGCATATACTAAGGCTACTTTGATCGTTCAGAAAACATGCTGTATATTTAAGGTGACCATATGGCTCCGTGTTCAGCGGGACAGTTTCGGCTAGTTCAGGCTTTTCAACTCACGTTTCACCTGTCTCAGGTACCATTCTTACCTTTAACAGAAGCAGGACTACGCTTACCAGAATGCATTGGGTTGTGAGGAACTATCCCAAACTGCACACACCTTACTTAATTATTAATTCAATTACATAAAGCTTACATAAACCCTTTAAATAAACCCACACCCTACAAACCTTTAGGGCCACAATCATAAAGCATTTTCTGCAGAAGAATGAACTCTGAATGTTACAAAATCAAAAATAAATATTTAAATTGCCTATTAGAACTCTTAAATTTGCACCCTGATATATTTAAGATAAGGGAAAAAAACAGTTGAAAACAGCATGGTGGTAAATGCTTTATGAATATTGCCCTTACCTTAACTCTCTTGTGCTCGCTATCAAATGTCCTTTAAGTACATTAACTGAAGTATACTACTATTTTTTATTTTTAATCGCTCTGGGGTAACACGTTTAGGTTTCGTCTTTCTGTAACATAATAAAAAGATACATCGTTAAGTAATGTCTGCAGGTAATAGCCACTTACAAAAATTGCAATTGATTCAATTTCTTGTTTTTAACAATGACAGAACGTGCCTTGCATGTGGATTACTTTATGATACTTTAAAACTGGGATTGCTTGGCTACCTTGAGTTTATTTACTAGGAACACAAAACCAAAACATTAACAGGTTACTTAACGACGGTACATTTTGGGATAATATATAAACCTATAGTAACATTTAAAGCAGACGAACACTACAAATATCTCTCTAGATTATAATTACTCACTGAAATGAATGTAAAATATGTATACCATGCTACCATTCCTTACCTTGATTACAAGCGCGCGAATGAAAGATTCAGTGTCAGGAACGTTATCTTAATATGGGTAGTGGTGACGCAAAAGGGATGCCTCTTCCACTGTGATATTATCTCGTACGTACGAGATAGTTTTGTCGTACGTACGAGATAGTTTTCTCGTACGTACGAGATAGTATCTTGTACGTACGAGATAATCCCATTCATTTTTTTTTTCTTCACCTTGCGGTTCAGGGCTTCCGTAATTACCGTAGTCTACTTTTTTTTTTTTTTTTTAATCGATGCGGTTTTTGTTTCACAAATCTACTGCACTTCGTCTATAAACTGTATTGCAGTACGCACAAGTTCAAACTTCTCCCATTCACTTGCTAGATCACTCTATATCTCCAAACATCATATAGATATTTTGTCTAGCAAATAGATAAGTAAACAGCGGATAAATTTCAGAGTATTTTTAAGCACAAATATAATAGCCTGCCGAAGCTTATTACTTATTCTTCCAGAAGTAATTGTCGGGTGTAACAGTGATACGAGTTATATTTGTGCCGGGCCATGCTGTTAACAAGCCTGATGTTGCCGTCCAGGCATTACTGTGAAACTGACTGTAACCAGGGAGGGTGCGAGCGCATCTACTGGACTGGAGAATAAAACCAAAGGAGTTTAATTATGAAAACGCAAGTGTAAACAAACAAGTAAAAAAGATTAGCCTGTCATCAGACATGTCATGGTAATACAAAATGAATTACTTTACTGTGTGTTGGTATTGCGTCTGGTCTGGGAAGGGGGACATACGGCCGTGTTAAAAGAAATTCAGCGGGACATTTTTTATTTCAGGGGGGCATTGGCGCATTGGCGCAATGGTGCGACCTAGCGCGAGCACTGCTCCATTGCAATCAGCTGCGGGACGGCCCTCTATTGGAGAAACCATGGCAACGGGTTGTTTGCAGGGAGGGCTGGAATGAAAGGGAAGCCCTATTTATAGCTTGTGACAGTTTAGAAGAGGATTTTGGTCCCACTGTCAATCTATTGGCTACAACTAACATTCCAATGGGGGAACAGTTACTTCCGGATCAGAAATGTGAGCTCCACCAGTTGGTGGAAAGGTTTAGTGATGTTTTTTCTGACTTGCCAGGCAGAACTAATGTTATTTCTCATGCTATTATTACTCTGCCAGGTGTCAGGATCCGAGAGAGACCATACCGGATCCCGGAGAGTCGCAGGGGTCCCATTCGCAAGGAGGTAAAGGATATGCTCGAGCTTGGAGTCATTGAACCTTCCTGGAGCGAGTGGTGCAGTCCTATCGTGATGGTGGGCAAGAAGGACGGCTCCACTCAGTTCTGTGTGGATTTTAGAAAGGTTAATGCAATCTCCAAGTTCGATGCATATCCAATTCCCCGAGTGGATGAGCTCCTCGACCGACTGGGTAAGGCATGGTTAATCTCGACCTTGGATCTGACGAAGGGATACTGGCAGATTCCACTCACTCAGAGCTCAAGAGAGAAAACTGCTTTTTCTACCCCAGATGGCTTGTTCCATTTCCGGACCATGCCCTTTGGGTTGCATGGAGCTCCCGCCACCTTTCATAGACTGATGGACCAGCTCTTAGCTCCCCATAATCAGTATGCAGCCGCGTACATTGATGATGTGGTGATTTTTAGCTCCACCTGAAAGGAGCATATTATTAGGCTTTCAGCCGTCCTACAGTCTCTAAGGGAGGCGGGGCTAACAGCCAAGCTGGGCAAGTGTGCATTTGGCAAACAGGAGACCCAATATCTTGGCTACATTATGGGTATTGGCCGGGTAAAGCCGATCGCCTCCAAAGTCCAGGCGCTGGTAGAGACAGTGATCCCGAGAACCAAGTCACAGGTGAGATCACTATTGGGGTTAGCCGGCTATTATCGCCGTTTTATCCCCGAGTATGCCACCATAGTCAACCCCCTGGTCGATCTCACCCGAAAGGCTGCTCCAAAATTAGTTATATGGACAGGGCAGTGTCAGGAAGCATTTGATATGATTAAGAAGCGACTCTGTCAAGCCCCCGCTCTGATTTCAGCAGATTTCAACAAAGAGTTCATCCTTCAGACTGGTGCCTCCCACATTCGTCTGGGGCGGTTCTGTCCCAACAAGTTGACGGAGTGGAACACTCTATCATTTATTTGAGCAAAAAATGGCTCCTAAGGAAATTAACTACTCCGTCATTGAGAAGGAGTGTTTAGCCATCAAATGGGCTACTCACACCCTTCGCTATTATTTGTTGGGGTGTTCTTTCTCTCTTGTCAATGATCATACTCCTTTAAGGTGGTTACACACGATGAAGGACAATAATGCTCGGATAACTCGGTGGTATCTGGCACTGCAACCCTTCCACTACACTGTGAAACATCGTGCGGGTAAGGAGCATCAAAATGCAGATTTTTTTTTTCAAGGGAGGGGGGACCATTGGGGAATGTAGAGTTGGCCGAGTGTTCCTTTGGCACCACTCTGAGGGGTGAGATATGTGATAAAGACAGAAAGAGTCGATGTTATAAATCTACCTCCCGATCGGAAAGGACACTGTGTAAGGACGGTGGTATGCTGCCTCCTAGATGGACTGCTTTGACGGTAGGCAGAAACCGTAAGGTGACCATATTAGATTGAGTTTTGGCCAAAACTGAAAGCGCTATGTGTGGCGCAAACCTAACACTGCCCATGCCTCAAGACACACCATCCCTACAGTGAAGTATGGTGGTGGCACCATCATGCTGTGGGGATGCTTCTTATCAGCAGAGACTGGGCATCTTGTTAAAACTGAAGGAAGAACGGATGGAGCAAAATACAAGAGAACCTGCTTCAGTCCGTTAAAAAACTGAAGCTTGGGAGGAAATTCACCTTTCAGCAGGACAATGATCCCAAGCACAAGACCAAAGCAACATTGGAGTGGCTCAAGAACAAAAAGGTGAATGTCCTACAGTGGCCCAGTCAAAGTCCTGATCTCAATCCCATTGAGAATCTGTGGCACTATTTGAAAATTGCGGTCCACAAGCATCGTCCAACCAACCTGAACAACCTGGAGCAAATCTGCCAAGAAGAATGGGCCAAAATCACTCCAACACTGTGTGCAAAGCTGGTACATACTTACCCCAAAAGACTTAAAGCTGTTATTGCAGCGAAAGGTGGCTCTACCAAATATTAATGTGTGGGGGCTGAATACTTATGCAAGCAAGATATTTCAGTTTTTTATTTTTCTTAAAAATATTTCCCAACATAAAACCAATGTCACCTTACAATAATTGATTTTGAGTTTCAGTGTTTTAAAATAAAATATCAAACAGAACGAAATTTCAATGTACCATTTGTAATTCAGTAATATGAGAGAATTGGTAAGGGGTCTGAATACTTTTGCAAGGCACTGTGTATATATATATATATATATATATATAAAGTGTTTATAGCAGAAAGTCTAAACTGTTTTTCTGATCGTTTTATGGGGTATTGCCTGATTAGTCACGGAAATACCCAAGCATGAAAAATTCACTTTTTAGCCTAAAAATGAACAATTTCTTAACTCTAAAATTGAAAAAAAAACTATTCAAGTCTGTTTTAGAGGTATAAAAGAGTAGTTTGTCATAAAGTTAGGTAGCGGTGTTTGGGTTGACCTCTAACTTTGCGACAGTTCATTAATTCTCTCTATATAAGAACTTCAGTTCCATGTTTCTCCCTCTCTTGAGAGTTGTTTTTCCTCCTTCCTCCTCTTCTGATACTGTCGTTCCTGCACCAGTTTCCCGCTGGTGGGGAGTGATCTCACTTCTCCTAGCCTCTGGGCATATCATCTACTCACTACAGGCACTCATACCAGCGGGATCCCCGGCCACACAAACTGTCCTATCGCAGCTCATGCGCTTTACTGTCAGTTTAATCTCTCCCCTATTGCGTTCCTTCTTTTCTTATAGCCGGATACTGTGTCCCTACTAACATCAATGGGATAGTGATCACACTTCCCGGCAGTAAGCTATCTTTTCTATTTTCAGCAATGGGATAGGGATTCTCTCTTCCCGAGTTTCTTTCAAGGGCTCCATCCGGAATCCGTTCGGCCCCACTGAGTCGGGGCCTCTGTCTCCTCCCCCATACGGCATAGCATCCGCCTCCAAGTCTCTTGCTTGACTCTCACTCTGAGTATGGGGTACTAACTTTTATGTTTTCCAGGAATCGGGGGTCGCCCAGACCAGCCTTCTGTCATCGGCTTCTTGATCACAAGTCCGAAACCTGCTTTTCTATCCACTATCATCCCTTTATAAAGTAAATGGCACTCTTCCTGGGTGACATAAATCACACTAATCACCGCACGCTACCTTCTATTACTCAGAGCTGTCCCGTGAAATGCTTATTGCAACCTATTCTACATTTCGGTGAGATTAAAATAAATTGGAATGCAGGCAAGCCAGTAGTGTCCACATGCAAACACATGCACTGTGGATTATGAAGTCTTTGTTGTTTTTGTTTTTAATGCATATCACAGCTTGTTATTATACGGTTTTGAGAGATTAAAGTACATTGGAATGCAGGTAAGCCAGCAGTGTCCACATGCAAACACGTGCACTGTGGAATTGTTTTTTTCTGGTGCTGGGAACGTTAAAGTGGAAGTAGCACTCTATATACTGTCATGGATTTCTAGATTACCCTATGATATAAGAACTCTTATTGAAATACTCAAAGGCTATCTTGTTTACCCCCTTGACCCCAGTATGATTGGGAAATACTGGTCTGCTTTTTCAAGGCCCATTTAAATTGGGATAGTGGCTGGAGTACCTGTGGTTGCCAGACGGTAAACTATAAGCCATAGCTGTACTCTTCAGGATTAGAATAGGCTAGTGAGCGCCCCCTGTAATTGATTATTGTTATTTTGTGTGACATTTTAAATAAAGTGTTGAATTATATTTTGGGTATTGTGTTCCTGTCTTGGTTGGGTGTGAGGTCAGGAGTGGTGTGGTTCCCGTACTATAGTGCTTACGGACCTGTGTGTAATTTTAGATCTATTGAATACTTTTTATGTTAATATTCCAATAATTATGAATGGTTAAAATCCATTCTGGCATAGTCGGCTACTTTGTTTAGTTAATTTCAGCCCTCCCTCGTCTTGTGACAGAAGCACTCTATATGACATTTTCACTGACATATTCTTTTTTTTGAAAAACGATTCAGGGTGACCGATATAGAACGAAAATGACTGAAATTCATCAATAATTCAGGAAAGTGCCGAGCACGCTCCGAACGCTCACGAAGTTTCAGCAACGTCAGTTCAGGAACCCGACAGACAAGGCCAACACAGAAACTGATGATAACGTACCAGCGACAGGTTTGGATTACAAGATTTGCTTCCGTGGCAACAAGTTTTACCGATACATTTTGAACGTCAGACAAGTAGGATACCTTAAAAATATATATATATATACCGATATATAAATTATTATTACTATTGAATATTACGTATTGAAAAACTGTCGCTAAGTTAAGTGCACTGTGCGTTTACAAACAGCTAGCCTATGGGCTTGCATTCTTCAGATTGCTGTGGTTGCTAAACGCTGTAAGCAACATATATTTTTTATGATTAAAGAATAACGGATTGATTTGTATTCATTACATTGTTCTTTTGAACATTTGTGTTAATTGAATTTCCTGGTTGCAGTGTGCACACACACCACAGATGCAGTGCCAGAAAATGCTTTTAACATTAACGCTGTCCCCGTAGTCAGATGTCACTGATCAGCTTATGCATTTTAATATCGATCACTTTATAGTCATAGCCAACATAAATAAAATCATTAAAATGATCTAACTACTGTTATCATACTGTGGAAATTTTTCGTCCATTTTTTTCCCCCAAGTTTTTTATTTTGGGATTCGGATGTTGTCAATTTATGAACTCTCCAGACTGATTCAGATTCATACTTCTCAAAGCAGGCAATTAATTCACTAGTAAGTAGCCTACATAAGCAGTGCCCATTCTATGCATTTATCATCATATTCTGTATCATTCATTTCGAAGAAACAGGGACAGTATAGTGCTGATTTTCTGACATTGCATATATAGGCTTTTTTATATACAGACAGTAGACCTACATATAATATGACCAGCACCTAGGGGTGCTCTTGGAAGGCTAGACATTCTCTACCACTCTGCAATTAGATCTGTGACAGGTGCACCATTTAGTACACAACAAAGGAAGACACAGTTGCAAATGGGCCGCCAAAATTGAAATTAGAAAATACAAAAAAGCAGAAAAAGATTTAAAACGAAAAAAAGACACAAATGGAATTTTGATTTCAGTAAGGTAAGCACACGCCTTTATAAAATATTCACTGCTTATATTATGTGACTTGTTGCCACAATTAATGTATATGGTTGATATAATAATATGTTTTCTTGTAGATTTATGTTATTGCTTGCTTGGTACAGTAAGTGGAGTTGGATAAAGGCGCCTGCTAAATGTCTCTGCAATAATGCAAATAGTTTTTTTCGCATTACATTTTTTTTACATCCTGTAAAACTAGTTGCATGACTTGCTAAATAAGTCACAGCATGCCACTGCTTTTAGCATTTAAGTTCAGTATTATTTATCCATTCGTTGCTGAACTGGCAGATGATCCAAATCCACCACTTCAGTGTTTGCAAGCCTCTTCAGTCATCTGTTTCTGAGCAGATCAAATATCTTACTGTTGTAGACCTCTTCAGTGTTAAAGTGCTCAGTTACCCCACAGCAGCTATACAAGCAACCGTTTTTTCTAAATGGGGTTACATAAGTAATTGTTTTGATCTCTGTCATGTGTTACCTTTCTGATTATCTTCTTATAATCAGCTTTAGGGACCTGCAAAACTAACAAGCCCCAAGGGCCAGAGCAGAATAAACTCCAAGTTTATATACTTATATAGCTCTGGGGTAAACCCCTAAACAGTTTGCATAACGATAATAGCGATGCACCTTATAACAACAAACAAGGACCACTGTAGTAATTAGAACAAAATATCTGCGGTTTATTACCAGAGAATACAAGCTCAACACGTGTCTTACTCACAGCATGGCCAGGAGAGAGAGAGAAAAAAAACTCAGAGCACTTCCCTGACAACACAGACACCCCTCCCTCACTGTACCCAGAATTCCCCCATTTAAAGGCACAGTCTTATAACACTACCCCCAGTCTGGGTGGTCGTCAGCCCCTGACACCAACCCAGCATATTAGAATTGGTTCAAGAACACGGTATAAACAGCAATACATAACTTTTGATCAACATGTGTAACAATCATTTCACAACATTGGCAATACATAGCACAGTCCAAAGAGGTCTTTCCCCATCAGTTTCTTGAATTAACAGTAGTAGTCGTAAATGCAAAAGTATAAGCTGGTAAAAAGCTTTGCAACAGTTCGTAGGAATGTTCCTCTATTTAGTAACAATGTCCACAGTCCATCAAAAAGGTGCCAGCATGCACATCCAGGGCATACCAGATACAAACTGATAAAGTCCTTAGAACAAGTCCAAAAGTTGGTGGCAAAAATCCATATCCTTGAAATAAAACTTCTATCAGTTGCACAGTCCATGTTACAAAAATCAAAACAAATATCCAATGTTCAACAGCAGATCCTTCTGCTGTCCCGTAGTAGGATGCATCACTGGTCCATAGTGACACAGAAGGTTGTGCCTATTGAAAGCTTTTAGGCTTTTGGAAACAAGGTTACATTATTATACAACACATTATGTAGTTAGTCAGTATACTTCATAACTTAGTTGTACCTAATCATTTCCATTAGTTCCAGCATTGTTTATGCAATTTCAAGATAGCAGTACTATCTTTATTAGTACAAATAACAGATTTATAATCTTTTTTTTTCAGATCACACCATTGGAACACAGTATACAGAACCATGCATAAAAATGGCAAGATTGTAAACATGGATTTAAAGAAGACAACTGCAGTTACTCAGATCAATACATTTGCACTTTTTTTTCTAGATACAACACTGAAATAAAGGGGGAAACCATTATATTGAACATGCTATATGTCTGCAGTAATAACATTCATATTCTCTTTTCAGTTTTTAAAATGCTCTAGCTGAACTGCAATTTTAACAGATTACAAATGGTATCACATTGAAGCATTTTATCAAAGAAAACAAAACAAATTCAGTTTGTCATTCACACTTGACACTTTATCTCAGTTAGTTACCCAATCACCATATCTATTAGGTGGTTTTCTGCTTCTTTGGGATCTATTTTGAACACATGGTGGGCTCGCACTTGTTTTATCTTTGTTAACTGAGCCCTTGGGTTTCTTTGAAGTACTATTAGGAGACACAATACTACCCCCACTAGCCTGATCTCTGTGGGGGCTAGCTGGAGTTGGCGGACTATCACGTGAGACCTCGGGTGGGTCAAACAGGTTTGAGAGATTCAGGTCAGTGTCTAATGGGTCTGGATCAAGTATTGGTTGTGGAACCTCTACTGGGCTCCACACCCCAGCCTCTCTAAACACCCAGGCATTGTCTAGCGGTGTTCAGGCCTTGTAAGGTTTGAGCTTGTCATGGTGCACAACCTTTGCTTTAGTTTTGGGAGTCTTTTTAATGCGGTACACAAGGTCGTCCAACTGACCCAGTACAAAATATGGCCCATCGTAAGCTGGCAGGAATTTGCGAACTCGATTCTTCACACGCCTTGTGCCTTTTACCAAAAACAGCTGTGGTGGCCAAGATCTTCTGTAGAGTGGCATTAAATCTTTCCACTTGACCGTCAGATTGGGGTCGGAAGGGTGTGGTCCTCGTCTTTTCGATTCCCAGTAGTTCACACATTCTCTGGAAAATGTCTGACTCAAAATTGGAGCCTTGATCACTGTGCAGGGCATAAGGTGCGCCATACCTGCATACCCACTCGGAGGTCAGAGTGTCAGCTACTGTCACCGCCTTGTCATCAGGAAGGGGATAGGCTTCCACCCACTTTGTAAAATAATCGTGCACTACCAATATGTAGCGATTATACCTATCAGTCTCATTAAGTGGGCCCATCAAGTCCATGGCAATCCTTTCCATTGGAGCTCCAACACGAACAGTTCCCATCAGAGCTTGTGGAGTTTTAGGAGGCCTTGCTTTGGCTGCACAGCTAGTACAGGTCTGACACCAGAATGTGATGTCTTCACGCATCTTGTACCAGTAGTATCGGGTCTGTATGCGAGACAAAGTTCGTTCCACCCTGAAATGTCCCCCAACAGGACCCTCATGCATCTGCTTCATGACACCTGCATGGAATTCTCTGGGCAAAATGATTTGCGGCTGAAATTGGGAACCATCTCGGGAGTAGAAAAGGCGAACCAAGATGCCATCTCTCAGTTGCAGTCTTTTCCATTGAGTCCAGTACGCCTTAGTGGCCGAGCTGAACGGAGATATTGTAGACCATTTGGGTTGGACCCCTCCTTGCTCTTTCAACTTTAGCACCTGTCCAATATCTGGGTCCGTTATTTGCGCTTCTCTTAAATGCTCCATGGTCCATCCAGTAAATAGGTCTGAAGGGTTCACTACTGTGTTAGAGACTTTGGCTGTGCATGTTGGTTGCATGCTTGGCTCCAAACTGTGGTCACAAGAATCCATTACCGGCCAGTTCGAAGGTTGGTCGGAGCTCACATCATCAGCAGCATCTTCATCTGGTCCTTTTACCCCCACTAGACATGGCATTGGAAACCTGGAGCTCCCACATTCTTCAGGTAGACAGTTTTCTGAGGAACCCAGGTCACACTGAACCTCTTGGTCATGGCACTGCTTGTTTTCTGGCACAGTGTTTGGCATAGCACAGGGACAGGACTTTGGGCAAGGTCTACGAGACATGCTGTCAGCATTTACATGATGCCGTCCTGGGCGGTGAACTATTTTGTAGTCGTAATCAGCAAGCTTCTCAAGCCAGCGAGCAAGCTGGCCTTCAGGTTCCTTCATGCGCATTAACCAGAGCAAGCTGCTGTGGTCGGTCCTCACTGTGAAAAACCTTCCCAGTAGGTATTGTCTAAAGTGAGATGTAAATGCCACAACTGCAAGAAGCTCTCTTCGTGTTGTACAGTAATTCTGCTCAGTGGGGGACAATCTTCTACTGCCATACGCCAACACGCGTTCCTCCCCTTCCTGGACCTGGGAGAGAATGGCTCCGATTCCATAATTACTGGCATCAGTGTCCAAAATCAAACCATCACCATCTAGTGGGTAACCAAGGATAGGGGCAGAAACCAGCCGGCTCTTGAGTTCATCAAATGCCTCCTGGCAAGCATCAGTCCAGGAAAACCGGGCATATTTCTTTGTCAAGGCATGGCGTGGCTGTGCAATAGTAGCAAAATCCTTCACAAATCGTCTGTAGTATGATGCAAGACCAACAAATTGACGAACTTCTAAAACATCTTTTGGGGTAGGCCATTCTTGAACTTTCTGAACCTTCTGGGGATCAGTAGCAATTCCCATCTCGGAGACAATATGTCCTAAGTATTCCACCTGCCGGCGAAACAGGCAGCATTTTGCAGGCTTGAGTTTTAAATTAGCACTGCGCAGCCGATCAAACACTTGATGCAGCCTAGTCAATATCTCCTTAAAACTGCTCCCCAGCACAATGACGTCGTCTAAGTACACCAAACATGTCTCCCATTGCATGCCAGACAAAACCCGGTCCATAAGACGCTGAAACGTCGCCGGCGCGTTGCATAGGCCGAATGGCATTCCATTCCATTCGAAGAGACCTTTCCGGCTGCAGAAGGCGGCTGCTTTGCGTGCTCTCGGGGTCAGTTCCACCTGCCAGTACCCTGATGCCAAATCTAAAGTGGAGAAAGTGGCATTAGACAGTGTATCTAAGGTGTCCTGGATACGTGGCAGTGGATATGCATCCGTAACAGTGCGCTCATTTAATGCTCGGTAATCGACACACAGTCGAAATGTTTGATCCTTTTTACGCACCATTACTATTGGTGAGGCCCAGCTGCTATTGCTTTTGCGTGCCAGGCCAGCCTCTAGGCTTTGCTCAATCTGGGAATCTGCATCTTGCTGCTTTCCTCTGGCCATGCGACGTGGTTGTTGCTTCACAGGTGGCCCCACCCCCGTCTGAATATCATGCTGCACAAGACTGGTGCGGCCCAAGTCTCCAGGTCCTGTGGAAGACATCAGTATATGCTTGGAGTAACTGAGCCAGCTCTAATTGTTCTGAGTCTTCTAATTCTTTAGAGCTCTCTGTAAACAGTGCATTCAAGTGGGCAGGTACGGCATAAGGTTTGTTCTGGCATTGCCGCTGAGCAGTACAAATGCTTGGCACTTCTGTGGACATAACAGTGGACACCAAATCTGCTGGCTGCAACAAGCCTGCTACAGCTCCCCGCTTCACAGTGACGGCCACAGTTCCCGGGTTATATACTCTCACAGGGACTTTCCCTTGTGCATACCGTGTGTCAACCAATACCCGGTGCTTCTCAACAAACCCC